>NW_019392682.1:700311-1387460 GCF_000648675.2 Cimex lectularius | reverse complement strand
TATATATTTTTTTCGAAAGGGTCCGATAGTCTGACTATCAACCAAATATCAAACCACTCCGATACTCCCTTCCACCAATATAAACATAAATTCTGTCTTTCGATGTGTATAAAATATAAAATCACGTTAAAAATTCCATGAAATTGGGAGGTATTGTTAAAATAACCAAATTCATAAAAAAAGTCAAAGTTCATTTTCACGCCACGACGTTCTTTGCCAGTTAAAGCATTTTTACAGTGAAAAGGAGATAGGTACGAGGGACGTATTAGTCGTAAATTTAACGGTAATGAATTATCCGGCTTCAGATGTGTGCAGATGCGTCTCGAAGGGTCAAGCCTAAGAAAGAGGAGATTGAATAATGGGGTGGAGGGCCGGGATTGAGCCGGGGTGCATGGCAGGGCAACTTCACGCTCCCGGTCCTTGTAGGCCGTCTGTCTTCCGTTCTGATACAATATTTATCTGTGGGCGTGTGTCGGTCTAATAGAGACCTAACTGGAGATGAAAGGGGCCGCCGAACCACCCACTTCTTTGTGAAGACACCTGCGCATCCACCTCTGCCCTTGCACGCCCTGTACTTTCTCATCTCCACTTTTTTCAAGGTTTGCTATTTTGGTGGTTTTGTTAGAACAGGCATGCAATTTTGCTGGAAAAGTTGGCCATATTGATGAAGACGAGGTTGGGCATTCCGGCAGTTTTGATTTTGGTGGGAAAGCGATTTTTTTTTGTAAATAAAGGCCAGCAATTTTGGTGGTTTGGTCATAACAAAAGTGGCTACTTTGGAAGGGAAAGCAATTTGAGTAGTTTTTGTGAATCGTTGACAGTTTTGGTGAGGATGTCTCTTTTGATGGTTTTATTAAAAAAAGATTGCTGATTTTGGTCGTTTTATTGGAAATGGTGGTAGCATCTCCAACTTTTCCAAAGTTAGCGGTTTTGTTGGTTTTGTCTGAAATGTTGGTACCATCTACACCTTTTGCAAGGTTTGCTATTTTGGTGGTTTTGTTGGAAACGTTAGTAACTTCTCCAACTTTTCGAAGCTTGGTGATTTTGGTGGTTTCGATGGAAATGTTGGTACCATCTCCACTTTTTTCAAGGTTTGCTATTTTGGTGTTTTTGATTGACATGTTAGTGACATCTACAACTTTTCCAAAGTTGGCAATTTTGGTGATTTCGATGGACATGTTGGTACCATCTCCACCTTTTCCAAGGTTTGCTATTTTGGTGGCTTTGATAGAAACGTTAGTAACATCTACAACTTTTCCAAGCTTGGCGATTTTGATGGTTTCGATGGAAATGTTGGAACCATCTCCACCTTTTTCAAGGTTTGCTATTTTGGTGGTTTTGGTTGAAATGTTAGTGACATCTCCAACTTTTCCAAGGTTGGCGATTGTGATGGATTTGTTGGAAATTTTGATAACCTCTCCAACTTTTCCGTCGATTATGTAGAATAAGCAGGCTATTTTGGTAAGAAGCTTGGAAATTTTGATGTTTTTATTGGAAAAGTTGGTGATGTTGGTAATTTTGAATGAAAGGTTGGCGGGTTTGAAAAGGTTTTGCTAAATCTGATGCCTTGGAAAAATCATAAAAGACGTTACACCGGTAATATTTACACTGGTAATTATTCCTCATAAGATCTGATAGCCAAGCAGCCATTAAAGCATTAGGATGTAACAAAATCACATCAAAATTAGACAGTGAAGGCATCCAAAATCTCCAAAACCTGGGGAAACACAACAACCTGATGATATCTCAGGTGCCAGAGCACAGAGGAATTTTGGGCAACTAAAAAGCAGACAGACTGGCCAGAGGAGGATCTGCAAGACCATACATAGGACCCGAATCTATACTTGGGATAACAAAACAAATATAGAATCCTTCAACGCAGAATGTATCCAAACAAAACAACAGGAAAAATGGATAAACTGTAGCGGCGCTAGACACACTTATGATGAAACAACCCTCGCCAAGACTGGCAAAATCACTGCTGCAATTGGAGAGGGCTAGACTCAGAAGAGTGGTAGGACTCCTAACCGGCCATTGGCATCTGAGAAAACATCTATATATCATGGGCACATACAACGATGATCGCATCTGCGGATTATGAACGAGGAGGTGGAAACAGCCACCCATATGCGAATGCGACGCAACAGTTCAATGGAGATTTCACCTAATATGGAAACAAACTTAGTGAATCAAATTATAGCAGCGACAGTTAACGACCTGATACTTCAAAAAAGAAGGATTGAGTCTATTTCACGGCACTAAGGAACTAGGAAGGTACAATAAGCCAGAAGGCTGCAGTGCCTGGGGAGCAAAAACCATGCTTCCTAATATCCTCATTACCGTACCATACCAACATTGAACCTGAACGCTGTCTTCTCTTAGTTTGTTCAATAATTTCAAGTCGTTTTTTTATTAATTTTTCAATATCTTTTTAGTGGCTGCGGTTTGCTAGAAGCCGAATTATTACGACAGGGGTCCTAAACCCTAAGGATTCTACACACTTCTGATTTTTGTACCATTTCAAATGTCAATTGCTTATAATCACGTCGTAGTTCTGTATAAATGGGAGAGCATATTAAAATCAACATGTATATTAGTGGAAATTTGATAGTTGATTATAATTTGATATTTGTTAGTGATTAGTTCACAAAACATACTAGTTTTTATTTGAAACATTATTATGTATTTATACAAAGACAATACTGAGCCAAACGTGTTCAGTATACACTCGCACGCCGTTGAAAATTTGCATTCTGAACATAAATAAAATATTTTATCTTAGTTAAATCTCGACAAGGTATAGTTAGGAGGCTGATCAACATTCCTCGGTTGAATGTAACACTTACTTAATTTGCACTCACCACTCCTTCGTGACCTTTGACAACGACTATTGCTTTCAATAAACAAGAAAACCAGCTTTCCAGAATAACTAACCAGCCGAACCGACACCGTAGCGTGATCAATTTATTAAAGACTTTCTATAAAGGGGAAAAAAACGACTCGTTCTCTTCGGTATGAGTGTTAAAGGGTTTTAGAAACTGTCGTTCTCACTGGTGTAAGGGTCATCGCGCACAGACGTCTTGTTGGTTTCACTTAATAAGAAAAAACACGATAAACCTATTATAAATCTAGTGAAACGTCTTGCGGAGGTTTATAAAATCCTAGCCGGATAAAACGTGCAATCGATTCCACAAATTATTTGAAAAAATTACGGTAAGAACAACTTCGCCTTTAATTGAAAACAGCATAAATCGTTATAGATCAAGTCTGGGTTCTATTCAGCATAGTTCAAAATAATTTTATTGATACAACTCCGCTTGATTTTGTTTTCTCCGATGACTGGAAAATAAAAATGTTGTAAGAAGGTCCTTTTCAATTAATTAATCTTTAATTAAGGCACTCCCAACACGACACGCAAGAATGGCTCAGTTACACAGAAGACAAACACTTTGAGCCCTGAAGATGATCTCAATAAAGATCGAAACGTTGGCACGATAAAGAAAATGTTTTTCTGAAACCTACATCATTCCAGACAGCATCTCACGATTTCTGAATAATTATTTAATTAAGGCTTTGGTTGAGATTTAAAGTCAATGTCACGAGCGGGAATCGAACCCCGGCCGCTGCCCTTTAGCTATCGTGACTTCGATCCACTCGGGCACCAACTTCCCATCGGCTTGAGACAACAAATGATCGGTGACAATTCTAAATGAGGACGTGAAAAAACCGTGTCATGGTATTGTAAACACGTGTTTGCAACTTTAACTTGCTGACATGATTAACATAGATGTTAAATAATGTGGTGCCAAGAATTGATCCTTGTGGCACACCGGCTGTTGCGTTGTAGATAATGGATTCATTGTTGGAATTGTCGAAAAATGCTCTGTGCAGGCAAAACTGTAATGGAGTAGTTATTTTTACCATTTTCTTGTTGTAATATCAAAGATTTGTAGGAGTATACGATAGATGCAGTGGGATGTGCACATTACAACCGATTTAAAGGAGGAGATCACATTTTGCGAAAATAATGTGGGGCCAAGAACTGAACCTTGTGGCACACCGGCTGCTGCGTTGGAGATAACGGATCCACTGTTGGAATTGTTGATGAAATATGTTCTGTACTGCGGAAACTGTAATGGATTAGTTATTTTTACAATTTTCTTGTTGAAATATCAACAGGATCACAAAATATTCCTAGATTTGTAGGAATATACGATAGACGCAGTGGGATGTGCACATTACAACCGATTTAAAGGTGGCGATCACATTTTGCGAAAATAATGTGGGGGCCAAGAACTGATCCCTGTGGCACACCGGCAGTTGCGTGGTAGATAACGGATTGACTATTGTAATTGTTGACAAAAAATGTTCTGTATTGGGAAAACTGTAATGGATTAGTTATTTTTACCACGGTCTTCATGTAATATCAAAGATATGTAGGAGTATACGTTAGATGCAGTGGGATGTGCACTTTTACAACCGATTTAAAGGAGGCGACTATATTTCCATAAATTGATGACAGTTAGGTGTTTTTTTGTGATCCAGAAACTCGCTCTACTACTGACTTAAAGCTCATCCCCGGTGTCATTCATGCTTAAAATTTGGGTTTGTGACTATAGGTAATTTATACGAATACTGCCTTGGCAAATCGTCTGATCTCAGTTTGATGTGAAAAGGTAAAAGCAGCCTTACATCAACTGAGGGAACTTTATATGACGTTTTTGACCCAAGAGCGAACTTCTTCGAGGCCATGTCTATACATCCCTATGTTTTAGCCTTGCTTGACCTTCATACTCACAAATGAGCCATGAAAAGTTTGTATATATTGTATGCATAATTTTGTATAGTTTGTACCCAAAACGCGTTGAGGTTATGAATGACTCCCACATATTTTATTTTGAGTATCGTACCTCTAGCTCAGGTCTATATTTTTATGCATTCTTCCCATCGCGAAGAGTGAAACAATATTAATCGATTTTGAATTGAAATCCCAATTTTTTTTGTAAACCGAGATAGAAAACCGAGTTGATATTGATATTTATCAGTCAGAAAACAATGCTTCATTAAATCAAAATTGCAAAAAGAAAATAATTAGATGTATTTCCTAAGCATTTCTTAAGCAATGTACTTCCTATTTAGTTTACCTTCGTTCAACCTACAACCAGAAAAATATCCACATCGATTAAATTTTCTATAAGAAAATGAAACATGTGATTAATAGTCAATGCGTGTGTAAATATTTATATAATCGGTTTTTCTATTACAATAATTATGTTTAATTAAAAGATTTAATCGATTTTAATTATTTTTCGTGTATAACGTTTTTTTATGACGGAAGTATTCCAATGCGCTAATAGAGTAACAGCTCTGGCAAAGCAACACGACGAGATTATGATCAACATGAGCAAGCCTTCTCTTATTTCAATGCTAAAGGCCCGTGTTTATTTATTTCAAAAAATATCCTGCTTTCTAGTATGACCGTTTAATTACACTAAATTTTGACCAATACTATCTACCGTTTTTAATTTTCTAAAATATACTATTTTCTCATTTAGTTCTCAAAGTTCCCACTTTGTCGAGCATATCCGCTCACTTATAACCTGTAAACTTCTGCCTTCTGGCTTCTAAGTAGATGATCAAATACTACCAAATGCCTTCTACAATTAGATTAAACCCAGAAAAGTGTCAACTACTTCCAGAAGTTTTACTCCTCATCTAAATGTCTTGAATAAAATCCCCATATACCCTATCGTCTTACAGACCTATACGCCTCGTGCCTATTTTATCCAAAATCTTTGAACTTCCTTAAAGCACTAATTCCATATTCGACTCTGAAAATTAAAAGTTCAGCAGTGCTTCAGAGTAGTCGAAACGATATCTTTGACTCTAGAAAACCAACGGTATTGCACGCGTATTTCTGGGCGTTACGGAAGCATTGGAAAGAGTGTGGTACAAGTTAAAACGCATCCTCCCTCTGTCCGTCTGAAGTCCTTTTTCTCCCCAATCCTATGAAGTGAGAATTGGCACAAATTTTTTACTCATCACGCCAATCATAGCTGGCGTTCCTCAAGGTAGTATTATATCGATAAGATATAACTTATACGGAAATAATTTAAATGTTGTTCAGTTCCTCTATTTTATAAGGGAGGATTTACCATCACTATTAGACGATGTGACTCTGCAACAATTACAAAATGATTTTCCAGCTCGATCGATGGATAGGACATCATGGCCCGATATGTTGGCTTCCTCGGACACCCGATTTAACTCCACTTGACTATTTTCTGTGGAGCCAGAAATACCGTGTCTACGCCAATCATAACCCAGTAACTTCAGCTGAAGAAATGCAGTAAAGGATAGAAAATGCTTGTCAATCCATCTCCCTTGACTCTGTCGCTCTGAGCACCTGGGAAAAGTTGTTAAAAAGAGAAAATCATCTTTACTCAAGGCAGGCAGTTCCAAATTATTATTTTTTCAAAATCTGTGCCATAACGTTCTCATGTTTTGACCAATTTAAAATCTGATTGCACGATTATTTTCAGTATGAAAAATTCTTTAAAATGATGTGTCAGGTACGCTGTATAATTTTTGTATATATNTATATATATATATAAATTCGAAACAAGTCTAACATATTAAACACTTTTTTTTATGGCGACATTGCTTTAAGAGAAATTCAACAGGACATCTAGTATACATATATATATATATAATTTATGTTATGTTTGTTTATTTGTACATAATTTTTGTCATTAAATACATTTTTTATTTTCTGTTTGGCAATCTACGTCTCTTATGAATAATGATAATATAATACATGCTTGATTTTTTATTATTTTTTAAATTGTAATTACATTTTGATGTTTATATATATATAAAATAATAAAAAAATATATAAACTTCATTATGTAATTACAATTTTTAAAAAATAACAAAAAATCAAGTATGTATTATATTATCATTATTCATAAGAGACGTAGATTGCCAAACAGAAAATAAAAAATATATTTAAAGACAAAAAATGTGTAAACATCCAAATATAATAACAATTTAAAAAATAATAAAAAATCATATAAAAACGTATAAACATCAAAATATAATTACAATTTAAAAAAATAATAAAAAATCATATAAAAATATATAAACATTAAAATATAATTACAATTTAAAAAGTTATAAAAAATCAAGTATGTATTATATTTATTCAGATATCGTGAGATGCGGTCGGGTGTGATGTAGGTTTCAGAAAAACATTTTATTTATCGTGCCAACGTTTCGATCTTTTATTGAGATCATTTTCTTTATATACCAACTTCCTTCCCCACCCCTTCAAAACCAAACATATATAAACATAAAACAGCAAAATCTCACTGGCACTCTCAACACGACACGCAAGGATGGCACAATTACANAGAAATGTTTAGATTAAAAGATATCACGATTTTCCGACGCCAGGACGTGATATCTTTCAAAATCGATAAAAAGCGAAATTACTCTGAAATGGTTGAGAATCGGACCATGGACAATATGAACTTTTTTGTTCATTTTAGGGTGAAGAATCTACTGGAGAAGTTTGTAGCACGAGTAGCAATTCACCCTGTATATATATATATTTGTACATGTTATTTCAATTCATTTTATCTTAGGTCGCCTCGTCAGGCGGATGTTAGCCATTGCCGCTTGATACAAAGCAAATTATTTCTTTTTGTTTATTTGTTAATAATTTTTGTCAACAAATATCTTTTTTATTAATATTAGTAATTGTCAATAGGTTACATGAGTCCAGTAAGAAAAGTTAATTCAATCGAATCATATGTACATAAAAAAAAGAAACGGTTTTTATGTTTTTTATATAATAACGCATTTATCGATGAATGTTTGAGGTTTGACATTTCTATTGTTGGAACTGGCATCTTCTTCAAAATTTATGAAATTATTGGGACGGAAAGTCCGAAAATAACGCGTCCCTGTCATGTCAGATTCTCACCTAACGGAGGACAAAAGGTCCCCCATCCGGATGGGGAGGAAGAATCGTGTTAAATCGTTACCCCTCGGTGGAAAAATGAATACAAAATATGTCAGTAGTATTTTGAAAACAACAATGACCCTAATTTTGAACTGTAACAGTCATTCGGTCTGAAAGGATCTAAAAAAAAGACAATTGTCAGGGTCGTCGTTTGACTTTTCGAGGGGGCTGACTTCATCTTACAACTTTTCAAATTTAAAATTGGTCACACTAATCTATAATTGAGAAAGTTCCAAAAGAAATTTGCCCATAGGATATATACATTTATCAACATATTTATAATAACAAAAATCTATTAATAAAAAAAACCAACAAACACAAAATCATCTCAACAATTAGGAAAAATAACTTTAAAAAACATACAAACAATAATAAAATATTTCGATGACACGTATAAACTAAAGAATATGAACAGATTGTAAAACATTACAAATGAACAAGGACGTACGCAAACTAATAAAAGTTAGATTAGAACAACAAACACAGACTAATAAAAATCCATAATACCCATGGAATCTAGCAAAGAAGCGAACATAAACTCTTTAAAAAAACCTACAAACCAACCAACAAATAATTAGAAAAAAACACTAAAAAACATACAAACAAAAAAAGCTCGATGAAAAGTACATAAAAGTGCATAAAAACTAGAGAATACGAACATAGAATATAAAAATGATAAATCATCTTACAACTTTTCAAGTTTAAAATTTGTAAGTCTTTCAATTCATGTCGAGAGACGTGGTTATAGGACTCCTTCAACCTGATGATGAGCTATAAGCTTGAAATGATCCGGATCGTTGAAAACAACTAGCTGTTAAATAGATAGATTATAAAAACACATCCTAATAAAAATCCAAAACGCACAAAAAACCATGCTAAATAACTAATGATTAAACATAGAATTTAGCAAAGAAGCGAACAAAAATCCACAAAAACGAAACACGCACACATTAAAAAAACACAAACGAAATCCGTGAAAAAAACACACTATCTGATCTACAAAAACTCAGAAAGCCATCATTCAATCTGTTATTCGGTTTTTACCGATCATTATAGTGGGTCTATTCTAATTCCAACTGTGTAATAAAAACCTACAAATAAACAAACAAATAAAATTGAAATAATAAAACAAAGTAACAAACAAGAAAATATAAAAACAAACTTGCAAACAGAAAAACACATCCTCAAAAGCCCATTAATAAATTAAAAATTATTATTTAATATAACTAAACAAACCATAATCTTCAGTGAAACAAGAAAGGTAACACTTAAAAAAAAAACAAAAAAAACAGCTAAACGAAAACAAAAGTCTAACAGAAAGCCTCAAACGAAACTACATACAAAACGAACAAACACAGACAGTACGACTAATAAAAACTCACAAACAAACCAAAAAACATAAGAAATAACAAGCATAAAACCTAATGAACACAAACCCTTTAACCAGCATAAAAACTAGCTAAAAACACTTAGAAAAAATCATTCAATCTAACGAACATAAATAAATAAAACCTATATGAAAAATATGTACAAATTAGCAAAAGTAAACTTATACTATATTTTAAACATAAAATGACGTAAGAAATTTTGACGATTTGTCTGACGATTTTTGATTGGAAGGATTGGATTTTTCACTCCGTATGTCTAAAGTGGTCGCAGGAAAGTCTTATGTAAGTACTCTTTTTATGTAAGGACTTGAGATGAAAAGTTAGCGTCACGAGCGGGATTCGAACCCACGATCTTCGGCTAGATACGCCGCTGCTCTAACCACTTAAGCTATCGGACCAAGGTCGTGGGTTCAAATCCCGCTCGTAATACTAACTTTTTCATCTCAACTAAGACCTTCGGTTAAAAGAATAATTATTTGCAAATTTGGTCAATTAGACCACTAAGTATAAATGGTAGTTCAAGTCTTCTAGTAACTTGTTGTCCTTAAGGCTTATGTGGGATTTCATGTCAGTCTTACTTGCAAAAAATCAGCCAGTAAACAAGAAATTTTAAATCTTTATTATAAATTAACACTTTCATGCTCAAAAATCAACAAAAATTCTGACTCGATTCCCAATGTTTGAAATTAAATCTAACCCAAAATTCGTTCTTGCTAAATTAAATACTAAGAACTGCTTAAATCTCTTACAACATACCAGAAAAACCATATTAAATAATGAATTACATAAATTGTACAGTCATGGAGATATAAAACGGTTTTTTCAATATCTTGTAAGCTTGCCTCATTGTCTCCGGTAAAATTGGACGAATTCGATTATGATACGCGATTAAAAGTTGAATTTATTATTAATAAAAAACAAAGTATATTCGATTTAAAAAAAATTAAAAAACATGAAGTACGGTTTACTTAAAAATAAACTCATAAAGACCAAACAACTCCTATTATATTTTACCCAACGGTTTTGAACGTAAACATGGAACTAAATAAAGAAGAAAACAATTTATTAAACAAAGGCTTAAAATGTGTCACAAAAAACAGAAATAGTTACAAAAACACTACTTCATCATCGGTAGATAATGTAAATACAAATATAAAATATAAATGTGATGAACAGAACTTGGTAAATCTAAACGTCAAAAAATTAAATATCAATTAACAATTAAGTCTATTGATAAAAAGTTAAAAAGAAACAACAACGTTGTTTTAAAGGCGATGAAGGAAATACAGTTATCAGTATAGTATAGTTATCATTCAACATCAAAATTACGTTTCTAAAGTTGAAGAATTTCTAAACAATGAGTATAAAGAAATAAAAAAATACCGCCTTAAAATTAAAAACTAGACTTCAAACAGCCAGAAAAAATGTGACTTTTTATTCTCCGATGAACATATACTTTTTTTTAAATTACATTTATTTGGTATTTACAACCACAAGTGATGTATTAAGTAAATATGTTCGTATATGTTGAATTATCATGGTAACACTCCTTCACACTGATATCTTGTTCAGTCGTCACACAATGAGAAGGTCTCGGGGCCACTTTCGCTTCAATCGTCTTGGAGGATTTTCAGGTAGGGTGATAAATTTCGTACGAATAGATTACTGTGTGTGTTCAGTGATTAATGAAATTTTTTATATCGGGTTTTGATGAGTTCATGTACAAACGGGATGTGTAGGTCTTAATGGATAGTGTAATTTGAAACGTAAAAAGGAGCATTTACAATTTGATGAAGAATTTTAGATTGGATTGATTGGAGACGCTGGGAATTGGAATCCTTGGTTGAGCCCCACACTTCACAACCGTACGCCCAGAGAGGTTGTGCACGCGCTGGTCGGTCTCAATAAAATTTGGTTAAATAAAATAAAAATACAAAATAAAATAAAGTACAAAATAAATTAAAATACTAACTTGTTAACTGTGGCTGGATTTTCTCGACAACCAGGGAGGAGAGCCGTTTAATAGCTAGAACCTGCAATAACTCTGGCCAAAGATAAAACAGAATCCTAGTCTATTAATTACCTTAGGGGCTCCGTCCGAACCCTGTATGATGTGTCGCATTAAGGATGCGGGAGGAGACACTCGCGTTATTTTGAACGCGATAATTAACAAAACGAAAGAAAAAAAATGCTTCTTGAAAATAAGAGAAAAACTGAAAGAAAACTAAAAGAAAATCACTCTTGGAGGCTAATTAACAGTGGACTGTATGGAAGCGAGACGGAAGCGAAACGGAAGCGAACAGGACTAGAGCAGGACTAGGCAGCAACAGGAACGGATTATGAGGAGGGAACAGAGCTAGGATAAATTCTAGATTAGCGGCATTTCGGAAACAAATAAACAATTATAATTCGCGATTTTTGGCGCGAACAGAGGTTTAATCATTGTCTTGTAAATTAAAAGTTTATTTTCAAGGTCTAATTTTGATCGTGAGTAGAGTAGTCTTTTTAACAATTTATAACGTCGGTTTGTTGCCTGTCTTTTCAGTCTTGTATGGGGATTCGAAGTCAGTCGTTTATCCATGAAAAGTCCAAGATAACGCACAAAGTCAGTGGTAGGCAATGGAATTCCATTTATACTCACCGCAGGGCAGACATTTTTACGTAAGGTAAAATTGATCTGTGTGCTTTTTGTTAGGTTTACCTTTATTCTCCACTTTGTGAACCATATTGTTAATTCATTCAGGTGTTGTAAGTGTTAAGTGTTAATTGAGGAGTCCGAATTGCGTGTAAGAATCGCTGTATCATCAGCGAATGTGTGTGTCGAAATGTTAACGTGTGTAGGAATATCTGCAGTGTATATGGAAAATAGAAAAGGGCTAAGTATGCTTCCCTGAGGAACACCCGCCCTTATGCGTATATAAGGTGAGAATTCAGTTCCCTGACGGACTCGACAAAATCGATCCGTCAGATAAGATCTCAGTATAAGATAGTACGTATGAGGGAGGATGTTCCTCAGTTTCCAAAGCAAGCCCGAGGGCCAGACTCGATCGAAGGCCTGTGCTAAATCACGATATGCAGTTAAAAATCTAATACCAATTAACTCAAAACCCCCAATGCTATACGGTACGGTCAAAATTCACAAGGAAAACAAACCTATAAGACCAGTAGTGTCCTTTTATAATTCCCAATTACTGTGAGTAAAAACTATATTTTTATAAGATTGAACAACACATTCAGTCTACCATTCATCATTTCTAAAAATTATAATGCACTTTGCGTGCTGTATTGTCGTATAATATGCACTTGAGAAATAAAGATAAAATTATTCGACTAGTTTTGATTTTGCAGTTTTGACTCTTTTCATAATAATTCCTTTCTCGGTGAAGAAATAATGAAACGTTTTATACATATATAAATAAAATAAAGAAATTTAAAGGAAACGAAGATTCAGAAATAAAAAAGGAATTTTAAAAAGACAGGTAATTTCACGCTTAAATGAAATAAATAGTTACTTCCAATGGACTGTCCGCGCGGATTGCTGATATTCTTCAAAGGAAATATTCGTCATAATAATATATTAGTGGTAATAAAAAACGGCGATTTAACAAAGCGGGAAGATATGCGACAAGATTTTAAAAACCATGCTGCCAGTATGTAGGCTATTCGCGTCCTTCAAGGGCACTCGGGATGGATTTACGACTGAACTGATAAAGTTGGAAAAGCACATACCGTTGATTTACAAGAGTACCGAATCCGAAAGGATCAACGGCCGATAGGAAAACGCATAAAACTTCGTTTCTATTGTGTCGTCAATGCCGAGATGAACGATGGAGTCTGAAACGCAAAATAAATCCATTTCCAGCACATCTGCACGTCTAAATAAGCCAAAATAGCTTTATTTAATTTCGTTAAATGAATAATTCATGAGGAAATGGGAATGTACATACCTGTTTTACGATAGAAGCGGCAGCTGGTCTGGACCCATTAGATGAAAAGATCTGTCGGTCAGTCGTCGGCATCTCCTTTCCCATTCAGCTCCGTCGCGGCCCATAAAAGGGAAAATGACTTTTCAACCGGATGCCGTTATAACCGTGTGTGTGTTTTGCAACAGTGTTTATATGTTAATGTTTCGTTATTTGACATGTTTGTTTTTTGGGGTTAATTTTGATGTCGGCCAGAAACGGTGTCCCCCGTGGATTCGACGCCGGTTAATAAGGGCGATTTATATTTTGTCGAATTTAAAATGCCGCCGGGTGTTTTTCTTGAAATCGGTTAATGTAATCTGGAACTGTAAACTCTAATATTAACAGCATCCGTCTCACCATCCGTTTGGCGGTTTATTCCTTGTACGAAATCCCCGAAATTGCAGCCAGAAAAAATCACATATAGATAGATTACATAGATAAATAGAGATAGAGAGAAAAAGAGAGAGAAAGCCAGATGAGTGTCAAAGAGAAAAACTAATATGCTAAAACAAACGATATAAGAATGAAAAAGAGAAAGAACAGGAGAAACTAAGGTGAGGTAGATAGAACGATAACATAGTAAAAATTGAGAAAAAACAACAAAAGTGAGATCAAGCAGTAATGAAACCCAAGACAGATGAGTAAGATGTGTGTGCATGTGCATGAAGAGACATAGAAAAAAATGTATAGATAGATAGTGATACAGGGGAAAGACAACGAGAGAGAGAGAGAGAGAGAGAGAGAGAGAGAGAGAGAGAGAAAGAGTGAGAAAGAAAGAAGAGTGTCAAAGAGAAGAACTAATATGCTAAAACAATCAATATAAGAATGAAAAGGAGAAAGAACAGGAGAAACTATGGTGAGGTAGATGGCACGATAACATAGTAAAAATTGAGAAAAAACACCAAAATTGAGATCAAGCAATAATGGAACCCAAGAGAGATCAGTAAGATAGTGATACAGGGGAGAGACATCGGGAGAGGACAGAGAGAGAGAGAGAGAAGAATGGAGACGAAAATATCTTAACTCTCATTTCCTCAAAACTTTCATTGGTTTTTCCTGTCAGATTTTATTTTACAAATCAATTTACAATTTATAACTATAGTTTCAAGCAAAATGAATATTTATCTATATCAATATTAAATTCAAATCAAAATCAAATCTTTTTGTGACGGAAGCGGATATTTTTTAACAACCTTTATAAAAAAAAGCAGTGAACACACTTAGAAACAATGTACATTACTTATAAATTTATAACAAAAAATAATATTTTGGTACATCCCTGCCTGCTGTCAAAAAGCAAAACTTGTAGGGAAAAAACAGCAGGAGTTTTTGGAGATAATCAGAGAAATAAACAAACATAACATAGAATGAACTTGTAGCATGAAAACAAAACTAACCAAGTTTAATCTCGGCTTTAAAATATCTTAACTACAATTTAAAAATTTTGAAATTATAATTTTTTTTCCTTCTTTGTAGTTTTTGAAATTTTGAATAATAATCCTCAAACGAAGTGCCATATTTAATGAAAAATTATAATCTTTCGTAGTTTTTCCATTGAAAAAATGTGAATTAGCCAATGAAGTGTGTCTTGTGTGGTAGATGGAACGATAACATAGTAAAAATTGAGAAAAAACACCAAAATTGATATCAAGCAATAATGAAACCCAAGAGAGATGAGTCAGATAGTGGTACAGGGGAGAGACATCGAGAGAGGAGAGAGACAGAGAGAGAGAGAAAGAGAGAGAAAGAAAGATGAGTGTCAAAGGAAAAAACTAATATTCTAAAACAAACAATATAACAAAGAATGAAAAAGAGAAAGAAAGGAGAAACTATGGTGAGGTAGATAGAACGATAACATAGTAAAAATAGAGAAAAAACAACAAAAGTGAGATCGAGCAATAATGAAACCCAAGAAAGATGAGTAAGATAGACAGATAGATAGATAGATAGATAGATAGATAGAGAGAGAGAGAGAGAGAGAGAGAGAGAGAGAGAGAGAGAGAGAGAGAGAGAGAGAGAGAAGACCACTTGAAAATTAACAACACAAAAAAATGTACACTCACAAAGTAGCATACAAAAAAATAAACACAATCTCAAAGAAAATTTGAATTCAACTAATTTATACTTATCGCAAAAGTTTTTAATTAACACATAAATGACATGGCATAATTAGACAACAATCTTTCGTTCTTCCATCCCTTTCCTCCAGTGATTCCGTGATAAATAACACCATCCCAGGAATCGGCTTTAGGACGAATTACAGCCAGTTTTGACATATATAACAAGGATTTTGAGCGAGTTGCCGAAAATGGGACCCGTGTCGTTTGGTAATAGTGGGCGGCCGGGGTGCAATCAGGCTAATGGCTTCATAATTGCCACCTCACTTTGTCTTGATAAACATCACCGGGATCATCCGGTAATGAGCGCCGCTAGGCAAAACGGAATGCCCTATAAATAAAGCCTTTCCTCTATTAAGAAATTAAACTTGAACGGGGTCATTTCGTGCAAGCCGCATGCAAAAAAAAAAAATAAATAAATAAAACCTGGGATAAAGTTTCAATAAAGCGGAGTCCAGGTTGTGTCAGTATGGTTGTCCGATTTTATCAGGTTCATTTGGCATAACACTGACTAACCATTTTAGAGCAAAGTAAACAACTTTTTATAATTTTAAAGAATTATAAATTTTATCAGGAAATTTTATTCTGGGGATATTCTAATTGAATCCGAATGTACTAGCTACAGAACACTCTCACTCACTCTCACTCACTCTCTATCTTCCTCTCTCTCTCTCTCTCTCTCTCCACACACGCACACACACACACACACAATACTCTTCTCCCTCAGTATATTTTACTTCTTGTTTTCAGTCTCGTTGTGTGTTTTTTCTCTCTTTTATATTCTATCACGCTCATTCTACTTATTTGATACTGTCTTTCATTTTAAACTAAAATAAACTATTTTTACACGTTCACAACCTGCATTTAAAATACTGTTTTTATAATTCATTCTTTCTTAAATCTACAAAACTAAAAATAATGTACCCAATGTTATAAAATCATGTAAATCAAAACATATTTATAAGAAACATCTAAAAACTTTTCTTTCATTAGATTTTGTCGAAATGTTCTGTACATCATCAATAACATTTAAATAGACATGTAGACAGAAAAAAAAAAAATATTTGTATTATACGTGGTTTGTATTTTGAATTAAAAACTTTATTTGTATTGTAGTACGAAAGCTCGTTAAATGTAAGAAAGGTCCTTGAAATCTAATTTTGCGAGCTTTTATAAATAAAATGTTCAATTCAATTTATCTTAGTGTTCTTTATATTTCTCTTTCTACAATTAATTTTTTTTGAATATCAAGTTTGTTTTTCACTTTTACCACTCAACACTCTATATCTCTATCTATATATCTATTCCACTCTATCTCGCTTTTCTTATATTTTTACTCTGTTATTCGTCTTAGTTTCTCTTGCTCTTTCTTTTTCTTAGTATATTATTCTTGTTGTTCAATTTTTTTTCTCTTGTCACTCAACACATGTACATCTTCGCTCTCTCTCACTCACTTTCTCTCTCTCTCTCTCTCTCTCTCTCTCTCTTTCGTTCTCGTTTTTTTAAATTAATATTTTTACTCTGTTTCATTCTTCTTACTTTCTCTTGCTCTTTCTTTTTCTTAGTCTATTATTCTTGTTGTTCAATATTTTTCTCTCTCTTGTCACTCAACACAAGCACATCTTCGCTCTCTCTCTCTCTCTCTCACTCTCTCTCTCTCTCTCGTTCTCCCTCTCGTTTTTTCTATTAATATTTTTTAGTCTGTTATCATTCTTCTTACTTTCTCTAGCTCTTTCTTTTTCTTAGTCTATTATTTTTGTTGGTCAATATTTTTTCTCTTATCACTCAACACATGCACATCTTCGCTCTCTCTCTCTCTCTCTCTCCCTCTCGCTCTCGTTTTTTCTATTAATATTTTTTTGTCTGTTATCATTCTTCTTACTTTCTCTAGCTCTTTCTTTTTCTTAGTCTATTATTCTTGTTCTTAAATATTACTTTTTCTGTTTTGTCACTCAACACATGCACACTCACGCTCTCTCTCCCTCTCTCTCCCTCTCTCTCTTTCTCGCTCTCTTTTTTATTAATATTTTTTACACTGTTCTTCTTATTTTCTCTTGATCTTTCCCTTTCTTATTCTATTAGTTCTTGTTTTTGTGCATTATTTTTTTACTATTGTCCCTCTTTGTCTGAGATAGATTCTTAGATAGATTAATTTCTCTACGTTTAGGTCCTAAAACAAATTTTTTATTTTCTTTTATGTTTCAATTTGAAACCTGCTTTAGCACATTAATGGCAGGGAGAAAACCGCCTTCGATGAAAACATTTGGCCGGGCGACACGGTGCGGATTGGGCGCAAAAAATTATCAGATGCCGGCGCCCCTGACCACAGAGTTTAACGGAAAAATGTTCACCGACAACAATTGTTCTTTCCCTACTTTCCTTTCTGGGACAATGATTGGATTAAGTGCAGCAGGAGCTGTGGCGGTGGATGAAACGGGGCCGGATTTGCCCCAGTACCGGATCTACTCGGACACTTCCGAATGGGATTGAGCGCTGGGACGACAATGGATTCTATGGGAATGGCCATGGGTCACCTGCAACCCCGGCGTAAAGCCGACAGTGAAACGGACGCTGCATTAGATCCGCAAAGGGACACTTTTTACTATTCTCTTAAAAATTTCCCCTCTTTAGACCACAGAAGAACTGCTGTTTCGGTTAACAAGAAGAAAAGACGTCAACTATTTCGTTTTCCTGGACAGCTGCTTAAATAATTTTCCAAATTATATCCAGTTCCTTATATGTTTTGAAGAATTAACTGATTGGAAAGCTCTATTAGAGGATAAGAATTGTAATTATATTTATCATAGAATTAAAGGGATCATAAAATACTTCAACAATAAAATCATGGGAGTATTACTATTTATTTTATTTAAGTAACACATTCTAGCTAGTTTTACTCTCTTTTTCTCCTTTTTCCTCTGTTTCTTTTTCTTCCACGCCCTCTCTTCAATTTATAGCATATCATTCACATTTTTTATCACCCCTTCACTCTTTTTCCATTCTCTTCCCTCTTCTTACTCTAATGGTCTTTTCAAAAACAAAATCCCAGTATTTTTGAACAATTATTGAAACTAATTGTCCTAGCTTTGGAGGAGTCTAGGAATATCAAATTTTCCTATTGCTTTAACTTTTTTTCTCATCAAGTTGCTTTATTTTGAACATTATTTGAATATCTAACGGACATTAAAAAAATTTAATTTATTTAAATTAAATATTATTTTTATGTAAGGTCTTGTTTGAAATGAAAAAGTTAGCGTCACGAGCGGGATTCGAACCCACGACTTTCGGCTCAATACGCCCCTGCTCTAACCACTTGGGCTATCAAGACTTCTGATCTATCGTGAAGTTAGAGCAGGGGCGTATTGAGCCGAAGGTCATGGGTTCGAATCCCGTCCGTGACGCTAACTTTTTCATTTCAACCAAGACCTTACATAAAAAGAATAATTAATTGAAAGAAGTTATTTGGTCAATTAGACCACTAAACAGAAATGATTTAATCTGTTATTTATTCGTATTTTTAGGATCCTTCCAGGTTTCACGGAAGAACCTTCAGCTTTCTGGTACATACTTCCAACATCCTTTCGGGGTCTTTCTCTCTCCCTCTCTCTCTTTCTTTCTTTCTCGCCATTCCCATTTCTAACTTTTCCAAATCGCTCAATTTATCCTCTAATTTCTCTAAATATTAAAAGTAATTGGATAGTGTATGGGAAAAAATCCATATTTTGGAGATAAACGTTTGTCGATTTCAACTTTTGTATAAGTAGAAATGATTCCTTTTATTTGCTTTAATCATTCTATCTCTATGTACTTGTGTTTTCAAAAATGAAACCTTTGCGAATATTTTGAAAAAATATTATTGAAGTTAGATTCCTTAGCTTTGGAAGAATGGAGTATGAGGATTTCGTTAAAAATAATTTTACTTTGTTATTACTTTTTACTGTTTTAGAATTTCTTACCGATATTAAACTTTCAAAAAATCTTTTATTTATTATTTATTCATATTTTATAGAACAATTCAGCTCTATATACCTTCACCTTTCTTTTTCATATCCTCCTAATTAATTTTGAGGTAGATGCCCCATTTTTTACTAGTTGCCAGCCTCTTGGCTAAAGGTTCCTTACAATTTTATTATTTCAATTTTCGAATAGAAACTATCCGGTTAGATTACTAGAAAATCGAAATTTAAAAAATTTTTTAAAATTAACTTTGGTGGTTTATTTCAATTTAATTAACCTGTTGCATGCAAAGACGACTAAAAAATAAGAAAAATATTTTCTAGTCAGGTTCTAACAGATAATCGATATTTACCTTTTGTGTGTGTACCTTACACTTTAAACAGGCTAACACACTGGAGAAAATCTAGGTTTCATAGAATTGTCTTTACAACGCAAATGATGAATTTTCAAGGATAAAATTGCGCTTTTCNTAGCGTCACGAGCGGGATTCGAACCCACGACTTTCGGCTCAATACGCCCCTGCTCTAACCACTTGGGCTATCAAGACTTCTGATCTATCGTGAAGTTAGAGTTATTTGGAAAAAAGGTTTTCAGTTGGATCAAATCCGCAATTATATTTTCGAATTTCAAGTTACTGCCAAATTAAAAATCTACACTTAATGAAATTTTATGTGAGCCATAACTGTTTGCAACACATTATAAAATATGCTTATACAATTTTATTCAAATTTATTGACTAGTTTGTGAGAAATGTGCAGAAATGGGTTTTTTCCTATATAGTCAATGGTTAACATGGTTATTAAAATAATGATATGGGAATCGTAAAAATAATGTAATGGTTATGTGGAAAAAAGGTTTTCAGTTAGAACAAATCCGCAATTATATTTTCGAATTTCAAGTTACTGGCAAATTAAAAATCTACACTTAATAAAATTTTATGTGAGCCATAACTGTTTGCAACACATTATAAAATATGCATATACAATTTTATTCAAATTTATTGAATGGTTTTTAAGAAATGTGCAGAAAAGGGCTTTTTTCCTATATAGTCGGTCATAGAACAATTCCCACTAACTTTTTCAATACTTTAATATAATAAAATCTTTTTTTTTTAGTATATTAAATTTCTTATTTTTATTTAATAAGATTGTTATTGTTGTTATAGATGCCAAGAAGATTAACGTAATAAAATAAAACAATGCCCATGCTCAAAATTCACATTACAAAATATGCGTATACAATTTTATTCAAATTTATTGAATGGTTTTTGAGAAATGTGCAGAAATATGGAGGGCTTTTTTTCCTCTATAGTCTGGCATAGAACAATTCCCACTAACTTTTTCAATACTTTAATGTAATAATTTTTTTTTTTTTTGGTATATTAAATTTCTTATGGTTATTTGATAAGATTGTTATTGTTGTTATAGATGCCAAGAGGATTGGGGTAATAAAATAAAACAATGCCCATGCTCAAAATTCTGAAATACATTCTTTCAAGTACTTTTTTTATTTTACTGATTCACAATAAGTCCTTTAATAATGTTTTATCTATTGTATTGGTAAGTTTTACCTCCGGTAAGACCCCCCTTAAAACTCTTAGAAGTCTGCCCTTAAATCCATAATTTTCTGTTTTATAATGCTATACCTTTTTGATAATTAAAATAATAGAACATTAATGATTACCATTCAATTAATTAAGATTTTTAGTTGAGATAAAAAAGTCAATGTCACGAGCGGGATTCGAACCCACGACCTTCGACTTGATACTGCGCTACTCTACCACTTGAGCGGTCGAGACTTCCATCCACTCGGGCACCAACTTCCCATCCCCAAGCGGATTACGAAAACTAGTGAAATTAATGACTACCTTCTGTCAAATATGAAAGACGTCGATTTTTTTATAATTCCATCAAAATGTAAAAAAGGAAAAAGTGAGAGCATTCAATAGAAAGTGTGCTGAAGCATAATGCTCGACGAAATCAACGAAGTCAGTAACAAAGACTCTTCTTGTCACCCTTCAAAGTGAATGAGGAAAATCAGGGTCATTGTTGTTTTGAAAATACCGATGACATATTTTATATTCATTTTTCCCCTGTGGGATCCAATTTAGAACGATGCTCCATTTACAGTGGGGCCCCTTTCACCTCCAATAGGTGTGAATCGGATAAGACACGGATATGTTATTTTTGAACTTTTCGTACGGATTATCTTCTTGGAGGGATCGAAGGGCGGGGTAGAAATTGAATAATGTTTTCACTCCGATATTGTATTCGCGTTAGGGCCAGTGACCCTTTTGAACGGTCGAACAATGGGAATCAAACGGGCCCGGAGGGTAAGCGGGCAGGTGGGGTCAGCATGGGAAACTCCACAAATATGGAAACCTCGAGGTTCATATGCATAGTCTGACTTCTAAGTAGGACGGGGAGCATACCTATTGTCTGTCTATGAGAATATCGCCACTCCGCTTCTTCACACCCCACTTGACTTGTAAGCGGTTCAGAAAATCAAGCGCCTTTTGCTACAACCCTGATAATATTCTTCTTTTACAAAAATCCCATTCTATCAAAGTATCTAATATTTAAAAAAATATTCGCCTTAATATTAAAATGTTTTTAAGCATATAAATAAGCATATTATTATTTTACATATTGCAATTGAATGTGTAGTGGTATAGTAGGAGAGTGGAATATTGGGTTTGATGTCTCGAAATAAGAAGATAATTTGGTTGATATGGGAATGGACAGAATTAAAAAAATGAGTTATATATAAAAAAGTTGACAAGAACCGCCAACATTCTTGCGTTCGTTTTTTCTATTTTATTTTGAAAACCACCCATTCAAATTATAATTTAGAGATATTGGATAAAACGTTAAAGTGTTGAGAGAGTTGGAAGATGGAAGGAGAGAGAGAAAGAGAGAGAGAGAAAGAGAGAGAGAGAAAGAGAGAGAAAGAGAGAGAAGGAGAGAGAGTGAGAGAGAGAGAGAGAGAATATAAGAGAAATAGACTGTTTACCCTCTAATATGAGATAGAGAGAAAGAGAAAGTAATGAGTGAAAAAGTAAAAACTAACCTTCAAAAGCTAAAATAACAGCTTGATAGAGAGAAAAAGTAGGAGGAACTAATATGAGAGAGATGAAATGATAACAGAGTAAACATACTGGGGTCGGTGGCCGCAACGGTTTAGGCGTTGACACGGCGCTCATCACTGTAAGGTAAAGGTCCCGGGTTCGAATCCATGAAGCCCTGCATTCGATCCCAACATACTTAAAAATGGGGTTTGTTGTTTATTGTTAGGTTTAAACATTTAGAACAAATTTGTATTGATATTAATCTTTTTAAAGAAAATATTTTAAAACGCTGAAGACCCTCCAATTCATTTAATGCCTTAAAGAGATTATTGGTCCTTCGGGCCGGATTAATGTCTATACTTCTAGACATTACGTAATGATTCCAATTAAGGTGACTTGATGGGGGCGTCGGTGGCTGTAACGGTTTAGGCGTTGACACGGCGCTCATCACTGTAAGGTAAAGGTCCCGATTCGAATCCAGTGGCCCTGCATTTGAACCCGACATACTTACAAATGGGCTTTTTTTTCAAAAACACCGGCACCGCGAGGGTTGATATGACCTCTGCTGTTGCGAACCCAAGTAAAAAAAATATATTTTCCTTTACTTCTTCGCTCGTTGTAACTAAGTTACAAAAAAGTTAAAAAAAAAGACTCAAAAGAAAAAAAGCAAGAAGCAAAAACAAGAAATAATCGAATGATAATGAGAAAAAACAAGAAAAAGTCAGAAGACCGAAAACTGAGTAAAAAAGAAGAAATATAACGAAAGTTAGGACAAGAAGACAGAGAGGAAGAGACTTTATGCGATGTAATAATCAAATTATTATGATTCTTTTTTTTAATCAATTAATTGAACCATTTTGCTAAATCAAACTATGGTTGGCCTTTTCCATAAAGTTTTTTTTTTTTTTTTAATATAATTTGTAGTACATTACAACTACCTTAAAGTAGGTAATAAGTAACAGTGAGCAAGGTAATTAAAACAAAACAAAATTAAAACCTGGTATTACTCCAATGTTACAATAATATTGTTTGTTCAATTGATACGTGTGTCATTATCACTTTCACTGTCATCACCATCACTTCCTAGGAGATCTCGCGGCCATTGTCTCTTCAGTCGGCGGCGAGGGTTTGAGGGGATTCGTCGGGATGCGAGGTTTCTGAATAGTAATACAATAATCCTTTAATCAAAGTCGAAGTCGTGATGTTAAATAAGTAAACACTTACACTATTTTGGTTTCAAACCCAAATTAAAAAAACGTATATATATATTTATGTGTGTAAATATATATATATATATATATATATATCTGGCGTCCCACAAGGTACGGTTTTAGGTCCCCTATTTTTTCTTTTAAACTTATAAACCTTGGTGAAAAATAAGCGTTTAATGTTTTATTAGCCAGAACTTNTATATATATATATATATATATATATATGTGTGTGTGTGTGTGTGTGTGTGTGTGTGTGTGTGTAATGAATGTAAATTTTAAAGTTTTTTTGTAATTCTTTCCCCTTACCAATCCGTCAACCATGGTTTTTTCCTTTCCTTTATATTTGAATGAAAAAAGTAATTAACAAATCAATTACACAACTAATAAGGAAATTAAATGATGTACGTTTTTTGAAATTTGCTAGTCTCTAGGTTTGGAAATACAAGTTTCGAATTACCACAGTAAGTTTGTAAGTAAAACTTAGTTAAAAGTAAAGCTCTCACTACTAAAACACTTATTTCACGAATTTACAAGTTTTGTATTGATCACATCTTATGGGAAATTTAACTTAGTTTTCAATGGTATCAACGGATTTCTCCACAACTTTTTACTTTTGGAGTTGTCATTGTTTATTTGAAGCAAGGTCGTGAAATCTTTAAAAATCAGAAAAAGGGGAATTAATCGGAAACGGTTGAGTTTCGGACCATATTTAATTAATACTTTTTGATTCGGTTTTGAATGTAGAATCTACTGGCAAAATTTGTGACAGGAGCAGCCGAACACCCTGTATATAATTGTATTTTGTTCACCTACTTTTATATACATATTTAGTAAAAATACAGAAAATTATCTATGTATAGAGTATATGATTGTCATAGGTTAGTAGAAATAAAGATGTGATTAAAAATTATAAAAATATGTATAGATTTTTCAACATGAAAAATCTATTTTCAGTTATATATAATTTCCGCATTCCGTAATTGAAAGATTTATTTGAAATTTTCATCAAGTTTGAGACAGTTGGATCTCTTACACGGACCTTTGATGAGTTTTGATTGGCAATCATTTATTTCAATTGTTCCGAACTCCGGGATTGGTTCTCTAATTGCCAGCAAGGACTCTCACCAATAAACTACTCCGACCCCGTTGATGCTCTCTGTTCATCCAGCAGAACATAATCAAAGGAACACTGGAGCATTAGCATAAGCCGGAACGTTTGTGCACGTCCGGTGCACGTAATACGAATAAAAGCGGTGCATTAAAAAGCCCCGGGATTCAATTTACGCCTAAAAGGGATGCCAAAATTTAAATTCGAATTTTTTTCTAAAGATGAAAAATCCCCATGACAACACTTTGTAAAACCTGTTTCAACATGAAAACAAACCGTAGTTTTTTTTTAATTTTCAATTAAGAAAGACTGCCGAGACGTCGGAGGGTGGAGATATAGAGGTAATAAATAAAAAGGGGGAGAGCCCTAGTTGAATTAGTAACTCTAATTATGAACTGTCTTGGTGGAGGAGAATTATCTTGAGAAGAGTTGAGATATAATCAACATTATAATTATTATAGTCGTGAAATGGAGCCGTGTCAGTGGTTTCAGTAGACAAATGTGCTTTGGGTCAGAGGGCCGTGTCGCCCCAAGTGCAATGACACTTTTTTCCCCTTTCCCATCCGAAATGAAGAACGATCGTAAATTTAAACGTGTCAGATTCTTGTCAAAAATGTTTTAAATTTTACGCATGAGAGGCGAAATCACGCGCTTCTTTAAATTTTAATTTATTTTGGAATGATTTATTTTAAAAATTTCAAAATTCAAGAATGAAATTGCAAACATAAATGGTCTCATCGTTGCATTTGCCCATGTTGCGAAGATGTTTCTTCAGATGACAGGTCACTCTTCTGAGCCCTTTTTAACCGCAGAATTATTTCCTAGTCTTGGTGAGGTTTTTTTTTTAGCATAAGTTTACTATGTGAAACCTCTAGAGTTTATTGATATAGAGTTCGTAACCGCAGAAGTTATATCAACCCTCGGCGTGCCGGTGTTTTTGAAAAAAAAGACATTTGTAAGTACGTGTGTGTGGTGATTAGTGAACGTTAATCGATATTTATTTAGAAATCGTGAGATGCGGTCTGGTGTGATGTAGGTTTCAGAAAAACATTTTCTTTATCGTAAGTACGTCGATACGTAGAAGTTTATATCAATATAAAATCTATGTGAAAAATTTACGTATATTATTACACAAAGAAAAAGTTAAATTACTTCAGAATAAATTGGTTACAAGGAAATTGTATATAGAATCAAATTATCGATTAAAAAATATATTAGCCAAAATTCACCAAAATACTTATCCCCACGAACGTATAAAAGGGCTTTTATTCTACCAAAGGCCCTTTTTCACCGCACATTCACGCTAATAATTACAAATAACCACACAATTTTATGTCCATATACATGGAGCCAAGCACCACCTTCGATTATATGGAACATGCCAGGAATACGGACGTTGGCCCGTATGTGAATATTATAAACCTCGTATGGCCTATTCTTAGTCTTGTATGATCTTTCTTTGATTCTGTCCCTGAGGTCCAACTAACGACCGAGCTTTTGGTACAATAACCATTAGTGTTGCTTGAAAATTATTAAACTTTATGGTAAAGGACAACCATAGTTTGATTTAGCAAAATGGTCCAATTAATTGATTAAAATAAAACAATCATAATAATTTGATTATTACATCGCATAAAGCCTCTCCCTCTCTGTCTTGTCCTAACTTTCGTTATATTTCTTCTTTTTTATTCAGTTTTCTGAATTTTTCTTGTTATTTCTCATTATCATTGGACTATTTCTTGTTTTTGCTTATTGCTTTTTTCTTTTGAGTGTAACACACGGATCTCCCCATAATACTCATAAGTCAATGGCACGAGCGGGATTCGAACCCACGATCTTCGGCTTGATACGCCGCCGCTCTACCACTTGAGCTATCGTGACCTCGATCCACTCGGTCACCAACTTCCCATCTCAACCGCACCTTTTGAATTTTCCCTCCTTTTTGCCATTTTTCAAAAAATCAAAATTTTTCTTTTTTGTTATTTCTAACTTTTATTTGATAAAATCTAATTTCTTAAAAAATTGTAGTTTGTTTTATTAAATAATTTACAAAATAGATTTAAAAAATCATAGATTTTTTTTTGTAAGACGTATTTCACACTTGGTACTTAGTTGGTACTTATGTTCGGCCATTATAAAAAGTTCCATTAATATCGGTGATATCACGTCCGTAGCCTCTCCTTGTAACTTAAACTTTTAATTATTTATATTCTGTAGAAAATCTTGGTTGGTGAATGTTAATTTCTATAAAATTTGTCTATATTTGAATTTGAATTGTTTAATTGATTAAAGCGTATATTTTACGGATATGCGAATGGTTTTGTTTTTGTGGCTACGCGGAAGCGAATAGCGTGGGAAAATCACGAGGGGAGACGTTAATCTTGTAAATATGTCAAACAAGGGTGCCGAACACGGCCGGCTTCAGTTTTTGTGGGGGTTAGGTATTAGCCATGGGCTCCTGTTTCAAATCTATTAGGCAGGTTGTCTAAGTCCCGAAGATATTTTAAGTTGGAACGTTTTCAGATGGGTTTATCGCAACCGGATTTTTTGGTTTAAATTTACGCTGTGAAACGGTTCGAAGGGGGCAAAGAAAATATTGACTCACGGATGGAGTAAAAGCGGAGGCAAAAACCGAAACATAATTATAAGGGAGGAAAAGGAGATAAGGAGAGAAGGCGACGTTTTATCTGCCCTCGGCAGGCGAATTAATATGCAAATGTGGACGAGTGTGTGCCATCTTGGCGCGCGGCTTTAGGCCCCTTTAAGGGCCAGATAAATCTCGAGTCATTTTCATGAAGTCCTCACAACTATCAGGGACACTTCCCATTTTATCTCCTTCCGACCCCGACTAGGCTGGCCTTTTTTCTCCCTTTTTAGGCTTAGACGGCCACACTGGAGGAACCACCCCACATCGTGGAATATGTATGAACGCCACCTCCTGTTCATGGTAATGCGGGCCACTTCTCATCTCCCCCCGCTTCTTGATCAGATTTATATCTGGGAGTGAAATAAATTATTGCGTGGGTTTTAACGCCAAAATTCCTACAATAAAAACCTCAGAAAGACGTGTCATTTGTAGCAATTTAGCAATTATTTTATTGGTTATCAGATATCGTGAGATGCGGTCGGGTGTGATGTAGGTTTCAGAAAAACATTTTCTTTGTCATGCCAACGTTTCGATCTTTTATTGAGATCATCTTCAGAGCTCAAAGTGTTTGTCTTCTGTGTAATTGTGCCATCCTTGCGCATCTCACGATATCTGAATAACTATTGATTAACGGTCGGTAATCTCTACACAAAATTATGTTATTATTGTTCGCAATTTGATAACGCTCATAAAGTCATAATATTTTTAGAAGTTTCAAACAACTATTTTTTTGGAATTTATACCAAATAAAAGTTTGATTATTATTATTTTATTTTAAATGGCGTTGTTTTTTCCATATTAGCCAAAATTATTGTAGATGTAATATTCAAGTGTGTAATATACTGCGCCCTTAATAAGCTATTGTATCTTCTGACCTGTACCTATAGCACACCGGTGAGTCCTAGTTCATCATGGAACTTGCTTCTTCTACGGTTACTTTGTACATTCCAAACAAATGTATGTTGCGAAACAGTTTCTTAGTAGCTGTATGTGTCTCCTCTGTTTTTTTTTTGCAGAATCTGCACGTCTTGTGTTGTCTTAAGCGGCCCATACACGCTCAATATTATTGCACAATGTGGGTTGCACAATATTTTGACGGAGGCCCTACACTGCTCAATATTATTGCGCAATATTTTTGGTTGTGCAATTTAACTGATTGTGTGTAGACGATATTGATGGTTGTGCAATATATTGCACAATCGCGAGCACAGACGTACAACCTTCAAGGCAATATATTGTGCAATTAGTTCCAACCAGAATTTCATGTAGTGAAGTCATGTTGAGTGATAGTGATTTGTGTTGTGTGATTATCGCTGTGGGTGCCAGTGCGATAAGGAAGAAGGGCTCGCAAAAAGGCAGAAACAATTTTTTCAACTTCATCAATATTTATTCCGGATATTTTTCGCGGTATTTTTCTAACAACACTTCATACTGCTCCCCCTTCTTCGCACGATTAGTATAATATTTACGCTTCACATCCCACAGAGCTGGAAGGCCACGATAAACGTCAATGAATTCGAAAATGAATTGCCTATCAGCTTCCTTGGCAGCCATGACGACGCGTACTCTACCACGTGTTGATACTGACTGATGGGATATTGCGCAATATTGCCTACAGACGGCACAACCTTTTCCCGTTTGCACAATATATTTTCAAGGATTTGAATTTAGCACAATATATTGCACAACCTTTCCATTTCGACTACACACGATCAACTATATTGCACAAACCTAAATATTGCGCATCCTGTCAAGATTCGAAGTTTTTTCCGGCTTCCTTTGATGAATTCTGTCTGATGGGTGAATTCCTCAGTTTCTTCATTTTCATATTGCCCATTTTCCCCATGGATGTTGATCTTGACAGAATTACGTATGTTTTCACCATTTTCTGAGTTCTGAGACGATGGTGGCTTTGCTTACCTGGTACGCACCGACTCCCTCAGCGCAGTTACTGCTGTCCGAGGTTCTCCATCTACCGTGATGCTCTTGCTAAAGAAATACCATAGAGTGTCTCAGCAAAAGGGTGGTTGTTGTCTGGAAACCGAAACCCGGATGTATATTTCTGGATATTGGAAAAGGCGAACAAGGCCTTCGGATTTAACCATCTCGATCCGCCCCCTAAAGAAAAAAATGCAATAAAAAACAACGCAACAGCGTCGGTCAAGAGGTCTCGGGAATCAAGAGATAGATGGTCTTAGGAGGATCTGACGCGGAGAAAAAGGCCATTGTCACCCAATTAAGGATAAGCCTGCGAGGTTGACACACAGACACTTATTTTTGCGCCAAAGCACGCGTACATTTCCGGCACGTAAAGAAAAGTTGCTCGATATGTGCTACTTAATGGAAGGGTGGAAATCCTTGGCTCTATATAAAGAATGTGTTGAAATGCTAACCAGTATGAGAATCGCACTTGATCGAGGCAGCAAGTATTTGGGTCCACTCAGATTTTTGGAGGAAACAGGGTTACTCTAAAGTACTTAGTACTAGCGTGTTTTGAGAGTAATGTATTTATTAGCGTGAATGTTAAGAGAGCTGATACCTCAATTAGTTTAGTTATATAATAAGTATAAAGGGTATTGGTGGAATTTCGACTATACCATTCTTATTAAGTGAATAGAACGTAAATAGGAAACAATGAGGAGGAATTAGGAACTGCAAACGTACGATGCTAATTTGACCTAGCTGCTGACATTGGTCTGGCCCTGACGGCCAACACCCGGGGTGGATGATTCTCGTCGCCTCTATTTATCGTAAATTATAAAAGCTGGGATTGCTGATCGAATGGGAAAAATGTTAGGCTCAACTCTGTACATGTATGTAAATATGTACATACATATTCAGATTTAAACTTATACAATTCCAAATACAAAATTTTCCTGAGTCTTTTTCTCCCTTCACGGCAGGAACCGCACTTCACTTAGTATATCGAACTGCCTGGCTTTTACTTGTGTTTGAGAACATTTTTAAGTGAGGAGGACGAACTTTTCAAAGCATGTTTTATTTTGATAATATAATAATATATTATATAAAATAAAACATTACTCAAAAGAAAAGGTTATTTCAATTTACGATATGAATAAATCAAGATTTAATTAATCTGTACTGGTTATACATCCGATGAGAATTTTAACGACTTCCGAACCATTAATATCAATTAATTTTACAAATGTTTATTTAAGATAATCATTTAAGCTAATGTCATCACATTCTGATGTTCTTCGTGTTAAACCTAGCCAGGAGTCGGTTGGAAGGTAAATTATGAGGAAGCAGGACCCGGAGGACCAAGGGCCCGGGTATTGTCCCGTCCCTTGTAAGACGTCGCTTTTGTACTGTCTCAACCCACGGTCAACCCTATTAATAACAAACCTCAGACAATCTCACACCGGAAAATTAATCTTGAGATATTAATGATGAGGTGTTCAAATCATCGCTTAATGGTACTTAACAGCATTCACGCTCCTTCAAAACATCTCGACGCGATTTGTTACGTCAATTTCAACGTTAGCTGACGTAAAACGTCGTTATTCATAGTCTGTAATAACCAGTTGGACTCATGGTTGTATATTCTAGCCTATCTTTCTTTATTAGATGTTACTTTCTACTTTACTAAAAATCATCAAGATATTTTGCATCGCTCACAAGGTATAGAAGATTCACAAAAAACTTCATTTTCCAGCAGGTTTAAAAAAAAAAAAAAAAAAAGCTATCCCGAAAATTCGGGAACATTGTTATTCTACTTGTGCCCATGGAAGAAATTTTGATACATTTTTGAGATTTAAGTACAATGTGTGGTGATTAGTGACCGTTAATCGATAATTATTCAGAAATCGTGAGATGCGGTCTGGTGTGTGTAGGTTTTAGAAAAACATTTTCTTTATCGTGCCAACGTTTCGATCTTTATTGATGTCATCTTCAGGGCTCAAAGTGTTTGTCTTCTGTGTAATTGTGCCACGATAAAGAAAATGTTTTTCTGAAACCTACATCTCACCAGACCGCATCTCACGATTTCTGAATAATAAAAATTAAATTTGTTAAAATTAATTTTATGATTATAAAGAAACCTAAAAACAACATTTAATGAAAAATTAAAGTAAAACTTAGTGTTTACTTTAGATATAAAAATATTAGTCACTACTTTTTGTCTTATTTGAAATTCATTGTTTGATTCAGCAAAAAAAGCTATTTTTAAAGACACATACAAGAACATTTTAAAAACAAAAATGTGATTTATGATTAATGGATTTAAATAACAATTCCTGGTTCCACCCCATGTAACAATACCACAGCAAATTATTGACTGAACAATGCATAATAAACTGATTTTAACAATTTGAAATTTAGAATTTTTCTTAATACACTGAATTTACAAAAGAGTTTATTTCAGTGGCATAACCAAAGAATCAATGTGTAACATAAAATTTAATCTAGAGTCTAATATAACTCCTAAATTTTTAGTACTATTTGTAATTGATATGGGGGAAAACTTACAGTTAAATGAATTAATACATGCATGGAAACAAAATTCAAAGCTCTTTAAAACTAATCTTTTACTTAATGCAAAATGTAACACATTGGATTTATTGTTATTTAAAAGTAAACATTTAGAAGATAACGGTGTTTTAACAAATCTAAGATCATGGTTAATAGATATAATCAAATTATCAATTATCCTTCCAGAAAAAATCAAGCTGCTCGTATCATCAGCATAACTAAAAAGTTTACCGGATATTTTCAATTTTAAAAGATCATTAATATGTAAAAGAAAAAATGGGGGAACTAAAACCGTACCCTGAGGGACGACAGTTTTATATATAAATATATAAAATTCTTTAAAATGTTGGGTCGGGATGTATAGGGGCATATTTGAAATTTTGAAGTTGAACAAGCCTGATGTAGAATGTATAATTTTTCTTCCCCCCCCAATTTTTTTTTTTGGGGGGGAGAAAAATTATATCTATATTTAACAAATGAAAATATAATTACAATTTTGAAAAATAATTGAAAATCAACAAAGTATCTATTATATTATCATTATTAATAAATGACGTAAATTGCACAAAAGAATAAACAGCGAATAGACAAAAATTATAACAAATAATATATTTAAACTAAATTGTGTAACATAAAATTAAATTTATTGAAAATTAAATTCTTTTGTTAGAAAGTTTTTAAAGGAAATTAAACTACTGAGAAATCGTGAGATGCGGTCTGGTGTGATGTAGGTTTTAGAAAAACATTTTTTTTAAATCATATCTACGTTTCGATCTTTATTGAGATCATCTTCAGATCTCAAAATGTTTGTTTTCCATTTTTTTACTACTCCCATTATTACCAACACGAATGGACACTCATGAATGACAGATCTATACGGAAAACAAACACTTTTAGCCCTGAAGATGATCTCACTAAAGATCGAAACGTTGGCACGATAAAGAAAATGTTTTTTCTGAAACCTACATCACACCAGACTGCATCTCACGATCTCTGAATAATTATCGATTAACGGTCACTAATCACCACACATTTCTACACAGGAAATTTAACGGTTTTTTTTATTTCCGCATAAATGAATAGTAATATGAAGAGCGAGAAGATTTATGACGAAAATCGTAGTTAGTTGGAAAAAAACACACAAAATATTGAGTATCTGCGAAAGGGTTGAAAAAAGGACCATGGTTCATACGAAGTTGAATGTTTCATTTGAGGTGTAGAAGCACCTGAAGAAAATTGTCGAACGAGTAGCGCATCGTCCTGTATAAAAGAGCAGAGATTTTTGTTAATCTTTTCATTCATACTAATCTTACTATGAAGAATTATTTAATTATCAATTGTAAAACTATTCCCGATCTGTTTTTTTTTAATATCGATATTTTTCCTGCTGATTTGTATTAACCATTAAACTATCCTTGAAGGTCTAGAAAGTGCTTCGTCGGTTCAATTACAGTTCAGCGATTACGGTATAGCGGTAATTAGAAAAGTACAACAAAAAAAAGTCCTCACGGATATTACGTTACAATTGACTACTGTTATATGCATAAATAAAATGACGACCCGCATTGCTTAATACCACACAATTGTAAACAGCGATTAATTTATTACAGTTAAGCTCCGCCTTTCATATCAAACCCTAAACCAGTTGGCCGAAAACACGGTTTGGAAAAAAGAATCAAAGTATTCTGGAGGAATTCGAATTGATTATGTCGTCATCTGTTAACTTAACTGTTAGAAATAAATAAAAACAAAAATTATTGACATTGGGTAGGTATATGGATAAAAAAGGTGGCTACAAGGACTTCTTCAAAATTTTCCACAAATCCAGACTCTAACCATCAATGAAACTAAGAACTTATTCATTCTAGAGTACTTACATTTGTAGATATTTTTGCTCTTTTAACGATTCTTTTCAAGTTATGATTTAAAAAATTCGTGGATTTGATCTTTGTTTAAATCAATTGGTATTTTCCTAGTGGGTCTGGCAATCAAGGCTCATCTACTTAGATCGACTAGGTCTACCCAAAGACTAAATATGAGAAATATATCGTGCAATGTGTGTTTTCCTCAATGGCGGTATCAATATTGTGACCATACTTATTTTTTATGTTCACCGATATTCATTAAAATACTGCTCCTTAAGGTTAAGATTAAAGGAGGACACGAAGTTACGCACTGCGACAAATATTGTGTCTACAGTGTTCCATTATTTCTAAAGCACTTCATTAAATTTAAGGCTTTTTATCAAATCCCAAAGGAGTTAAGGCCAGTTGTTGTTTCCAGGAGTAGGAATCTCGGAATCTCAGCTTTCGCACCAGCAGAAATACTGGTATTTCTTCTTCAGTACTATATCAGAGGCTTGTTTCTTTTTCTATGAGTTTATACACATACCTCCGGAGTCAGCAATGTCAGGACAGCAGTCCTATCATTCTAGACCTAACACTCCTAGGTTTAGTTTAGTTACTAGTGTGGTGATCACTTGTGGATCCATTTTATGCTCTAGGTGTCGCTGCTTCAACAATGCTCTCAATGTTTTCACCCATGTTTTCACGTATTGCAGGGCATCAACCTGTTCATTACTGACTAGTCGACCAGGTCTCAACACTTACAAATAGAGCACGCCCCAGCTCAAGCTAACAACAAATGTACTCGCAGTCTATCGCACAGACAACAGCAGCCTGCTAACCTTCGCTCGCTACCAAGTGTACCAACTCTGCGTTGACCTAAAACCTTCATCATAAAACTAATTTCTTTGTTAGTCCTTTAGGTGTAGGGATAGGGATAAAAGAGGCCGCCACAAGGCCTTCTGTACCTCGATCTGAATAGATCTATTGTACACCCCTGTTTTTTATAACTCTCTGGCCATCTTCAGGTTGTTAATCAACCTCCATAGTCTTGCAAGTGGCTCCTTAGTGTAGGATCATGCTTGTGGCTTTTCCTGTACTAGTCGCAAGGAACTGCACCTACACAGCCCTTCACAAAAACATAAAATGTGTTCCGAGATCTCCTGGCAGATCTGCACAGTGTTTCTTCTGTCAGTACAATCACAATAAATAAGTGGTTTTGACAGTGAATAATTAAACCAAAAATAAAAAATATACAAAATGAATATTATGTCAGTGTGTGTTCTGTCATTTTATATGTAGTTAACCTCTTCTTTCTTTTCACTCCATATTTACCATTTTTATATTAATTGATAATATAATAATTCAAAGGGTAATTTTTTGTCGTGAAAAAATAAATTTAGCGAGTTTAAATATTTGGGAAAGGACCTTTTTTACGTTATACACGACGCAGTTGAAAGCTGTATTTCTTTGTATTGGCAAATATGGTACCTGTGCGGTTTTCATTTTCAGCTTTGATAAAAAGCCGAGCCATTGAATCCGTTTGAAAAGCGTCGAAAAACTCACTGATCAAAGTGTGAGCTGTTGCAAACGAGCGGTTCCGCACGGTGAATACCATCAGAGTTTCATGTCTGTTTGGACTTTTCAACGTTTTTCCGGTGGTCATACACAAAAACGTTGCTCCGAGGGGTCAGAGAGTGCCAGAGAGAGATGGCATTGGTATTCCCCCTCGGACGCTGATTAGCATGGGCTACCCCAAAGGCTCATCCCTGAATAGCTTATCGATATTTATTCACCTCCCTCTTGGTCACGGATAGTTTGATTTCCTGAAGGGACAGCGGCGAGGGGCTCCTGGGAATTTATTAGATTTGCGGCTGCGAGATCCCCTGTTAGCCGGGGAGGGTAACTCGATTTGAGATCTGACCGCACTTTTTACCCTCTTCGACCGTATTGTCACCGGTCCTGACGATTCCGGCTTTCGACATACAAATTTTTTGAATTACTACCACAATAAAAGATTGATTTTCAACATTTAACGTCTTTATTAATTAATATTTCCATAAAAACCGCTCCACTCAGTGAATGTCCTAAGAAAACATTTAGTGGTTCACTATTCCAGATTAATGACTACCTCGAGCCTTGATAATCAATAATTAATTTTCGATTACGGAACCGTATTTCTTGGTAAATTTTATAAATCACTTTAGTTAAAATAAATTTTAACTAAGTCGTTTTTAATTAATTTAATTATAGCAAAGCGCCTTCCAGCGTTTAAATGCTGTAACAAAACAATTAGTGGTCCTCCGGGCCGGATTAATGTAAACCCCTCTAGACATTACATAGTGATTCCTGTTAAGGCCACTTGATTGCCATATAAATATAAAGGCAATCAACCTAAATAAAAATATAATTCTTGTTCGACCTCGTCTAATATACTGATGTGAACCAGCACTAAAAATATCATATAATATTATTCGGTTCAACTGACTTAAATAATATATCAGGCGAAATAAAAAATAAGAAAATCACAACCTTTTTAAATACAGCTTGAAAAAGGTTTGAGCAAAGCAAAACAAAAAGTCGTGTAAATAAAGTTAAAATTTAAGAAAAAACAGTGGCACATTCAAATCATTTAGTTCAAATTCTTTTTAATTTGCACCGTTGCCGTTTATTGTTAGGATTAAATATTAAAAACAAATTTGTTTAGATATTAAGCTTTCTAAAGAATAAATATTAGACAGAAGACCCTCGAATTCATTAAATGCCTTAACAAAGGGATTATTGGTCCTCCGGGCCGGATTAAAGTCTATTCTTCTAGCCATTTCGTAGTGAGTCCTATTAAGGTGACTTGATGGCAACAAAGGCAAACATCCTAAATATCGAAAAATATAATTCGTTTGATATCGTCTAACATACTGATGTGAACCAGCACTAAAGAGGATTATATTATTATGTCATTCGGCCCAACTGACTTAAATAATGCTTAAATAATATATCAGGCGAAATAAAAAATATGAAAAGGTAAAGGTCCCGGGTTCGAATCCATGAAGCCCCGCATTCGATCCCAACATACTTAAAAATGGGGTTTGTTGTTTATTGTTAGGTTTAAATATTTAGAACAAATTTGTATTGATATTAATCTTTTTAAAGAAAATATTTTAAAACGCTGAAGACCCTCCAATTCATTAAATGCCTTAAAGGGATTATTGGTCCTCCGGGCCGGATTAATGTCTATCCTTCTAAACATTTCGTAATGATTCCAATTAAGGTGACTTGATAGAGGCGTCGGTGACCGTAACGGTTTAGGCGTTGACACGGCGCTCATCACTGTAAGGTAAGGGTCCCGGGTTCGAATCCAGTGGCCCTGCATTGTATACTGGCAAAAAAACCGGCACCCTTAGGGTTGATATAACCTCTGCTATTGCGAACCCTCGCAAAATTAAAAAAAAGTGACTTGATGGCAATAAAGGGAAAGAACTTAAATATCGAAAACTATAATTCTCGTTCGACCTCAACATTTTAAAGTACAGCATAGAATATATTTGAACGAATTGGGAAAAAAAATCGGATTTAAGGAAAATTATTAGAACATTTACATTATTCTTACTAGTTTGTATCGTTGTTGTTTATTATTAGGGTTAAATTTTTAAAAGAAATTTGTATTGAGATTTATTGTTTTACAGAATAATAATTAAAACGCAGACGATCCGCCAGTTTGTTAAATGCCTTAACAAAGGTCCTCCGGGCCGGATTGATCAACACCGCTCAGGTATACATGAGAAATTGATATTTGACCCATATTTTATCATCATTAGTCAATTTTCATATGTTTTACATTATTTCTATTATAATTGAGGTTATTATGTTTTATTATATTTTATTATTAATCAATTATGTGGGAATTATTAGTTTTTATTATTTAGGTTATTTTTAAGAATATGTACCAAGAGAATTGGTGGTCCTCCGGGCCGGATCGATGACAACCAACAATTACAAAATTTATAGGTTAGTTTTTTTGAGTTTATTGTGGTTATTCCAATAGGTTATATGAATTGAGGTTATTTTAGTTAGATATCTACAACTAGTAAGTTGTAGTAGTAACATTGTAAGCTTTAAAGTTTGACTTATATACCCAACTTTTTAGATCATGTCTTTATGGGTTTTTGTTATATATTTAGGACATTTTTGTGCGTAAGTTGAATTATTTTTTGTTTTGTTTAGACAATTTGGATCGAAAAATTAAGCATAATCGTTGAATTTGATCGTTTTGACAAGATACTAAAGATAATCGTCGATTAATTTTCGAAAATATCAAAAAAGTTTTTGTACGGTTTTGAGTTTGAGTTCAATAAAAAAAGCTAGGAAATCGGAAAATGATTTTGTTTGCACGGACTAAGAGGTCTGAAATAACTGTCTTACACCAAACAACCACGAACAAACAGTTAAATACGAACTTTGTTTCATCTACAGAAAAATTTGCTCAGAAACAAACTTAGAACTTGTTTTCTTCCTCACTGAAAAAGAAGAGAGAGACCGGGATAAAATTTCCTCTGACAAACTGGCTTTATATATTTGTAAATAATTAGTGGCTGAAGGGGGAGCATGTTTGCGAGGTGTTAGTCCTCAATTAAGGGGGAAGCTGAAAGTTAAACAGAACCAACTAACCGTCCAACTTCCTCACCTGCCACCCACAACTTAGTAAATTAAACCGGGGACACTCTGAGGCAAACAGCAATCAATACGGCACCGCTTGTGTTATGAATCTGAATTATTAATACTGCTTAAGAAAACAAAGCGTTTGCACAAGCGGTTAAACGGAATTGATGTTATACGACTAGTAGGAAAAGTTTAAGCGGTGGGCTTATTGTCAGTTTAACGGATTACCTGAGTTTGAAACATTTTGCAAATGTTTGTTACACGTTAGACCAAAATTATTAAATAATGAAAAGCTTTCAGTTATAAAAAAATTCATTTATTATGCATCAAACGCAACTATACATATGCAAATTTTACAAGGTCAAAAATGTGTAAAATTCCTTTCAGATCCTTCAAGAATCAATCCAGAATTTGTTTTTACCATCGACGATTTTGCCCTACTTTCATATTTTACAGATTGATCTAGAATCAGTAGTTTTCTTTACTATCCAGTTGCATCTTCTGTATCATTAAAGTACCAAAATGAGAACCTTCTGAGGATCTTGGACGAGGAGGTCATCAGAGTGGATAGATTTTGAGCCAGAAAGTGGAGGCTGTGTCTAAGAGGTTTGGCTTGACGAACTGGATGCCGAAGAAGACTGTACGGTGCTGTGGGTCCATAGGATTTTACAAGATAACTGAAAATAAAAAGTTATGTTTTCTTCAGGAATATCGAGCAAATTCAAAAACCTCAAGCATGGAAGCTCACTGAAATCCGTTTGAAGCTATGAACTTTACGAACTTCTGTTTTTCAACGCGAAGCCTTGACCAACCGCATCCAGGGAAGACATAATCTGCAACGGTATGAATAAATTTAGGGCGATTTTTACTAGGAAATCACTGATCTGCCATCGAGCCTGCTTAAAATACAGAATTTTCTCAAAAGGTGGATTTAATTTTTATTTTTAATTATTTGTTTTTTCATTTTGATTAATAGGCACTAAATCTAAAAGTTTACTTATAACTGTATCATTCTTTTTTATATAACCAAATCCTCCAGCAGACGGACGATGCCCTAAGAGCAGAGTAATAAATAGTTTATTTTTATTTTCGTTCAATGAAATTTCTTTATAATTTTTTTTTCTTCCGTTCAGATCAAGTATCAACCACGGACGTAATACATGCTTCAAAGATTGTTTTGAGCGCTAAATACCAATCCGGCCCGGAGGACAACCAAGTGGTTTGTCAACTTTTGATTTAATTTTTAAATTACATTCATAAATCGCAGCTGATTACCTTAAAAACAGTTTCCAAACCTCCACTTTTTTTTTTGTCTCTCTGTTTATTTATCCCTATTTCTATCTATCTTTCTCATCATCTTCTCTTCCACTTTTTTTATCCCTCAATCTCTCTCCTTCTCTTACTTTCTCTCTCTCCCTCAGTCTGTTTATGTAAACAAGTTTCTACTTTGTTTTCGTACTCTTAACAAACATCACTGCTTTACTTTATCTTTACACTCTGTTTGTCTGCCTGTCTGTCTGTCTGTCTGTCTCTCTTTCTCTCTCTCTCTCCCACTCTCTCTCTCTCTTTCTCTCTCTCTATCTATCTATCTATTTATCTATTTCTATCTCTGTCTCTTCCTCTCTCATCCTCTCTCTCTCTCTCTCTCTTTCTCTCTCTATCTATCTATTTATCTATCTCTATCTCTGTCTCTTCCTCTCTCATCCTCTCTCTCTGTCTCTCTGTCTCTCTCTCTCTCTCTGTCTCTCTCTCTCTCTCTCTCTCTCTGTCTCTCTCTCTCTCTCTCTCTCTCTCTCTCTCTCTCTATCCCCTTCTCTCTCTTTCTCTTTTACTTTCTATCTCTAGTATTATGTGAGTTAGTTCAATTTTTTTTTTACTTGTTAACTTCAAATCTTCATAATCCAAGGCCCAGTTTTGTAATATTGTTTTTGACATTTTTGTTATTCTCAGGGGCTCAGTCCCATAATAAAGCATTCTCTCTCTCTCTCTCTCTCTCTCTCTCTCTCTCTCTCTCTCTCTCTCTCTCTCTAATTTTTTCCATTTACATAAACAATATTGAAGACGCTTTTCGAACTTTTAAATTGTCCATGTACGCAGATGATTTAAATGTTTTTGTACAATCTAAGGCACTGAATGTAAATGATACTACAGCTAATGTTAATCAACACTTACAAAATCTAAATGACTGGAGTAGAATGCACTCATTAGTACTGAATCCTAACAAATGTAAAGTCATATTGATAGGTCATAATAAATTGTTAGAAAAATAAATGTAAATTGCATTAGTAAAATCAAAATAGAAGAAAACGAATTAAAGTTTGAAGAAAAAGTAAAATGCTTAGGTTTAATTATAGAAAAAAATTTAAATTTGGATTCGCAAACATTATCAATCAAAGGTAAAATGTATTCTGTTGTTTATAAATTAAAAAATTATTACAACAAATACAACGTCAATGTTAAAACAAATTTAGTGCAAACTCTGATATTTCCCTACATGCTGTGCAGACTAGATACCACGAGCGACTTAAATTACATGCAAATTTATTGATTACAAGTAGGAGTAAATATGTGCATAAGGTATGTTTTAAATTTAAAATATGATGATCGCATATATGACAAATTTGCGCAGCTAGAAATTTTAAAAATAAAAGATATGTTGGATTATAAAATTCTATGTACCATGTTTAAAATAATAAAAACCAAAAAACCCCAGCATATATATGAGAACATTAAATTCACTTCTGAAATACATAATATTAATACAATATATAAGGATNTCTATCTCTCTCTCTCTCTCTCTCTCTCTCTCTCTCTCTCTCTCTCTCTCTCTCTAATTTTTTCCATTTACATAAACAATATTGAAGACGCTTTTCGAACTTTTAAATTGTCCATGTACGCAGATGATTTAAATGTTTTTGTACAATCTAAGGCACTGAATGTAAATGATACTACAGCTAATGTTAATCAACACTTACAAAATCTAAATGACTGGAGTAGAATGCACTCATTAGTACTGAATCCTAACAAATGTAAAGTCATATTGATAGGTCATAATAAATTGTTAGAAAAATAAATGTAAATTGCATTAGTAAAATCAAAATAGAAGAAAACGAATTAAAGTTTGAAGAAAAAGTAAAATGCTTAGGTTTAATTATAGAAAAAAATTTAAATTTGGATTCGCAAACATTATCAATCAAAGGTAAAATGTATTCTGTTGTTTATAAATTAAAAAATTATTACAACAAATACAACGTCAATGTTAAAACAAATTTAGTGCAAACTCTGATATTTCCCTACATGCTGTGCAGACTAGATACCACGAGCGACTTAAATTACATGCAAATTTATTGATTACAAGTAGGAGTAAATATGTGCATAAGGTATGTTTTAAATTTAAAATATGATGATCGCATATATGACAAATTTGCGCAGCTAGAAATTTTAAAAATAAAAGATATGTTGGATTATAAAATTCTATGTACCATGTTTAAAATAATAAAAACCAAAAAACCCCAGCATATATATGAGAACATTAAATTCACTTCTGAAATACATAATATTAATACAATATATAAGGATAGGCATATATATGTACAAAAACATTTAGTAATTCTTGTATAGTGAAAGGTGCCAAAACGTTCTCTAGACTCCCAAACTGCATGCAGAAATGTAATAAAATAGAAAGTTTTAAAAAACAATTAAAACGTACTTTCAAAGTATGTGTAAGATTTTGTCAGAAAAATTAAAGAAAAAATGTTCTTTTATTTTTATTATGTTAATTACTACTATTAGTTAGTTTATATATAAGTGAGTTTATATATATTTAATTACTCTTATAAGAGATGTAAAAACTATGGTTAATTCAATTTAAAACAATGCTTAATTTAAATCATAATACTGTAAGACATTTTAATATCCCTCTGTTAATAAGTAGTTGTAAATACCTTGTAAAAGAAAGTTCACTTATTTTACTTTGTCCTGAAGAAATATTATGTTTTATTCACTATTTTTCGTGGTCCGCTTGAACAATTGATAACATTTAATTAATTAAGGTTTTATGTTGAGATAAAAAAGTCAGTGTCACGAGCGGGATTCGAACACACGGCCTTCGGATTAATACGCCGCTACTCTACCACTTGAGCTATCGTGACTTCGATTCTATATTTTTTTATGTTTTATTTTGAAAAGCAAAATTTAATTTTTTAAAGTTATTTTTATGTTATTTTTCGTTCGCCTTCTTGTTAATAGGTAAACAGATTATGTAAAACTATACAATGAATTGGTCAAAGTGTAAAACCAAGGAATATTTTTGTTCTATGTACTTCTAAAAGATTGAGTAGAGCAATTGTAAAAATAAATCTGTACTTCTATTTAGATGTAAGAGTGGTCCTCGAGACCAAATCTTGAGAGATGATGTAAATATAGCGATATCAATCAATCTCTCTCTCTCTCTCGCCTCCCTCTCCCTCTCTCTCCCCCTCTCTCTCTCACTCCCTCCCTCCGTCCCTCTCACTCCCTCTCTCTCTCTCCTGATACATGTGCACACACTCATCATTCACATGCCTCTCGATTTTCTGTATTGCTTGGTCTCATTCTCATTATTATTTTAAATTCTATCAGAGTTCTATCTTCTCTCTCTCTCTCCCTCTGTCACCCCCTCTCTCTCTCTCTCTCTCTCTCTCTCCCCCCCTCTCTCTCTCTCCTTCTCTCTCTCTCTCTCTCTCTCTCTCTCTCTCTCTCCTGATACATGTGCACACACTCATCATTCACATCCCTCTCGATTTTCTGTATTGCTTGGTCTCATTCTCGTTATTATTTTAAACTCTATCAGAGTTCTACCTTATCTCTCTCTCTCTCCCTCCGTCCCTCTCTCTCTCTCTCGCTCTCTCCTTCTCTCTCTCTCTCTCTCCCTCCGTCCCTCTCTCTCTCTCTCCCTCCTCTCTCTCTCTCTCTCTCTCCCCCCCTCTCTCTCTCTCCTTCTCTCTCTCTCTCTCTCTCTCTCTCTCTCTCTCTCCTGACACATGTGCACACACTCATCATTCACATCCCTCTCGATTTTCTGTATTGCTTGGTCTCATTCTCGTTATTATTTTAAACTCTATCAGAGTTCTATCTTATCTCTCTCTCCCTCCGTCCCTCTCTCTCTCTCGCTCTCTCGCTCTCTCTCTCTCTGTTCTCTGATTCACTCTTTTATTTGTTTCTCTCTGTCTCTCACTCTCTCTCTCCCTCAATCTTTCTTCGTGTATATGAAGTATACTCTTCGGTGACATAAAAGGCATTACCTTAATTTCGACTTGATATTTGCTAAATGCCAATAGCGAGTTCAAACATTAATTACAAAAACACTGAACTAAAATACTATCTGCGTAATAAATCTGTATTTTTAATTTTCAATGAATCAGGTTTTTATTAACATTTTTTAAATTAAATAAGAGCACAAACAAATAAATATCGAACGGGTGGAAAGAGTTAATGTGATAGTTGTAGAACTGTATATTTTATTTAACTAACAGCTAACGTTCATTATGTATAAATCTTTGCAATTAATTACATTCTTAATCACCTTAATCCCACGGCTTATCCCTGACCTCGATTTCATATTCTAGGGCTATATATGGATTGATTACTTATTAATACTAATCGACCAATTTTTGTTTTACATGAACATGTAACATGAACCAAATTATAGCATTTTTAATATCCGTGCTCACCTTGTACCGTTGAACAACTTTGTACTGTTACCCGTACAACATAAACACTGATGTTGCATTTTACCTGGTTTTTGGTAAAGTTATGTTATTGCTCATTTAAAAAATTATAATGATAGTGTCGTTATTAGGGTTAAAACAACATTGGCCTGATAAAATTTTAATTAAACCATTGAAGGAACAATTTTCGTCTATTCAACTAAGCCCAGCGTTAATTTACAAAACGCGGAAATGACTAAAGGATGGCCTGGTGGAAGAAGACAAGTGCCTGACGGTTGACAATGGTCCAAGACCTCCCGCCGGGCGAAACCCATTATTTCCCGGCTATTCCTAATAGCACGTCTTTCTATGAACGCCCATAAATCTCGGGCTAAGGCTATTTTGAATTTATGCGTGTTAAGAAATGCAATTAGGTTCAACATTAAATCTCGCGAGTTACTTTTCCGAGATTTTACAGTCGGTGAGACCCGGTGAAAGCCGTTTATGGGAGAGCTTATATCCAATATCTGGACGTGGCATGCGGGACGTGCAGTTTCGCGAATTTCCTGAAACGATCTTCTGTTTCTCTATATCTATCATTTCCGCGTTATATAGTCTAAAAAGGCTCCCTCTGATTATTGGAGAGTAAAACAAACCGTAATTATATTCTATTCTCTCTCAGTAAGGACAACAACTGGACCTGCAGATGGCCCCTCGAGGATCTGAGCCGTAAAGAAGGAATAGTTCTTGCCAGCCTAAGAATAGGTCATACGCGGTTGACATATGGGCACTTGCTGGTCGGTATCTTTCGCAGATATCCCTTTGCTGCTAAAGGTTTCTCGACGTGTCCCACATAGTCGAAGCGTGTCGCGCCTTGGCTCCCTACAGGGCTCGAGTAGGCATGCCGCCAGATTTAAAAAGAGTTCTTGGACACAGCAGCGAGTTTCAGGGTCCTCTATTCCGTTGTTTAAGGTAATTGGGAATTTTTTTATTGTATATAAAAGTTAAGTTATGTGTTTTGTATGAGTGAATGTATTTATTGGCGTGAATGGTGAGTGACTGGCGAAGTAGCTTCTCTGTCGCCTCTCAGGTTGTGTGTATGACTTGGGCTGATGGCGGAAATTTTGTAAAAATACCACATCGAACCCAATTTAGATTAGTTTATTATAGGGAAAGGCTAGATGGAGGAATATGAATGATACGAGGAATACGAATTGGTGTGATTGTAGCGGTATTTTGTTAGTGCTTCAGTGGAAAAAAAACGTAATTAGTGCTGGGAGCTGGAGAATGGCTATGTGAAATGGTAAAATTGACAAAACAAAATTAGTGACACCACAATGTACTCATCTCAGTCGAATACCAAGAAATTAGCCTATCTCAGGAAATTGAAGGATTTATAGATTTAATTAACAGTTTAATTATTAAAATACACGGAATAGTTGGGTCTCTAGGACTTTTCTAACACTTAACTTAAGTAGGTAGATAAATGAATGGATTGATTGATTAACGATTTAATTATTAAAACACACGCAAACGTTAGGTCACTAGGGCTTTTCTTACACTAAACGTAAATAGAGAGATAGATGAATGGATAGATTGATTGATTGATTAACGATTAATTTATTAAAATACACGCAAATTTTAGGTCTCTAGGATTTTTCTTACGCTAAACTTAAATAGCCAGATAGATGAATGGATAGATTGATTGATTAATTAACGATTTAATTATTAAAATGCACGCAAAAGTTAGGTCTCTAGGACCTTTCTTACACTAAACGTAAATACAATAGATAGATAGATGAATGGATAGATTTATTAATTAATTAACGATTTAATTATTAAAATACACGCAAAATGTAGGTCTTTAGGACTTTTCTTTCACTAAACGTAAATAGATAGATGAATGGATAGATTGATTGATTAACAAATTATTTATTAAAATAAACGCAAAATTGAGGTCTTTAGGACTTTTCTTTCATTAAACGTAAATAGATAGATGAATGGATAGATTGATTGATTGATTAACAAATTATTTATTAAAATACAGGCAAAATTTAGGTCACTAGGACCTTTTTTACACTAAACGTAAATAGATAGATAGATGAATGGATAGATTTATTAATTAATTAACGATTTAATTATTAAAATACACACAAAAGTTAGGTCTCTAGGACTTTTCTTACACTAAACATAAGAAGTTAGATAGATGACTGGATAGATACATTGATTGATTGATTAACGATTTATTTATTAAAATACACGCAAAAGTTAGGTCTCTAGGATCTTTTTCACACTAAACGTGTAATAACAATTATAATATTTGGTTTTAGTCGCAACAGAACTTTTTAGATGTATATTTCCCTGCTGTGTTTGTGTTTTCGCCTGGCATCCCCAGCAATGACATCCGAAATACTTGGTGACATGGAAATTTGTTCAATTTTTTGATTCTATGTTACATCTGGTGTTGTTCTTTTATGTTCCATAATGATTTTTGTGTTTAATTCATTTGCAGGTGGGGGTGAATTCGTTAATGGTGTTTTTTCAAGCCAGATTGAATTTTATTGCCATCTTTAGTGGAGGACTCTCTAATTATCAACTTACTTTATAATTCACTAGTTTCGTGGTCCGCTTGACCAATTAATATCTTACAATTAATTAAGGTTTTCAGTTGAGATAAAAAAGAAAATGGCACTCGGACACCAACCTCCCATGTCAACCACACCTTTTGAATTTTCCCTCCTTTTTGCCATTTTGCAAATGTCGTGAAATCTATTTGATTCTCGGCGACAAATGAAATGGCCACGGAGAGCTTTAGTGAAGGTATATTTCATTTTAAACTTATTAAATTCACTAGTTTCGTGGTCCGCTTGACCAATTAATATTTTACAAATAATTAAGGTTTTCAGTTGAGATAAAAAAGTATACTTCACTAAAGCTCTCCGTGGCCATTTCATTTGTCGCAGCGGCGTATCAAGCCGAAGATCGTGGGTTCGGATCACGCTCGTGCCATTGGCTTTTTTATCTCAACTGAAAACCTTAATTACTTTATAATTGTAAATTCTCCTTTTCTTCGCACAGCAATTAATGCCGGGCGTTTAACGCGTTTATGTGTTACATATATACTTTTTTTTATATCTTCGACCACATCTGTCACAGCAGCAGCAAATCAACTTGATGATACTTCTTTTTTGATTGGTTATTACTCTTAGTTTAAACAATCAACCATATCCATCAAACAGAGAGTGAAATCAATTTTTTTAAATTGCCAGTAGACATTAAAAACGTCTTAGAATCAAATATATTGCTCTCTTTTGTTAAGTTCCTGTGAAGAATTTCTGAAGGAAATATATATAAAGTGCGAAATTATTAAAATAATGTTGCGCTTGTAAGTTGTACTTTAATTGATTTTCCAAATAGTTTTCCAAATGCCAGTCCATTTAACCTTTGTTTTATGCATATCTATGATGTGGGTCTCGTTTTTATTGCTTCCAGAATGATTTGTTGCTAGTTTACCAAGAGAGACACATCGTTAAAGGCCAACTTTGAGTTAATGCGCACGGGACGTAAATCATGCCTGGTTAAACATATTCCAATTAATTTGATTATTCTATAAATACTTCGAAAAATCAATCTGGGTGGGAAACAATGAAATTAAAATTTATGTAATCATTGGGTTAGTTTTTCTGGAACAATTTTGTTTTATGTAGGTTTTTGACAATTGTATCAGTGTCATTGGTGCCATGAGCAGGCCAACTGCGGCCCTGTAAGTTTTATTAAGCCTCCGACCTCTTCACATTTTAATCCAAGGAGAAGCCTTAGGCTCATGAATGGACAACCATCTGCTAGGATAGTCCATGTAAATAAACAAGGGAAACTGAGGGAGGAGATACGGGTAGATGCCATTCTAGGTATGATGCCACTACTCCAAGGTACAACTTTACCAAGAAGTACAAAGTACTGATACCAGAACGGAAGAATGGGCCAAAGGAACACCACTAAAGGCAAATTTCTTCTGGTATATAGACGGCTCCAAAACCGACAGGGTACCGGAGCTGGAGTCTTCGGGATGAACCCTAAGACCGAACTGACGGTAAAGCTAGGTAAGGATGAGACAGTTTTCCAGTCTGATATCATAGCGATTGAACAATGTGCCAGAGAAATAATTGTTAATTTGGTAGAAAAAGCGTTAATTTGACAAGAAATCGGTTATTTGAAGTTAATAAGAGTTAATTTGGTATGAAAATGGGGTTAATTAAATACCTAAAAATTGTTAATTTGGTGGAAAAAGGGTTAATTTGACAAGAAATCGGTTATTTGAAGTTAATAAGAGTTAATTTGGTATGAAAATGGGGTTAATTAAAAACCTAAAAATTGTTAATTTAGTGGGAAAAGGGCTAATTTGACAAGAAATCGGTTATTTGAAGTTAATAAGAGTTAATTTGGTATGGGGGGACCGCGGTAGCCGAGTGGTTAGCATGAGAGACTCTCACGCCGCGGTCGTGGGTTCGATTCCCACCGTCGCCTCTGGCCCTTTTTTCCCGATAACCCCCAATTTGAACACACAAGAATTCGTACCATGGCTAATATGCAAGATCATAAGGCAAAAAAAAATTGGTATGAAAATGGGGTTAATTAAAAATCTAAAAATTGTTAATTTAGTGGGAAAAGGGTTAATTTGACAAGAAATCGGTTATTGAAATTAATAAGGGTTAATTTGGTATGACAATGGGGGTAACTAAAACCTAAAAATTGTTAATTTGGTGGAAAAAGGGTTAATTTGACAAGAAATCGGTTATTTGAAGTTAATGAGGGTTAATTTGGTATGAAAATGGGGTTAATTAAGAAATTAAAATTTGTTAATTTGGTGGGAAAAGGGTTAATTTGACAACAACTCGGTTATTTGAAGATAATAAGCGTTAATTTGGTATGAAAATGTGGTTAATTAAAAATCTAAAAATTGTTAATTTAGTGAGAAAAGGGTTAATTTGACAAGACATCGGTTATTTGAAAGGAAAACTGGTTAATTTGAAGTTAAAAAGTGTTAATTAAGTTAAACTTTAATAAACTTAAAAAAAATTAATGTAATTGTAAAAAGTTTAATTTGGTGCGAAAAAATTAATTTGGCATAAAAATTGTTAATTTGGTGCAAAAAGAGTTAATTTTATAACGAAAATATAAACCGGAACGTCAGAAATTTAAAGCTGGTGTTTCCTCAGGGAAGCATCCTAGGACCAGTGCTGTTTCTACTTGATATCAGTAGCGTGTAAACAACGCAGCTATAAAAACAATCGCGGATAGCTCAGTAGAAAACAGTATAGAAGCATAATCACGTATATAACAAACAATATAAACAAAAATACAGAAAACAAAGTATTTAGATATGAGGCTAAATTTGTGATATAAAGAAAACAGAAATGGGACTTAAATATACTGTATTCGCTTTTGGGAAAAAGCCCCACTTGTCAATCCATAAAAAAAATCCTCATTGATAGTTCTATGGCATACGATACATGTGTTACAAAAATTTCAAAGCAAAGAAATAAGGAAAATGGTTGTTGACCTTTGTACAAACCTGACAACACCAGATATACCCAAAAGCACAAATTCGTGGAGATCCGGGATTTACTTTCTTCAGTTGGAATTTAAATACACTAAAAAGGACGTGAGTGAAACCTAAATTTTTGTTTTTCTATGATCAATGTAAAATTAATAGTTCGACATTACTAATTGCGACAGTCCACTTTGAAGAAGTAAGTAGATTAATAAAAATAAAAATTATATTTGTATTATAAAGGGTGTTTGTTGTTGGTGTTTTTAAATATTATTGAGAAAAGTTTTATTTTCATTTTTTTAATCGATCGAGGAGTATTTAAATGAATTCAAAAACTAAAAGAAAAGTTAATCCAAGGGGTTCCAACTGATATACGTTGTTGGTTGTTTTCAATAATAGACACCTCGTTCTATTATTCTTCGAGCGGATATTATGAGAACATTTAGTCATAATTTCCTAATGGTGTCCAAAAGTAAACACTTTTATTACCAGACACAATGGTGTACGCAATTTATAATGACGAAAAACTAAACTACGAACAATTACAATTGATAATGAATACGATAATACCCTCCATCATTATTCCCTTCGCGTTTGATTGTTAAGCCATTAGGCCGTCGTTTGACGCCACATTAATGGACACCACAGCTCGTTCTCCGCCCACAAATTATCAGACCGTCTTGTTCCGACTCATTTGAAAGCATTAATGTTGAATATTTTCCCGCGTCGGGTTTGATAATCGCAAAATACACGTTGACCAGCGTATTATGTAAAAAAAAAAAAAAAATCAGTTAAAGTCAATTTTTGTTGGGTGGGACGTAGGTTTTAGAAAAACATTTTCTTTATCGTGCCAATATTTCTACCTTTATTGAGATCATCTTCAGGGCTCAAAGTGTTTGTTTTTAATTGTTTTTACTGTCAACACGAGTGGGCACTCTCAACAAGACAGACAAGAATGACACATCTACTCGGAAAACAAACACTTTGAGCCCTGAAGATGATCTCAATAAAGATCGAAACGTTGGCACGATAAAAAAAATGTTTTTCTAAAATCTACGTCACACCAGAACGCACCTCACGATCTCCAAATAACTATTATTTATTTCTCTTTTGTCGCTCTCTTTTCTTCTTCTGTTACTATTCTTCTTTGTTTCTGTTTATCGTTCTATAATTTCTCGTTTTATTTTATTGAGATCATCTTCAGCGCCTGGGATTTATAAACATTGTTTACATTTTACAAATACATGTGTAGGATGTGAAAAATATGAATGTATACAATGCTAGAAAATTTCAGATTAAAACAAAGTTATACAATGAATGTATGGCATTCACGGCCTATCGCCTAAATTAAACACATTTCTCTCTTCTGACAACTTTAAAATAGCTTTCAAAAATTGTTCACTTTTCTCCAAAATTAAAGATTTTTCACAATGGCTACCCACCGTTTTCAACATAAACACAATTTCGACTTTAAAAATCAAAAAATATTGCACACAGAACAAAACATAAACGTAACTTTGATAATCGCAAAATACACGTTGACCAGCGTGTTATATACAAAAATTCAGTTACGGTCAATTTTTGTTGTATATAAAAAAACACACTAATAGTTAAGATAATTTGGAGATCGTGAGAAGCGTTCTGGTGTAATGTAGGTTTTAGAAAAACATTTTCTTTATCATGCCAACGTTTCGATCTTTATGGAGATCATCTGCTGGGCTCAAAGTGTTTGTTTTCCGTGTAGATGTGTCATTCTTGTGTGTCGTGTTGAGAGAAAAAAATGGAAAACAAACACTTTGAGGCTGAAGATGATCTCAATAAAGCTCGACACGTTCACGATAAAGAAAATGTAATTTACGTCACACCAGAACGCACCTTACGAATAACTATTATTTATTTCCCTTTTGTCACTCATCACTCTCTTTTCTTCTTATGTTATTCTTCTTCTTTGTTTCTCTTTATCGTTCTATAATTTCTCGGTTTTTAATTAATCAAGATCATCTTCAGGGCTTGGGATTTATAAACATTGTTTGCATTTTACAAATAGATGCAGTATGTGAAAAAAATGAATTTATACAATGCTAGAAAATTTCAGATTAAAACAAAATTGTACAATGAATGTATGGCATAGAAATGTATGTTGTCATTCACGGCCTATCGCCTAAATTAAACACATATCTCTATTTAACATAGCTCTCAAAAAGTATAAAAAATTCACACACTTTTCTCCAAAATTAAAGATTTCTCACAAATAACACCAGTAACAAACAAATCTGGCGTAATTTTTAAAATCGATTGTTTAAATTGTCCGGCAACTTACATCGGTATTACATCCCAATATCTGGATAAGAGAGTAAAGCAACATATCTATTATTGAAAAAAAAAACCAAAACAAAATCCTGCAGCACTGGCTACCCACCCACAAACACAATTTCGACTTTACAAATCGAAAAATATTGCACACAGAACAAAACATAAACGTAATTTTGATAATCGCAAAATACACGTTGACCAGCGTGTTATATAAAAAAATTCAGTGACGGTCAATTTTTGTTATATATAAAATAAGCACTAACAGTTAAGATTATTTGGAGATCGTGAGAAGCGGTCTGGTGTAACGTAGGTTTTAGAAAAACATTTTCTTTATCATGCCAACGTTTCGATCATTAATGAGATCATCTTCAGGGCTCAAAGTGTTTGTTTTCCGTGTAGATGTGTCATTCTTGTGTTGTGAGTAAAAAGAAATAGAAAACACACACTTTGAGGCTGAAGAAGATCTCAATAAAGCTCGAAACGCACGATAAAGTTTTCCTAAAACCTACGTCACACTAGACCGCACCTAACTATCTCCAAATAATCCTTGGTTAACGGTTCCTAAAACCACACACTAATAATTTACGTATATGATGAAATTATATTTGCTTTCACCTCGGTATAAAATTTTTATCGTCAAAGTGATTTTCGTTTTAGAATAATTGTCGCGTTTCGCGATTACGGGTCTCGAAAAGGGAGGAAACGGGCGAGATCAATCCTCATAACTACCTAGTCATTACAACCCCGGGACTTTATTTATACCGATGAATTATTCACAACTCATCAAGTTTTTAATGATAATGACTAATTCATAAACATCTCCGTACTCTGAGGTAATTGGTCCCTGGGATAAACGGCCTCAGGCTTTCCATTTACAATTGAAAACAATCCCCGGCCGGTTTTTGTAAGATTTTCTATGAAAACGACAAGAAAGGGCGAGGGAATGAAAAAAGTTTTCAAACCCTGGGAAATAATTTCTACAAAGGAGTTCATTAACGGTCAGCTCAATGACATTTCAAATTACGGTCACACCCAAAGAGAAACGCAGAAGGGCAAAACGTTGACGTGCTAGTCAAAAAATCCATAACTTTCTGCAAATATACAAAAAGGTCGTCAAAAACCGATAATCTTATACCCAAAATTTATGTTCAATTGAAGCAAAAAGTCGATATCCTAGATGAGATCCATTTTCATTTTTAAGACCTGACAGGTGTTTTCTTTTGTCAAAGTTATTGCCAAAAAATCGGCAGTTAATAAGTTTTTTACACAAACCAATACAGATAATATGGAAAAATTTCACAATTTGACACCACAAAAGAAATTTGACAGAAGAAAACAGTAGATATATGCACATATAAGATTTTTTTATAAGTCCTTGAGCTAAGGTATAAAGTTGGATGCAATGTTATTTAAGCTCAACCTGATAAGACCTGGATAAATGGAACCTGGGTTAGTGAGAAATCCTGGATAAATGACAAATCCGACTCCTTATGTGAAATCTACACGAAAGTGAAAATCATCGTTTCATTTTCCTCCCTGTGAATAAGATCATTAGAAATGGGCATTACCCACAATTTCGAAAGTTATATAGAAAAGAGGTTTTACGTTTCTTCGTGGGATACAAATAGTTTCCTTACTTCCTCAAGTAAAGCTTCTCTAGGCCATGAGATTTGCCAGAACGGCTTGGAACTGTCACAGCTTCCAGGATCGATAATTGTTTCAGAAAGGTAGTTTTGTGAATGACATGGCCGAAGAACATGAATTTTTGGTGACAAGTCTTGAGGAAGATGACTGCGTTACCATGTCAGACAACGTCACAGATTTTGATGATTTCGTACGGGTTGACGACGAAGGGCTGACCACTGGGGATTTCACTGACGCTGATTTCGTGAATGCTTGCGCAGACAGTAGTGCTGCGCCTGATGAAGTCGAGGACCATACTGAAGAAATAGATTAACGACAACCAGTCTCGAAAAGGCAAGACTTCAAGTAGAGGACACAGTTATGTGATGTTTTGAAGGCAGCTCTAACGTGGAAACACAGGTTTTCCATAGGCTACTTATCATCCTTACAACACCTACTGTTTTAAGCAGCTGTAAAGCTAGCTAAGCTGTAAAGCATGATGGAATGCCATTAAGCTCAAGTGCAACCTTGTAATACCTACTATTTTTTCTCCAAATCCTTTCTTTCCAACGGTTATCTTCAGGCTTGCTAAGCTCTAAAGCAGGATGGAATGCTATTTAAGCTCATGTGCATTTTTATAACACCTACTGATTTATCTTAAAATCCTTTGCTAGTATCTTGTGCAATCTAGCTGATGTGGATACTGTGGAGATTTCTCCGCAGAATTTGCGAAAATTCTCTCTTTTCGCCTTGCGGATGGCATGGTTATATGAAGTAAGCCTCTGCTGGGTCCCAGGACACATGGGAGTAGAAGGCAATGAGAAAGCGGACACCCTTACAAGGAAAGGGGCTGCCACACCGCTGATATGACCCGAACCCTTCTGTGGCACAGGAATCCACACTATTAACGAATATCTCAGACAGAAGGACAAAAAGAAAATGAAGGAACTTCACTCATTGGACATAGACAATCCAAGAACCTTCTAACCAATTTTGGCAAGAAAGAAATCACAGAATGTGTCAAAGGAAGCAGGAACAGACTTCGAATCCTAACAGGACTCTGTAGATTAAATGGACACCTAAAAAAAATGGAACAATCCAAGATGGCACATGTAGATTCTGCAAGGAGGCAGAAGAGACACCAACACATTTACTAACAAACTGCGGAGCTACATTAGCCCGCAGGAGGAAATGTTTTGAGATGTATAATGTGACCATAGAAGAGCTTCAAGCACTATAACCGGGCCTATTAATCAAGTTTCTTGATGAAATAGGACTCACCGATGTGCTTTAGGCAGAGAACGGGGGATACAATAGCTCTTAAAGGGCGCAGTATACCATACCCTGGAAAAATTACATCTACATCTTCAAATCCTTTCTTTCCAAAGGATAACTAGCCATAAGGACGATAAACGCCATTTAAGCTAATGTATATCATCTCCCTTTCCAACAGATTTTTTTAGGTTAGCTAGGGCTGTGCAGTGTTTCACTTTTTCCCAGTTAACGCAAGTCTCCCTAAAAGTTAAACCTTAGGTCTTATCGTTTTCTCAATTTACAACCATTGTATCCCAACATCTCCTCCTACAGTTTCTTAAGATAATGGTACGCTTTCCCTCATTCTGTTCCTGCCGTTTGCCAAAGAAATCTTCAGGGCGTTTAAAGATATACGAAGCCAAAAGTAAATATTTGACTTTTTCACTTCGCCTTCTTTTCCGTTCTTCTGCCCTACTTATACTTTCTCCCTGGCTTGAACCAGACATCTTTAATTCCAGAATAGCTACAGCCGAACGTGCATCCTCCAATCTTCTAAATAATCAAACAGGAAGTTTCAAAAGTGTCTTGGTGTACTGTAAGCTGTGGGCAGTAAAAATATTGGACCGTCTGCTTCATGGCTCTTCATGATATTACTACAATAAGGTCGTCAAAAATAAATCTAACGAAATACAATTTAACTCATATTTTCAACTTTTTATACTTTAGGCGTAGCTTTGAAAATGTACTTAATAAACGTAATGCAGGTTTCAAGAGGAAATTTCACAGTTTTATTGATGATCAGATGTGATTATTTCGAACCTGAAGGACTGGATGAATGATTAAATTTCAATGTCACATGCCGGCAAAATTTGATTTTCTAACAATCGTTTTTATGTTTAGAACTCTTGTTTGTTTAAAAAATTTTTAAGAACGGTGCTTTTTATGTTGTTAAACATATGTATGATCAAAGAGTCCCACATATTCGACGATATGATCCGTGGTTTATTTCATAAGATTAGTATCTTTCCAGTTGACTGTAACCTTTAATGCTGTACAAAAGAAATAGTTCTTAAAAAACGACCCCTTAGTACATGCATCGCATGTGAAACAGGGAGGACCTCGTATGGCAGTAGGGTTACTTGTTAATGAGTCGAGAGCAATTGGGCCTACAAGCTTCCCGCACCAATTACATATTTAATATGAATATTTATAAGCTCCCGTCCAGTGAGGGAATGAATGCAGATGCGGGCTTGTCATCTGTACCTCGGGATACACATGCTTCGCCCAAAGGGTTAACAGCCCACATAACTGCTAATGCAATTAGGACGCGTTTCGTACGACCGCGCTCTCAATGGACATTAATGGATTCGTAAGTCGGGCATCGGTTTTTGCCTTCTAATGAAACGGGCCCCGGAGCCGGGCCAGATTTAAATCAGAACGGTATATTAAATTTTCTCTTGGACCAAAAAAATTTAGTATTAGAAATGGGTTAGGGGTGAAAAAACTATGCAATATTATGTTTTTCTGTTGCGACACACAGCCTCAGGGTAGTGGGTTAGCCAAGCGAAAATAAAAACACGATTCAGTCTTTCAAAGGACTACTACTCGTTAATTATTACTTCAACATCTCGTTAATTCTTTTCTTGATAAAATGACTTTCATTTGAGACATCGTTTATCTTCCAGTCGATCATTTCCTTAACGATAACGTCTCAATGTTTACTGCCTTTAACGTGTAATTAAAATAATAGGAGAAATGCATACTTAAAATATTAATGCTTTAAAAAAAAATGCTTGAAAACCTACGCAAACACAAAAAAATTTACAAGGGAAAATTTTTGGACATACAAATTCACAACAATTTAAATCCTTTACAGCATTTAAAAAACTAAATACTTAAACAAATAAGAAGAAAAGGTATTTTTTACCTTTCTAGGCAAGATATGACTGACAAAGGACAAACACACCAACCACTGGTGAAACCACTGGTACTGATGTACGAAACCAGAAAGAATGAACAGCCAAGAGGCGATCAAGAAAGACTATTTTACTTTTTATTTTAGATTATATACGTTTGTTTTAACGACCCTTGTCATCTGGAAAAAAGATCAAAATCACCGATGCTACTGCCAAAATAGCAGGTTATGTCATCCGAACCCGAATTAAAAATACAATTTCAAAAGACACAAAGTTCTACTTAGTAACGCACGTATAGGTCATACGATTATTACGTTATGCAAAACACAAAGGTAGAAAAAGCAAACATCATTTCAAAATACCTACAACGAATCATTCATGTGGCGAATGGGTATAGGACAGACTGATCTAACACCTCGCAGGCAAAATGTTAGAAAAAGCAAACACGCACACACATGGCTGACCAAACAAAAAAACCTTCAATAAACTTTTTTCTCACAGTAAAAGTTTAAAACAAAAAAACATTTTTTCAAAAGACCCATAAAAACATATTGAAGTATCGACTGGGTAAAGGGCACACTGGCCTAACTCCTTGCATGAAAAAAGCTACAAAAAACTCGTGCACCATGGTCTACCAAATAAGAAATTTTAAGATAAACAATTTTCTTACAGTAAAAGATAAAAAAAAAACTTAGAAACAATTTGTCCAAATACCCACAAAAACGTATTGAAGTACCGACTTCAAGTATAGGGCACACTGATTTTACCCCTTCCTGGAAAAAAGCTAAAAAAACTCGTGCACCATGGTCGACCAAACAAGAAATTTTAAGATAAACAATTTTCTTACAGTGAAAGATAAAAAACCACTTAGAAACAATTTGTCCAAATACCCACAAAAACGTATTGAAGTACCGACTGAGTATAGGGCACACTGATCTAACCCCTTCCTGGAAAAAAGCTAAAAAAAACTCGTGCACCATGGTCGACCAAACAAGAAATTTTAAGATAAACAATTTTCATGCTGTAAAAGAAAAAAAAACACATGAAAACTTTTTTTCATAAGACCCACAAGTAAGCAGTGATATACCGTTTGGGTACAGGGCACACTGGCCTAACTCCTTGCATGAAAAAAGCTTTAAAAAAAAACTCGTGCACCATGGTCGACCAAAAGAAACCTTAAGATAAACCATTTTCTTACAGTAAAAGATAATAAAACACTTGAAAACAATTTGTCAAAAGACCCACAAAAACGTATTGAAGTACCGACTGAGTATAGGGCACACTGATCTAACCCCTAGCATGAAAAAAGCTTAAAAAAACTCGTGCACCATGATCGACCAAACAAGAAACCTTAAGATAATTTAAGATTTGAACAATGCAAAAAGGAGGGAAAAATTCAAAAGTTGGGGTTGAGATGGGAAGTTAGTGTCCGAGTGGATCGAGGTCATGATAGCTCAGGTGGTACAGTAGCGACGTATCTAGCCGAAGGTCGTGGGTTCGAATCCCGCTTGTAACACTGACTTTTTTATCTGGACTAAAAACCTTAATTAATTTAAAGATATTAATTGGTCAAGTGGACCACGAAAACTAGTGAGTGAATTGCTTAAGAAAAATTTTTTTCTCACAGTAAAATATAAATAAAATATTTAAAAACATTTTTTCAAAAGACCCTCTTTCCCCTCGCAAGCAAATAGCTTAAAAAAGCAAACTCGTGCACTATAGTCGACCAAAACAGAAACTTTAAGATAAACAATTTTCTTACAGTAAAAGATAAAACAAAAAATTGACAACTTTTTTCAAAAGACTTGCAAAGAAGTAGTGATGTACTGTTTGGGTAAATGCTCACTGATCTAACCCCTTGCAGGCAAAAGGCTAGAAAAAGCGGACCAGGCAACAAATCTTGAAATAAAAATTAACAGTAAAAGATAAAAACACCTCCAAACGCCATTTCAAAATACCCATGAGCCGAATAGAGCTGGGTGACGGTCTGCGAGTCGTTGAACTCATGGTGAACCGGCATTGGGTCACTTAATGGATCCGCCTTCACGACCGAAGACTGACCCAATAAGTGACCCAATGTTTAGCATGTGCCGAATAGGTATAGGACACACTGCCTTACTCCTCGCAGTTCTCACGACAACGTTTCACGATTTATTTGATTCATTCTCAGAATAAATTATGCGGTTATTTAAATATACAAATATACAAACTCCAGTTAAAATGTAAAATTTCTCCCTGTTGTCTGTGAGGTTTGGTCGTTTACTGTCGTTTTGTTCCTGCTAATATTTGTAATTTCACACAATAATTTTTATTGACCAAGAATGAGTTTGGTAAGGAAGTAAATTTGCCTATGTTTACTAAGTGATCCAATTTTCCAACAGGAAATACCTTCAGGAATGTTCTTAAGAACAAAAGAAGGACTCATTTTTCATAATTTCTCATCTTTCTTTTATCGATCAACCTTCGATTCTTGATTGGACATATAAACGAAATTCAAATTTCTCAAAATGCAATAAACGACCGCATATCTGAAAGTCTTTATCACATAATGAAGCTATAAAAAAGTAAATACGAAAGATTTGAAATGTGTAATTACTTGGCTATTTAAAAGAGCAGATTCGATCATCAATGAAGTCAATCATCTCCTCAGCGATTACAATCTTTCCCTTCACGAGATTTCCTTGGAAGTGAACGCACAAAACCGGTTCCAGTAATTGACGGTTAATAATCGCTTAATGAAAGTGACCGAGATATAAAATCAAACCGAACGCACACGAGTTGTACAATTAGAACGCTTCCTGTAAGAAGGACGGCGGAATTTCAAAGCAAACACGGCTATGTAACTGTCAGCAAGTACTATTACGGGCATTAATGCTGACAAGGTACGAACCGAGTCGGTATAACAGCTTATATACAAATCGATTTTAATGGCTAATTAAGCGTTGATGTCATATATTATGTTATTTACAAGAAACCAGGGCACGAATTTATTTGATTTAATTTGTTGAAGTCGTGAGGAGCGTCAAGCATGAGGTAGTTTAGAAAAACACCTTTTTCATTATTTTTGCCTACGTTTCGACCTTTATCCGTGTCCTCTTCAGAGAAAAATTACAAAACATATATTGATTGAAAAAAAAACTATTTAAGATGAAAATATAGATTTTGAACTAAGTATTTCATACTCGCATAAAATGTGGTGCTATACTTTTGGTGTCATATTGGTTTTGTGTGAAATTGTTGTGAAACGTGAATTTGTATTCTGCTGTTTTTATATGATTGTGATATCCGGGAAAATTTCTTTGATCATACGCGGTTTTGTTTAACTCAAAGGAAGTCGAGAATGAGGATTTTCTGGATTTTGATTTGTGATTCGGCATTCACTATTGGAAATAAAGTTAATTATTAAGTACGATAACGAAGGAAAGAGAAAAATAAAATTAACTTCTTTAAATTAATCTTTATGTAAGGTATTGGACAGGTATTGGATTTATGTAAGTGGTAGAGCAGCGCCGTATATAGCCGAAGGTCGTGGGTTCGAATCCCGCTCGTGACACTGACTTTTTCATTTCAACCAATACCTTACATAAAGATTAATTAATTGAAAGAAGTTATGTGGTCAATCGGAATTATAATGAATTTTAGTTTATTTGCTTTATGATGTTGGCGTAGCTGTATCTGTTCTATAATTAAATCTGTGTTTGTCTCTGTTAATGTAAACAATTTCTAGAAAGTTTGTATTTGTTTTTTTTTCCGTGTTTAGTATTTGTATTTTGTCGAAATCAAAGTTGTGTTGTTTTTTAAAATGGTGTGTTGCTAATGGGTGGGATTAGTTTTTGGTGTTTTACAGCCATAGATGTGTTGTTCTTTCCGTTTTTCTACATATTGCGATGGAATTCCAATGAATGTAGCTGGACAGTTCATAAAATTAATTTTATAATTTGATTAATCTTTTTATGTAAGGTTTTTGGTTGAAATGAAAAAGCTATTGCCACGAGAGGGATTCGAACTCACGACCTTCGGCTCAATACGCTGCTCTAACCACTTGGGTTATCATGACTTCGATCCACTTGGGCACCAATCCCCACCTCAACATACAGCCTTTCGAATTGTCTCTCCTTTTTGCCACCAACCAACTATTTGCGCAAAGATCCTGCTCCCTCCGTAGCATCTGGAATTTCTGACCCGTCCTCCTCACAAAAAAGTAATGTATGTGTATGTTAAAAAACTTTTTTGCACTGTGTAAATTCATTTTGTTCCACATCCTACATGTATGTGTTAAATTTAAACCATGTTTGTAAATGCTAGGAACTGAAGATGATCTCAATAAAGCTCGAAACGCACGATCAAGAAAAATTTTTTCTAAAACCTCCGTCACTCCAGACCCCACCTGACTATCTCCAAATAATAATAATAATTATTATTATTATATCATAGTTACTTTAGTCGGCTAAATATGTCGCTGCTCTACCACTTGAGCTATCGTGACTTCTATCCATTCGGACACCAACTCCATATGTCAACCTCAATAGACCACTAAATATAATGGATTTATATCGGGTTGTCCGGAAAATAATGCAGGATTTTAAGTTTTCATTAAAAAAAATCTATATAAAATATTCTGTTTACGTTTACAGGATTACTCATTTGTATGNGAAATTATTTTGATTAAAGAACATTGCTTTAAAGTAACTAGTTTCTTTTTTTTTGTTTAATACCAAAATCCTGCATTATTTTCCGGACAACCCAATAAATTAAATCGGATTTGTAGGCTGTTGGTGCTGGGTTTTAGTCTTTGCCAAAATGGTGTGTGTACTGTTTTCTGGTTTAAAAAAAATATTTTAATGTGTTTTGCGGAGAGAAATTTACTTAATTTGGATGAATGGATTGGACGTGTTTATTGGTTTTTCTTTTTATAATTGTGTACTGTGGAGGATGTTTTGTGTAGTGCTGGGTTTTAATTGTTTATGACTTGACCGCTTCTCACGACTTCACAAACTTATGAAACAACAGGTCATTAAGAAACGCACATTTGATTTAATGACCAGATTGATTATTACGGTACACGTCAAGAGAAAAATAAATCGAGGCTGATCAAGACGGCCGAGGGGGAAATCCGCCGTATTCGGATTTATAAATATTCCATGTTTTGCAGGCCGTGGAAGGGCTTTTCCATCTGGAAAGGGGAATCGGCCGATTTGTGTAAAACGAGAAAGGCACTCACCACTGCCTGGTGGAATCAAGGGGTTTAATCATTGATGGTGCGGTTTAGTAAGGAGGTGGGCGGATGCCGAGGAAAGGGGTTGACAGCCATTAAGGCCCTTTAGCCCGGCCGCAGATGTGCCAGGGCACCATCATTTACCAATTAGCGAAACAAGTTCTCACCGCAAAAACTCTCCTCCCCCTGCTGCACACCCCTGGGAAGGAAACAAACCCCTTCCCGTCATGCATACTTCATCCGTTTAACACAAATTTCACGAGGAAGAATCGCCCAGGCAATTAGTTCGACAGAAGACAAATATATGATCATTAAGCTTAATAAAACCCACCTGATTTATCATTCGGATAAGATGATTGATTAAAACATAAAACTTTTCATTATACAAATGTTAATCGATAAAAATACATGTATTAAATCTATGACTATTTTTTTCAATGAATTGATCTTTAAATCGTTGAAATGAAAAATTCAGTGTCACGAGCGGGATTCGAACCCACGACCTTCGGTTTAATACGGGCTACTCTACCACTTGAGCTATCGTGACTTCGATCCAATCGGAAACTAACCTCCCGTCTCAACCCACCTTTCGAATTTTCCCTCCTTTTTACCATTTTTCAAATGTATTTTCAATTTTTATCTCAATCAATACCTTACATAAAGATTAATTAATTGAAAAAAGTTAATTGGTCAATCGGACCACGAACTGTAATGGATTTAATAATTAAAATGAAATATATCATCACTAAACCTCTCCGTGGCCTTTGCATTTGTCGCCGAGAATCGAATAGATTACATGACATTTGAAAAATGTCAAAAAGGAGGGAAAATTCGAAAAGTGGGTTGAGATGGGAGGTTAGTGTCCGCGGCGTATTTAGCCGAATGTCGTAAGTTCGAATCCCGCTCGTGACACTGACCTTTTTATCTCAACCAATACCTTACACAAAGATTAATTAATTGAAAAAAGTTATTTGTTAATCGTCCCACGAACTCTCATGGATCGACTAACGCATTTGGGTTTTTTCACGTTTAAAAAAATAACCATGCAAAATTTTCCATTATACTCTTCCAGAAACTAGATGCATCTACACTGCCCATATAAAATACAATCAACTGATTTCTGCACGAAAAAATGTCCGATTTTGGAAATGCATATTTTCTCATCGTTTTAAGACACAGCCCTACGCTAGGTCTTGTTTTTAGACGATTTTAAATGTTTTACTAGCTTCAGTCTTCAACAGAAAATCTAAAAATTCGGGAACATATTAATTTTTGCACTTTTTACGAAAACTTAAGCGGCGCTTTAGAGAAATCGATAAGAAATTGAAATAATCCGGGGCGTCCGTGGCCGCAACGGTTTAGGCGTTGACACGGCGCTCAACACTGTAAGGTAAAGGTCCCGGGTTCGAATCCAGCGACGCTGCATTCATACCCTTCACACTTACAAATGGGATTTTGTTTTTTTTCCCAGAAACACAGGCACTACGAGGTTCAAATAACCTCGTATTTGAAATACCCTCGTTAAAAAAAATAAATAAATAAAAGTAAATTCATTAAAAATTTCCTTAAAAAAACAGCTTTCAATTGGGCTTCAAATTGATCCCAGAAATCGTCCTTGAGCGACGTCCTTTATCAATCGGTAGGAAATTGTAATAAGCTTTCAATCTGGCATTCTTCCACTTTGACCGATTTCTCAACGGTTTTCGAATTATTGTCGATGTTTGGGCAAAAAACGTGGATTTTTACATGCTCAAGTAAAAAAATCGATCACTCTCTTTCCCGATTTTACCATACATAAGCCTATTGTTTCAATACGTTATTCAAAGCTAAACTGCCACAACATCTGTGAAATGGGAAGGAAAAGTTGAATTGTTGAAATTCCGTGATGAGGTAAACAAGTGGTAATCGACACCAGAAGCATTCCGCATCCCAAAAGGTCAAAGTAAGAATTGTCGCTTCGCTGTTTACTATTTTGACAAAGTTGCAGGAGAAGAACCTCGGAATTTGTAGAGCTTGAAATTTTCAAAAATATGATGGTTCAAAAATTCTGAAAATCGGGACAGATTTGTCCACGAGCATGTGAAAAACCAGGAGAAATCGGGCATAGTGGAAGGTGTCCAATAGAAAGCTTAATAAAATGTCCTACCGATTGATAAAGGACATTGCTCAAGGATGATTTCTTGGCTCTAGGGCTCAATTTGAAGTTTTCGTAAAAAAGGGCAAAAATTAATATATTTCCGAATTTTCGAATTTACTGATGAATGACTGAAGATAGTAAAACATTTAAAAAGCCATATTGGTCAGTATAAAATTGTCTAAAAAATTAGACGACCTACAACCTTTCGAATCGTCCGAGTGGATTGAAGTCACGGTAGTTCAAGTGGTTAGAGCAGCGGTGTAATGAACCGAAAGGTCGTGGGTTCGAATCCCGCTCGTGACACTATCTTTTTCATTTCAAACAAAACCTTATGTAAAAAGATTAATTAAATAAAATAAGTAATTCGGTCAATAGGCCACTAAATATAATGGATTTTATTCTAAATTCCTTGTATGCCCAGTGTTCTCACAGATAAGAGTAAAGTCCGTTGGCTCAGATCAACTTACTGGAGAATAAATGAGTAACTCAATGGAAAATGAGGTCAGCATTATTAGGTTATTGTAAACAAGCATATTTATTTATTTATTTAGTTTTACGAGGGTTCGCAACAGCAGAGGTCATATAAACCTTCAGGGTGCCGGTGTTTTTGCAATAGAAGCTCATTTGCATGTCGGGTTCGAATGTAGGGCCGCTGGATTCGAACCCGGGACCTTCACCTTACAGTGATGAGCGCCGTGTCAACGCCTGAGCCGTTGCGGCCACCGGCCCTAAGTATATTTATTGAGATCAAGACTGGTCTCACTTAGAAGTAAAAAATACTTATTTTATTTTGAGATCAATAATTTTATTGTTTTTATGTTTTTTCCTTATCTGTTTGCTTTGTTTATGCTAATTAAAATATGAATGGTAAAATTTTAGTTTGTATATGTTCAAATTGTAGAAATTTTAAGAAAATCAATACACCCGTAACGATGTAAAACTATGGTGATGTCTTAGATAATATTCTGTTATTTTATATTAAGTATCATTCTTGAAAATAAAGACTTTATAATAAAATAAATTTTTCACTGAGATTTTTTTATCTCTTTGATTTCAGGTTAGATTGGATTTTTTCTCGTTTTTGTTGGCTAGTTTCTAAGTAACAGTTTTATTTTTATTTTTGGATGTATTGTCCACCATACTAGGTCGATTACAATCTAGAAGCCTCATTTTGAAAGAGGTCATATGATGACGCTTTCTACCTTTACATTTTGGTACTCTTGGCTTATTGAAACATACTTCCTTGTCCATTTTTCTGTTCTGCTCGAAAAGAGAGACTTGTAACTTGACGGTTATTTGTTTTTTGACAGTGATAAGTGATGTTCATCGGTCGCAATAGTGTGACGGACAGCCTTGCCCAGTATGATAATGATACAATATTAGCAGAACATTAACATAAATCAACTCAATTAGAACTTTGGAGCGATTTGCGTGAATTATTTTTTCCAATGAAATCTTTAGTTTTATTCCTCCAACCCTACGTGACTTCAAATTCAGAATTGACTCTGTTTTGTATAGTCAAGTTTTACTTGATTAGATGTCATTTCTGCCTGGCTTTTGGAGAAGCATCAAACAATCATTTGTTGTATTAAGAAGGTAAAATATGACCGTGTGTCATGGTGGTAAAAGAAATGTTAGTCGTTTTCAGAAGGAAGATAGTATCCTCAAAAAATGATCTAAATATATTTGTAATTAAATCAGTAAACTTAATCAATTTTAATTGCATTAAACAATAACACGATAATAATCGTAGAAAAACTTCAAAGAACAGTTTAAAAACGTTGTCTTCCAACTTTGATGGTAAGACTTAGTTAAATTAGAGAATTTTAAGTGAAAGAATAAATTAAAGATGCTTTAGTGTCAAGGTGTGTGTAAACAAAAGGTTAATTGCCGGTAATGACCGGAGCATGTTTTGCGAGAATTAGAGGGGAGAGTTTTATCTACCAAAGTGGCTTTATGTTGGGTCTTACACATGGCCCTCACCCCCTAGTTTATCTCGATTAGCTCGTGCCACTCACCTCCGCTATCCTCCTTTTACGACCAATAAAATTAAGGGGTTTTTAGGTACACTGGACTTTTAACCCGGAGAAATTTGAGTGGAAAAGGGATTTTTTATTCGTCTGGTGTACTAAAAATAATTTATTTTTTCTTGTAAAAGTTGAAGTTTTAAATATCACGTGATTGCTGTATTTGAGAAGAAATTTAGAAATCAATTCAAGCTTTAAGGTTCTTTATTTATAAAGAAGTTCAATTAATTAAGGTTTTTGTTGAGATAAAAAAGTCAGTGTCAAGAGCAGGATTCGAACCCACGACCTTCGGCTTGATACGCTACACTTGAGCTATCGTGACTTCGATCCACTCGGGCACTAACTTCCCATTCTAACCCCACCTTTTTGAATTTTCTCTCCTTTTTGCCATTTTTCAAATGTCGTGTAATCTATTTTGATTCTCGGCTACAATTGAAATAACCACGGAGAGCTTTACTGAAGTATAATTCATTTAGCTAATTCACTATTTTTCGTGGTCCGCTTGACCAATTAAAAATCGTTCAATTAATTAAGGTTTTTAGTTGAGATAAAAAAGTCAGTGTCACGAGCTGGATTCGAACCCACGACCTTCGGCTAAATACGTCGCTGCTCTACCACTTGAGCTATCGTGACTTCGATCTTCTCGGACACTAGGAAAAAAATTAAAGATTTCATTGGAAAAAAATAATCCACGTAAAACACTCCAAAGTTCTAATAGATTTGATTTATGTTAATGTTCTGATAATATTGTATCATTATCATACTGGGCAAGGCTGTCCGTCACACTATTGCGACCGATAAACATCACTTATCACTGTCAAAAAACAAATAACGTCAAGTTACACACTCTTTTCGAGCAGAACAGAAAAATGGACAAGGAAGCATGTTTCAATAAGCCAAGAGTACCAAAATGTAAAGGTAGAAAGCATCATCATATGACCTCTTTCGAAATGAGGCTTCTAGATTGTAATCGACCTAGTGTGGTGGACAATACATCCACCATTACTGTTCTTGGTTCTTTAGATCATCTCATTCACGTTAAGTAACAAAGTAAAAACAAAACTGTTACTTAGAAACTAGCCAATAAAAACGAGCAAAAATCCAATCTAACCTGAAATCAAAGAGATAAAAAAATCTAAGTGAAAAATTTATTTTATTATAAAGTCTTTATTTTCATGAATGATACTTAATATAAAATAACAGAATATTATCTAAGATATCACCATGGTTTTACATCGTTAGGGGTGTATTGATTTTCTTAAAATTTCTACAATTTGAACTTATACAAACTAAAATTTTACCATTTCTATTTTAATTTGCATAAACAAAACAAACAGATAAGGAAAAAACATAAAAACAATAAAATTATTGATCTTAAAATAAAATAAGTATTTTTTAGTTCTAAGTGAGACCAGTCTTGATCTCAATAAATATACTTGGGGCGTCGGTGGCCGCAACGGTTTAGGCATTGAGACGGCGCTCATCATTGTAAGGTGAAGGTCTCGGGTTCGAATCCAGCGGCCATACATTCGAACCCGACATGCAAATGGGCTTCTATTTCTAAAACACCGGCACCCTGAAGGTTTATATGGCCTCTGCTGTTGCGAACCCTCGTAAAAATAAATAAATATGCTTTTTTACAATAACCTATTAATGCTGACCTCATTTTCCATTGAGTTACTCAAATATTTATTCTACAGTAAGTTGATCTGAGCCAAGGGACTTCGTTCTTATCTGTGAGAACACTGGGCATACCTGGAATTTAGAGTAAAATCCATTATATTTAGTGGCCTATTGACCGAATTTCTTCTTTTATTTAATTAATCTTTTTACATAAGGTTTTGGTTGAAATGAAAAAGCTAGTGTTACGAGCGGGATTCGTACCCACGACCTTCGTCTTGATACGCCGCTACTCTACCACTGAGCTATCGTGACTTCGATCTTCTCGGACATTAACTTCCCTTCGTGACACTGACTTTTTTATCTCAACTAAAAACCTTAATTAATTGAATGATATTAATTGGTCAAGCGGATCACGAAAAATAGTGAATTTATAAAGAAGGATGGAAATTTTACTTAAACGATTTTTTATGTGTTTCATATAACTCTTGCTTGCTTAATCTAATAATCTGTAAGCAAGCTCTTACCACATCACGTTGACTTCTTTCTCTAAATGGCCAAGCAGTGTTTACAGTTTATCTTTGAACCAAAACATTGGTCATTGGTCATCGGACAGTGATTGAAAAGAGTGACAGATAACATGCACAACCATCCCTAGATGGGATATCGTATATGAGATACATTACGTGCCGTTTACCTTGGCCTGTTTTCAGACTTTACTTATTTCTTATTGTAATAAGAGATTGAAATAAGATTGCAAGAAACTGAAATTTCGCCATTGATAAATTAAAGTCGATTAGAAAATAACAACAATGCAGAAACAAGCAATAAAACTGTTCTGATTTATAAAGGACAGAATGAATATACATAAGAAGTATACATGCATATACACGTGTATACTTTAAAAAACGGGCTAGAAGTTTAAAAAGCCGTAAAGTAGATAGTATAGTTAAGTCGTTCCCGATCATTTTGATCTATCGAACATTGTTTTGTCTGTCGTTTCGGTTTTCGCCATTTTTTAGGTTTTAATGATAATTTTGTTTAACCGACTGGCCGACCAAAAGCTAAAGAAAGGACCAAAATACAAGTTTAGTACCTCGCAGACGTGTCAATTTAAAGGTCAAAATGAAGCGAAAATATCGAGTACTCTCGGGGTGTTACAGTGAACAGAATTCTACGTTTCTATCGGGTGTTGTATTTAGGTTAATTTATTAGAATTAATGCAATTTATTAGCGTGAAAGCAGCAGCTGTTTTAACCCCGCCCGATATCAAATACACTGGCGTGAGTGATGCTGGAGAGTAAAAGAAACTTATTAGCGAGAATGGAGGCACACAGACATGTTTGTGGTGATTTATTGTATGTTTTGCTTCTATTTTGTTTTCCGGCCTCCCCTGATTGACAAATTCGTAAAAAACCAATAATCACCATCTCAAAGTGGAGACTCGCACGGATAGGGCAGGATAGCGGCAGACGGTGCTGACGATGGGCCGTGGGCCCGAAACGGCAAGTAATAGACAAAATTGAATAAAATATTTCAACCACGGAGAACTTGGGATTTTTCAACCTTTAGATAAGAATTCTACTTTGTATTTGACAACCTGAGGTACAAACGAGAGGCATTTCAGGATATCTTCGAAGCATACATTTAAAAGCACTGAGTCAGTAACCAGATCGAGAATTGCAGTTTAAAACAAAATACGCGGGAAAGAAAAAAAAAGAATTAAAACAGGCCGAGGGTCGGCGATGACCTTTGCCGTTTGTCGGCCCATAAACTTCCCACTTTATATATATTAAAATTGGTGATCTCATGTCCTTAGCCAGTACCTTGTAAGTAATATCAGCTTTTTTAAATATTAAGCAAACATAAGATGGCATAATAAGAAGACAAAGGTATGAAACTAAAGAAGAACTTTGCAAATACAATTGATACTATCGTAGTGAAATTTAATAAATCCGTTAACGTATAAATTAACGCAACAATTTATTGGTGAATGGGATTTGTCGAACCTTTAAGGAGTATAAGCCGCAGGCTATAGATCAGGTAATTACGAGCCGTGGTGAGTCAGGCGGTTCTGTGAGGGTGGATCAGGTATCAAGCGTGTGCCGGGCACAATGGGTTGGCATGTCGCCCCTTGTAGGACCGGCCAACTGTTTGCAAAGGGACGAGAGAAGGTATTGTCGATTAAGGGCTTGAATTACCGGATTTCAAACGGAGATCCTATCATTAGCGGCGGTCGCCCACACTATTTCCGAAGGGCCGCTGATTGACACAAAGGGCCGGGGACAGGTGGGCTATTTTTACATACACCGACGGGCAAAAAAATTCCACCCTCTTGTAATATTAACTTGATTTGTATATATTTTCACGTTCTTTTAACGTTTAATGATTGAACGTTTGTCTATTAATAAAAATTGCTAAGGAAAAGGGAAAAAAGACGGACAGATAAAATATGTTTTAATCCATTACAGTTCGTGGTCCGATTGACCAATTAATATTTTTCAATTAATTAATATTTATGAACGGTATTGGTCGAGATAAAAAAATTTAAAAATGGCAAAAAGGAGGAAAAATTCGAGAGGCAAGGTTGAGATGGGACGTTGGTGCCCTAGCGGATCGAAGCCACGATTAGAGTGGCGTATTTAGCCGAAGATCGTGGGTTCGAATCCCGCTCATGACACTGACTTTTTTTTATCTCGACCCATACCTTTTCATAGATATTAATTAATTGAAATATGTTATAATTTTGCTAATTAATTAGCATTTCAATATGGCGTATTTCCCCCCTTGCCTTAATTTCATCTCGAATAAGGCTCGGCACACTTTCTATCAGTCTGGAAATGTCTCTTCGATGGAGGTTAGCCCATTTTTTACGAAGGGTTGTTTCAAGAACGTGTAGTGATGGAGGTGCTCTTACTCGTCTTTTGAGGTTATCCCGTAAATGTTCGATGGGGATGAAGTCTGAAGAATGGGCTGGCCAGGCTAAGACCCTGATGTTATGCTGTTAAAGGTAGGTGTGTACTATGGGAGAGACAAGTGGACGGGCATTGTCATGCATTACAATTGTCGCTGATTTCAACGAGGATGGTCAACGCATGATGCTCCAAAATTTCATCAACATAGCCAGTGGCCGTCAAAGACCCTCCACGAACAACAACCAACTCTGTGCGACTCTCCATTGAAATTCCCGCCCACACCATCACTAAGCCATTGAAAAAGCCGGCTGTGGGAAAAATTACAAGCTTCGTCCTTTCATTTCGCCTTCTCTACACTCTTTCACGCCCGTCTGGAGATCTTAGAGCAAATCTTCACCCATTTGAAAAAAGTACAGGCCAATCATCCAAAGACCAATGGCTGTGTTCTCCAGCAAATGCGAGCCGAGCAACTCTGTGTGTTCCGGTCGAATCTGGTCCTCCTCAGTATAGACAGGGCGAAAAGCTATCAGTCCATACTGATTTAATCTTCTTCGAGTAGTGCGTTCAGAAATTTTGACACCTCGACCTTGGTAGAGCTGACGAATCGACTGAACGACAGTAAGGTGCAGGTCTCGCAAATTTCTCAAAGTTAAAAAGTCCCTAGGGTGTCCAGTACCGGACCTTCTTTGGTAGGACCCAGTTTCTCGAAAATCTAACGGCCTCTCGTATTTCGTAGCAAACTTCGATGGCAATAGCCGCATACCTGATGGAACGTGGAAGTGCCACACCACGCACAACAACTTCAGCATTTTTAAGTTTAAAATTTGAAATTAAGAGAACAAAGATGAAAACTAATCAGTTTATTGCTTCAGAATTCAAAAGAGACTGAATAAACATTTTAAAATCTGTAAAAAGTAAACATTGAAAAATCCTTTATCCTTGTTTTGGTTTTGGATATTAAGTGTAGTTACTTCTACTTGATATTCCCAATTTAAAACAAACATAAACAAATATATATTGCTAAAAACAATGAGACAAATTAAGGGTAGAATTTCCTTTTATCGAGAAAATGAAAAAAAATCAATTGGGTGGAATTTTTTGCCTGTCAGTGTATTTTTGAAATAAACAAGATTTGTAAAAATAAAAACGATTGTTAGAATATCAAATTTTGCCAGCATGTACGATTGATATTTGATCATTCCTCCAGTCCTTCAGGTTTGAATTAATCTTTTTCTTGAGACCTGCATTACGTTTATTTTATACATTTTCAATGCTCTGCCAAAAGTATAAAAAGTTTAAAATATAAGTTGTTTTATTCCGTTAGATTTATTTTTGATGTATGTATGGTGACTAAGTAACATGTCTCATCATTAAAGTTATTTCTTTCAATTAATTAAGATTTTTATGTAAGGTAATGGTTGAAATAAAAAAGTTAGTGTCATGAGCGGGATTCGAACCCACGACTTTCCGCTAAATACGCTACTCTAACCACTGACTTCCACTCAGACACCAACTCTCCATCTCAAACTTCAACCTTTCGAATTTTCCCTCCTTTTGCCATTTTTCAGCCGCAGGTAACTTTTTCATTTCAACCAAAACCTTACGTAGAATTAACTCGTATTTTGTTGTTTATTTCATACTGTAAGCATTTCATGGTTATATTAATTATTAATGTAAGCGAAATTAAACCATATCTGAAATTTGTTTTATTAAAAATTATGTAATTATGATTATTCAGAAATCTAAGTTGCGGTCTGGTGTGACAGAAAAACATTTTCTTTATCGTGCCAACGTTTCAAACTTTATTGAGATCATCTTCAGAGCTCAAAGTGTTTGTTTTCTGAATAATTCTTGTGTCGTGTTGAGAGTGCCCACAACACACAAGAATGGCACAATTACGCAGAAAACAAACACTTTGAGCCCTGAAGATGATTTCAATAAAGATCGAAACGTTGGCACGATAAAGAAAATGTTTTGTCTGAAACCTTCGTCACAACAGAACGCATCTCACGATTTCCGAATAATCATCGACTAACGGTCACTAATCACATATTATTTAATTATGATAGTTTGAAAAATTTCGGCCAAAAAAATAATTCGGTGATTAAAATTTAACTTTTTTTCTATGTGAGGTCTTGGTTGAGAAAAAAGACTACTCTATTGGACTGGTTAAAATATAATGCAGGTTTTGAAAAGGCAGTTCGTCGTTGTCACTCTCAGTGATTAGTGGTACTAGTGGTACTGTTTTTGGTATCTGAGTATTGACATTTTTTGTCTGTAACTTTCAGAGTGTGGATGGATGATTGGAGTTGCTTAGATTTGTTGTTTAATATGACTTTTATATCTTGATAGAAAAGCTTGCTTCAAATTTTATTTATTTATTTTATATACAGGGTGTTGAAATTGTACTATTATTTCAGAAAATAATTACGCAATCGGCCACATATCTCGAGGGCTTCCAGTGTAATCGAGGATAGTCGGCTTAATTACTCCGCGAGGGCTTGAAATGAGACAGTTGGTGGTTCGCCCCATCTGCATGCAGTCTGAGTCATTCAATTGTCATGCTGTTATTATTCCAATTGCCGGCTGATGAGAGCAGGGCAATCTTAGCCCGTTGTAACCTAGTTAGCCCCCAGGCCCTACTCCTCAAACCGCATTAGCTAACTCGGAGGGTTGGGATTTGTCTCCGCCGGTCCGCAATCATAGGTATCAACACGTCTGATAATGACATCTCAACCCTATGGAAATGGCCGGGTAGATTACACATTCAACGAGTTCGGTCGATTTTTACAATCCTCTGAACTATGTACTTTTCATTCAAATCATAAATTCCTCTGCCTTCTACATAGCGAGTACATCAATCAACATTTAAAGGCATGAAATTGTTCATTGTTTTCCTGAAGACAACATGACGTGATTAGAGCTAACAGTTAACAAGAGCTAAGCCACTTGTTGACTGTCATTAGCATTAAACAGGTGATCAGCCCTTCCGTTAACTCAAGATAAACATCACGCGTGTTTGCCGTTTGTATTGGCTTTGGAATACATTGCTTTGTAACTTATTTAATCGAGGTTTGGCTGTTTGTACAAAAATGATCTCGCTTTGTTGATTTATTTAAAATAGAATCACTAAGACGTGCTTTTAACTTCTTACAAAGTTAACTCAGGTCTATCGTTTTTCCTACTTCTTTTTCTCACAGTTTGTACAGTTTTATTGGAAATATCGAGGATTTAGATCTTTTGACCAGTTTTATTTCCAAAAGTATGAAAATGGTAAGAAATTTCTAAGCATATACTCTTCATACATTCCTAGGAAACCCAAGTTTAAACTGATTTTTAGTCTGTAATTATGAACATTTATAGGTGCTGTCTGAAGAAGGTTTTAACGAAAAAAAAATCAAATTTATTTGAAATAACCAAATGTCCTAATAATTGAGTTCCCTACCAAATCGCACAACACATTAGAGAGATAGCATACCAAAATTATTAAACTAGAGTGTCATAAAATTATATACAATACTATAGTGTCTACGATGATTATAAATGACAATAATGGAATATTATGTTGAAAATTTATACAATAATGTGAAAAAATGAACTAATTGAAAAAGCTCGAGGAGGGATTTAGAAAAGAGTTATAAACAATACACATTATACAACTTAATAAAATAAAAACGTCAAATATGAAGAAAAGTGATAAGTAGAGGAAAACAGAATGGCAAGACTGAAAAAGATGAATGCTTGGCATGTGCGAATGAGAAAGAATGAGAAAGAGAAAAAGAGAGAGAGAGAAGACACGAAAAAGTGGCATTTCGAACAAGGTAATCGGCTGCGATTTATGTAAACAAAATTTGATTTAAAAATTAAGTCTAAAAGTTTTTACAACTCAATTTAATTCGTCCTTCATATCACTCAAAATTCTCAAAGAGGGAAAATTGTATTTTATTAGTAGTCGAGTTTTAACGAATTAGACTGTACTATTTTTAAGTAATGTATAGTAGTGACAAACGACTTGTTGGTCCTCCGGGCAGGATTGGTATTTAGCGCTCAAACCAATCTGATTTTCAAAAATGTATTAAGGACGGAATTGATACTTGATCTGAAAGGAAGAAGAAGAAGAAAATCTAAAACAAGTTTTATATATATATATATATATATATATATTTCNGAGTGTGTGAGAGAGAGAGAAAGAACAAGAAAGAGTGGGAGATAAAGATAGAGAGAGTGAGAGAAAGAACAAGAAAGAGAGGGATATAAAGATAGAGAGAGTGAGAGAGAAATAATTTTAAAAAGTTAATGGGACAAAGAAATACTGATAGATACAGAGTGATAATAAAGAGAAAAAAATAGAAAGACGTCTAATTAGTGTTTAATTTTGCTCTGTACAGACAAAGGCAATGTTCATCAAAAAGGTTCTTTTTGCTACTAAATATTCCCCAAACTTGGCCATTTATGATGCTATTTCTAAAACGTTTTTGTTTCTGTTTCGTCAATTTTTTTTTTCCAATTGAATCTTTAAGCATGGAAATCGCCATGGCACTTAACCCAAGCTGGTTAATCGGAAAATCGTTCGGGTGTGGCTAGACTCGACCACGACCCGTAAAAGGTCCATTATCCGCCTTTCCGTCTTGGTTTCTGGTCTACCGCAATCTTTATTGGATGATATAATCATAAATGAATTTTCTGAAACCACCTATGATTGTGTCGTCCAATGCACCTTAACAGAAAGTGGATGGACATTTAAGAAATTTCTTGTTTTTTAAATCATAACATATTTATAACTCTCGCTCTCAGTTTAGGACTGGGTTTAATTGCTTTTCTTCCTTACTCTCATTCTTTCATTACTGCAAGCGATTTTTATTATTTCCTTCTTTATTTCTTCCTCCTTCTCTCTCACTTATTTTTACCAATCCAGCTTTTTCTTTCCTTTCTGCCGATCTCCTGTTGCATTGTGTTGCAGCTACTAATTTTAAAAAACTTCCAGCCTACACTTTACTATTGTTTTTATTAGCATTGAAAAGGAATAAAAATTTTACCTTACAGAAATATTCATCACGTGTTAATAATATGATAGAAAAAGACGTATAAAGAAGGACCAAAACTATCTAAGAAAATTTATTGCACCCTCTGTTCAATTCAAAGTCGTAATTATGTATTCAAGAGGTTATGAATTAAAATAATGAGTCTGTCGATATAAAAAGAGGTAAACATTGATGAAGTCAAAGGTTCAGAACGGTTTTCTGACGTCTCGAGCCGGCAGAGGGCCGAGGTCGGCCAGATTTGAACTGTTTGACATCTGTTAACCCCCGGAGGTAAACAACAATTACTGATATTGTTGTTGGGCCTGAAAAGGAGAATGTATGTGGAAAGTGTGCCGGCTGAACTCTAACCTAGAAGGACCTCCTGGAACGAGGGTTGACCGCAAGACGTGGGATCAAGGCCGGGCGCCGCCGGCCCGTTTTGCTCCAAATCGGTAACATTTTTATTACGTACCGTATAAATTTGAGGTTACGACCTTAGGAGAAATTCGCGCGTGCACTTTTTACAATAGAAGAACTCCCGTCGGAACAATTATGATTGATTCAGCACTTGAAGAAAGGCGAGATTAAAAATCTCAAAATAAAATAATATCAGAAATATATAGAGTAATATTAATCAGAAAAACTGGATTGATAAAGAGGGAGAGAGGGAAAGAGAGAGAGAGAGAGAGAGAGAGAGATAGAGTGAGAGAGAATTAAAAGAAGAATAGCAAAGGACCGGAATATGTTGGGTTACAGGCCAAAAAGTCCAAGAAACCGAGAAACAAAGTAAAACAGAGAAATAGAAATACAGAACAAAAAGAGCGAAACAGCAAGAAAGAGAGAGAGGGAGGGAGCGAGAAAGCAAGATAGTCATTGATTGATAGGTAGAATTTTTTTAGCCACGAAGTATTAAATCTCTTGGAACTTTTATACATCGAACGTTAAAAAAACCATATCCAAACAGAGAGAGAGGCAAAGGACCGGAATAACTTGGGTTACAGGTAAAAAAGTCCCGGAAACCTAGAAAAAAAGTAAAAAAGGGAAATAGAAATACGGATAAAAGGAACAAAACGAGCGAACGAGCAAGAAAGAGAAAGAGAGAGAGAGAGAGAGAGAGAGAGAGAGAGAGAAAGAGAGGGAGAGAGAGAGAGAGATTGACAGTGATAATTAAAAGAATGGCTTAGGGCCGTAATATGTTGGGTTTCAGAAAAAAAGGCAACGAAACCAAGAAGCAAAGTAAAACAGAAAATATAAAAATACGTAAAAAAGAAACAAAAAGAGCGAACGAGCGAGAAAGAAAGAAAGTTCCTCGATTGATTTTTTTTAGCCACAGAATTAAATCTCTTGGAACTTTCTTACATAAAACGTTAAAAAAAACCCATATCAAAACAGAGAGAGAGAGAGAGAGAGAGAGAGAGAGAGAGAGAGAGAGAGAGAGAGAGAGAGAGAGNTTCTGATAATTACGAGAATTAATGAATATCGTAAAATTGAGCAAAGATAGAGAGAGAGAGAGAGAGAGAGAGAGAGAGAGAGAGAGAGAGAGAGAGAGAGAGAGAGAGAGACTAAGAGAGAGAGGGGGGAGAAAGAGAGAGTAATATTTATGAAAACCAGATTGGCACTAAGACGGAATTTGTTACAGGGAAGAAGAAAATGAAAAACAATTAAAGATAAAGTAGAACAGAAAATATAGAATTTGTGAAGAAAAAAACCCGTTAGAACAAAGATAGAGAGAGATAGAAAGAGAGAGGGTGGGAACGGGAAAGAATGAAAGAAAGAGTAAGGTAGAGAGAGAGAGAGAGATAAAACGATCTACTGAAAGACAGAGACAAAGTCATATATAATCAAAACAAAAAGAGAAAGTGAACGTGTTTTTGTTTTGTTTCATTCTCTCACTACGTATATTTATTTTATATGATTCGTGACGATTTTTGAACACCACACACAAATAAATTGTTACTCTATATTCATCCAAATTGTTTTTCACCTAGATAGAATGGAATATGGATATTTTGGATAGGGAAGAGTTTCAGAGGTTTTAGAACTTCAAAATAACGTAAAAATGTTCCACGAGACCGGAAGTCGTAAATAGTTTTTCTATTATCTATATGTTATTCTGTGCCATCTTGAGTAATAAAACAAAGAAGTTTTTATATTTATAAGTTAATTTACGATCTGGACGAGCTATTTTTAAATATTTATTTTCAAAAAATAGATGTTAAAACATAATTATTAATGTTTGTCACGACCAGAATCCCTTCATTCACGAATTCTTTGCATAGTTTGATCATGAAGGGATAAATAAAAAGTAAAATTTAAAAACTGCGCTTTATTTTTACTAGACAAAACTTGCCTAATTGTGACCGATTTTTAAATGTATAGTAAGTTTAACTATTGGTGATGATACTGCTTACTTGAGAATAAGGATCAACGTGCCCCTTTAGACTATAGACTTAAACAGCGAAAGGATTAATCAGCTGTAGTGCTTTTTGTACTTGAAAAAAAATGTGGTCTTTACATTGAACTTTTCTGTCACTCCCAGATGCTTTAGAGTTTAAGCCTCGTCTAGTAGGTCAGTCAAAGATATATCATGACCTTCCTGTCGTTTCGCTTTATCATTATTAGGGGTATTTTGCTTTTCTTCGGATTTAACAATAGATTATGCTCCCAGGGTCTTTTTAAGGTAGGCTCGTGGTTGCTGTTGATTGTGCTTCATATTGGGAGGCGTCATGTCACAAACAAGAGATCTGCAAAAGCAACCCCTTTAGCACCTGCTTTTTAATGCTTGTTGGCAAAGAATACTCTCCTCAAGGAATTGAGGAATACTCTCACCTCTGCTGCGGATGTCGTAGTGCAACCCACATATGCAAACTAAATGAAAGTGGAATTTACAGCCAAGGCTATGCAGATGACAGTGTCATACTAGTCAGAGGAAAATTCGATTCAATATTACAATAGCTCACCCAAAGAGCCCTAAACCTGGTGGAACAATGGTGTTTAAAACGTGGACTTAAAGTAAATCCTTCAAAAACCACGTTAATTGCTTTCACCAAAAAAAGAAATATAAAAATACAAGGATTACGTTTCTATAACGAATGATGCAACTAAAAAATGAGGTCAAATAGGTATAATCAAAAGGATTAATCTTTGATAAGAAATTAACCTGGAATCCTTACCTGCAACATAGTATAGCAAAAAGTAAAATATCGCTAATGACCACAAGAAGGACCTTAGGCAAATCTTGGTGATTAAAACCGAAAATGGCCTATTAGCTATACACGGCAGTAATAAGACCAGAATTGTTATTGTAAGAATTGTACAAGCCCAAAATTTGAGCTATCAAACTCCTTAAGGATGTATTGGGTTGTCCGGAAAATAATGCAGGATTTTAAGTTTTCATTAAAAAAAATCTATATAAAATATTCTGTTTACGTTTACAGGATTACTCATTNTTTCTTTTTTTTTGTTTAATACCAAAATCCTGCATTATTTTCCGGACAACCCAATACATTTAGTTCTTTCAAGAAATACATGCCATAAATGTATTTCTATACTGGTACCCTGGAAAATCTTAAAAGAGGTTACACTGGCAAAAAAGTCCTCATAAAATCTGAGAGCCAAGCAGCCATTAAAGCATTAGCATGTAAAAGAATCACATCAAAATTAGTCAGTGAATCCAAAATCTCCAAAACCTGGGGAAACACAACTACCTGATGATATCTTGGATGCCAGGGCACAGGGGAATTTTGAGTAACGATTTGAGTAACGAGAAAACAGACAGACTGGCCAGAGGAAGATCTGCAAGACCATACATAGGCCTCGAACCTTCTTGGGGTAACAAAAACAAATATAGAATCCTCCGTCGCAGAATGGATCCAAACAAAACAAAAGTTGAAGTGGATAAACTCCAACGGTGCTAGACATAGTAAACCTATGATGAAACAACCCTCACCGAGACTGGCAAAAGCGCTGCTGCGTTTGGAAAGGGCCAAACACAGAGGTAGAACTACTAACCGATCACTGGCGTCTGAGAGAACATCTACACAACATATACAGCGATGATCCCATTTGCAGATTATTTAATGAGGAGGAGGAAACAGTCATTCATATCATCTGCGAATGCGAAGCAACAGCTCAATGGAGATTTAACCTAACGTCCGGAAAAAACTTAGGGAATCAAATTGCAGCAGCGACAGTCAATGAACTGATTCTACTATGAAGAAGGATTGAGTCTATTGCACTGTACTAAGGAACTAGGAAGGTACAATAAGCTAGAAGGCTGCAGTGCCTGGGGAGTGCAAAGTGCAAATCCCACTTCCGAGTATCCTTTTTCGCCATATCATACCATACTTGTTGGCAAGTTGAAAATAAAAAATTAGCCGATTTAATCATTCTGATTCGTCTATTAATCTAAAAGGCTGAAATTTTTTTGGACTTATTACAATGTACAGATTTTTATAGCGGAGGGACATTTTGTTGCATAATTTGAAATTATGCTGGTGTGATTATTGATGAAAATAAGAATAATCAGTTCTCAATGAATATGTGAGTTAAAGATGTGCCATTTGACCCATTGTTAACAAACCAATTAAGTTTCATTCAGCCAATGGGCTCAGTCAACAGAATCGCCTTTTGATTTTGATTTACCACAGGACAAATGATTTAAAGTTTTGAACTAAATTACATATTTAAAAACAAATCAGGTTATTTATCGAGTTTTATAAATATGTGTAAATTCTATGGGAAATTGCCCGATTAGCATCACCCCTTTCCTTATTGGGGAAACATTACGGCCAATTATATCCGCTTCGGTTTCAATAATCAGCGGGCAAGATGTTTCCACGGGGCTAACGATCCGTCGTAAACTAGCTCATTAAACAGAAGACGGCCGATGGGAGGGTGGTGTTTGGGGGATGACGGGGGAAGTTTGGGGGTTGACGCGGTTAATGTTCGCCTCCGGTCCCTTTTCCCTTCTCTATATCTGTCTATCAGTGAGAAGCCTCTGCGCCTCGCCAGGGTCAAATGACGAATCCTCCACTTGGGAAATAAGAGACGCGTGCCTCAGATGATCGATGGGAAGATGAGGCGATGTCCTCTCGATTTCTCACCCCATTTCGTTTGATTCCCAAATCCTCACCTTGATGGAACGTATCACTCGAATATGCAGCATTTAATGCTCACTCTTGTAAGACCAAACAAATACAGATTATAAAATAATGCGAACAATAAAGAAAAATTAATAAGGTATTATATCCCCCAAATACCCCGAGGAATCGGTAATCATGATTAGTGTGCTGTGTATATATAATTTCTGTCACTCAAAGAACAATGGAGCGAAGCATGTTAAATATAAAAAGGAAGGGCCGATGGAGAAACGATGATATTAGAAAGAAAACTAATGCAAAAGACATAACTGCGAAAATTAGACTAATGAAGTGGAATTGGGCAGATCACGTGATTTGTTATCCAGATGGTAAATGGACCAAAAAGGCAATCAATTTGACACCACGCTTATCCACTAGGAGAGAGGAAGACCACAGAAACGATGGGAAGACGATTTTCGGGAGTTTGCTGGAGGTTCATGGAGAACGCTCACAAGAGATAAGACAGCTTGGAGGGAAAATGGAGAGGCCTTCGCTCTAAATAGGGCCGGTTCATAAATGTCTATGACATAGAAGAAGAAGAAGAAGAGGTAGAAGAAGAAGAAAGAGAAAGAAATAAAGAAGAGGAAGAAAAAACTAAAAGAAAATTAATAATTTTTTTATTCAATTATGTACGTATTATAAACCAATAAAAAAGGTTTATTTATTTATTTATGTAATTTAGTAGCGTGAAAGGAAAAACTTATTCACAATTGCTCCTTGTAATATCGTGTACTCTGGGGTAAAGTGAATGGATATGCTAATGTAATTTATTAGCGAGAATGGTAGCATTTATTCCGAACTACCCCGAGGAATATCGAGTGCTCTGGAATAGAGTGAATGAATGTTTGAGTGTAAGAAAAACCAAAGGGTTAAAGTTTTAAAAAGAAATTGAGTATTGTTTTATAGAATAATAATTAAAAGAAGATCAGTCAGTTTGTTAAATGCTCAACCAAAGGTCCTCCGAGCCGGACTGGTGAACACCGCTCAAGTATTAAAGGAGAAGTTGATATTTGATCCACAAACATATTTTACCCTCCTTAACCAATCTTTTCACATTATAAAGCCATTATTCGATCACTTTTATTATTGTTGAGGTATTTATATATCAGTAGTTATATATCAAAACTATTAGTTTTTTATATTTAGGTTATTTTTGTGCATAAATTTATGTGTACTAGGCATCAAAACAATTGGTTGTTCTCTGGAAAATTAGCAAATACAAAAAACAACCATAATTTTAAGGACTTTTGCGTTATACCGTGATTTCTCGCCTACAGTTTCATTTTATTATAAAAAAGAATCTTTTCAACGAAAGAAATTAGGTTTGAAAATACCGTATTTGTGGAAACATCCCGATTAAAAATGGGATTTTTCAAATTAAGATAACATTTAAAAAACCGATTAGATTTGAGTCAAGTTACAGAAAGAATTCAGCTTAAAATAGCTATCAAAAATATGAAAATCCAATAATGGGGGCGTAGATAGAAGGGAGTGGTCAACAAAAGGTCCTCCGGGCCGGACTGGTGACCACCGCTCAAGTATTACAGGAAAAGTTGATATTTGATCCACAAATATATTTTACCCTCCTTAACCATATTTTTGCACATTATAAAGCCATTATTCGATCATTTTTATTATAGTTGAGGTTATTAAGTTTTATTACATATCGAAACTATTATTTTTTGATATTTAAATTATTTTTGTGCATAAATTTATATGTACTAGGCACCAAAAGAATTGGTTGGTCTCCGGACAATTAGCGAATACAAAAAAACAACATAATTTTACGGACTTTTGTTTTATACCGTGGTTTCTCTGTTCATTTAAAAGAAATCTTAGCATATTTGTAACAAACAATTAAGAAACGCCTATGGTTTAAAAAGGAATTAATTTGATCTTTTGAACGAATGAAATTAGGTTTGAATGTACTGTATTTGTGAAAAAAATCGCGAATAAAAATGGGATTTTTTCAAATTATAACATTTAAAATATTGATTGGAATTGAGTCAATCTGAGCTTAAAAGTTACAGAAAGAATTCAGCTTAAAATAGCTATCAAAAATATGAAAATCCAATAATGAGGGCGTAGATAGAAGGGAGTGCTCAGCCAAAGGTCCTCCGGGCCGGACTAGTGACCACCGCTCAAGTATTACAGGAAAAGTTGATATTTGATCCACAGATACATTTTACCCTCTTTATTTTTTCACATTATAAAGCCATTATTCGATCATTTTTATTATAGTTGAGGTTTTCATATATCTTCAGTTATATATCGAAACTATTAGTTTTTATATTTAGGTTATTTTTGTGCATAAATTTATATGTATCATGCACCAAAAGAATTGTTGGTTCTCAGGACTGGAACAATGACAATTAGCAAATACAATCTTTATAGGTTAGTTTGGTTTTTTAATCTATTATGTGCTGAGGTTCTTTCATTAAGTTATTACAAATTGAGGTTATTTTAGTTAGGTTTAATAGCAAGTTGTATTAGTAACATTCTAAGTTTTATTAGATTGAATTATATAACAAAGTTTTTAGATCGTGTCTATGGTTTTTTTTATATAGACATCATTCAATTAATTAATCGTTAGGTAAGGTATTGGTTAGATAAAAATGTCAGTGCCACGAGCGGGATTCGAACCCACGATCTTCGGCTTGATACGCCGCTGCTCTACCACTTGAGCTATGAAGCGTATCTAGCCGAAGGTCGTGGGTTCGAATCCCGCTCGTGGCACTGACTTTTTTATCTCAACCAATGCCTTACCTAAAGATTAATTAATTGAAAGATGTTATTTGGTCAATCGGACCATGAAATCTAATGATTTATATAGACAATTATGTTTAGACAATTAGGATCGAAAAATTATGTATAATCATTGAATTGGATAAGTTTTGACAAGTTAATAAAGATAATCATAGAATAATTTTCGAGTATGATGATGATCTTATGGTTATGATATTTCGAAACGATCAAACTTTTTTATATAACTGAGAGAGATCAAATGAATTTTTTTAAAATTACATATTACAATCATTGTAACAATTTTTTAATCAATTATTTAATCAGTTCTCACTGACACAATTTGACATATAATAACGTCAGTATCCATCTGAAGTTATGTAAATTCCAGTTTAACAACCGTTGTTTATTAATAATGAGGTTTTTATAAACCAAATAGTTCATCAAATGAATTTAAATAAAATTGAAAACGTTTAAAAATATGAACAGTTACGTATTCAATCAAGACTGTTTAATATTCTGTGATCACATAGGATGAGGGTTGATCATGCGGCTTGCGGCCAACCCACATAATAACGACATCAATTTAAATCGTAATAAGGTCCAGAGCGGCTGATTAAGATTGACGACAAGTCTAATTGTGCGGGGTGGATGCAGATGAGCGAGGTGGGCGGGGAGGTATGGGGTGTATGGGGGTCTACGACATCTGTCCACCATGCAATATGTATGAACATTCGTCACGGCCTCGAGGGAGTGCTCCCTTCATTAGCCTCAAATACTTACCAACTATCCCGGCCGACAATTGATAAGCCACAAAAGAAAATTCAATGACGGGCCCTTTTTTGTATGGGGTTAATACCGCGGGGATGGTGGTTAACTTGCTCTCACCGCGGAGGAGGATTTGGATTTCATATTCTCCTGCACAAATAAAAAATCAATATCATAAACGTCTACTACACAATCTCATCAATGTTATACCCCTAACAGATAATCTCCTTGGTAAGACGCATGGCACTTTGCCCATGTTAAAAGACACAAAATAAAAAGGAAAATCATTAAAAAGAGTTTATACGAGGAAGGCGGAAAAATTTTCCCCGCCGAATTAAAGGGGAAGAAACGTTTTCTGACGAAGTTAATGTACCGTTAACCCAAACCGATCTTTCTTTTGGCCTTTTCTTTTCACATCAACTCCGCCTAATGGGGTAAACAGAGCTAAATGTCATACTCTTTCATCGGCCTCCGCTTCGCCGTCTTGCGAAAAGAGAAATATTTGCAGTCACGATCAAATGTCCTTATTGCCAACGGATATGCATACCAGTGGCGGATCCAAGGAGGGTGTAAAAGAGAAATTACCCTCCCACCCCCTGGAGCCAAGTGAAGATATGTAATATGTCTTAGTTTAGCATTAATTAAACGAAGAGGCTTATATTTCAGAATTACAAAACCTTGATCTTTTCCTCTGATAAGCCTTCCCTAAGTTAAACCAGTTTCTTTTTAACTGGTCACGCTTTGGCTTTTTTTCGCCCGGTTCGATACTTCGACACTCGATTTGATATCAAGAAACCTGTAACTTTATGGTAATCTAGCGCTCTCTAGCGGCCGCATTTTTGATCGCACCGCAATGAAATTTGACAGGGTGGTAAAGAACCACGGTATAAAGCAAAAGTGCATAAAATTATGTTTTTTTTTTGTACTTGCTAGTTATCCGATGAACCACCATTTCTTTTGGTGCATAGTACATATAAATTTAAGCAGAAAAATAATCTAAATATAAAAAACTAATAGTTTCAATATATAATAAAACTTAATAACCTCAACTATAATAAAAATGATCGAATAATGGCTTTATAATGTGAAAAAAATATGGTTAATGAGGGTAAAATGTATTTGTGGATCAAATATCAATTTCTCCTGTAATACTTGAGCGGTGTTCACCTGTCCGGCCCGGAGGACTTTTGGTTGTTCATTTAACAAACTGGCGGATCTTCGGCGTTTTAATTATTATTCGATAAAACAATTAATCTCTATACATATTTCTTTTTAAAACTTTAAAACATGCCTTTTTTAAAAAGATAGTTCCTACTCACAGTAAGTTGTTTTGCAACGATNACGTCGCGTTGGCGGAGGTATCAGCGGGTTCACTTTGGCAATTCATGTCGAGAGCCCTGGTTGTAGAAGTCCTTCAACCTGATGATGAGCTAAAAGGCTCAAAATCCGGATCGTTGCAAAACAACTTACTGTAAGTAGGAATTATCTTTTTAAAAAAGGATTGAACATCACACTCACTCCACCATTTATCATTTCTATTACTTGAAAACATTGTTTTTTCTTCTTTTTTTTTCAATTTGTTCAAATATTGTTATCATCAGGACAAAACAATCTTAAATTTGTCTACATATTAACAGTTTTTTACAGGCGATCTCAAGTTTCCTTGCACATGAACTCAGTCCTAAGATCGCCAAGGACTGAAACAGCTAAACACAACCGACCCAATATTATGGCAAAAGTTGGTGGAACCGATGAAAAATCGTGTTTTTCTGTTAATAAAAAAAGGAGGCCATACAAAGTATATACTTAATAATTTAGTAACTAAAAAAAAAAAACTATCCTTAAAGTTTTTTGTTTTTTTTTACGAGGGTTTGCAACAGCAGAGATCATATAAACACTTGGGGTGCCGGTGCTTTTGAAAAAAAGCCCATTTGTAAATATGTCGGATGCAGGGCCGCTGGATTCGAACCCGGGACCTTTCCCATACAGTGATGAGCGCCGTGTCATCGCCTAAACGGCCACCGACGCCCCCTATGCATATTATTGATAAATATGGCGTGGCCGTCACACGTCTTTTTTCATAAATCTCCCATTGTTACCAAAAAGTAATAGTAAAATTACCCGAGAAAATAATTAATTAAATAGCTTAAATAAAATTTCAAATTAGGTAGTTAACTAATAAACCATTATTTTATTTTCATTACTACCCGTGGTCTAGGAAGAAAATTTAATTTAATTTAACGCCAGCAGTTAATAAGAAGCAAAAACAATTGATTAATTTTTTTATCCTATTGTAATATTTTTATGATGTTACGTTTTGTATAAAATAAATAATAATATATTCACTAATTTCGTGGTCCGCTTGACCAATTAAACATTACAATTAATTAAGGTTTTTAGTTGAGATGAAAAAAAGTTAATGGCACGAGAGGNTGGATCGAGGTCACGATAGCTCAGGTGGTAGAGCAGCGGCGTATCTAGCCGAAGGTCGTGGGTTCGAATCCCTCTCGTGCCATTAATTTTTTTTCATCTCAACTAAAAACCTTAATTAATAATAATATATACCGAATAGTTTTCAAATTATTCTTCTATTTTTAAAGTAGCAAATATTTAGCACCTCTCGATTGATTCCTCAAAAGAAAGAACTGCCGTGAGGGTTTTATTGTTCGTTTATGTTTTGTGCTAAAAAATTACATTGCAGACCAAGATTCGGAGATCGGGAGATGGGGTCTGGTGTGACGTAGGTTTTAGAAAATATTTTCTTTATTGTGCCACGTTTCAATCTTTATTGACGTCATCTTCAGGGCTCAAAGTGTTTTTTTTCTGTTAGATGTGTCATTCTTGACTGTCGTGTCGAGAGTGCCATTGAGATATTGCTATTTTATGTGTATATATTCTCAACACGACACACAAGAATGACACATCTACACGGAAAACAAACACTTTGAGCTCTGAAGATGATCTCAATAAAGATTGAAACGTTTTACAACTACGTCACACCAGACCGCACCTCCCGATCTCCAAATAATCATTACTAACGGTCACTAAACAGCACACATTATTAGGAATTTAAATATAAACAAGAGAGTATAGATTTGTAAAAAGAAAACAACCAAAAAAGCAGTTGCATCACGCATTGCCGCATTGCCATGGCGACAAACTGGATTAAATCCTCAGGGGCGAGGGATTTGTCGGAGACAATGGGCTAAACTGTTTATTGTTTTGCAGGCGAGATAAACCCGTTGAACACGGGGCCGTTCTGGTGTCAACTAATGCGACAAGTTTAATCAACTATTCACCGGGGTAGACGCCTCGCTTTTCCTCGACAACGGGAAGCCAAAATGAATCAGCCGAAATTCTCAAGTTACCCCTAAGAGAAACCTTTGTCGTCAACCCTTGCCGGATGCGCACTGCTTAAGGTTTCGACTTGTATGGGCTCGCAAATCTGACACCAAATATTTTCTCGATTGAGACGTTCAAAAAAAAAATCGGATACCTTGACAATACAATCAATAATTTTCACATTATTCTTTGTACGATTATTAAAAAAATGCTTCTGGTTGACCTCCACCATCCCCAGTTCCCTCATGGAGTTTCCCCCAGTCCATCACCTGCAGAATATACATACATTTTGCCCTTGGTGGCCCTTCTTCCTTTTGCCTTCCACTTTCTTGTCTTCTCATTATGTAGCTAAAGAACTTTATTTCCGGATGTAGGGACAAGTTTGATCTTCATGCAGTCCAGGATACTTTCACTATTTTCTTCCTATACTACAGTCAGCATGTTTCCTTCACTCAGCCTTCCCTACAGACCAGCTCTCTCAGCCGTAGGTTAATACTGATACTACCTTTACTTAAACTTTTACTTTTGTCAGTATGTCTCTGTTTTTTACTATTTTATTAAATTTGGCCATTGTTCTCCTCCCAAGAAGTAGGTCTGTTCTGATTTTCCGGTTGCAGTCAGCGTTTGCAATCCTCTTTGGGCCTAGAAATACAAAGTCTTTCACTACCTCAACTTTTTCTCCCTCGATTTGACAGTTATAAATCAACCTGATTTATCTTTGTAAATGGTTATTGGTAAACTTTAACTTCAACCCAGCTTTTGCACTGTCTTTCACCTTCATCGACTTCTCGTTTCCGGCTATCAAAACGGTATCGTCTACATGTCTAGTTAAAGTTTCTTGCAGAGAATTTAACTCTAGCCTTGGATCAAGACCAACACGTCGCATGATGTTACCGCACCTGTTCTGTGTACAGGTTGAATAGGTAGGGTGAGAGTATACGACCTTGCCGTCCTCCATTTTTACCGTTGCTACTTGATCGTTATATGGATTCCTCATCCTGTCATCGTCTTGTCAGTAGGCAGACAAAGTGACTTGGAATCACCCATATCACTTGCCGCAATTATGATCCACAAAGACAAAGGCTTTAGAATAGTCAATAAAATAAAAATAGATGTTTTTCTGAAACTCTGGTTTTCTCCTCTATCCCGTGGTTATTTGCAATTTGGTCTCTACTACCTTTGCCTTTTCTAAACCAAGCATATACATCTGGCAATTCTCGCTCCATCAATTTTCGCTCCAGGAGAATATTTAGATCCTATTGGCATATGAAATAATTGGCACTGTGCCACACTTAATAGAACTTTCGGACTTCATTTTTTGAAAAAATCAAGCAATGGCTTCAATATTTTCCGTATGCTATTTATTTGTTTTAGCAGGTTTTTGAATAGTTCGACTAGTATATAGATAAAAAAAGGTTAGATTTATCACAAGGGGATAACTTAAGCTTATCGGAAGGTTGAGATAAAATGATTAAGACCCCAATATTCATCATGGTAGGTTTAAGTGTTCGGCATGTAGTAAGGAACACGCTTATCTGACGGCTCGTCGGACCCCTGGAAGGGAGAAAAAACACAAACAGTTAAGATAAGAGAGATGTTGCCATTAATTAGAAGAGATCCTGGGCTCAATGGCGTAATTAAATTAAGGAACGCCTTGTCCACAGCTGAGTCCTCACCTGCTCTGACCTTTGGATGTACCGTGATGACCTCTTCTCTCCTCTTGTATATTAATTAAGGCACCTGTCCGCTCCTCCGTCCTTCCACGGGACACCCCTAACGGTTTTCGCACGCCCCTAGTCCGGGGTTAGACAATGCACTTTGGATATCTCGTGGGAACAGGACTGGACACTTTTATCCTTCCATTGAATTAAATATCACCTCTTGATAATCATCAACTATCAGGCTGATTTTTTTCCACATTAAGCCTATATAAATGATACATAATTAACAAATTTTTACAACTTTATTTATCGAAATTAGTTTCATACTATTTTGAACTCATGTTTTTTTAACATAAGGTTACAAATTGAAACAAAGTTTTAAAAAATTGACCAAATTTGAAATAAAATGTTCCATAAAAGTTAAAAATAATATTAAAAAAGAATGAAATTATATGTTAAATTTTATTTCAGAAATTTCCACTGTTTTGATGACCTGTAACAGTCATGACGTTAAAGGATTTATCATTAAAAAACAACCTAACCTTCAGAAAAATATGTCTAATAAACGAAATTAATTAATTAATATTGGAAAATAAGAGAACAAGATCATGAGAAAATTTCACTGATGATCTTAATTAAACATGCATAGATTAGATAAATATTTAATGATGATTCGGAGATGGTGAGATGCGGTCTGGTGTGACGTAGGTTTTAGAAAAACATTTTCTTTATCGTGCCAACGTTTCGATCTTTATTGAGATCATCTTCAGTGCTCAAATTGTTTGTTTTCCATAAAGATGTCATTTTTGTCTGTCGTATTGAGAGTGCCCGACGACACATAGGAATGACACATCTTCGCGGAAAACAAACACTTTGAGCCCTGATGATGATCTCAATAAAGATCGAAACGTTGGCACGATAAAGAAAATGTTTTTCTAAAACCTACGTCACACCAGACTGCATCTCCTAATATTTATTTTTTATGTTTATGAACTAAAATTTTTCAAGAATAATGATTTCAGAGAGAAGAGGATAAATCTTATCATAGATAATTGACTCGAATAATCTGATTTGTAACCATTTTTAAATCTAGTTTTAAGAAAGCTTGTTTTCCTGACATATAGAATCATAAACTTCAAAATGCTTATTGAATGTGTCATATCCAATCATATCCAAGGGTAGATTTGACATAATTTCGTGAAAATATCGGTCTCATCTAATTTTAAACATTGAAAATCAATTTGTGATTGTGAAAGTTAAAAAAATTCGAGGAAGTTTAGGTCATTTAAGTATCGAGTTTTTTTTGTACGAGGATTTGTCTTCTGAAGTTTCCAAACCGTCATTCTTGTGAGTCGTGAGAGTATTTTAGTCACCATTGAGGAATATTTATTTTCGTCGAAATAAGGCGCAATTAATTTATTTCGGAGAAGTCTACACCAAACGTTGATTCTGTGAACCACCTGATTGTTTCAACACGACTCACAAGAATGACACATCTACACGGAAAACAAACACTTTGAGCCCTGAAGATGATCTCAATAAAGATCGAAACGTTGCCACGATAAAGAAAATGTTTTTCTAAAACGTACGTCACACCAGATAGCATCTCACGATCTCCGAATAATCATTGAATAACGGTCACTAAACACCACATATAAATATTTAATCATGAAATTACTATAGAAGTATAAAGGTAATAATGACAATAAATAAAGTGACATTTCGTTTTTTTTTTTTTTTTTCTTATCGACAAGTTTGATAATACAATATTCTTTCTAAATTCTCTGAATAAATGTTTCTTCGTGTTAAAACTCCCTGTACAAATCTGGGTAAATGTTGAAAATTATGACATTGAGGAATAAACACAGCATATGAACGCCCATAAAACTGGGAAGATTTAAAAAATCCACTCTTTACTGCCATATTATACGCCTCGAAGAAAGCGGAAAGTGTATTTTCCATCGATTTTCCAACAGAAGTTTCTGAATAAATAGACTTGTTTATATTAATTTTTTTTCCTGAAGAAAAGAAACGTGTCCGTTAATTAGTCAAACATTTTATTGCAGAGGGGCGAAGGATTTGACTCCTGAGGCGGAAAACAAAGCACACGTGACCCTATTTAGTACGCTAACACCTTTTGTTTTATGATCACCCTAAAGGGCAGGGATTCGCTGACCGAAAGGGTTAAGCGATATTTAAATGAGCCTGATTTAATTTCAATGAAAAGACAAACGCTTTAAAAACGGATTACATGTGCGTACATATTATAGATTATATAAAATAAATTTTCTTAGAAAAAAGAATATATTTTTGATCTCCTTACTGAAGATGGCACAATGCCCAAACCCGTTTGAGTTATTTAACAAATCCGCGAGAGAAAGCGGACCCAATAATATAATCTACCGGGTCAGCTTGAATACCACACTAGTTGCCAAATTATAAACTACAAATCGCCTATTTTTATCAATTTTTAACATATTTGCATATTAACAAACCGCCATATTAACGTTTCGAGTTAGGATTAAAAACATCTCACGAACCTTTTTAACTTCAAATTAACCAATTTTAATTTCAGATTAATTTGTTTTAATTTCAAATTTACTATTTTCTAACTTTAAGTTACCAATTTTTTAATTTCGTATTAAATTTTTGACTTTAAATGAGCCTTTATTAAATTCAAATTATCTCTATCTTAAAAACATTAAAAACTTAGATCATATGAAATACAAGCATGTAATCCCTGTGTAATTTTTACTGAAATACAACGGTTTTTTCTCTTTTTTCTTTAAATACTGCTGTTCTATCATAGCCTTTTTTTATAAATAAAGAAATACATAATGTTAATTTTTTTTTTAGATTTTAAGAGCGGGGCTTGCCTTGTTTCAACTGTAAATCACACTCAAATAGTTTAGGTTCGTTTTTAGATTATAAATCTTATTTGTCTTGATGGATATACATAATTTCTTTTAGTACCCAACGACATGTGTTATGCTCTGCAGTCATAATTTCGACATTGTCAAAATCTAAGTTACTACTTTGCATGTGCTTTGAGTTCCTGGCTTTTCATCGTCATAATAATCATATTGATGTTGTCTGAAAGATACAGCACAGTTTCACCATGTCCAAGACATAATGTCCTATTGTTTATTATGATAACAACCCTTATTCAAGAAATTTTATAAAATATGAAAACTCTGGAGACAGGGAAAAGCAAGACAAATTCTAAGAAATTAGTCGTGTTTGATTATTAGTTAATGAAGTCATTATGACATTAATCGTCGTTAAATTAAGGTCAGTTGTTGGGAATGACCATCCCTTGATGTTTGCATTGCAAAAACTATCGCAAATGAAAAAATGTAGCGGTTGTTTATACAATTTTACATTCGAATATATTCAGTTTGGTAAGGGTGAATCCGACAAAGCCAGTCATCCGATTTAATTAGAGTGATTAAATTAACACGTACCTTGATCTGTTGACACCTAGCCCAGCACGTGCTGTACTACTTCCAAGAACAAAGGGTTCAAAACAATATGATTAACCAGGATAATTAGAAATAATGGTTTCACACGCGTCTCATTCCCATCGCGGGTCCCCCCTTCGTCGATGTATTTTCTCAAGACGATTTTTTCGCGTCGGACCGGGGGTCGTTCACGGGCGGATAGTCCAAGGAGAAGACAGAAGGGGAGAAGGGTTGCACATAATACTCTGCATTATTCAAAACGGGCCGGCCCCTAGGAAGAGATAGCGCATAGGGGAGGATGAGGGGTAGACTCCTATTGTGGGGACAACGGTCAAGTGTACCCACTCTGTTTGTAAACTGGGCAAAGTCTTTAAACATCGTGGGAACAATATCCGAGGATTCCGACCGACCGCAATAAATTATCGGTTGAGGCTCTTTCGGCCAACGAGGAATCCGATTATAAATATTTCTGAGTTGCTGGGGAGAATTCTGTGTTTACAGCCTCAGGGGCGATTCATGCAGAACGTAGCATTACTGACGGTAGTGAGATTTAATGACCAATTTCGATCATCGTCCTTACATTCTTCCTATATTCAAACCAATAAATAAACCAATTGACAGTTAAAGATTGTTTAATTTTTTTATAACATTCAATAAATTGTTATGTCTGCTGAATTTATCTTTTATCAACTTCGACACACAGAAACAAAAAACACAAACATTGCCATATTGCTACAGAATCTATCTCAAAAAAACATTTGTATCCTTTCTCCGCCACCATTTTACTCACTCACTCATCCACTTACCACTCTCTCTCTCCCTATCTCTCTCTCTCTTTTTTTTCTCTCTCTCTCTTTCTTTCTCTTTCTCTTGTTCTCTCTTTCACTATAAATAAAACCTTATCCCTTCACTCACTTTTGCACACACTCACACAATCACTCAAAGAAATATTTTTAAACCATTTTTGGCCAACATTCCCTCTCTCCCCCTCTCACTCTCTCTCACTTTCGTTAATTCTCTCTCTCGCTTTCATATTTCATTCTTTCCATCCCTCTCTCTTTTTCTCTTTTTTTTCATCTCTCTCATTGTTTCACTTTATATTTCATTCCCTCTCTCTCTCCCTTTCTCTCTCTCTCCCTTTCTCTCTCTCTTCCNCTCTCTCTCTCTCTCTCTCTCTCTCTCTCTCTCTCTCTCTCTCTCTCTCTCTCTCTCTCTCTCTCTCTCTCTCTCTCTCTCTCTCTCTCTCTCTCTCTCTCTCTCTCTCTCTCTCTCTCTCTCTCTCTCTCTCTCTCTCTCTCTCTCTCTCTCTCTCTCTCTCTCTCTCGCTCTCTATCTCTCACTTTATATGTAATTCTCTCTATCTCACTCTCTCTCTCTTTCGTTCATTTCCTTTCTTTCACTTTCATATTTCATTTTTCTCTCTCTTTCTTTCATTATCATATTTCATTCTTTCCATTTCACTCTCTCTCTCTCTCTCACTTTTGCTTATTCCCTCTCTTTCACTTTCATATTTAATTTTTTACAGCTTTCTCTTTCTTTCTCTCTTTCTCTCTCTCTCTCTCTCTTTCAACAAAACAAAGCAGTTAAGAATTTTAAACATTAATATATCTCTTGTGGGAGTGGACATTGTAGGCGAGTTTTCGAGAGTCGAGAGCTTATTTGAACAGTTGCCCAATGTGGACAGTCCATGTCCACAATTTTCCCACTGAATAGCTGGTTTTGTCTTTATCGATAAATAATCCAGCCAAAAATACCACCACTTAACCACTTTTATACATGTTATATTTTCTGTAATAAACGCCGAAGTTGACGAATTTCAACAGTTATCAGTAATGACAAAACCTCATGTTGTTTTCCCACAGCCTGAAAATTATTTGATGTATTCCTGAAAAATAAAAATAAAATAAAACTATAAATATTTTAATGAGTTCAACTGGCGACCCCTTCAGATTAATGATATTCAGTATGAATCATCCTGTTTACAGTGATAAAGTTGAACGTCTTTTTATCCTTCCATTACGAGTAAATAAAATCACTAATGACTGGATGAAGGGCAGTTGAAAACGAACCTCTTTTTCTCTCACACTCGAAACATGTGGGAATAGCTAACATAAAATTTTCATTTTGCATGTACATATGAAATCTAGATCCCTGGTGTGGCCCAAAGTCCAAAACCGCGTCTGTAACAAATTCAGCTGAGACATTCTAGGATAAATACCGTTAAAATGGCATGAACATTTGTAAAATATATTGTGTAAGTTTGTCAAAATGACAACTTCTAATAAAAAGGGTCTGTTTTTCATAAATGAATAATTTATAAAACAATTAGATCATAAAGAAGAGACAATTGAAAAGTATGACAAAAAGAAAATCAAGGTTTTTTTAAAAAGAAAATATGTTTTAATTCCGCGCCAAATATGTATTTCTGTTAATTTTCTACGTGCAACCTTGTGAGGAAATGATTAACTAATCCGTCATATTGATCATAATAATCATTTATATATAAATAGAAAATAAACAATATTTTTGCTGCTGGATGTCGATCTTTTGGAGAGTTGGTTTTTTTATAATAAATATAAATCATTAATTGTTTATAATCGGCCTTCTGATGTCACATATGTTGTACGAGTATCGGGGAGGAGGCCATCAAAGAAAACGCAAAAAAATTTAGCCAAGCTATTTAACGCTTTCATCAGGTCTACAATCTATAAAGTAAATAAAAACAATTAGTATCAAAAGAATTTTTATGGTCCGTGTTCTTCATCCTCAGAGATGAAATAACAAGGTTGATTTTTTGACTTTTCTTTGATGGCCTCCTCCCCAATTCTCGTGCAACGTAAAAAATGTACACATATCAGACTAACAGGAAAAACCATTTAACTTTTTATTTTTAGCATTGTCCAAATAATAACTATTTAAATATTATTTATCACTGGATCAAACTGCTAATCACTTTAGTAATAACGGATTTATTTTTTGGCGCGATTCGTAGTTTAAATAACTACCAATAGTTTTATTAAACTTATTGATTTAATAAGTTTATCTGGGAAACGGTAAATGATGGCTTAAATGGTTTTCACCTCTACTCTATGATATAACAAATAAACTCATAATTTCTTTCACACTCTTTCGTACCACTTTTTATTTATTATACATACCTCTGTCCCTTTAGTTTATTACTATCTGTGCCCCGATTTAAAATCAATTATTTCTCGGTCTTTCTTTCTCACCCTTTCTATCATTCATTTTCTATCATACCTTTGTTCTGTCTGTATTGGTTCATCTCTCCCTGACATTTGTTTTTCCTGTTACTTCCTTTCACTACCATATTATGCCTAATACATTCACTATTTCTCATCTCTTACACAAAAAAACCGCTCTTTTTTTTGTACAAACACTCCCTCTCACTCTCTTTCTTCCTCGTATTCTCTCTTTCTTTCTCCCTTTCGCACAATCACTCTCTTTTTTCTTTTTATTCTCTGTCTCTCTCTCTCCTCTCTCTCCTTCTCCCTCTCACACTCAAAACTACAAGAAGATAGAAATAGTAAAATTTCTTAAAAATATGTAATAATATGTCCTTCTTCATTGTAAGGACATATAAATTACCATTTTAATATTGGATAATGCAATTTTAAAAGTTGCAAATTAAACTATTAATGTCAACTAAATGTTAAAAATACGAAAATTTTCTTCATATGAATGTAATTAAAGTTTAAAAATATCTTACTTTAATTATTTATTACTTTAATTATTAATAGCCTACAAACATTTGAAAAAACATAATTGCAAGAGGTTAAAATTCACTTTTTGGAAATGATAGTTATATTCACGGATTAGTTGTTTAAAACGAATCGGATTTCGACCTTTAAGCTCATCATCAGTTTGAAGTGGTTACAAACCCGTCTCTCGACATGATTCACTGATGAGGCGCGACGGTCTATAGCCTGGGCGATATCAAGTTGTTCCGCTCCAGCCGATACGACGCCGATAATTATCGCAATCCCTCTTGTGTGCTCTGGTTTAGTTGCACAAGCAAGGACTACATGAAGTAAACGGTACGGTTTTATTACAATTACACTAATATCTTTTATATTTGGCTCTTTTTTTTTTCAAATGTTAACCCTTGAAACATCATCAAACATCAACAAAATCTTAAATTACATTGTAAAAATATTGAAAAGAATGCATTAAGAGAAATTTATTTTCAAGATTTTAACAAAAAGAGTTAAGCAAGTTTTAGAACATAGATGATGAATCAGTCATTTAAATCATATAGGTCATTGGCTGTCTTTATTGCAGTTCTTTTATGCGGGCCTTCTTCGACCCTAGGTTTCGTTTCCATGGATCTGTTGCTTCGCATTTGTAGTTAATACGGATAATTGTTTCTTCGTCCTTATTAATAACCTAAGACATTTGTAAAACTTAATTGTAAGAGGTTAAAATTCACCTTTTGTAAATGATGGTTATTTTTACCGATTTGTTGTTTAAAACGAATCGGATTTCGACCATTAAGCTCATCATCAGTTTGAAGTGGTTACAAACACGTCTCTCGACATGATTCACTGACGAGCTCTATAGCCTGGAGCGATATCAAGTTGTGTCGCTCCAACCGATACGACGCCGATAATTATCGCAATCGCCCTGGTGTGCATTGGTAGTTGCACCAGCAAGGAATACATGTAGTAAGCGATACGGTGTCTAATTGCATGTCGCATCACTTGTTGTATCGCGTATTGCATCGCTCCACTGATTTTAATACCAGTCAGTTTTGAGCTTGCGACAAACATGAATTACAACACAACTAATTAATAAATACTGTAAGATAACGCTTTAAATCAGTGATTAATTTGTATTTCAAATATTATTTAGGCACATGTTTAAAATAGGAGATAGATCAAAATCTATCATATTATTTATAAATGTAAATATCTTACTTTAATTATCTTCAAAATTTGTTCTTGCATGTATATCAAAATCATTTTTTAATTGTAAAATGATTCCTCGTATAGCAATTTTTATTTGGTTAAAAGTTTTTGATTCACTAAGTAAGGAGAAATTAAGTTTTTTAAATTTTTTTGTCAAGTTAATTTTATATAAATGTTTTTTTGTTGTAATGTATGGTTTTTGTTGAAATGAAAGACTTAGTGTGACGAGCGGGATTCGAACCCACGACCTTCGGCTAAATACGCCGTTGATCTACCACTTGAGCTATCCTGACTTCGATCCACTCGGACAACAATCCGAATTGATTATCGGAATCTGATTACACTACATTTGAAAAAAATGGCAAAAAGGACGGAAAATTCGAAAGGTTGTATGTTGAGATGGGGAGTTAGCTCAAGTGGTTAGAGCGGCGTATTTAGCCGAAGGTCTTGGGTTCGAATCCCGCTCGTGGCACTAACTTTTTCATTCCAAACAAAACCTTACGTAAAAAAAATGATTAAGTAATCGAAAGAAGTAAATTAGACAATAGACCACTAAATGTAATGGACTTGTATACTTCTAACTAGGAATGAACTTTAAATTTAAAATAAAAATAAAAAAATCATTCAAATTGAATAAGACCTGTTCCGGTACAAAAACGGACCCCAGGCATCAATAAAATGAGACGAGACTTACAAAAAAAAGAAAAAGGGCTCTTCTCCTGATGAGGGGACGTCTCAGCCGTGAGGCTGTCGTGTGTTCCGACCGGTGAAATAAATAAAAGAAGGGCGTTATCCACGTGTTAATTACCAGAGGCCGCTTGTTAAGAGGGTGGCTACCCATTATCCTCTCGGATGAAAAAACAATGATCCTCGGCCACGTTTATTATATGGGCGGTAATCCCATTGTCTCGACGCCCCTTCGGCCGAGAGTGTGGCTTACACGCTTCCTCATTACATACGGGCTTAATTGACTTTTAAAATTACGCCGGGCTCCCTGCGAGTACCTTTTGAAAGGACGGGCTTACCTTTCATCCGAGCTGTCCTCTTGTCCTGGCCCTTTCATTTCATCCTTGCGGTATAAAATTACGTTTGTCTTTTACTAATGATTATTTTCACTTTCTTTTTTATCCTTATCCAATTGGCAGAATACTGTGATATAGTAATAATTATCTTTTTATTTTCGTACAGTAATAAGATTGAATTTTTAAAAATTGTTAAGTTTTTGTATATTGCGACTAACTAAAAACGTAAAAGGTAGTCAATCTAGAGCAATAAAACTCATTAGGGAAGTACAGTTTGGTCTTTTAAGCAGAAATACATGCCATCAATGCTTGTGCCTTGAAAAAAATTAAATGAGGTTACACTGGCTAAAAATTCCTCATAAGATCTGCTAGCCAAGCAGCCATTAATGCATCAGCATGCAAAAGAATCATATCAAAATCAGACAGTAAATGCATCCAAAATAAGCAAAACCTGGAGAATACAACAACCTGATGATATCTTAGGTACCAAGGCACAGAGGAATTTTGGGTGACGAAAAAGCAGACACACTGGCCAGAGGAGAATCTGCGAGATCATATACCCTAACCTATACTTGGGATAACAAAAATAAATCTAGAATCGTCCACAGCAGAATGGATCCAAACAAAACCAAAGGAGTAATGGAAAAACTCGCGGTGCTAGATATTGTAAACTTACGATGAAACAACCCTCACCAAGACTGGCAAAATCACTGTTGCAACAGGAGAGGGCTAACTCCAAGGAGTGATAGGACTACTAACCACTTGGGTGGTATCTGAGAAAACATCTATACAACAAGGGCATATACAACGATGATCCCATCTGCAGATTATGTAATGAGGAGGAAACAGCCGCCAATATCATCTTCAAATATGAAGCAACAGCTCAACATACGAAAAAACTTAGGTAATGAAATTGTAGCAGAGAGAGTCAATGATCTGATACTTCTAAGTAGTCTATTGCACCGAACTAAGGAACTAGGAAGGTACAATAAGCCAGAAGGATGCAGTGCCTGAGGTGTACAAACCCCATTTCCTAGTATAGTTATCACCATACCATAAATAAGTCTATAGGTGTGGATCCAACAAAACAAAAGGAGAAATGAATAAACACTAGCGATGCTAGGCTTAGTAAACTTATGATGAAACAACCTTCACCAAGACTGGCAAAATCACTGCTACAACTGGAGAGGGCTAAACTGAGAGGAGTGATAGGTCTAATAACCACATAGGCACATACAATGACGAATCCATCTGCTGATTAAATAACGAGGAGGAAGAAACGGCCACCCATATCATCTTCGGATGCGACACAACCGCTCAATGAAGACATAACCTAGGATACAAAGAAACCCCTAGCAATGGACTTGCAGCAACGATAGTCAATGACCTAGGATATTGGACGACGATAGAATTGATTGCACAGAATTAAGGAACAACGAAGCAGAATAAGCCAGAAGGCTTCAGGGCAGAAGGCTGCTTGTGGATCAAAACCCAATTTCCTAGTATGAACAATTACCATTTTAGTTGGTAGGGCGTAGAAAATTAAACGTATTTAAATAATTGAGTTAATGGTTTATGCGTACTAGACGTTGTGAAGAACGGCGTCAACATGTCAAACAGCAAGGATGTACGGGCCGAGAAATTAAGTAACAATATGACGTGAGAAAATAATTAACCAAACTGCACAGACGCTATTTAGCATTCTCGAACCTCCCCAATACCAGTATTATTTTTTTCAAATTGGGTTTAGCCCTAAGCAGGAATTGTTCCAGGTAGGAAAGGCCGACGAACGAGTCCAGTGGGGTCCTAGGACAAGTCCGGTCACATGATATCTACTAGGATAGTTTAAAGGGGCTTCCCCCTCGAATAATAGTTTTATCGGAAACGGTTACCGGTCGGCAAGTACCGTCTGAAAGAAACATGAATGCACAATTGTTAAGAGTTGTGACGGCTCGACAGGACTGAATAAAAGACAGTTTAACAGACAAATTTAAATATTGTTAATATATATGGTAAAAATGTTCATATATTTTTAAGAGTGATTATGCCGGGACCACTGATTGGCGGCAGTCGGTTCTACATGGATTCGAGAGATTATCGGAGAGAAGAAAATACACGGATGGTTAGAGGCAGAGTGGAAAAAGCGTCCGGCATCGTGAACCTGATTGATATAAGTGGTCCGTTAGCGGTGTTTTAAGGGCTGACGGTGTCTTTAACAAATTACACGTTGGCCTTTACTGACGTGTGTAAGGTAATCCGAAAATTACAGGCCAACGGATTCCCATCGCGACTCACCCTCTCGACCCTTTCCCCTTTTAGACGTCGCGCTCATGAGACGCTCTTCCTTTCTTCCTAACAGAATTTGCATTTTAATTGTCACACTTTTCAGAGGTTGTGTTACGCTCCGTTTCCAATCTTGAATGAGGAATCTTTTTCATGTCCAAAGACCGCCGGTAGCTCGAATTTTGACAACTTCATGACGGCGGCCTACAAACAATACGTTCAATTGTAGCTTCTATCACATTTTTCTTAGATACAAACACAAATAGAAAATATTATTAGTGAAATGTAGACATGCAACATTTTAAATATTGTGTACATACAAAAAGTAACAAAAGGAAAAACTTTTACCAAAAGTTTATCCAAGCAATCTTTACGTGTACACTTTTTTAATACAATTATATTCTTGTTACCGTTGATACTAGTTTGAAAGAGAATGGTACAGTGAGATTATCATGGGACAAATTGTTCAGAATCAGCCGAAATATTACAACTTGTCTGTCTCTTTGGTTTAGTCTCACTGCCTGTCTCTCACACTCTCGTTCTCACTCACCCTCTCACTCTAAAGGCTATAAAAAGCTATAAAACGTAATGGATCTTAAACACATGTAATAATAAGTTTTCAACGATTGCAACAACATATTAATTAACTTCACTAGTTTCATGGTCCGCTTGACCAATTAATATCTTACAATTAATTAAGGTATTCAGTTGAGAATCAAATTGATTACACGACATTTGAAAAACGGCAAAAAGGAGGGAAAATTCAAACGGTGTGATTGAGATGGGAGGTTGGTGTCCGAGTGGATCAAGGTCACGATAGCTAAAGTGGTAGAGCAGCGGCGTATCAAGCCGAAGATCGTGGGTTCGAATCCCGCTCGTTCTATTGATTTTTTATCTCAACTGAAAACCTTAATTAATTGTAAGATATTAATTAACATTTAATACATTAATAAGAAATTTCCAAGATTTGTAAATGAAACATTATTAATTATTTAATTAATTAATTCATCCATTCTCTATCTCTATCTATTATTTGTTGTACAGCAATATCTTTCTTCTCTCTCTCTTACTTTATGTCTTGACCTTCCTATCACTCATAAACACTCTTTTAATGCTTATATCTTTATATTTCTCAGTCTCAATTTCTCTCTCACTCACACCTACTAACATTCGCTCTCTCTCTCTCTCTCTCTCTCTCTCTCTCTCTCTCTCTCTCTCTCGCTCTCTCTAAAATGTGTGGGTTTGACGCTTACCAAGAATCTATCATTAGATACACAGGTGTTAAAAATCAAAAATCGACCTTATATAGATTTAATAAATTGTTAAATTTTGCAAAATGCAATGTAAACATCAAAAACTCTAATCTTTCCACCCATAACTTGTGGTCTAGGAGCAATGTGTGACTTAAATCGTACACAAATTAAAAATTGGCAAGTCGGGTTAACCATGTGTATCAGATATATCCTGAACATGAAATATCACAGTTGTATATATAACAACTTTTCGCAACTTAAATTTCTCAAAATTAAAGATTTTATCGATTATAATCTATCATGTCAAGTTTTTAAAATTTTAAAAGTTCCAAAACCAAAACATCTATATGTGAAATTTAAGTACATGTCTCAGATTCATGATAGAGATACTAGGTTTGCTAAGTACCGTCTGCGAATAGATGAGCACAAAACCAAAACTTTTAATAGATCATTCTCAATAAAAGGTGCAATAACATTTTCGAGAATCCCTACACACATAAAACGATGTAAAAATATCAAAGATTTCCAAAATTGTCTTAAAAATCACCTCTTATCAAGTTATGATTTATGTCTTAAATTTAACTTCTTTTAATGTTTTGCTTTGTTTTAGTTTTTTATATTACTATTTAGTGACAAGAAGTTTTATTTCTAGATTTATATTGGCAATTTATAATTCATGATTTGTACTGCATTGTATTGAAAAAGTATTTTTGCTCACTTATTTTATTAGTGATTTACTTTTTAATTGATCAATTATTATATAAATTAGAATATTTATTTCAATAGGCAATTTGAAGTAAATACATACGTAGTTCACTGTAAAACGAATAGTTGTAACTTACTGACCATAAAAATAATTAATCACGATAGCTCAAGTGGTAGAGTAGCGGCGTATCTAGCCGAAGATCGTGGGTTCGAATCCCGCTCTTGCCGTTGACTTTTTTATCGCAACTAAAAACCTTAATTAATTGTAATATAAAAAACGCAACACGAGGAATACCGACAAACGATCATAGGAACGAACCCGCGAGTGAAGACAGACCCAGTAGTGCCCGTGTGCCGGTTCAACATGATCATAGGATAGTTCATAATTGATAAGATTTTATCAATTTTTTAATAGATAGACCAGTTGCTGTAGTTAACCTAACAAACAAAAAAAGATAAAAATTCATTAGGTAATAAAATCTCTTTGTTCATCTTCCCTTATCTTCTTTACATTACAGAAGTAATTAAAAAATATTTTGCTAGTTTACGGCCGTGCATTTCAAAGTTTTAGTTAAATTAGAGAAAATAGAAAAAGTTTGGTCCTCCGGGCCGGATTGAAGTTTGACTGAGCACCACCGACAGGTAAATTACGGTTGAGTGCAAACGAGCGGGGCTTGGTCAATTAAGTTCTATCTACTATATAGCTATATTTGAACATACTCCAAAACATTTGCTATTTGGTAATAAGTAAATAGTTGTTACTCCCCCTTGTGAAAACTGATATCAAAATAATGAACAATTTATAGCATAATAAAGACTGTTTTTAAATTAAATAAAATATCGTTGTAACAATCATTACAATTTTTACAAAAATTAAATTATAAAGTTGTTCGTCATTTTCATATAATTGGCCATTTTTCGGTAGGACGCTTGAAAAAAAAACCTAAGCCCTACAATTTGCATACCCTTTGAACATATCGAACGTGTTGGAACAATGTTTACCCAGGACAAGAGGGGGATTGATAGCCAAGGAAAAGTCCCGATTGGACTCTGTAAAGGGAGGATTCCGGTTTTTGTTTGTAGAACGAGGCGAGAGGTCGATAGGCCAAAGTTCATAGACTACCCTTTTTGGAAACTGGAACTATTAGCTGGACGTCCCATTGGCATAGAACCGGACTCGACGCTGCACCTGGCATCGCCTGGAACGGTCCTTTCTTATTTCTTTATTGGCGACTAACCGAAAACGGAAAGTACGAACGGTCTCCTCGGGTATCCTCCCTTGGAATAATTACACAACACTCTGTATGTAATTTTATATAAATAAATAAATCTGAGGAGATGGCAGATGAAAACATCCAACAAAATTACACCAGTACTAATTTGTTTTATTTTTAATTGGCAAGGCTAAAAATACTAACTAAATAAACAAATAAATTTATGCCACCTGAATTTTCAATCGTTTGTCAACCATTTTTGTACAAAGGAAAATTATGACGTCACATTTCCTGGGTACATTCAAGGAGAAAATCGTGTCCCCTCTTTCCTTAAACGTTTTAGTGAGATCACATTCATGCACTAGAGCTTAGGGTGCATACTGTTAACCAGGGTCCTGAATTATTCGGGCCGAGGATCCCTTTTTGCGCCCTTTGGGCCGTTTGTTTCCTGAACGTGTTATGTCAAAACAGGTTGTTGGTTTCTGAGATTCAGAGCTGAACCTTGAAAGAGTTTTGTCGGATCAAATCAATAAATATGAAATCCTCCAATCAAGATGTCAAAATGAATTTAATTGCATTATTCTTTAAGGGTAGCTGATTATTTTTGACGTTGTAAACATTAAAAAAGCTCTTATCGCTAGACAGAATTTATTACAGAACCTTTGAAAAAATTCCATAATATCCATAAGTGGATACCAGGGCCGGAAAAGAATCTTTGTCTATTGAGATTTCCTTGCCTTTTCTAACGTCCATTATGGTTTCATAACTGTCCACTAGAACCGATGAATATTCTATTTACTCATTTGACTTTGTAATTTCAATCCTGTCTCTTTTTACGTAGTAAAACCGGACTTGTGCGGCTGTCCGAGTACAATTTTGTCTTCCTGTTTCCAATGCAAATAATAACTAATTGCATTGATTTGAAAATGATACAAGCAATGTTGCACGTTTTATGGCTTTATCGTTTTAATTATTATTCAAAGCATACGACTTTCTTCAGGGTGAAAAAAATCCCGACAATAATTGCATTGTTGCTTAAAATGCAAAATTTTCAATAAAATATCAGCCTTGACGGCCGTCAAAAAAACAAAATTTGAAAAATGGAACGATTTTATTTAGCAGTGTACTGAGTGAGTGAAAATGTGTTCATGCAAACATCGAGTAAACTAAATTGATGAGAAAATTTCTAATTTCATAATAAACTTAGTAGATTAATATATGAACATTTACAATTTGATTACAGAAGATCTGAAAGTATGCGAAAGATCTGATCAAAGTTAAATCATTAAAATTTTTCATTTTCTTAATTTTTCTAATAGAACATTTATTACCATCTGTATAATTATTTTGTAATTTTTTGGAATATCATACATATTTCATTTTTAAAATTCATTCAAATAATTTAAGGCAAAAGTGTGTGCTAAAAGAATAAAATTGTATTGTTGATTAAATAAAGAGAGAGAGAGAGAGAGAGAGAGAGAGAGAGAGAGAGAGAGAGAGAGAGAGAGAGAAAGAGAAAGAGATAAAAAGACAAAAATGAACTGAATTGAAACCCTTTATGTATAATACTCGCATATTTAGGTCATATTCACCTTTCTTACCATCAACTAATCTTCTCTTACAAATACAAAATAAACAAACGAAACGATTATTTCAAACAGAGAGAGAGAGAGAAAGAGAGAGAGAGTGAATGAGAGAGAATTAAGAGGTAAAAAAACTGACAATGAAAGAAGGGAAAAAGAAATGCTTCAAGAAAAAGCTTTATTTTATAGATATAATATACAAAAAGAAAGAAAGAGGAAGAGAAAAGTTAAGAGAGAGATCGCATGAGAGAGACTAGAGAGAAAGGGAAAGAAAGAGAGAGAGTGAGAGAACGTGAAAAAGATCGAGAGGAAAAGAGAAATGGAAAGGAGAGACAGAGAAAGAGAGAGAGAAAAAAAACGTGAGAGAGTTCGAGAGGAAAAAAGGTAGAAATACTTACATTAAAGAAGAAATAATATATTTGCTTCAATAAAAAGCATTCATGACAGATATGAATAAAAAGAAAGATAGAGGAAGAGAAAAGGTGAAAGAAGAGCGAGAGAGGGAGAGAGAGTGAGAGAGAGAGCTTATGTGTGTGAGTGGCAGTGTACAATATATGAAATGTGATGATGTCATCACAAAACTCGAACAAACACAATCAGTTACCATTTATTGCGTTAGAGGAAGAAAGAGAAAAAAAGAAAAAAGATGAGAGAGAGAAGAGATCAAGAGAGTATCACAGCATAATATATAATACAATGTAGTAGAAGAAAAGAAAGAAAGAAAGCTAGGAATAGAAAGAAAAAGAGATAGAGAGAGAGAGAGAGAGTGAGGAGATAAAGAAATACAGTACATGGGATAATATATGAAATGTTAAGATATCACGATAAAACAGTGTAAGAGGGGGAGAGTGATAGATAGAAAAAGTAGAAAGAAAGAAAAAATATAGAACTAGTTTATTGGGGTTTAAATTTCATTTTTTAACCTTATCGTCTTATTTATTACACAAATGAATTTTGTGTTACGATTGAAAAAGTCGGAAATGATGAAAGCCCAATGAAATTGTTTATAAAACCTTCGAGATGTGACAATAGAGCTTCTTAAAACGAATTGTTTTCACATAGGTTTTTGACAATTTATTGTATGCTAATGGTCGACGGCGTGAATATTCAAAGACGCGCATTTCACATAATGCATAAACGTTTCATTAACATATATAATAAGAATACAATATTCTTCTTTCTTTCTCTCTCCCTCTCTCTCTATCTCGCTCTCTCTCTCTCTCTCTCTCTCTCTCTCTCTCTCTCTCTCTCTCTAACGTAGATTCAAAACAATTACCATTCATCGGCTTTTAACGGCCATTGACATGCGCCCCGCTTGATCCAGTTCAAAGTTGATATAATTGGACTTCCAATTTCAAAATTAGCTAACCATAAGTATTTTAAGAAATTACAACGATTCAGCAGTGTTCTAATAATATTAATTAATTAATTTTTATTTAAGGTATTGGTTGAGATAAGGAAAGGCAGTGTCACGAGTGAGATTCGAACCCACGACCTTCGGCTAAATAGCAGCTGCTCTACCACTTGAGCTACCGTGACTCCGATCCTCTCGGATACCAACTTCCCATCTCAACCCTCCTTCTTGCCATTTTTTTTTTTTAATTTTCCCGCTCGTTACACTGGCTTTTTTATCTCAACCAATACCTTACATAAAGATTAATTAATTGAAAAAAGTTATTTGTTCAATCGGACCACGAACTCCAATGGATTTAATAAGTAAAATGAAGTATATTTTTACAAAAGCTCTCCGTGGCCATTTCAATTGTCGCCGAGAATCAAATCCTGATTACACGACATTTGAAAAATGGCAAAAAGGAAGGAAAATTCAAAAAGGTGAGTTGAGATGGGTAGTTAGTGTCCGAGTGGATCGAAGTCACGATAGCCCAAGTGGTTGGAGCAGCGGCATGTTGAGCCGAAGGTCGTTGGTTCGAATCCCGCTCATAACACTGGCTTTTTTATCTCAACCAATACCTTACATAAAGATTAATTATTTGAAAAAAATTATTTGGTCAATCGGACTACGAACTCTAATAATTTTAATATTTATTAAGTAGGTATTAAAATTAAATTAAATTATTTGTAGTTAGTATTTATTTAGTATTTGCTATAAATCAGTAACAAAAATGTAATTAACATGTTCCTTACATTCTTATTTGAAAACCCATTTCTGGATCGCCCAGTTTCACCATGTAGTAGCTTCTTCCTTATTTATAATTTATTAATTATATATAACAATAAATATATTATTAATTAATATATAATAATAAATAAGATTATATAAAATTATAGATATAATAAGTTATAAAATATTACAGAAAAAGGTTTTTAACATTACCAAACAATTATAAGTTTTTTTTACTATTCAACTTACTACATTTAACATTTTTGCTAAATAAATTAATTTATTATAAATTAAAGACATGCATGTTCTAAAATTGTCTGAGGGTTTATACTTGAGAAGATGGATGAAAGGAGGAAGCTTGGATAAGCCAAAGAGAAGTATGAACTATTTCGGTTATTGCAGTTTTAGTTGACCTACCTGAGTCCGTTTTTGTAATAGTTAAGACAAGTTTTCTTTTAGCCCTTTACTCACATAACCAGTTTTCACACTTCCTCATTATTTCAGTTGGTCTACCCGAGAAAAAACCTTTCATGTCATACTCCGTCAAATTACCCAACGACAGCTCGTAAGTCGGATATGCCCTTTGTGCGTTTTTAACAAAATGAGATCCCTTTGAATAATCCTTAGAATTCTGCGGTAATTGTTTCTTCCTTTTGGCCGAGTTCAGGGGGCCCGGTGAAGGATTCACCCCCGGGACCCGTCCGAACAAGGGTCAAGGAGTGGACGCCGGCTCGCCGAAGGGGAAGCCACTTCGCCACTTTCCCACAACCCCCTCTAATTAATGACGGAACTCCCTAGGTAGGAACCCTATATATCACCGAAATATGTAAATGTCTCCATTCCCTGTTCCTCTTTTCCCCGAGGGCGACTATCGTCCCCTCTCTCTTTCACACCTTAGATATTAAATTTGAAGGATGAGATTTTTCAATTTTCCCAGTTAAAACTTACCCAACTGCGTAAAATATTCCGACAAAACTACTGAGCTGTATCAAACGTAATAAATGCGTTAACATTCTTTGGAGTAAATCATCCGGTAGGTTTAAATTGTCTGAACTGTTTCGAACAGGTGTACGATGCCAGTGTCCTCAACTCGTTCTACCCCGAGATCGCCGTATGATCTTCATTTGTCATCATGATTTATTGTGTCTGTTTCTTACTGACCCACTTTGGAACTATTTTATTACTTGAGAACCTGAATAGAAAGAAGAAAATTGCACAAGTCAACTGTTTTACAGAACTTTATGTTTCGTTTACTATTTCTACTTTTCGATTATGGTTGAGATTTTTATTTTTAACAATACAAGGTGTATTGGCTGTAATTTTTTTTTATCAATATAAATTAATAATTTCATTTTTTTGTAATTTTTTCTCTTTTTTTTGTCAATCCGCAAAGCTTAGACTCCCTTAACTCTTTTAAAACCCTCTGTACCAACCATCTCCCTCCAAAAAGAGACAACATAGTTAACAATCCAGTTACGTTTTCGTGGTCAAATGACCAAGTTACTTCTTTCAATAAATTAATTATTCTTTCTATGTAAGGTCTTGGTTGAGCCAAAAGACGAGCACGAGGATCGAAGTCACGATAGCTCAAGTAGTAGAGTAGTGGCGTACTTAGCCGAAGGTCGTGGGTTCGAATCCCGCTCGTGACACTAACTTTTTCATTTGAAGCAAAACTTTACATAAAACTAAAAACTAAATTTTTATATACTTGTTTTTGTCTAACTTGGCAAAAAAGAAATAAAAATAAAAAAGTTAATTTCTGCTTACTTAGTGAATTATTTACAAGAAAAATCACACGTGTAGATGAGTAATATCAGATATCAAACACTTCTGATCAAATCAAAATTGCTTAATGCAATGTATCATTTTACAAGTAAACGATCATTTTGATATACATGCAAGAACAAATTTTGTAGTTAATTAAAGTAAGATATTTACAGTTATACATAATATGATAGATTTTGATCTACCTCCTATTTTAAACATATGCCTAAATAATATCTGAAATACAAATTAATCATTGATTTAATATCGTTTCCTTACAGTATTTATTAATTAGTTATGTTGTAATTCATGTTTGTCGCAAGCTCAAAACTGAGTGGTATTAAAACCAGTGGAGCGATGCAATACGCGATACGACAAGTGATGCGACATGCAATTTGACACTGTATCGCTTATTACATGTATTCCTTGCTTGTGCAACTAAACCAGTGTACACCAGCGCGATTGCGATAATTATCGCGTATCGGTTGGAGCGACACAACTTGAATTCACTCCAGGCTATAGACCGTCGCGCCTCGTCAGTAGTTACAGGAAAGGAAACAGTAATCCGACACTGCTGACACTATGTCTACTGATAACTAATCTAAAACCCCTTCCCTTCCTACAAGTTTATTATTGTAATTTTAATCACTCTCTGCTGTAAGCCCCGTCTGAACAGTTGTAGCTCTTACAATAAAATTCTTTTTAAAAAGTAATTTTTATTTGGAGTCCATTTAATTAGTGACTCATGTCGAGAGATGTGTTTGTGACCACGTCAACCTGATGATGAGCGTTCGGTCGTGTTGGGCCGTGCACGCCCGAAGCACTTTCCGATCCAAATAAATTTGGATTTTCCCGTCCTATTCGGCCGAATTGTTACTTCGAATTCAGCTGTCAACCACGTGACATCAAACGCTCACCATTGTTTAACGGCATTCTTTACTTTTTGTTTACCTTTTCGTTGCGTTTTCATTTCGATGGATTGCGAAATATGAGTGCTGTTGAGAAGAACCAGACTCTTTGGGACATGCATGATCCGCTCTATCATTGGAGAGATGTCCAGCATAATATGTGGTCGAGGATAGCTTTATAAATGGAACTTCCAATATTTTTGTTTATTTCTTTCCCTCCATTTGTATGTAAACTAAGAATTTTCGAGCAGTAACAAGTATTCTACATCCATTTGTGCTCTTTCATGAACTGACGAAAATCGGCTAAAGTGGACGATGGCGTTCGGCCGGTCGTCTGTTTGGTCAAATAGTTCGGCTGTTGAACGGCCGTCCTAGTTCGGTCCAAATGGACGAGCAGCTAAAGCAACAAATCTGTGAGTATAACCATCATTTCCCAAAAGTGAATTTTAACCTCTTACAATTAAGTTTTTCAAATGTTTGTAGGTTATTAATAAGGAGGAAGAAACAATTATCCGTATTAACTAAATGCGAAGCAACAGATCCATGGAAACGTATCCTCGGGTCGAAGAAGGCCCGGATAAAAGAACTGCAATAAAGACAGCCAATGACCTAATATAATTTAAATGACTGATTCATCATCTATATTCTAAAACTTGTTTAACTCTTGTTGTTAAACTCTTGAAAATAAATTTCTCTAAATGCGTTCTATTCTTATATTTATCAATATTTTTACAATGAAATTTATGATTTTGTTGATGTGTGATGATGTTTCAAGGGTTAACATTTGAAAAAAAAGAGCCAAATATAAAAGATATTAGTGTAATTGTAATAAAACCGTATCGCTTACTACATGTAGTTCTTTCTTGTGCAACTAAACCAGGGCACACCAGGGCGATTGCGATAATTATCGGCGTCGTATCGGTTGGAGCGACACAACTTGATATCGCCCAGGGTATAGACCGTCGCGCTACATCAGTGAATCATGGCGAGAGACGTGTTTGTAACCACTTCAAACTGATGATGAGCTTAATGGTCGAAATCCGATTCGTTTTAAACAACAAATCGGTGAATATAACCATCATTTACAAAAAGTGAATTTTAACCTCTTACAATTAAGTTTTTCAAATGTTTGTAGGTTATCAATAAGGAGGAAGAAACAATGATCCGTATTGACTAGAAATGCGAAGGAACAGATCCATGTAAACTTAACCTAGCGGCGAAAAAGGCCCGGATAAAAGAACTGCAATAAAGACAGCCAATGACCAAATATAACTTAACTGACTGATTCATCATCTTCTTCTCAAACTTGTTTAACTCTTGTTGTTAAACTCTTGAAAATAAATTTCTCTAAATGCGTTCTATTCTTATATTTATCAATATTTTTACAATGAAATTTATGATTTTGTTGATGTATGATGATGTTTCAAGGGTTAATATTTGAAACAAAGAGCCAAATATAAACGATATTAGTGTTATTGAAATAAAACTTGATGAATTTGTTAATGTTATATGTTAATTCCTGTCTTTTAAGTAAAAACTATATTCCCATATTTGTCCCCTATTTGTGACAAGGTCCCCTTTTGGGTCTCTAATCCCTGTAGAAAGTATTTTCTCCTTCTAATTTCTAACTGCGCTATTTTGAGACAATTTTATATCTCTACGGCTAATTAGCCAAGATCTTCTTTTGCTCTGGAAGGAAAATCAGCAAATAAGGATCGATTGTATCGCCCTCCATTATTGGGTCATTACTTGATGAATTTTTTTGGCATATCCAGCCTAATCTGAGCTTTATTATTTGTGAAAATAAAGTCACTTTGTAAATATTATTACGTTGACAACTTGCAGAGTTTTAGTTTCTTCTAAATCCAATACAACGTTTGAATCTTAAAGCCCTGTCACATTCAGTATTATTAAACTTTACAATCCTTCAATTTAAACGATATTAAATTTAATAATTTACATTGTATAAGATATGGAATAAAAACAAGCGGGAAGAGCTGTGTCCATAATGAGTAGGGAACGAGTCAAGTTTTGTTTTAATTTATGAAGATGAGTTGACTGCTTTATCTTGTGACGTCAGGGCCCCCCTTCATCCCGACCATTGCTTAATTAAAGAAGTAACTGGAGAAGACCTAACGAGGATCCACCCAATTTATTAGCTTCACTCGCTCCCACTCTCTCCTTCTCTCTATTGTGTTTCATAACTGAAAGATATTGAGATATTGCTCGAAATTCAAGAGTCATCCTTGGACTGGTGAGAATTGGCCATTTGTTATCATGCGACGAAACCGTGTTCTTTACGGGCCGACAACAACAACAGCAAAACAGTCGGAAGATTTGAAAAATAAAAACAGTAGATATATACCTACGCCCTTGGAATTTTTATTCTAGAATACATTGATTAAAATACTAATTTAAAGGGGGTCTGACCCCTTGTTTGCAATACCCACCGAGTAACTAAACGTTAAGCCGACCTCCTGTATGACAAGAATTACATTACTTTTTTTTTTTTAAACATGGTTTTTCAAAAAAAATGTAACTAAACGAAATATGCAGAACAAATTGTGCAAAATGCAACCAAGAAATGAATTAACAAGGCTAAAATTCATATATTTTCATGAAATTTTCTCCCTCACAGTGAGAGTTTAATTCTATCCGAAGATGTGGGTTTTCTTTTGAGAACGACTAACAATTTTATTTATTTTAAACGATTTGTTAATATTTTTGACATTAACAAATCGTTTAAAATAAATAAAATTGTTAGTCGTTTCTCGTTCACGTTCTCTCTCTCTCTCTCTCTCTCTCTCTCTCTCTCTCTCTCTCTCTCTCTCTCTTTATTTTTTGATCTCGTTATCTCTCATGAACACTTGTTTGATGCACTTATAACTTTATATTGCTCACTTGCACTGCGTCTAATGCGTTTTTTTTGGTACTCCTACTTTGTTTTTTTTTCTCTCCTTCCCTTTTCCTAAAAAATTCAATAAATCTCACCCTTTGCAGAAGCAAATAATTCTCTCTCTCTCTCTCTCTCTCTCTCTCTCTCTCTCTCTCTTTCTCTCACGCTCACTTGCTCTGCCCCTAATGATTTTTTTGATTCCTCACACGTTGTTTTTTCACTCTTTCCCTTTTCATAAAAAATTCACTATACCTCACCTTTTACAGAAACAAACAAATCCCTCTCTCTCTCTCTCACTCTCTCTCTCTCTCTCTCTCTCTCTATTTCTCTTTTGCTTTATCTTTCTCTCACGCTCACTTGCTCTGCCCCCTAATGCTTTTTTTGATTCCTCACATTTTGTTTTTTCACTCTTTCCCTTTTCATAAAAAATTCACTATACCTCACCTTTTACAGAAACAAACAAATCTCTCTCTCTCTCACTCTCTCTCTCTGTCTCTTTATTTTTTGATCTCGCTATGAACATTTTTTCGATGCACTTATAACTTTATATTGGTCATTTGCACTGCGTCTAATGCGTTTTTTTTGCTACTCCTACTTTGTGTTTTTCTCTCCTTCCCTTTTCGCAAAAAATTCACTATATCTCACCTTTTACAGAAACAAGCAAGTCTCTCCCTCTCTTTGTTTTTTTATTTATCATTTATTTACTCTCTCTTTCTCTTTCTCTCTGTGTGTCTCTCTCTCCCTGTCTCCCACTCCCTCTCTCTCCCTCTCCCTCCCTCTCTCTCTCTCAAAGTGTTTGTGTGGGCACTCTCAACACGACACGCAAGAACGGCACAATTACATAGAAGACAAACACTTTGAGCCCTGAAGATGATCTCAATAAAGATCGAAACGTTGACACGATAATGAAAATGTTTTTCTGAAACCTACATCATACCCGACCGCATCTCACGATTTCTGAATAATTAACAATAACTTTCCTAATATTTCAACGGTGCACAGCTCCTCAGCATTTGTCAAATCGGAAATTGTTGTATCTTAATTTGTATAGAAACTAATAACGTTGGCAGCTAAGAAATCATTATGATTTAGACATGAATACTACATTTCCAAGAGCAAAGGTCAGGTCTAGTGAAAATTGCCTCTTTCTCATATGTAACTAAATGCACGATCCCCCGGGCCCTGGTTTAACCTTTTCCAGCTTTTTGAAACCCTATGCAAAAAATCATTGCTGACAATAATAGTAACTATACTTAACGAACTGGAACCACAATGAATGGACGTCTAGGGAGTCAAGTGAGTTATCATTTACCGGTATTATCTAGTTCAATGAGTCATCATTCTAATTTAGCGCCTTCGCTTACTTTCTTAAACAGCCTTTAAGAGTCGTTTCGGAATCTCCGCACGTTTCCACTTTCTTTTATTGAATAATTAATATTAAATTGAATTCGCCGTATAACGGGTGAATATTGTTGTTTTGCAATTTTTTCCCTCGAGAAGATTAGATTTTGACGCTTTCTTATCGGCTAGCTATACACAGTTATTTTGAAAATTAGCCCCTTTCATTTACAAGTAAAAATAGTGGGATTAATAAAAATAACCATCAGTGTCATTTAACAGCATTGTTACTTTGAAAAAAGTAAAAAAATCTCTATCGTTTATCATAAAAAATAAATATTTTGTTCATGTTTTAAAAGCTTGTTTAAATTTAAAATACAATCATCAACATCACCATCAGACATTATTCTGCACTCAACATTTGATTAAAAATTTGGTTAAATCAGTTTCTTAAACAAATTGCTTTCGATAATCCAAAATCTTTGAGATCTAACAAAGCTAATGAAAATTATATTTTAATGAATATTTACGATACAAAAAAAAATTGTATATACATAACTAGATATTTCAATAAACATTTAACCATGTTCGTTAAAATATAATTATTTTTAGGTTTCTCTATAAAATTGTATTTGTTAAATGTAAGCTCTAGAAAAAAAACTAGATAAAAGCAACTAAACATATTAAAAAAATTCATTTGATTAATTTAAAATAAATTGAATAATTAAAGTGAGATTATCAACGATAGTTGTTATTCATCAACATTAAAAATCTACCGTCAACTCAATCCAAAAGTTGGTGAAAAATAGTGATATTAAAACATGAATACGAAAAACTTGAAAGTTTTTTTTAAACTAGTTTTACTAACTAAATATAAAGCAATTTTTCTACTACTTTTTCTAAGTTTCAATACTATTTTGAACTTGAAATACTGTAGAAAAAAATTGTCGAATTATTGATGTGATTATTCCGTCTTTGGAAATAATGTGCCATTGAATCGAAAATATATGATCAAATGGGGGCGACGTTGGGGTTATAAGCAGGGAGAGGTAAGACATTGGTGATTTCCATTTCTGCTAATGTCGTCTCTGTACTCTTTTTGCAGCTTGCTTCATTGATTGATCAAAACGGCGGATTTTTCTTTTGAAACAATTTTTTCTATTGACTGTAACAGCGTTTTCGATGCAAAATACCTTCGTGAAACGCAACGCGTGCTCTTTTTTTCTTTTCAAATCTTGAGAGATAACTTTGCCTTCAAGGTAACCCTTTTTAATTTCAATTTATTATAAATCTCAAATTAACCATTTTCTAATTTAAGTTTTTTCAATTTCAAATCAACCCTTTTTAATTTTTAATTTCTTCATTTAATTTGTTTTAATTTTAATTCGACTTTTTCTCAAAATAATATAATCGATCTATAAAAGAATTAATTTATATCTAAAAAAATCTTGAATAAGAAGCATCATTGTCGTTATATTAAATTTGTCATATCTGTCGCGTCATAACATTTAATTTTAATTATAATTAATTTTCATGTATATTTTAGATAAGAAACCATTTTATGTTTTTAAACTATTTTCCAATTAAAAGAAGAATCTTTTATTTTTATATTTAATCTTGTCTATTTACTATAATTAAAATTATAATTTTTAATGTTAATCGTAATTAATATTAGTTAATATATTCATATGGTATTTTTATAAGAACGCATTTTGTATTTATTACTCCTTTTTTAGTTCTCAAATTAAAAAACGAATTCCTGATTTTTTAAATAATTTTCAATTTTATTCGTATTCAACTAGCGTATTTTTTTTTAATAAGAACTCATTTTGTATTTATTACTCTTTTTAATTCACAAATTAAAAGACGAATCCTTTATTTTTTTAAATACAATTTTCAATTTTATTTGTATTCACCTGGCATATGGTATTTTTTTATAAGAACTCATTTTGTATTTATTGCTGTTTTTTATGTCTCAAATAAAAAGACGAATTTTTATAATAAATGTATTTTTTGTGTATAATTTTCAATTTTATTCGTATTCAACTGGCGTATGGTATTTTTTATTTTTATAAGAACTCATTTTGTATTTATTGCTGTTTTTTATGCCTCAAATTAAAAGACGAATTTTTATAATAAATATTTTTTGTATAATTTTCAATTTTATTTGTATTCACCTGGCATATGGTTTTTTTTATTTTTATAAGAACTCATTTTGTATTTATTACTCGTTTTTTAATTCTCAAATTAAAAGACGAATTTTTATAATAAATGTGTTTTTTTTTGTTGTATAATTTTCAATTTTATTAGTATTTAACTGGCGTATGGTATTTTTTTAATTTTTTTATAAGAATTCATTTTGTATGTATTACATTACTCCTTTTTTAATTCTCAAATTAAAAGACAAATCCTTTATTTTTTTAATATAATTTTCAATTTTATTCCTATTCAACTGCCGTATGGTATTTTTTACTTTTATAAGAACTCATTTTGTATTTATTACTCGTTTTTTAATTCCCAAATTGAAAGACGAATTCTTAATTTTTTTTATAATTTTCAATTTTATTTGTATTCCCTGGCATATGGTATTTGTTTTTTTTTATAAGAACTCATTTTGTATTTATTGCTGTTTTTTATGCCTCAAATTAAAAGACGAATTTTATAATAAATATTTTTTGCATACTTTTCAATTTTATTTGTATTCAACTGGCATTTTTTCATTTTTGTATTTTTGTATTCAAGTGGTATTTTTTTATTTTTTAAAGAACTCATTTTGTATTTATTACTCCTTTTTTAATCCTCAAATTAAAAGACAAATCCTTTATTTTTTTAAATACAATTTTCAATTTTATTTGTATTCAACTGGCATATGGTATTTTTTTAAGAACTCATTTTGTATTTATTACTCCTTTTTTAATTCTCAAATTAAAAGACGAATCCTTTATGTTTTTATATAATTTGCAATTTTTTTACGAGGGTTCGCAGCAGCAGAGATTATATCAACCGTCAAAGGTGCCGGTGTTTTTTGAAAAAAAAAGCCCATTTGTAAGTACGTCGGGTTTGAATGCAGGGCCGCTGGATTCGAACCCGGGACCTTACCATGCAGTGATGAGCACCGTGTCAACGCCTAAACAGTTGCGGCCACCGACACCCCTGATTTTTTTTTTCAATTTTACCTGTATTCAACTGGCGTATGGTATTTTTTTATTTTTTATAAGAACTCATTTTAAATTTTTTTAATTCGTAAACTAAAAGAACAGTCGTACATTTTTATATTTAATTTTATATCATCAGGTTTTATGTTAATTGTAATTATTTTTGTTATTGTTACTTCTGACAAATCATGACGATATTGGCTGAATATTTCGAACACCAAATATTTTATTACGACTACCTATTTTGACGTTAAATCTCTTTCATCTAGAACAATTTTTTATCCTTCTAGTTTCTTTTTTTATGTACAGTTCAGGTACCCAAAGGTATTTCCAAAACTATCTAATTTCCTTAGCGTGTAATGATTATTAAATATAATACGTTTGAAGAAGTACAAACAAGTATGACATTTGCGTCAATTTAATGATCAACCGGCAAAATATGAATCTATAAACACCCCCTTTGATATCATAACATCATTTATGTAACGTCCCTGATGACATTTTCTCAGAAGGAGTTACGCGTGTTCCTCACCCACGTTTCAACCAGCTGAATATTAATATAAATAACGTAAAGATTATACTTGCTGTTAGTTGTGTTATCGTACTGCGGTAATACAATATCAGGCTAAGGAGGCATGATGAGATATAGAGGTTATCGCCGAGAGGTTAGCTCATCCTATTTCTTGACGGTTATCTTCTCTTCCCCGCCTTCCCTCAGGCCAGGGCTCACCAACATATTTCGAACCGAGATTAATCCTAATAAAGAATATAGTTTTATGTCACGGATATGTAATTAAATTTTGATATTGATGGCAGTATGATGTCATGGCTGGTCATAGATGAGAATAGGCGTACTGATCTACGTTTTGTTCGTTGATAGGTGTCCTATCGTAACCTCTAAGGTTTTTAATTTTTGTACTTTTACTGTCCATAATGATTTTATTCTCACGTTAAATAATATTTGTTTTATTGACAGCTTGGGTAAATGTTTCTCGTGGCACAACTGCTTGTAAAAACTTTGTCAATAATCAATATCTGCTTTTGGTTTGATAAAAGATCTGGGTAGTTTAACAGAAGAAAATCTTCTATCACCATGATCGGGACTAAACATTTCTATGATTAAAATATCATTTAATACTGATTGGAATAAAGTTTTGATTATATTTCAAAAATGTTTAGAAATACATTTTAATAATTCAAAGCTTGAAGAGCCATCATCTTGAGAATTTCCAAGAGAGAGTTTTTAGATTTGTCCAGATTTTTTACTGAAATTATTACGGGCTTGATTTCAAGTTGAAAGCTTCTAAGTTGAACAAAATATTGAGGTTAGAATAAAGTTTGTTTTATTGTGGTTTTGGTCCTTCGACTTCAGGTTAAGTTTATTACAAAAATAATAAAAAAGATCATCACAGTTTTAAGTATTTTTTTTTCTACACCACACTATGCTTGTACGGTTTGTTTGTAGTTGTTAAGGGCTTGATTTCAAGTTGAAAGCTTCTAAGTTGAACAAAATATTGAGGTTAGAATAAAGTTTGTTTCCTTGTGGTTTTGGTCCTTTTCCTTCAGGTTAATTTTATTACAAAAATATTAAAAAAGATCATCACAGTTTTAATTTTTTTTTTTTTGCTACCCCCATACTAAACTTGTACAGTTTGTACGTAGTTGTTAAGGGCTTGATTTAAAGTTGAAAACTTCAAAGTTGAACAAACGATTGAGGTTAGAATAAAGTTTGTTTTATCGTGGGTTTGGCCCTTCGACTTCAGGTTACGTTTATTACAAAAATAATATAAAAAAATCATCACAGTTTTAAGTATTTTTTTTACTACACCACACAAAACTTGTTCAGTTTGTACGTAATTCTTAAGGGGTTGACTGAAAGTTGAAAGCTTCTAAATTGAACAAAATATTGAGGTTAGAATAAAGTTTGTTTTATTGTGGTTTTGGCCCTTCTCCTTCAGGTTACGTTTATTACAAAAATAATAAAAAAGGATCATCACAGTTTTAAGTATTTTTTTACTACATCATACTAAACTTCGGGGCGTCGGTGGCCGCAAGGTTTAGTCTTTGACACGGCTCGCATCACTGTAAGGTAAAGGTCCCGGGTTCGAATCCAGCGGCCCTGCTGTTGCGAACCCTCGTAAAAAAAAAACCTTGTACGGTTTGTACGTACGCGTTATAAAGACAAAAAGAGAAAACAAAAGTCGGTTTTGTGGTCGGGGGTGGGTTAACAGTGGTTTTAGACGAGTGAAGCTTCAGAAGTGGAATGAGAAGGGGTTGGATAAAGAGGAGTGTGATGGATGAAGAGTGCTGCGGTGGCCTCTGATTAAACAGCTCGAGGCTCGATTGTGAGGAAGCATTGTGGCCGGCTCTCATTACACACCCTCGGTTAGACAATATCTCAGAGGCAGAGAGGCAGAACCTATGATCTCACTCCCTATTATACGCTAGGGACAAAGAAGGGCTCCCGTCCCGACTCCCGTTTCTCCCTTGTTTTCAATCGTCTCAATTTCTTGGCGGTTTGTTCGATTAAAAATAAAACTACATATGATAGGTGTTGTGTTTCAGAATAATTAGTAGTAGTATTAATTATTAAACATTCAATTTTCTTTTGTGTACAAAACCGACCAATAGCTGTACATTTACCTTGCCTTTATCCTTTTTAATAAAAATATTTTAATCAATGTAATCCTAATTAAAATAAATTAAATTAAAGATAAAAAAGCAATGTTTCTTCCTGAAATATCAAATTGCAAAAACAGACGAACCAAAACATAAAAAGTTAAAAGTTTTTCACTTTGTTCTTTCTCATCTACATTTCGTACTGACTGGTTCTGTTTCCAAAAAGGTTTTGTCCATTTTTTCTCTCATTGGACTTTTGGGTCGACAATTAGATTACAAAAACGATCATTATTGACAACTTATCGAGTGCAATGTAATATAAAATATGTGTAAATTATGTACCGTACCAGCTGTTTACACAGAGAACCCTAAAAGCGATTATAATATGGATATCACATTTATTTAACAAAGGAAGGAAGAGCTAACTACAAAAAATTTGTTTGTGTGCGTGTGTGAAAGAGAGCGAGAAAGAGAGAGTGAGAGAGAGTCTTGGATTTAGAAGTAGAGGAATGAAATAATGGAAGTTGCTAATGAAGAACATTTATGAGAATATGACTTCTACAGACTGCAACATAAGGATAGGGAGATTAACAGCTGGAAAGTAACAAAGATAAGTAAAGTGACAGAAAAAGAATTGGCGATGAGGTCTGATGAACTTGGAGAGAAAAGACAGAAGGCGAGATTGAAATTTTAAAAAAAGTAAATAGAGAAAGAGAGAGGAGAGAAAAGAGAGATAGACAGAGATAGATATATTCAAATAAAAAGAAATATATGAACAAAACGAAACTAGGGCAAATCGGTGAATTAGAGAAAAAGAAAGAAATTATGTATTCTATAAATAAATAAAGAAAGAGAGGAAGGGTAGATGTTTAATTTGCAAGTGGACAAATTGACATTACAGTGAGAAAGAGTAAAAAAGAAAGGAAGATATAGAGGTAGGTAGATAGATTGAGAGATGGATTAGATTGATAGTTTTGTTCAATCACACAAAGTTAGATCTCTTGAACGTTTCTTACCCATATCATGAGAGGGTGAGAGAGAGGGAAAGAGAAAGAGTCAGGAGAATGGAAAGAGAAAGAGAGGGAGATAGAGACAGGAGAGTCGAAGGAGAGAAAAAGAGAGAGAGTGAGAAAAGAAGAAAAGAGTCAAGAAATAGAAAGAGGAGAGAGAGAGAGAGAGAGACAGAGGAGGCAAGAAAGAGAGAGAGAAAAAAAGAGAGAGAGAAAGAGATACAAAGAGAGAGAGAGAAAGGCAGGAGAGGGGAGAGAGAGAGAACGAGAGAGAGGGGTGCCAAAAAAAGAAAGAGAGAAGGAGAGAGAGAGAAAAAAGCAGGAGAGTCGAAAGAGAGAGGAAGAGAGAGAGAGAGAGAAAGGCAGAACAGGGGAGAGAGAGTGAGAGAGAGAGGAGCCGAGAGAGAGAGAGAGAGAGAGAGAGAGAGAGAAGGAGAGAGAAAAGCAGGAGAGGTAGAGAGAGAGAGACATACAGAAAGAAAGGCATGAGAGGAGAGAGAGAGAGAGAGAGAGGGAGAGAGAAAGGCAGGAGAGGGGAGAGAGAGAGAGACATACAGAAAGAAAGGCATGAGAGGAGAGAGAGAGAGAGAGAGAGAGAGGGAGTGAGAAAGGCAGGAGAGGGGAGAGAAAGAGAGACATACAAAAAGAAAGGCATGAGGGGAGAGAGTGAGAGAGAGGGAGAGAGAAAGGCAGGAAAGGGGAGAGAGAGGACCCGAAAGAGAGAAAGAGAGAGAGAGAGGGGCAGGAGAGGGGAGAGAAAGAGAGACATACAGAACGAAAGGCATAAGAGGAGAGAGAGAGGACCCGAAAGAGAGAACGAGAGAGAGACAGAAAGGAAGGTAGGAGAGGAGAGAGAAAGAGAGGAACCGAAAGAGAGAAAGAGAGAGAGGGAGAGAGAGGGAGAGAGAGGGAGAGAGAGGGAGAGAGAGAGGAGCCGGCCGAAAGTGAGAAAGAGAGACAGACAGACAGAAAGAAAGGCAGGAGAGTCGAAGAAGAGAGAGAGAGAGAGAGAGAAAGAGAGAGTGAGTGAGTGAGTGAGTGACAAGAAATAGCCCAAGTTAAATTTATTAGAGACTGAGAGAATGATAATAAACAATACATGTTTTTCCCTTTTTTTCATTCTTTTAATTATATTATGGATAATGTTTATTACATGATGTTAACGGCCTGTTTTTTGTGGGAAACCTGAGGCGTAAAAACTACATAATAATAATAAAAATAATACGTCCGTAGTTAATAGCTGTAAGTGCGTACAAAAAAGCGATTAGTGGGTGTGAAACCAATAAAAAATTTGAAAAAATACTAATTATTGGGTTACTAAAAACTAATACCATAAAATACTACTGTTGTAAAAGCAAGTGAATTTTAAACATTATGTTTTATATGGTATTCACGTCTTCAACAAAAATGTTCCTTTACTAAATCACATCTCCGTCTGTTTTTACTTGGTTTAAACTAGGCATTTTTCGTTCCAACGGCGGTGTGGATCCCCAATTAAAAATCTGTTTCGTAAATCCACAGCCGAATTAACAGGCCTTGAAAAGCTCCACGTCATTGCTGTTTAAAAGTCAAATTTAAATTAGCCACCGGACAGGGCAGAGGGGTCACGGACGAAGGGACATTGTTCACGGGGAGCCTAAAAGCGAAAACCGTCAACAGGTAAGAAGCTCGGCTCAAATAATTTAAAACAGAGTTTTTCATTTTATTCAAGTTCAATAAGAACACAAGAAGAAAAGAATTTTTGCTGTTGTTACAAATACAGAATTTAATTTAAAGCAAATCGATTGAAGATTTTAAATGCACGATAGGTCATCAGGCGTTTCATAGTTCTAAAACCATAAATCCAAAATTCCTTAGATTTTATAAATATTATATTTTATAAAAAATATGTTACTAAAAACCTCACCGTTCATTCACATAGTCAATTATTGTATATTTGATTTAAACAGAACGTTTTTTATAATCAACTTACATCAAAGATAAATAAATTTAACCTTTTTTCCGATAAATTAGCTAATAATAATGTGTGGTGATCTACTTGACCGTTAATCGATAATTATTCAGAAATCGTAAGATGCGGTCTGGTGTGATGTAGGTTTCAGAAAAACATTTTCTTTATCGTGCCAACGTTTCGATCTTTATTGAGATCATCTTCAGGGCCTGGGATTTACAAACATTGTTTACATTTAACAAATACATTTAGGATGTAAAAAAGTGAATTTATACAATGCAAAATATATTTTTTTTATATTCAATCAAAGTATTCCTACTCCCTCAAAGTGTTTGTCTTCTGTGTAATTGTGCGATTCTTGGACCACACGACACGCAAGACACTTTGAGTGAGTAGAATTATTTTGATTGAATTCAAAAAAATATATTTTGCATTATAAATTCACTTTTTTACATCCTAAATCTATTTGTTAAATGTAAACAATGTTGTAAATCCCAGGCCCTGAAGATGATCTCAATAAAGATCGAAACGTTGGCACGATAAAGAAAATGTTTTTCTGAAACCTACATCACACGAGACCGCATCTCACGATTTCTGAATAATTAGCTAATAATAATTAGCTAATAATAATTTCTTTAATTGTTAAATATATAATTCATTCGTCGTCCTTAAGTGTTGAAGAAAGGGGAGAAAATTTGTCTAAATGCCCCGGAGCAGAATGTTGGCAAGGCCAGAGGTAGAAGTTAAGGTTAAATATACAGGGGATAGCCCGAGTCGGCGGGGTATGCCCTAGGTCACATATGTCTGCACGCACTCCTTTATTCTCTTGTACAAAACAGGTTCCTCCAGAAAGGGATTCGACCCCAAGGGATTTACAAGTGGCTCACCGGGGTTACAACGGAAAAACCGCTTTTCTCCAACGATCGCTTCCGCCATTTAGATATGGGGTGGTGTTAACGACGACCGTCGCGTTTTTGAAAAATGCTACTTATTTTGACATCTATAAATAAAGTCCTGTAAAAACTGATTATTTATTATAGAAACAGGGAGAAAAAGAGATCATGTACATAATTTTTAACACTTTAACAAGTTTAATGAATAATCTCAAACGTAGGTGGAATCCGTTGAACGTAACATAAATTTACTTTTATTTATACTTTAGATAAAGCTGTGTGCATTACTGAAGTACCAAATAAAATTACGTTTGATGCTTAACAATTACCTGCTTAAATGATCAACTTAATTTTTATACACGCACACAAGGAACTTGATAATAAATATTGTTTATTGTTTGTCTTTATTGTGGTCACTGATCAGTATTGTATATTTTTAGTGGGTAATTGTGTTATCCAAATTATGTGAAAACGAGCGATAGTTAGATTAAGATAATCTAAGTTTATATTATCCAATTCTCTGCTTACTTCCACTTCCTCTTTCTCCCTTTTTCATTATATTCTTTCTGGCTACAATATCTTTTTATCAAGTTAAATAGATAGATACATAAAGAGAGAGAGAGAGAGAGAGAGAGAGAGAAAGAGAGAGAGAGAGAGAAAGAGAGAGAGAGAGGAGGAGGAGGAGAAAGAAAGAGAGAGAGTATAAGTGAGCCAAGGAAATAAATAATCAGAATGTAAATTTTCCTTCCTCACATTCTCTCTTACTCTCTCTCTCTCACACTCTCTCTCTCTCTCTCTCTCTCTCTCTCTCACTCTCTCCCTTCGTATTCATTCAACAACAAAGTTTATTATTTTACCATATACTTCTGTCCTGAATTAATTGTTTGAATTGTAAATATATGATACTCCTAAAAAGTGCAAAATGAATTATCATGCAGATGGTAATAAATATTTTATTATATTATTATTATTTCTTTCCCTTTCCCTCTCTCTTTCTTTCCTTCCCACCTTCTTTTTCTCGATCCCACCCCTTTCCCTTCTCTTTCATTCCCTCCCTCTTTCTCTTTGTCTCTCTCTCTTTCTTTCTCTCTCTCTCTCTCTCTCCCTTTCTCTCTTTTTTACTCTCTTTCTCTGTTTATGTTTCTGTATTCTCTCTTTCTTTTCCCTCTCTCTCTCTCTCTCCTTTGTCTCCTTTTGTTCCTTCATTCTTTTCTTTCCCCATATCTTTTTATACATGTAGTTAGAGAGATTGATAGAGAGAGAGAGAGAGAGAGAGAGAGAGAGAGAGAAAACGTAAATTTTCTTTCCTATATTCACTCTCTCTCTCTCTCTCTCTCTATCAATCTCTCTCTCTCTCATTCTCTTTTCGTATACATTCAACTTTATTATTTTATCATATACTTCTGTCCTGAATTAATTCTTTGAATTATAAATACGTATGATATCCCTAAAAAGTACAAAATGTATTATTATACAGATGGTAATAAATATTTTATTATAATATTATGATGTCTTTTTCCCTCTTATACTTTTTCCCTCTCTCTATCTCTCTCCCCTTTCTCCGTATCTCACTCGCTCCTTCTTATTCTTTGCCTCTCTCTCAGTCCCTCTAACTCCCCTTCTCTCTTTCTCACCCTTTCTCCCTCTTTCTCTGTTTCACTCTATGTATTCTCTCTTTCTCTTTTCTGTCGCTCCCACTTTCCTATTCTCTCTATTTAGTTGCTGTCTTCCACTTCGTATTTCTACTTTTTTCATTCTTTCCTTTTTGATCATAATCTTTTTATATATTTGATGTGCGTTATTAAATCATGTTATCTTCATATTTATTGTCCAATTGTCCCCTATTCAATCTTAAAAATAGAAGTTGAAAAATACTGATAGTTTTAATCTGGTTGTTAACATTTTTATTGCATCATAATATAATTGATATTTTATATATTATAATCTCCAGATTAGGATGATTCACGATAATTCAAAAGAAATTTTTGTTATTATGATTCACATCCAAACGCTTTTATATTTTTAACCCTAAATAAAATGTGTGGTGATTAGTGACGTTAATCGATAAGTATTCAGAAATCGTGAGATGCACTATGGTGTGATGTAGGTTTCAGAAAAACACGAACTCTCAACACGACACCCAAGAATAACAAAATTACACAGAAGACAAACACTTTGATCCCTGAAGATGATCTCAATAAAGATCGAAACGTTGGCACGATAAAGAAAATGTTTTTTTGGAACCTACATCACACCAGACCACATCTCACGATTCCTGAATACCTAAATAAAATTTTGTTGAGATTTTAATTGCCTACTTTGCCTAAAAATTCTGCCTTCGGTTAAATGTTTTTTGTAAGCTTCTGTATCCATGTTCGACTAATCTACCCTCGGTGAGAAAAACATTTTCTATTTTGAGACAGGAGAGATATACGAGTTTACGAGGGAGGGCGCGTTTAGTCCGACAAAAAAACCACAGGCATTCTTGAAAATAAATACATCCACTTGGCTCCCCTTAAACCTAATCTCCCGACATTGCCGATGAAAAGCCCTAAATAATCCTTCCTCGGAGTTTCTTTTTTGCCTTTTTTATTATCTCTACCAATTAGGACAACATTAAAAATTGAATCATTAAATAAGACGATAGACCTAGAATTATTTCCAGGCGGAATTTTGATTTATCAAAATTTTTGTCGGAATATGTACAATATATTTCATTTTTATTTACTCAAAAACACAATGGACATATCAAATCATAAACAATCATTTATTCTTTCTTAGTAAAAGGTTTATCGGACACATTAGAAAACCGTGAAAAAATTTATTTACTTCCTCCAAGGAAATTTATAATAACCAAATTTCTTGGGAGGAAGTAAATAAATTTAAAAAAATTATTGTTATAGATTTATAAAATAATCTAAAATGGGCAAACTATCAGATCCATCAAGGAATCTTACTATAAACGAAATAACCAAAGTTAATCTATAAGAAAGGGTAAAAAATTTGCAAAAAAGAAGGAAAAAGTGAGATATAAAGATGAAAAGAGGCAAAGGTGATAAACGAAAGAGAGAAATGGAAAGAGTTTGAGTAATATAATGTAGATGAGGTCAAAAGCGAAAGATAGAGAGAAAAAGTAACATGAGATTAGACATGAAATGAGAAAGTGAAATGCACTGAAACATTTTTATTAGATTTATATAAAAAATGAATAGATTGAAATATTATGTTTTCAGTCAGTTATAAATTGTAAATTGATCGATAAAATTCTTGTCACACTGTTGTCTCGGGTCTGGGTCCACACCTGGCATCAGGCCTGGTACCTGTGGTAAGGGTGGCGAAGGACTCGCCGAGAGGTCTTCCAGGGCAAAAGGGGTTGAAAGTCGGGGGCGGATTGATAAAAGGGGGTGGCCGAATACATTCGGCGGGGGGTGGAGGATTTAAATAACTGGCGAAGAAGAATGGTGGATAAAATATGGGATGTAAGTAAGTGTTGGGTAGGTCAGAGGGCGGGCGAGGTGGACGCCCATTGGCCCCGCGCACCGCGCTTTGAAGGGAACTTAATTTCGCGCCGGGCCGCTACACAATATTGATAGACAGGCGCCACCCCCGAGGATTAACCCCGGCCTAACCCCCGCCCCCGTCCACAGTGACAACGGACGCTCAACCCCCTTTTATCCACCTGTAATTATCACGACTTCGGAATTTTTCAACCCTTTGTCTTCCGACGATTTTCACGTTCTGGGGTTTTATTTGATACTTGAATCTTGTCACAGAACTTTCTCAATTGTCTGGCCTGACCAACATTATTTCGGTATTTCACTCCTCCCAAAATTATTCTACGCTATTGTATCATCTACGGTTAAACATATATTTTTTACGGAATTAATTTTTTATAAACTATAATCTATGCCCTCGGGTGTAATCTGGGAGAGAGAGAGAGAGAGAGAGAGAGAGAGAGAGAGAGAGTGAGAGAGAGAGAGAGAAAGCAAAGAAAAAGAGAGAGTAAAACAAGAAAGACGGAGAGAAAGTCAGAAAAAGGGAGGAAAACAGAGAAGGAGAGAGAGACAGACAGACAGACATATAGAGTGAGAAAGAAAGTCAAATATCCAGCCATCAGACAGTGTGAGAGAAAGAGAAACAGACAAGGTGAGAAAGTGGAAGGGGAAGAGATGGAGAGATAGAGAGATAGAGGAAGGCAGAATAAGAGAGAGAGGGAGGAAAAGACAGAGTAAAAAAGAAGGACTAGAGAATAGAAGAGAGGGGGAAAGAGAGAAGGAGATTGAGACAGACAGATAGAGTGAGAAAAAGAGAGAGATAGTCAGCCCAACAAAGGGTGGGTGAAAAAGAGGAAAAGAGAAACATGCAAGGTGAGAAAGAGAAAGGGGGATAGCGATAAAGAGAGGGATAGAGAGAGAAAGAGAGAGAGGCAGAGTAAGAGAGAGAGAGAGAGAAAAAAAAAGAGAGAGTAAAAAAGAAGGACGGAGAGAAAGTCAGATAAAGAGAGAAAATGAGAAATAGAGGCAGCAATATCAATTTTCATCTCTACAAAAATATATATTTTTAATTAGGATCATATTCACCCTTTCTTCTTCTTCCTTCCTTTCCTGCTTCTTACTTCCCCCCCCTCTCACTCTCTCACTCTCTCTCTCTCTCTCTCTATCTATCTATCTATCTCTCTCTCTTTCTCTCTCACTCACACTCTGTCTCTCCGGCTGCCTATCTCGCTCTCCTTCTCACTCTTTCCTTCTCTCTCTCTCTCTCTCTTTCATCGAAAACACACACCACACACCACACACACATATTAGAGCATAGATTATAGTTCTCTCTTTGTGTCCTTCCCCTTTTCTCTCTCCTCCAACACCCTCCTGTCTTCACCATTCTTTTTGTTACTCTTTGCTATTTCTAGCTTTCTCTCTTTCCTTTTCTCTATCTCTGTATTTTTCTCTGTATCTATCCCTCCCACTCTCTCTCATTTTCTCTTTTTCTATGACTTTTTCTCCGTCCTTCTTTTTTAAGTCTTCTCTCTCTCTCTCTCCCTCCCCTTAGGTCTATCACACACATACACACTCTTTTTCCTTTGTACTCTCTCTTTGTCTTTTTTCTTTATCTTTAAAAATATATGTAAAAATAATACATTCTATATCAATTTTAAATCTGATAGTATAGATAAAAAATTACTTCCATATAAATTTTAACTTGCATTCAATATATATTTTTGTTTTTATAAATCAAAAAGTGATAATGTAACTTTAGATTAAATGTTCAACGGTTGAACGATGTAAATAAAAAAAGTAAGTACTAGACTGAGGTTCAATAAACATTCCTCATAAAAAAACATTCACAACTGCTGCAAAAATATGAGTTTTTAAACAAAATGGTTTATAGAAATTAGTATTGCTTTGATAGGTTAGTACTCTAAACTATTTCCCAAGTAATATAGTAACTTCGAACAACTACTAGTTCATAATTGAGTAAATTAATAGCCCTTTGATTTATATATTTTACTTAGTTATGATTAATTACCACGGTTGATAGACACAAAATTTGTAATTTGATATGCACATATATTTTTTGAGACTGCAGCTCTTTAGTCATAACTTAAAAAAAATATTTTATATCCCTTTACAAATTTAAAGAAATTTCTCGATACATTTAAGGGAAAAGTGCATATAATTAATCTTCTAATAGAACATTTGCTATTATTTGATAAAGTTCCATTTTGTCTTGAATAAAGTCTAATGGTTTATGGTATAAATAAAACTTCTCACTGAATTGTTCATTTGTATACAAAATACTACTTTTTTTGCTTTATGATCTAGGTATAAATTATTATCGAATTAAATTTAGTTTTCTATAATTAACTTTACAGTATCTATATCAAATTTCCAAGCCAATAACTGAAATGATATTAGGTGAGCTTATATTTCAATGAGGTTGACCCAATATTTTTTTTATTTTTTTTTTAAATCGATTACTATTATTTTCTGGAAAGACGTAAATTTGTAATTTAGCAACGAAATTAATTTCATAATTTTTAAAAACGACCAAGACTGCAAGATGGGATTTGAAAGAATCTTCGTCGGCAGTTATCTTCAATATGGAAATGATCGATGATAAATGCGTCCTTGTAAAAAAAATTAATTGATCCGGACAATTTAAGGAGCCAAGCTTATTTGAAAAACAATTTGTCACTTGTTTCACCCGGGGTCTTATTCCTTCCCATTCGCGTCTGTTTTTCATTTCACTTATTTCTTTTCTATACGTATTTAATACTTTCATTATGAAATGTTTTTATTTTCCTATTTTCAAATGCATATGCCACGGTTGGATTATTACGGTCCCCAGTGCAACTGGGTTGCGTAACGCTGAAAAACAAAAATAGGAAAGACCATTAGTCAATCTTACAAACAGATCCGACTTTGTTTTTTTGTTGTTGTTAATCTTATCTCAAACAAAAACGAACAAAATATCCGATAGTTCGTTATCAAGGGTGATATTTAATTTATAATTATCCGCAATTATTTTATACGTATTTTTCTAGTTTGAATATTTTTCGAAAGGTTTCTGAGAATTGTAAGAATATCGTTTCAAAATTATTCATAAATTCTCTCAATTCAAAAATCCCTTTTTTGTTGGGATTATTTATAGGTACTTACATATTTCACTAAAGATAAAAAAATAAATAAAAATATTAATATATATGAAGAAACATTTGACTAAATGCAAACGCGTCCGACAAGGCAACCAAGCGAGTACATCCGGACCAAATTTCAACTAAAAAAATTCTAAACCAACCAAACGAGAATTGTATCGAATTAGTGACATTAATTCCTTTTAATTTTTATACATGAATTTATACATGTTTTATACATGAACGACATTGCAAACTAGGCTAAAATATTTATTTATTTATTTTTTTTTTAAACAAAATACAACGTTGAGATTTTCACTGCAAAATCCCCCTGAACACAATTTTTTCGAAATATTTTACCTTTAACATGCCCACCGCTTTATTTACATGAAACCAATGGAGTAAAATTATTACTACTGCTAGGTCATAAATTAAAACCAAATCGGTGGCAGGTGGTACTCGAAAAATTTGAGACAGTTTTATCTCACAAGAATTCCTATTAAGGGCTATTCTGAGTGGAAAAACAAATGCAACGTTTTTTCTCGCTTAAAAATAGATATGTTAACTTAAGTTTTGTCACTTCGTCACAAATTAAAAAGAAATCGGTATCACGTGGAAGTCGAAAAATTTGCTAGAGAAAATATTTTTTGATTTTCCCATTTTTGTAACCTTTCTTGTATTTAGTTGCTTTTAATACGATCCTGCATACTATTTTTTTATCCTATGTTAAAAAAATAAATAAAACGAATGTTATATATACTAAAATTGAAATACATGCACAATGAAGGCAGGAACCGATATTTTAAAAAAAAAATTTAAATTAATTCATGCATTTTTTTTTCAAATTTCAAGTGGGGCAGGAGACAGGCTTTCTAGACAACCAGAAATATTTTTCTGTTAACCTTTTTGTTAATAAAAATCCCATAGAGAGTTTGCACTTGAAGAACGATTGTAGGTTATCATAAAATAGAGAATAAATAATCTATTTAAGGAACAAAAGAAATAGCTGTTGATATGCTTTTAATATAGCAATGAAGAAGACCTTGCGACCAATATTCATCGAGGAAAAATAATTTTGATTCAAGATCAGGCTGACCATAAAACCAAAGATTCAGATTTTCCTTCGTTAATTTCTTACAGAAAAACACGATGGTCTAAATTAAATCGGAGGTACTGGGTGACAAACCGAATAAAGTGGAAAAAGTTATACGATACTTTAAAAAGAGTAAAGTGTGTAATAAAATCTAGAAGAAGACGTTATGTCTTGAGAGTTTGTTTTTGAATTTTGTAATTATAGTGAATGAGTTGATGCAAGAAAATATTTATTAGTTAGAAGGCATTTATGAGAAATTATATATTAAAGAATTGTTCAATAAAATTGTAATTATTTAAAAAAAATTAATGTGTAAAAATCAATAGAATCATTGCCCAAAAAAATTATGTTAATTTTTTGTTTGTTCAAATAACCCAGGCATACAGGGTTCTACTATCATAAAAAAATATTACAGTATAACAAACATTTTAATAATTATTTTAATTTTTAATTAGAGGGAACATGACAAAAAACTGTGTAAAAACGTTATGTTAATTTCAATTAAATTCATGTATAAAAATTAAAAATTAAAAGGAATTAATGTCACTAATTCGATACTATTCTCGTTTGGTTGGTTTAGAATTTTTTTAGTTGAAATTTGGTCCGGATGTACTCGCTTGGTTGCCTTGTCGGACGCGTTTGCATTTAGTCAAATGTTTCTTCATATATATTAATATTTTTATTTATTTTTTTATCTTTAGTGAAATATGTAAGTACCTATAAATAATCCCAACAAAAAAGGGATTTTTGAATTGAGAGAATTTATGAATAATTTTGAAACGATATTCTTACAATTCTCAGAAACCTTTCGAAAAATATTCAAACTAGAAAAATACGTATAAAATAATTGCGGATAATTATAAATTATTCTTCAAGTGCAAACTCTGTATGGGATTTTTATTAACAAAAAGGTTAGCAGAAAAATATTTCTGGTTGTCTAGAGAGTCTGTCTCCTGCCCCACTTGAAATTTGAAAAAAAAATGCATGAATTAATTTAAATTTTTTTTTAAAAATATCGGTTCCTGCCTTCATTGTGCATGTATTTCAATTTTAGTATATATAACATTCGTTTTATTTATTTTTTTAACATAGGATAAAAAAATAGTATGCAGGATCGTATTAAAAGCAACTAAATACAAGAAAGGTTACAAAAATGGGAAAATCAAAAAATATTTTCTCTAGCTAATTTTTCGACTTCCACGTGCTACCGATTTCTTTTTAATTTGTGACGAAGTGACAAAACTTAAGTTAACATATCTATTTTTTAGCGAGAAAAAACGTTGCATTTGTTTTTCCACTCAGAATAGCCCTTAATAGAAATTCTTGTGAGATAAAACTGTCTCAAATTTTTCGAGTACCACCTGCCACCGATTTGGTTTTAATTTATGACCTAGCAGTAGTAATAATTTAAAACTATTTAGTTATTTTATTCGTTTTTAGCAAGAAACAACGCTGAAATTATTTGTTTTTATTTAATTTGTTTACTTTCTTCTTGACACCGATTTAATTTGTGACCAAGTTACAAAAACTAAGCTAAATTTTTTTAGCAGACTCTTTTTCAAAGAAACAACATTAATATTTGTTTATTGTGCTACTAAATACCCCTGAAATCATATTTTTTGTGTTCCACTTACCAACGGGGTTTGTTGTTTATATGAAACTGAACGACATTGCAAACTAGGCTAAAATATTTATTTATTTATTTTTTTTAACAAAATACAACGTTGAGATTTCCACTGCAAAATCCCCCTGAACACAATTTTTTCGAAATATTTTACCTTTAACATGCCCACCGCTTTATTTACATGAAACCAAGGGAGTCGCAAAGTAGGATTAAAATATTTATTTTTTTAAGCAAGATACAAAATCGATATTTTTTCCGCTACAAAGTCTACCTGGATACCAATTTTTTGGAACAAAATTTTTTTTTTCAAATGTTTTTCGTTTCACTTGCCCACCGTTTTGTTGTTTACATAAAACCAAGCGAAGTCGCAAAGTAGGTTAATATATATTTTTAAGCAAGAAACAACGGTGATATTCGTTGTGTTTTTTTCTACTACAAAATACGCATGAATACAAATTTTTGTGAAGGAAATATTTTTTTTTTCAAATGTTTCACCGTCCACTTACCACCGGTCTATTGTTTACATAAAACCAAGCGACGGTACAAAGTAGGTTAAAATATTTTATTTTTTAATCAAGATACAACGTTGATATTTTTTCCACTACAAAATCCCCCAGAATATAAATTTTTTGGAAACGAATTTTTTTTCCAAATGTATTTCCTTTCACTTCCCACCGGTTTGTTGTTTCCATGAAAACAAGTGACATTACAGTTAAAATATTTTATTTATTTGTTAAAACAAGATACAGCGTTGATATTCTTTCAACAAAAACACCCCCTGAGTACAATTTTTTGTAAACAATTTTTTTTCAAATGTTTTGTTTTCCACTTGCCAATATAGGTTAAACTATTTTTTTTGTAAATATATTTCTTAAGGAAGAAACAACGTTGATATTCGCTGTTGTTTTGACATGAAACCAAGCTACATTGCAAAGTAGGATAATATATATTTATACATATTTTTTCCTATTTTTTTAACCAAGAAACAACGTTGAAATATTTTTTTCACTACAAAACAGCCATGAACACAAATTTTTGGGAAAGAATTTTTTTTTTCAAAGTTTCACCGTCCACTCCGGTTTGTTGTTTACATGAAACCAAGCGACGTTACAAAGGTGGTTTATATATATATATATATATTTTATACCCCTGAACACAAATTTTTGGTAAAGAAATTTTTTTTTCCTAATGTTTTGCCTTCCACCCTTCCACTTGCCAATGTAGGTTAAACTATATTTTCGTAAATATATTTTCTAGCAAGGCACAACGTTGATATTTGTTGTGTTTTTTCACTACAAAATATCCGTGAATACAAATTTTTGGAAAGACATTTTTCTTTTAAATGTTTCACCGTCCACTCCGGTTTGTTGTTTACATGAAACCAAGCGACATTGCAAAGTAGGTTAATGTATATTTTTATATATTTTTTCATATATTTTTTAAGGAAGAAACAACGTTGACATATTTTTTTCACTACAAAACACCCATGAACACAAATTTTTGGGGAAGAATTTTTTTTTTCAAAGTTTCACCGTCCACTCCGGTTTGTTGTTTACATGAAATCAAGTGACGTTACAAAGCAGTTTAATGTATGTTTTTACGCAAGAACCAACGTTGATATTTGTTGTGTTTTTTCACTACAAAATACCCCTAAATATCAATTTTTTGGAAACCATTTTTTTTTAAACTTTTGCCTTCCACTTGCCTCCGGATTATTGGTTTGTTTACATTTAACCAAGCGACCTTTTTTTTAAATATATTTTTTAAGGAAGAAACAATGTTGATATTTGTTATCGGTTTTTTCCCCAGTACAAAATACCCCTGAAAACAAATTTTTTGGAAAGACATTTTTCTTTCAAATGTTTCCCCCTCCAATTGCCATCTATCTGTTTCAAAAACCACAATGCTTTAATATTAGAAGTATAAACGAATAGAAATCTATCGGTAAAATAATTATAGGAAAAAAACATAAAGTTCAGGTGTTAAAGTGTTTAAACTATTTTTTGGATATAATTGTTTTGTATTTGCTTACATTTTAGAATTGTAGATAATTTCAATATCGTATTTATGTATGGGGTAGTGGAGAGTAGCAGGATAAATAGGGTGTTTAATTGTTTTATAATTGTCTGGTCGTAATTTGGTCGGTATGAGATGATCTATCGCCTGTCTTTTTACTGATGCAGGAAGAAGGGGGATGAGTATAAAAATGAGTGAATGAGTAAATGATTGGAGGAGAGGCTAGTGAATGTGTTAATGGCGGGGGTGGTTAATAATTCAGGAGTAGATTAATTGTAGCGGAATGAGATCGATTTGAGACGCGAAGTAAAGAGTCCTGCGAAAATGCGCCGGGTAGGGGGCAAGGGTCGGACGGGCCAATGGGAGGAGGGTAGTCATGACAACATTAATGGGGGGAGCGGGTGGGGGCCCGAGGTCGGGAGAGGGGGTCAGGGTTCAGGGTGCCAGTCGCCCTAGAGACCTGAGCCTGTCAGGGTCAAATGTGATACGGATCCCGTGGGGGTGCGTCGTGTTTTGCCGTTCGACGAGCCAGAAGACAAACGTTCGCTTTTTCCGTTCGAGATCAATCTTTTAAAATTCTCGTGGACCAGAGTGTCGGGGGGGTGCTCTGCGGAGGGGGTGCGAGCTCAGGTGCCCCCCCGTATCACCACGTACCCCCTGAATTTCCTCCGAGGGCCATCGTCCCTTGGAGGGACCCGAGCCTCGTCACCCTGACCCAGGAAGACACCCTAGTCTCCCAGGCGATCCGTGGTGACACCCCGGGCACCAACAGCACCCAGAGCGGAGGATCTCAGGCAGACAAAAACCAAAATATTGAGTGCATCGTCTGCGGCGATAAATCAAGTGGAAAACACTACGGACAATTCACATGCGAAGGTAGGAACTTCAATTTTTAATAAAAACTATATTTTTCCACTTATATCGAGTGTTTGATTATACAAATTTATCCAAAAACCCAAACTCTATTGGTCACAATAACAAACCCCTCTTTCGATTTCTCCGCTCTCGAAAAAACCTAAAATTTCAAAAAAATTGACAATAGCGTCAGAATCAAACCAAAAATAAGTCTTATTTCATAGAAAACAGATATTTGCCTACAAATAAATCACAAAAAAGTCACTCTTTACCTAAATAATCCAAAAGCAATCCACAAAGAAAAGTCATTAATTTATTTATAATAGTTTTATATTTTTATTTTATTTTTGCAAAATCTTCGCGATACATTATCTACAAAACATGAACGTTGAAACTTTTTTTGCCTTGACAATGCAATAAAAATTCCTTTAGCCGTTTAATTAGAATTGTTATCACTAGGATTTCATTTTGTCAGTACTCGTAGGAAAATTTTCAAGAACTTTTTGTTGCACATCGGGTTTTTTTCCTAGAGACAGCTTTTTCAAAGGGCACGAGGAATAGGTAAAATTTTATAACTTATATATATATATTTTTTTAGAAGAGAAAACATTACCAGATGAATTTTATCTTATCAAATTACGTACGTAAAATTTTATAATCTAGATCATTTTTTTAGATTGTAATCTTCGCAAAATATCGATTATATTTTATCATATAATATTTCCACTTTTTAAATAAAAAACATCTTCATAGTGTTTTGTCATAAAAATAATGCATATTGCTTTCTTAACGAAAGTTAAAAATGAAGGCAATTATCATTTTATAAATATTCATCTCGGTATGGTTTTGAAGAAAAAAACAAATTTAATTGTTAATGCCAAGTTTTCGATTTATTTTAAGGTCATTATCATGGCATAACAATCTTATGTATGTCTACAAATTGATATAATTAAGTTTTAATTTAAAAAAAAACATTGACAAAGATTATTTACGTGAAAAAAAGCTCATGACTTTTTTTTAACGAAATGATCAAGATAATTTCAACATTTTCGAAAAGACCGAATTTGAAAAATATGTCAATTTGTTGACTGTTTTGTCCTGACGATGACCTTTAAAAAGATCGAAAGCTTGGCAGTAAAAATTGAATTTTTGTAATCCAGACCATACGGAGATCGAGATTATTCACGAATAAAAAGTGGTCGGTATATCTAACACTTAAAATATAATATTTATAGATAGATTTTTTCATGATTCAGTTCAATCATTTGAAAAATATTGAAACCCGATCACTTCGTTAAAAAAAAGTCATGGACTTTTTTTCTATTTAAGAATTCTACAGTAATCTTAAAATAATTTCCATTTTTTGTCACTTTTTCTTAAAAAAATAAATTATTATTAATTTTTGTATATTACGTATAATTTAAAAAATCGTCGAAAGTTAATATTTTTCCATTTTTCACGGAGCTTTTGAAAAAATAAAATTGATTTAACACTACCTTTCAGTCACTCACCCTTTAAAAAATCTATCCTGAGTAAAGATTCTTCTCGAAATATTTCAATATTACGTAGGTGCGTAGTTTTGGTATATTTATTAGAAAAACAACACTAAATTTAATCCGTTAAAAAAATTATAATTGCTTGCTGTGCCAGAGTTCTGTCATAATACGTAGATAATTTTCGTTTTTTAAACAATTTTTGAAGAAAAAATAATAAAGAAATATCAGAAGAGATAAATTTGCGTTTTTTTATATTTAATTGAAAACAACAACACAATGGTACGTGCTCTGAAGGGTTTTATTTTTTTGTTAAAACATTTCTACCCTTTTTAAAAAATACGAAATAATTTTTAGTCTATTGATTTTTTGTTTTTTAAAAGAGACTAGTCGAAAAGGATGCAAGGTTTGTTGAACCCGGTACAGCTTGCAAGTTTTCGAAGTTTGACTGATCATAACCGCGAAATATCAATCATTAATGACAGGCTATGAAAAAATGGTTTTGATTTTTTTGGGGGCTTTATTCCGGGTTTTTTGAAATTTTTATAGTTCATTAGATCATGCAATTTCAAGAGCAAATTTACAAAAATCCTAGTTTTTTAATGTTTCAAAATTTGTAATTAATCTAGGCCTGTACTTTATTAAACAGAATCATTCTTGTAGTTCGTGCATGATTTAGAATTTGTAAATAATTCAATTTAAACTGGATCTTGGTACGGTCCGAATAAAAAAAAATTAAATTGTTACTGCCAAGCTTTCAACATATTTTAAGGTCATATTCAAATATGTTTACAAATTGACGTCATTATGTTTGTCCGGCTGGGGCGGTCTTCAAACAAAATTTAAATAATCTATTAAAAACTTAATGATGTCAATTTGTAGACATTTTTAAGATTGTTCTGCCCTGATGATGACCTTAAAATAGGTCGAAAGCTTGGCATTATCAATTGAATTGGTTTTTTTCATCTGGGCCATACCGAGATTCAGATTATTCGTTAGTAAAAAATAAATAAATCTAACACTTTAAACAAGAACGAATTAATTAAAAAAAAGCAAGGAAAAAGTATTTTCATAGTTGACTTTATCTCATTTTGGTTGAAAATCAGTCTATTTTAGCAAAATTCAGCAAAACAGTCTCAGGTTTCTTTCCTTAACGTAAAAGATATTTTTCTTTCCCAATAATAATATTATATAACCATGAAAACTTTACAAAACGGATTTTGATATTGAAAAGTATTTATTCTCCCAAAAGAATATTCAAAATGATTTTTTTTCCTATAAGCACTTTTTTCCAGATTGATTTTGATCTGCCTATCCTCTCGTTGGGACGGTCTGTCAAAATCCAAAAACCACGCCTACCCTCTCTACAAAACACAAAGAAACATGACAGTTTTCGTGTAAATTCAGCGGAACTTGCGTGTCCCATGATTTTGACCCATATTTTCCATACCTTTAACTTTTCATTCACAATGATTCGATACAAGTAATCAAGAATATTCCAACTAGTGGAGGTAAAAAAAAAATGTTAATTCTCGCCTTGAACTGTCAACGTTTGAAAGAAAAATGATAACTATCCTTACTAACGGAGTAAAAATATCTGGCAAACTTGCCGCTTTTTTAATGTGCTTAATGGATTATGGATATTTTATAGATTAGCTTTTTTATAATTTTTTTCCTGTAATGGAATTCCAGGAATTTTTAAAATTTTTTGTTTCTGTTGTGAGTGAACATGTACGTTATATTTTCAAAGGATTGATCTTTTTTAAGTATATAATTTCAATCGGGTACTGAGGACTAAACTGGTATTAAAAAAAAGGGGGTCCTGAGGATGTAGGGAGTGTGTTGACATATCTCTAATTAAAGGGGGGCTTTAGAAAGGAAAAAAGGCAGCACGAGGCGACCGACACCTCCCTTTTTTTATCCCTTCGCCCTTCTAGTTAATGTGGAGATAATTGTGCACCTAGGATACACCCACCTGACACTCAATTGCCGCCGCGTTATTATTCCGCCCAAATTAGCGCACAGAATAAAATTTAACCCCCTTCCTTCCTCCCACAATTGTAAACTGCCTATAATTCAAAAAGAGCCAATTTCACGGCTGTTACGAATAAAATATCTCGTGGGATTCGTGACGGTGGATTTTTCACGCGGAGACCGCCGGAGTGGTAATTTATTGGGTGAATAAGTTGTATCGGAATTACCACACGAGGTTCGTTGGAACGTTTTGGACCCGTCTTAACCGAATTTGGGCAACCGCGAGGAACTCTCAGCCATTTTTTTTACCATCTGACAGGAAAAATCATATGCAAACAACTATGTAATTTAAAAATACATTGAAAAATCTCCTTAATAGTAAACTTATAATTTGTACATTAAAAATTCAAAATGTTGCCATATTTCTTTTAAAAAGAAGAAGAAAACAAATTTTTCTGGTGCTTTGGGCCTCACTGAATTACCAAAGCGTACAAAATTTTGCACAATCCGTTTCAAAATGAAAATATAAACGAAGATTTGAATGTAACGTAGAAAAGGTGAGATGCGGCCATTTAGACAATTGAGGTATCTGAGCACAAGACCAAAAATATCTGATCAAATCTGACACAAGAAACCCAGTTAAGAATAGAACTGCTTTTTCCAATCCTATCCACAATACAGGTCCCAATTTTGACTGGCATAGTTCAAAAACTATGGATTATGAAAGTTATGTGGGCAGAAGGCAAATCAAAGAAATGATCTATATACATAAATATGAAAATGCTTGAAATTTATAAAAGACAAAACTTGAGTGTTATGTACAGGGTGTCGTTTTTTCATGGCAGGCTTAATTTCTCATGAACCAATGACGCTATCAAAAAGATAAAAAATACGTGTTTCATATTTTTTAATATAGGTTTAAATTTTTACTTTGTTTAGGAAACAAATCATAGAGGGTACTTCAGGTTCAACTTCAAAATTTCAAATACAACCCTACACACCAGGACGGATCATTTTAAAGGATTTTTTACGCTGAAAACATTGGTGCACTCGGATATTAAATTGGTCAAAAAACGATAAAGTTTTGGCAATACGAAACCGGCAGCGAAATTTCAACGAAGAGCGAATATTTTACTGTATGTTTTAAGGTTTTTCAAAAAATAACATTACAGATGTACTCCGGGCTTACAATTTTAAGCATATCGCTCTCATATTGTCCAGGGACTTCGGGACTCTGATTATAGCAGGCGTCTAACGTTCCTAAAAAAATGTCAATTTGGGAGGCTGAAGAAAACGTTCTTCCATCCATGAACTGATAAATTCAAGTTCTAATGGCATACTAAACCGTAGGTATATCCGAACGTGAGCAGAGGAAAATCTCAGAATTTCGTACTCTTGTCATCAACAGGTGGTTCACAGTATCAACTTTTGGTGTGGACTTCTCGGAAATAAATTAATTGGGCCTTATTTCTCAGAAAATAATTTAAATAGTGCACAGTTCCTCAATTTTTTTAGTGAGGTTTTACCAACAGCGTTGGATGATGTTCCTCTGCGAAAACGACAAAGAATAATTATCCAGGTTGATGGATGGCACACAATTCTTTTGCAGGTGAGACGTTATTTGAATCACCACTTCCGGGAAAGGTCGATAGGACCTCATGGATCTGTTGGCATCCTCGGTCACCGATTTAACCCCACTTGACTATTTTCTTTGGTGCCATTTAAAAAAATAGTGTCCACCCCAATCAAAACCCAGCAACCTTAGCTGAAGAACTGCGCAAAGGATAGAAAAATGCTTGTCAATCCCTGACTCTATCCCTCTGAGCACCGGTGAAGTGTGATTAAAAAGAACAAATCTTTACAATTTTACGCAAGGCAAGCAGTTCGAAAATGAAATGCAATTAACTAATAATTAATATAATTAATAATTAGCCAAATTGCTTTTTTTCAAATTTTTTGCCTTTTTGTTATTTTTTGACCAATTTAAAATTCGGTAGCACCAATGTCTTCATTCATCCTTTAAAATGATGTGTCACGATATACAATTATTTGAAATTTTGAAGTTGAACCCTGAGGTATCCTGAACAATTTTTCTCCAAAAACGGCAAAAATTTGAAACTAGACTAAAAAAATATCTAACACTACGTATTTTTCGACAGCGCCATTGGTTCAAGAGAAATTCAGACATCAAAAATAGACACCCTTTATAGACAATATTAAATTATTCAAAATAGTCTATTATTGACCTATAAGTTGTACTATATTGTTGATTGTTATATCTATTATTACCGACTTAGGTATGATTAATTGTGGTAGAATGGGTATGAGAATTAGCTGGACTTTGTTACGACAATCATATATTTTTATGGCTGTTCATGATACTTGAAGTTTTTAATATATTTTTATGCGAAACGTACAACGAACACTATCTGTAGTAGGTTGTTTTCAAATTTATTTATATACTCCTCGAAAGTTCGACGAAGGAACTGACATTTGTTTTTTGTATAATCATCACTGATCAACTTTTCTAAGCAAATTCATTGAGTGGAGGCTGATCACAAACTACAATAGGAGATTATTTAAATATAACAGTATAACAATTAATATACTGGTTTAAATAAGACGGGGAAATTAACCGAAAATTTACAATCCTCAGTGTTAAATTGAATAGACAGGGGGTAGACAAAAAGGCGGAAAGGGTTAAAACACAGCTAATGAAATTATTTTATTATTGTTGTTTTATTATCTTATTTATTATTGTATTTATTCACTATGTCGTCTATCTAGATTTTTTAATTACTTAATTTTGGTGTAGTTCAGTCGTTTCCTATTATTTTTTGGCTATTTTGCCTTCCAAACTGACCAACTTCAATGGTGCGTGCTTTATTCTGTCCATCGTGTCCATAATTTTTTAACGTACCACGTAAATGTGTAAAAGGTGACTAAGTTAACTTGAGGGATGCATTATCATGAGATATTTACATACTTGAAGTCGGCGAGGTTTTTTCACCTCGTAATCCTTGATTATGATAAAACATAGATAGGCAAAGAAAGTGATCCGAAATAAGCAAACCACACGAGGAAATCACACGATTTGATTTAATGTATTTAAAGTATAGACTAAAAATTGACTATAGGAAAAACCCTGAAATGGAAACGATAACTTGTCTTATTTTTCTAATTAGTTAGTTAAAAAAAAAGTAAAAACGTCCGATAACAAGAGAACAAGTGACTGTTTATAAAAACAAACCGGATAGCAACAAATAATACGCCTTAAATTAGCAAAAACCTGGGTACAATACAAATCTGTTCAATGACCACAAACCACCACCTCTAATTTTATTTTTTGTTTTGATCCTAAAACTAAAATTTTGTGCTGTAAAAATCGTACTATCGGCCAACTTTAGACCGGCTTTTCTTGACGTTTTATCCATATTTGAATTAATCCCGCAGATTCGACTATCGCCAGTGTGAAAATTTGAGATTTTACCAAGTTATTTTTATTTTCTATATTATTCATTTTTTTTTAACGGAGATTTTCAATTTTTTTGGACCCAACATCTTTTTTTGACTTTAGAAGTGCAGTTTTTACTTAATTAATTTTATAGCATCCTGTCTGTTTTCTATAGTCACCGCAGCTTTTAGACTACGGGCAATGCATTTTTTTACAACGTGCGTTTATCCTATTTTTTATGACTTCGTCAGCTTGTTGACTTTGGGCCGTGGAGTTTTTAATGTTTGGACATATTCCTCTTTGATTTATTTATCGTTTCGGCAGAATTTTGGCTTTGGGCATTGGACCATGAGATTTTTAATTAATTATTTTTGGACATACTATCCTTTGTTTTGTTTTTATCGTTTCAGTAGCGTTTGGCTTTGGACATTGCGTCGTGGAGTTTTAATTAATTATTTTTGGACATACGTACGGTTCTTTGGGTTTTTATTGTTTCAGAAGCTTTTCGGCTTTGGATATTGGGCCGTAGAGTTTTAAATAATTATTTCTGGAGATATGTACTTTTTTTATCGTTTCAGCAGCGTTTGGCTTTGGACATTGGGACGTGAAGTTTTAATTAATTATTTTTAGACCTACGTACTGTTCTTTGGGTTTGTATCGTTTCAGCAGTTTTTTGGCTTAGGGCTTATTAGACCGAAGAGTTTTAATCAATTATTTCTGGACAAATGTATTGTTATTTTGGTTTTTTGTGGTTTCAGCAACGTTTGGCTTTGGACATTGGGCCGAGAAGTTTTAATTAATTATTTTTGGTCATACGTACGGTTCTTTGGGTTTTTATCGTTTCAGCAGCTTTTCGGCATTGGATATTGGCCCGTAGAGTTTTAAATAATTATTTCTGAAGATATGTACTTTTTTATCGTTTCAGCAGCTTTTCGGCTTAGAACATTGGGCCGAAGAGTTTTAATTAATTATTTTTGGACATACGAACGGTTCTTTGGGTTTTTATCGTTTCAGCAGCTTTTTGGCTTAGGGCATTAAGCCGTAGAGTTTTAATTAATTATTTCTGGAGATATGTACTTTTTTATCGTTTCAGCAGCTTTTCGGCTTTGGTCATTGGGACGTGAAGTTTTAATTAATTATTTTTGGACCTACGTACTGTTCTTTGGGTTTGTATCGTTTCAGCAGTTTTTTGGCTTAGGGCTTATTAGACCGAAGAGTTTTAATTAATTATTTTTGGGCGTACTGTCCTTTGTTTTTTATCGTTTCAGCAGCTTTTTGGTTTGTGCATTGGGCCGTGGAGTTATTAATTTAATGTTTGAACATAATGCTTTTGGCTTTTTATCCGTTTAAGAAGCTTTTTTTGGGGTTTGGGAAGTGCTTTGACGGTTTTTAACATTGTCTCAAAATATATGTTGCACCAGTTCGCCATGGAAGAAAACTAGTTCATTTATGTACTGATACAGTTGGAATTACTGTGAAACTTGATCTTTAAGCGATTTTAGGATTAACTTTTTTACTTTCTCCATGCTTAACTATTTTCTAGCTAATGGACTGTCATGTTGGCACTTCGAAATTGAAGTAAGAAGCTTAAGTGCGTTATCCTTTTGTGTAAATACGATATCCACTTGTAAAACCATGGATTAAGCTTTCCGGACAATTTTGTCTACCATCGTATCTTTTTTTTTCTAAACCACGACAATTTTGTTTCAACGTAATCTTACTCAAGTTTATCGGTTAATCAAATAAAAATAAGTTTTTCTTACGGTTCTTCAGGCCCATTAAAAAATACATTACATAGACTTTATGGGTTTCTGGTAACTTTCTTATCTTTAAGGGTTTTTCTAAAAAGGTTCATTTGCTTCAGTAAACTTTGAATGGTTCAGCTTGTGAAGAAAATAGCTCATTATGTAATATATAGTCAATAAAAACTTAGATTGTTACTGAGAAATGCCGTCAACAGGAGAAATAATACATCACTAATGTCATATTCTATCTTGATTGTTCTTTTCTCTATTTCTGCATTGTATGTTATACAAGAAAAGTCATGTAGTAATTAAATCGATGTATATTCGGTACACGCCTGTTTTACGATAGCCGATTGCCTGTTGAAACCAAAGAGGAATAGACAACGTGAAGACGCTCCTAAACATGGATCAAACTCCCTCTTAATTAGCCATAACCATAAACCACCTTCGTGGCCGGTCTCAGGGTTATTGCTCCATAAACCGCATAGAGCACATCTCACGCTGGCGAAGCGTTTTGAATATTTTTCCCCCGTTGTAATTACCTCATTCATTGACCGCCTCGTAAATAATGCGGGGGTGGGCGGAGGTACATTAACCGCCGGGCCACTCGCATAAAATATATCAATTAAAGTCCAAACACGAACCATACTTGCTAAGTATTGGACTTATTAGGATTTTAATAAAAGCTCGTGACATATTTATGCCTTTTTTTTTCTAAATAAGCATATGTTTTTAAGTTTACATCTTTCTATTGCAACACCTTGTTTGTTGTTTTTGACACGCTAAGCTTCACAGTGTACACTTGTTCAACATGCCTTATTTACCACTTGTATAATAAATTTTCATTTTTTTTATACTTTTACAATCGGTAGGATTTTCTAATTAAAGCCCCGCCTGTAAATAATGTGGAATTAAACCGTTGCATGACTCGGTGAAGTTATTAACCGCCCAGTACCTGTCCTCTAGGTCAATCGACATTCTTTTCACTTCTAAGAGCCGATGAGAATTTTCTTAAACCAAGGATTTCCTCTTCCAGCCGGCGGAATGTCTGTTACGCGTTAAACCACTATTATAATCCGACATATAAAAATCCTTTAAGCCGCTAGTGTTAAAAGCCCTACGGTCAGCTTAGCCTTGTATTTATTTAAATCTTATCAAATAAATTATTCCAAGGACTTTGGGGAGTAATTGCCGATTTTCCACTTGGACAACTGACGTCTTTGTTGTTTTAGAGATCAATTGTCTCTAGAGGTAAAATTTAAGCTTGATGAAAGGTATTGGTTGGGATAAAAAAGCAGTGAGACTAGCGGGATTCGAACCTTCGACCTTCGGCTAAATACGCCGCTGTTCGATCCACTCCGACACCAACTCCCCATCACAACCCACCCTTCGAATTTTCCCTCCGTTTTGCCATTTCGAAGAAGGTGTACCTTCTTCTGTGGGTTTGTGTATATATTACAAATTCGTTAAAGGACACGCACTGACCAACCAGCGAATCACATCTGATATAACAGCAAAGATTACAGGCCAAAATGTCATGGAACGACCAAGCTACAGGTCATCAATGAACAGACCTCGAGAGGAATCCCCTACTGATTTTAATATTTTAAATGAGAAAACTTTTGAGTAATAAAATTCAAGTTTGGGAATATAATCGCATCCAGATTCCCCAATCCAAAATTTTCCGAAAAATAGTAAACGCTTCCTTCCATCTAGCCACGCATCCACAATGACCTTAAAATTCCTTTAGTCAAAGGTGTCATAAAATCCCGCCAGATACAATTCCACAACTCGTTTTTATTACAGCACAACACTTTAGTTTTAAACCTGATATCCCGAACTCTCACCAATACGTAGGGTTCCAATCTTCGTAGAGGTCAATAGACAGGTGAAAAAGAAGACTAATTGCTGGGTTCACCGAGCTTATAGTGCCATCATCAGGGTATTTTATTACAAATTAAAATAAATATACAGTAACATAAAATTAAAGGAATAAAATGATATACGTACTTTCCCAAGAATGAAGAAAAACGATTAACATGGAGAACTATTGTAAAAATTTTGGGTTTAAGGTTATGGAGCCTGATGATGGCACTATAAAGTGCCGAAAGCTCGGTGAATCCAGCAATTAGTCTTCTTTTTTCACCTGTCTAATGACCTCTAGGAAGATTGGAAACCTACATAGATTATTAGCAGGTACATCAACAAACATCATAATTTCCCAAGGATATGAACCGACGATGGCCGCGCAACCTGTTGGACAGCGAGTCCATAGCACGTAGACGCTACTAGAAGTGTCACCGGTGATTCTTACAGATTTTATCTTAGGTTTTTTCAATTTGTACATTTCAATAATTTTACTTGTAGTATGTTGTAAAAAAAGTGGGAATAAAAATGATTTTAACTTGACTGTTTCCTATCATTTCGCTCTCCTTAGCGTATAGGCCAAATTGGTTACGGAATTTGCCATTTTTCATCAAATCCAGCTTTGAAGATGAAGGGGAAAACGGCGAAGATAGGCGGAACCAAATAATCGGAAGCTAGGAAACTACGCGTTCAACTTTCTACACGTGAATTTTTCTGGTCAGACATTGTTTAACATTCTTTGGCGTTATTTTCTTAATCATGTCATCAATGATCACAATATAAAACATACAAACCGTAAAAACATCTCACTATACAATTTAAACTTAACCGACACCGACACACGTTTTGTACGTTTCCTAATCAATTCCTTCTGGTTTCTTCAGGATCTCCTCCATGCATTCAACAAAAATAGGTCAAACTTGGCGTAAAGTTTCCTATATATCATGCCACAAAAAAAGATTTTAGTAATTTTTCAAATTACAAAAACAAGAACAAGATGAAGAAAATGTAAAGAAATTACTAGAGACTGGCCAAATTTGTCTTCGGTCGTCTTGGTAGTGTGGGTATGAGCATGGGTTTTATTAATTTGTAAAAGGACACGATTGACAGAATAACGCACCGACCAACCAGCGAAACGCTCCTCCTCTCAATCTAACAGTTTTTCGTATGTGATGATGATCACATTGAATAACAACTTTAATTATAAGGTTTTGGCTGAAATGAAAAAGCCTGTGTCAGGAGCGGGATTCGATCGTATTTAGCCGAAGTCGTGGGTTCGAATCACACTCGTCACACTGGCTTTTTCTTTTCAACCAAAACCTTACATAAAAAGATTAAGTATTGGAAGAACTAATTTGGTCAATAGTTTACTAAATATAATGGATTTAATTATAAGCGCAAATGAAAAAATTGAAAGGAACCACGTTTATATTTTTCGCTTCTACTTGTCAGGACCTCCTCTTTAAAAAAAATTAAAACCAGGTGTTGAAGATTTTAAATGAATTCTTAAAGGATACAAGCTTAAATTTTTCCCCCGTCGAGTTAAAATTAGAAAATTCTCTAGAATGCCCCGAAATGGATTTACAGCCCCCGGCTGGTGACAACGTTAGCGTTATACATCATCTTCCGTCAGAGATCATTAATATCTTATTGTTAGAGGCAATCAAATTTCCTTGGCACTTGGATGTTATCTGATGCTAGTATCATTACCGTCTTCGGTCGACTGGCATGACGAATGTTCCCAGTTGCTTTTCAGCAGCGTCCTATTTACCTTTAAGTGATAATGGACTCAGTTGAATAGTTAAAAAAACTTGGATGTGTCATGTATTTGATAGTTGATTCAAATAAGGAGGAAAGGTTTACCATTGATCTATTGATTTACAAACAACCCGTTTTTAATACTTCTCTAATTCAATGGTTGTATTAAAACTATAATTAACAACTCGCGTCCGGCCGAATAATTATTAGGATAGGCCATTCAATCAATTAAACCTTCGGCTAATTATGGTGTTCGGAGAGATTCACGTAGAAAATTAGCTAAAGGCCGATCGGTTGGAAAAAGGCTTGCAATATTAACTCCGATGTAGAGGAAGGAGAGATTGAGGGCGAAAGGACTTAAATCAAGTTAAGCCGTCTTCCTAATCAGCGGCTTCCTGGCTTCTTCTTCTCGTATGAGGAGGTTGTGAATCTTGTTTATTTAATGATCGTTAAATTGGGTTAAACGTTCGGCTTGGACGCTTGAGAATTGAAACGTCTTGTGTGTTTTTTCCCACACAGAAAGAGCAATTGTTGAGAATTGACTGCACGCTTATTGCAATGACAATGGACAAATTTATGGACGGGGGGTTTAGAATATTTCTTATGTTAGAACGAATTAGTTTCTAAGAGTTCAAAAAATCTTTCATTTTTTAGGGTATTTAGGGTTTATATTTGTATTTTTATGTGAAGAACTTGGTAAAAATAATTAACCTAATAATGAAATCCATTTATGTTTTAGTGGTCAATTGACTAAGTTATTTCTTTCAATTAATTATTCTTTTTACGTAAGGTTTTGGTTGAGATAAAAAAGTCGGTTTCGCGAGAGGGATTCGAACCCACGATCTTCGGCTAGATACGCCGCTGCCCTACCACTTGAGCTATCGTGAATTCGGTCCACTTGGACACCAACTTACCATCTCAACCTACCTTTCGAATTTTCCCTCCATTTTTGCCATTTTTCAATTTTTTTTCAAAATACGTATTTAACCGAAGGTCGTGGGTTCGAATCCCGCTCGTGACGTTAACTTTTTCATTTCAACCAATACCTTACATAAAGATTAATTAATGAAAGAAGTTATTTGGTCAATCGGACCACGAAATATAATGGAAATAATTGAGATGTAATCACAAAACCTAGATCATTCTTTCAATACATCGAAATGCATATCCAATAAATTGAACTTATTAACAGGGCAATAAAAACAGTAAAAAATTATTAAAACTTCACAATGCTGTAAGTAGTTATCAAAGAATACTACAAATTAACAAAAAACGATGAAGTTTGATATATAAAAAATTATTTCCTTTTTTAATTTTATTTTTGTATCCGGCCCGGAGGACCACAAGAATGATTTGGCTGAATACAAAAATAATATTTGAAAAAACCCTCTTTCCCACTTTTTGCCATTTTTGAACGGTTGTAGGTTGAGATGGAGAGTTGGTGACCGAGAGCATCGAAGTCACGTTAGCTCAAGTGGTCGACCAGCGGCTTATCTAGCCGAAAGTCGTGGGTTCAAATCCCGCTCGTGACGTTAACTTTTTCATTTCAACCAATACCTCACATAACGATTAATTAATTGAAAGAAGTTGGTTGGTCAGTGGAACCAAGAAATATAATGGAAATAATTAAAATGTAATCACAAAACCTAGATCATTCTTTCAATCCATTGAAATGCATATGCAATAAATTGAACTTATTAACAGGGCAATAAAAACAGTAAAAAATCTTAAAACTTCACAATGCTATACGTAGTGATCAAAGAATCCTATAAGTTAACAAAAAAAAGATCAACTTTAATCAAAAACTATCTTTATTTCCTTTTTTAATTTTCTTTTTGTATCCGGCCCGGAGGACCACAAGAATGATTTAGTTGAATACAAGAATAATATTTTTAAAAAACCTTTTTCCCTCTTTTTGCCATTTTTGAACGGTTTTAGGTTAAGACGGACAGTTGGTGTCCGAGTGGATTTGTCACGTTAGCTCAAGTGGTAGAGCAGCGGCGTATTTAACCGAAGGTCTTGGGTTCGAATCCCACTCGTGGCACTGACTTTTTCATTCACCCAATACCTTACATAAAAAGAATAATTAATTGGAACTAATAATGAAATTGTTATGCGAGGTTGATTTCTATAGAACAATTTTTACAAAACACCTTAATCGCCCACATACAGTCGTGACTAAGTAAAATTGTAGTATTGAATTAACCGTTAAGTATCTCGCAGGTTCATGCTTACATAAAGTAAGCCTGTACTAGCAATGAATGAAAAGATGTATGAAAACAGAAGACTTTACTTTTATGAAAGCGTGTTTGGATTGTATTCAAGGGCGATTATGAACCGTAATGTTCATCGATGTTTATGCGTGTCTGTTTACATTTTACCCTCTCTATATCACTTATGCGATTCGCATAAAATTATTAAATTAAACTGGGACACCACGAGTGAGGTTTAGCGTTTGTCAGTCCGCTTAGAGGAAAATTTTTTTTCACCTTTGTCTTTTGCTTTGGCATCTGGTTATTTACGTATTTCCCTTTGTGTCAACTTTAAATTGGCTCATTATATTCTTTTCTGAGACACAAATCGCAATACGTGGGCGTGGGGCGAGTATTTCGATCGAAACGGATAACCTTTGGTCCGAATGTTTTCGCCGCCGGCCCCCAATTCCTACTGAACTACATTTGGTCGCCAGTTTCGCTAAGGAAATGTTCGATATTTGACATTGACATATTTGTAAACTAAATTGCAGATTTTACGAAGGCTTTTTAATTTTCATTCCCATTTATTTATATGAAACAACTTCATAAATATTTTGCTCATACCCATTCTACCACAATTACCCATGCCTAAGTCAGTAATAATAGCAGATAAAACAATCAACAATATAGAACAACTTATAGGTCAACAAAAGACTATTTTGAATAATGTAATATTGTCTACACAGGGTGTCTATTTTTGGTGCCTGAATTTCTCTTGAACCAATGACGCTGTCATAAAATACGTAGTGTTAGATTTTTTTTAGTTTAGTTTCAAATTTTTACCGTTTTTGGAGAAAAATTATACAGGATGCCTCAGGGTTCAACTTCAAAATTTCAAATAAGACCTTGCACATCCTGGCACATCATTTTAAAGGATGTTCGCTGAAGACATTGGTTCTCGGATTTTAAATTGGTCCAAAAATTACAGAGTTTGAAAAAAAGCAATTTGGCTAATTATTAATTACATTTCATTTTCGAACTGCCTGCCTTGCTCAGAGCGATAGTCAGGGGAAATGGATTGACAAGCATTTTTTCTATCCTTTGCGCAGTTCTTCAACTGAGGTTGCCGGGTTTTGATTGGGGTGGACACTATTTTTTTTAAATGGCACCACAGAAATCAGTCAAGTGGGGTTAAATCGGTGACCGAGGATGCCAACAGATCCATAAGGTCCTATCCTCCATTCACGGAAGTGGCGATTCAAATAACGTCTCACCTGCAAAGAATTGTGTGCCATCCATCAACCTGGATAATTATTCTTTGTCGTTTTCGCAGAGGAACATCATCTAACGTTGTTGGTAAAACCTCACTCAAAAAATTGAGCAACTGTGCACTATTTAAATTATTTTCTGAGAAATAAGGCCCAATTAATTTATTTCCTAGAAGTCCACACCGACAGTTGATACTTTGAACCACCTGATAATGACTAGGGTACGAAATTCTTGGATTTTCCTTTGCCCACGCTCGAGTATACCATTTAGTATGCCATTAGAACTTGGATTTATCAGTCCATGGATGGAAGAACGTTTTCTTCAGCCTCCCAAATCGACATTTGGAAGCAAGGAACGTTAGACGCCTACCATAATCAGAGTCCCGAATTCCCTGGACAATATGAAACCGATACTGCTTAAAATCGTAAGTCCGGGGTACATCTCTAATTAAATTGAAAAACCCTAACGCTCTTCCAACTTTTCGGAGAGAGGAATTCAGATTTTCCCGACCATACAATAAAATATTCAGCTCCTCGTGAAATTACGCTGCCGATTTTTTTTTGCCACAACTTTTTCGTTTTTGACCAATTTAAAACCCTATTGCACCAATGTTTTCAGCGTAAGAAATCCTTTAAAATGATCCGAATTGAAATTTTGAAGTTTTGTTTTTGAATAACTGGGCCTGAAGTACCCTGTATGATTTTTCTCCAAAACAAAATAAAAATTTAAAACTAGACTAAAAAATATTACACACGTATTTTTTGTCTTTTTGATAGCGTTATTGGTTCATGAAAAATTCAGCCGGGCCATCTAAAAAGGATACCCTGTATGTAACACTCAAGTTTTGTCTCTTCTATAATTGGAAGCATTTTCATTTTTATTAATTTAGATCATTTCTTTGATTCGCCTTGCCCACATAACTTTCATAATTCATAGCTTTTGTACTATCACAGTCAAAAGTGGGACCTGTATTTTGGACAGGATCGGAGAAAGCAGTTCCATTCTTAACTGGGTTTTTTGTATAGCATATTCGATGTTTTAAATGTAGAGTCCTGATGATGTGGATATATTCATCGAAATCTTGACGAAGGCCATGTCTAAATGGCCTCATCTCTGATCATCTTTTCTTCGTTACATTTAATTGTTTATCTCATTTTGAAACGGATTGCACAAAATTTTGGCCGTTTTTGTCATTCAAGGAGGCTCAAAGCCCCAGAATACTATTTATGTTCTTCTTCTTCTTTTTAAAAGAAATAAAAGAAAATATGTAAAAATTTTAAATTTTTAATGTACAAATTACAAGTTTACTGTTTATTTCAGGAGATATTTCAATATAATTTTAAATTACTTAGTTGTTTGCATCTAATTTTTCGCGTCAGATGGTACAAAAATGACCGAAAGTTCCTCGCAGTTGCCCATATTCGGTTAAGACGAAGTATCCTGTATAATTTTTTCTCAAATCACGTTTTTTATAGCTTCAATGTTTCAAAAAAAATTCAGCCGGGCCATCTAAAAATTACATCCTGTATAAGATATGCTTTATTTCCTGTTTTTTTGCTTTATTTATCATATTTATGAGTGTTTGGGATCATTTTAATAAAGAAAGTTTCCACTTTATGGGAAAGTGTGTAGTTATCGATGTTGCGTTAAATAAACAAATCAGAAAGACGACAGCTTTTTTGGGAAGTTCTTGAAGAACTTCAGCTGTTATCAAATCATGACAAAGTGAATTTTTTCTTAGGAAGCTAATTCAAATTCAACCTAACTTGAGGTATTTTTTCTTTATTTTTAAATATTCTTTTGTACAGATGGTACAGTGCTGAACAGCTTGAGAGAATATATTGTGCTCTAGCATTCTACTTTGAGAATTTGGTTTTAATTGATCTAGTGCTGTTTTTTTCCTTTTTTTTAATTGCACCTTGTAGTTTATTTTCGATGAATTAGCACAAAATGGTTGTGCTTGTGTCTTGTAGTTTGAGAAGAGTTCTAGTAGAAAAGGCGATGGAATGCGCCGGTAGCGGTGCCTTGCGGTAGCCTGGGACACGGAGCAGTTTTGCGGTCTAGTGTCCTCGAGAGCGATACCTTTCCATTCCCGTCTCGAAACGTCCGGCGTATATCGTCGGAGGCGAGAGGTCGTGACGGACTTGCCCTTTCCTTCATAACAAACCTAGAGAAAGAAACACCTCGACGAATCCCTCTCCCATCGCTCTTGATCGCGGAACAGCTGAATAAGTAAAGGCGTGAGCGATGGCCGAAGGCGGCCTCCTAGAAGATAAATCTCACTTTGCCTCCCGCTCCCTAAATCACCGGGGTTAATCCCCTCGCAGATTAGGCTTCTCGGTCACCACCAGCCGGTACGGACTGTTTCCTTCGGTATTTCACCATATTCAAAGGACACTCGAAAAAACTATGGCGAAATCTCCCCATAAACCCGATTTATGTACGTAAGAAATTACCTTAAGAGTTTGTTTTACCAAAAAGTCAGAAAAACTTTTTAAAACTGCATAACTTTATAAAATTATCGTAAGGCAAACAAACTTTCTACAGTTTGGTCGTTTCCGATCGTACTCATTTGCCTAGCCTAAGTTTTGACCTGTCACAAAACTACCCTACTGAAGATGGCGAAATGTTGAAAACCTGACAGACCAAACGGCAAAGATAAAGATCCGGATGATCTGAAACATTCCGAACCGCAGGATCATCACCCCGCAGACCTTTCACAATTAACCTTTTCTTTTGTTTTGATTTAAATGTTAACATTGTGACCGATGATACGATTAAATAGAAAGGGTATTTAAACATAAATTTAACCTTGTGGCCTGTGATATCTTCATTTCAAGAGAAACAGTAACCTTAGGGTGTCCGCTTTTATTGTAATCTAGACTTTTATCTCACTATTCTACACGAAAAATTAACCTAATGTGCGATACGTTTTTACTTTCAATTAATGATATTACTGACAATAACATTCATATTTATTACGGTACCATGAGTTTATTTTTTTCCTAGTAAATATTGACGCTATGAAGCTCTTACTCTGGTTCAAGATATGGTCTTGAAGAGTAAAGCAAATTCAGTTGTTACTGTCACGCTTTCGACCTGTTGTAAGGTCATCATCAGAGCAAAACATTCTTAATCTATACACTGACATAATTAATTTTTTTACATGCGATCTCAAATTTCCTTAAGACCGTCTCAGTCCCAACATTGCCAAGTACTTGAAGGCAAATAGTTAACCTTAAAAAATCAAAAATTCTTATAGATAATACTTTTTTCCTGACAGATCTCTGTTTGACGCTTAAAAGTCTCTTTTTAAAATCCCCCGTGTTCTTATATTTCTAACAAAAAAAAGTAACCTTTGGATCGACGATATCTATATTTCAGAGGAAACAGTAACCTTACGGTCAGTTTTAAGCTTAACCTCGATGACGATGATGACCTTATTTTAAACTAAATATTAACCTACGCCTGACGTATTTTTATTGCAATTGTAACGTTAGCCTTTATGATTTGTTAGGAAATACCGAGTGGGTTTGTAACAAAAGGTTAACCGAATGAAAAAAAACAATAACCTTATTTCATGAAAAACAACCTTATAATGATGCCGTTATTCCAAAACCCAAAATTAAGATTAATTATAATTATATGAATATTTTAAGCCAAAAATATTAATACCTATGATGCGTTTATTTACCTAATTTTACATGATAACGTGACAAACGATAAAGAATGAAAATGTTTTCAATTAAATAAAAACCAACCTTATTTTCCAATGTGCCAAGATTTTGAGGTAAACATTAAAATTTCTACAATAAAATTGATATACCAATTCCATCAAGACCACTCTTTATTAAAATTTAATAATTTTTTAGCCTAAAAATTAACCTAATCATGCCACGCCCTCTTTCACTCTCATTGCCTTCAGGTTTAGCAATAACCTTATTGTGTAAGTATCTCAAATTTCCTTAAGACCGACTCAGTCCCAACCAAGGACTTGAAGGCAAATAGTTACCCTTAAAAAATCAAAAATTCTTATAGATAATACTTTTTTCCTGACAGATCTCTGTTTTGACGCTTAAAAGTATCTTTTTAAAATCCCCGTGTCCTTATATTTCTAACAAAAAAAGTAATCTTTGGATCGACGATATCTATATATCAGAGGAAACAATAACCTTACGGTCAGCTTTAAGCATAACCTCGATGACGATGATGCCCTTATTTTAAACTAAATATTAACCTTACGCCTGAAGTATTTTTATTCCAATTGAAACGTTAACCTTTATGATTTGTTTGGACAAACCGAGTGGGTTTGTAACAAAAGGTTAACCGCATTAAAAAAAGAATAACCTTATGATGATGCATTCATTCCAAAAACCAAAATTAACATTGACTATAATTATGCGAATTTTTTAAACCAAAAATTTTAGTACCTATGATGTCTTTATTTATCTAATTTTACATACCATTGTGAAGCATAAAAAATGTTTTCAATTAAATAAAAACCAACCTTATTTTCCAAGGTTCCAAGATTTTAAGGTAAATATAAAAATGTCTACAATAAAATGGATATACCAATTCCATCATGACTACTTTTTATTAAAATTTAATAATTTTTTAGCCTAAAAATTGACCTAATCATGCCACGCCCTCTTTCAGTCTCATTGCCTTGAGGTTAAACAGTAACCTTACTGTGTAAGTCTCTCCCTTTATAGAAAGGTTATTAACCTTAATGAAGATTATTTTAATCATTAAAAAATCTTTAAAAGTGTAACCTTATGATTCCCAATAAAACAAAGAAGAGAATAACCTTCCTGCGGCTGAAGTATAATCCTTATTTCAAGAGAAATAATAAGGTTACTCTCTTTGATGCCGTTGTTTTAAAGGAAGGAGTAACCTTATGGACGAAATTAATAGACATCCATGATGCTGGTTTTAAGGTTAATTCGTATTATGTAAATATTTAAAGCCGATGATTCTTTATTTTAAGAGTAGATTTAATTTTGTCTGTGATACAATTCTGTCAAACGATACAGTAACCTTCCGAGAGATTTTTAAAACTGAACAAAAAATTGCCTGATTTTCAATATTGCCAAAATTTTAAGATGAACATTAGAATTTCTACATTTGAATTGATATATTAACCACTTTTTATTACAATTTCTAGTTAAATTTTTAATTTTTTGATCCAAAAATGATGCCCTTACCGACTTCATCTCATTGCCTTTAATGTCGTTATCTCCTGATTTAACGGTAACCTCACTGCTTAAGTATCTGATTTCACTGAAGGTTAAGTAACCTTATGGACGGTACTTTTGGGCACTCAACCTAAAAATTTATCTGACGGTATATACACTCTATTTTAAGGGAAACGATTAAATGGGAAAATTTATATTTATTGCCAATGTTTTTATTTCATTAGAGCCTCGTGGAGTCCACTTGTTGAATGAGGTTCAACACGTTTTCTACTTCACAAAATCGTTCTTCAAAATATTTAGATGCAAATTTGAACAGTTCTGACGTATTATTTATAATGAATGTATTTAATTTTATTACATAATTTTAAAAAAATTTTGTACCGAGTTTTTTTATACTGTAAAAATACATATTATTGACCATAAGTTGATGATAAAAAACTTGAGTGTATTGATATCTCTAATATTCCCCTTAAACTCCTTGAATCATATTTATCGGACAGAACTCTAGTCATAAAAGTTGGACCAGTTTATAGTTCTTCTTTACGCGTTCGATCGGGATACCACAAGGTACAGTCTTAAGCCCAATTTTATTTATGGCAGTTCGTTTTGTTTTGTTTTTGTGAAGGGAGGATCATTATTCAGAATTTCAAAACGACAAAGAAGGTAAAAATTTATTATTTCAAAAAAATTTAAATTGTAGGTAAGATAAAGTCAAGATAAAACCAAGATTTATTTTTTTCATACTACTCGTTTATTATGTATTATGTTTGTTTATTTGTTTGTTTTTCATTATGCTTTTGTAAAGATATATTCTGTTTATTTCTCTGAGGATCTCCAAAAACTCCTGCTTTCTAGGACAAGCGTTGTTTTTGTCAGCAGGCAAGGATGTAGCAAAATATATTTTTTTTTTTTATAAATTTATATATAATGCACATTCTTGCAAGATTTATTATTATTATAAATGTGTGGTATTTAATGACCGTTAGCCAATGATTATTTGAAGATCGTGAGACGCGATCTGGTGTGACGTAGGTTTTAGAAAAACATTTTTTTATCGTGCCAATGTTTCGATCTTTATTGAGATCATCTTCAGAGCCTGGGATTAACAAACATTGTTTAAATTTTACAAATACATGTAGGATGTGGGAAAAAATGAATTTATACGATGCTAGAAAATTCAGATTCAATCAAAATATTTGTACTCACTCAGTGTTTATTTTCTGCGTAGATGTGTCATTCTTGTGTGTCGTGTTGAAAGCGCCATTGAGATATTGATGTTTTTTTCCACATCCTACATGTATTTGTAAAATTTAAACAATGCTTATAAATCCCAGGTCCTGAAGATGATCTCAATAAAGGTCGAAACGTTGGGACGATAAAGAAAATATTTTTCTAAAACCTACGTCACACCAGACCGCATCTAACGATCTCCAAATAATCATTATTATTAATATATTTATTTAATTGTTTAGTTTTGGATCCGAATAGACATGAAGATTATATTTTCGAAATGTTAGATGTTTCAGGGGCATCAAATACATAAAAATTCAACTCAAACTTTTTCAATACCAATGAAGATGTAATGATCATTTTTAAACTGAATTAGTGTGTTTCATAAAGTGATTGGTTATTAATAAACAATTACTTTAAACGTTTGGGATCGTGAGAAACATTTTTGCCTAAATGGATAAAAATGTTGACTAATTTTCTGTTTAGTCGTCAGGGATCGAAAAATGATAACTGATATCATCGAACGATGACTGTTCAACCAAATGACTACTTTCGTCGTGTAAAAAAAAAGAAAGACCGAAAATTGACCCAGAGATGATCAGCTGAACTGGTCGATTGGCCCATATTCACCAGAACGGAGAGGAAAAAACACCTGAAATGCCTCAGGTCCCGATCGTGCGTTTCTCCAGACGCCGTCAGTTTTTTGCCACTGACGCAAGGCTCATGTTGCAGATAATGCGCCACTATAGAAAGTTAATTATCCCAGGTTTTTGTGTGTGTGTTCGGGTTGGGGGTGGGCGAGTTCTGCCCCTTTTAATTATAAAGGAGGAACAGAGGGAGAGAAAGCTAACCATAATCGACCTGAGGTCACGATCGGCAGATTCGATTCCCGTCCGGAGAGCGAGGGAAACTCGCCGGGGCCCCGTTTTGAGAAGCGAATATCCCTCCTAAGTTTCACCGACCCAACGACTCAATTGTCTATAAAATTAGCCGAAATTGCTTTCAAATCGGGAAGTCCGATCGGCGGTGTATTTCTCCGGGGATAAAAGGCTATTTACGAGATGCGGAAAAAAATGGAAAAACGACTTTCAGAAGGATTCATAAGTCGGCGAAATAACCGGGACATATAAAAAAAAATCATACTGTGGCAATAACATGTAATTAAAGAAATTCTCTATTTGCTTAGTTGGACCTATCGGTCCAACACATAATCACATCCCGCCTGACCGCAAGACATCAAATCGTTACAATTATTTTAGATTTTTTTTTTGTACAGTTTGAAGGTTATATCATTATAATTATTGATAATTTATGACCTGCCTTATCTACTAACAGCAGGAGACCTTTAAACTGCAATGTCATCTTTGCTACGTTCTTGTCAACTAGAAATGAACGAATAGGAAATTTCTAAACTTAGACGTAAAGGTTAAAAAACTTTCAATTTGTTTGCTTAAAATTTATATACAATTGTCTAATCTCAAAATTATTTATTTGCTGTCTATATACACGCATATACATATTTAAAAGTTTTCCTCTATACTGAAATAAATAAAGCGTATATAATGTCTTACAACTTAAATGTTGTAAGTTTTTAAGGAGGAAACCGGACTACAAAAACCCAATCCTGAGTTACATTTAGTTTTAAGTACTATTAAGTACTAGCTATGTTCAATTAAATGAACGCATAGGAAATTTCTAAACTTAGACGTAAAGAAGAAAGGTTAAAAAACTTTCAATTTGTTTGCTTGAAATTGATATACAATTGTCTAAACTCAAAATTAGTTTTTTGCTGCCCATATACTTGTATTTTACATTTATTTATATATTTCTATTTTTATATTTTATATTTATATATATGTAGTATATATTTAAAAGTTAAAAACAAGAGTCCCAGTGATTATACTTTACATTCTACTTAAATAAATAAAGCATATATAATGTCTTATAACTTAAATGTTGTAAGTTTTTAAGGAGGAAACTGGACTACAAAAACCCAATCCTGAGTTACACTTAGTTTTAAGGACTTAATACGTTCTTAATTATTTTATATTTATAATTATTTACACTGCATTGTCCTATGCTTCTTATTACTAATTTTTCACTCATTACATTTTAATGAAAAATTTAGCAATAATTTCTGGTATATTATCCTTAATTTAAGAATAATGTTGTACTACAGTTGTATCATTGCAATGTTAAAATATGGCTTTATACCTAGGAACCACCATGACAAAACTTAGGAATTTATTTAGCACTTTTTGCAATTTTTTTTTAAATTCGCTGCCGCATACACTAGATTTCACTTCCGTACTTAATACCCATTTGTTTCATGAAAAAATAAAAATATATTTTCTTAATTCAATTAATTAAGGTTTTTAGTTGAGATAAAAAAGTCAGTGTCACGAGCGGGATTCGAACCCACACCTTCGGCTTGTTACGCCGCTACTCTGCCACTTGAGCTATCGGGACTTCGATCCACTCGGGCACTAACTTCCCATCTCAGCCCAACCTTTTTAAATTTTCCGTCCTTTTTACCATTTTTCAATCCATTTTGCCTTTTTGATCTGAACTAAAAACTATAATTAATTGAATGATATTAATTGATCAAGCGGACCACAAAAAATAGTGAATATTTTCCTAAGTTTCTCGACTGTATCGATTTTAACTTAATATGACACAAAATAATGTGTTGTACAATATTTATCATGTAGTAATTTATGGGAGCATGAAAAAAAAAAGTTTGCAACAATAAAGTTTCAATAAACTATAAACTGTCGTCCTATTATCGATCGTCTTTCATATATTTAAGATAATTTTATAATTTTCTCCATTTCATGGGCTTTACTGCCATAATAAGTCATTTTTGAAGTGGTAAAAATACGGTAATTTGGATCCGATATGATCATGATTTTCAAGACATGAAGAGTCCGTTCTGACTCGTTTAAGAATAGGACACACGAGACATACATGGCCATCTCGTGGCCAAGGAAGATCCCCCATTGTGAAACATATTCTCTCTGCCTGCAGGGCATATGAGGACGATAGGAAAAGTTGTAATATGCCCTACTGCCTCTCAGAAATTTTAGAAGATAACCCGTAACAATTGACAAGCTGATAAAATTTCTGAAGAAAACAATCTATTTTCAATAAATTTTCTAAAAAAAATTTTCTATTTTTTACCAGGCTTTTAAGGCGTAAATAATCCCTACGTCGGTTGACGCCTTTTTATAAAGAAAAAAGTAAGAAAAAGAAAAAAAGGAAATAGCTATCACATTACGTAATATCAAAATTTAAAAAAAATATTAAGTGATAATTTTATGTTTTTAATATATTTAATCCCAATTATCTATTGTTTTTTAAAGCAAAATCCAGCCTATATTTCACTCAATATTTTTTTATTAGGTAACCAGCTAATTCCTTTTAAAATAAATTGCAACTAGAGCTTCGTTATGTTAAAAAAAGATGAAATTTAATTACAAAATAAATAAAATTAAACTCTCATTATTTTTAATTAAATACTTACTATTTTATTTATTTACTTAATTTTATTAGTATTTAGTACATTACTTCAATGTTTATTAGATTGTGGTTTGTTTCGTTTTGTCATATCTCAATGACATACATTTAGGTCATACATAATACATAATAGATTGTATATACATATATATATTGGATACGTGTGGAATCCAATACGAAAATAGATATTAACAGTTACCATTCCAATATTAAAAAAAAAAAAAAAAAAAAAAAAATCAACATTTTGTTTTATTTTTCGTGCAAAATTTTTTCATCAATTCTACAATGTAAATAGGTTGCCTTATAGCAAATTTAACGTTTCAGGTGGCACAAATCAGATTTTTCTACAGTCAGTAATTCTGAATTTTATAAGCAATTCAGTGGACCTAAGTCGAAAAATTAAACAACACCCAAAACCTCAACTTACTTTTTTACCGTTGAGATTTGGACGATGGTTTATAAGAAGTTTTTTGTTGCAACCTCAGTAGAACGTGGAATCATGACCAAAATTTTAAATTTTGTAATTTTGACATGTTCCAACTGATATTGGCTAACATTTTATGTCATTCAGATTATTGCAAAGAAGTATCTTACAGCAAATTTATCATTCTTTCAAATGGTGTAATTGGATTTGATGTAGTCTCAACATTTTGGAAGTTGTAAGCGTTTTTATGTGGTAAGGTAGTGAAAAGTTGAAAACACCTAAATTGACGAATATCTTCAAAATAGAGAACTTTCCGAAAATTTTCTCCTGAACATTTTTTGCTCCAAACGAAGAGAAGAATCGATTCCCTGAGTTTCGACACAAGGAACTGGGACACCCTGTATACTATTTATAAGCCACAAACAACGTTGATATTTGTTGTCAGTTTTTTCCACTACAAAATACCCCCGAACACAAATTTTTGTGAAAGAAGTTTTTGTTTCACTACAAAATACCACTGAACCGAAATTTTTGGGAAAGAATTTTTTTCCAAATGGTTCACCGTTTACGTACCTCCGGTTTATTGTTTAGATGAAACCAAGCGACGTTACAAAGTAGGTTAAAATATTTGATTTACTTTTTTAAGCAAAGTACAACGTTGACATTTTTCCCACTAAGAAATACCCCTGAATATCAATTTTTCGGAAACAAATTTTTTTCCAAATGTTTCACCGTCCACTTCCCACCGGTTTGTTGTTTCCATGAAAACAAGTGACATTACAGTTAAAATATTTTATTTATTTTTTATAACAAGATACAGCGTTGATATTCTTTCACTACAAACACCCCCTGAGTACAATTTTTTGTAAACAATTTTTTTTTCAAATGTTTTGTCTTCCACTTGCCAATGTAGGTTAAACTATTTTTTTTGTAAATATATTTCTTAAGGAAGAAACAACGTTGATATTCGTTGTTGTTTTGACATGAAACCAAGCTACATTGCAAAGTAGGATAATATATATTTATAAATATTTTTTCTTATTTTTTTAAGCAAGAAACAACGTTGACATATTTTTTTCACTACAAAACACCCATGAACAGAAATTTTTGGGAAAGAAAATTTTTTTTTTTTCAAAGTTTCACCGTCAACTCCGGTTTGTTGTTTACATAAAACCAAGCGACGTTACAAAGGTGGTTTATATATATATATTTTTTATACCCCTGAACACAAATGTTTGGAAAGACATTTTTCTTTCAAATGTTTCACTGTCCACTCCGGTTTGTTGTTTACATAAAACCAAGCGACGTTACAAAGGTTGTTTTTATATATATAAAATATATATACCCCTGAACACAAATTTTTGGGAATGGAAATTTCCGGTTTAGTTTTACATGAAACCAAGGGACGTTACAAAGCGGTTTAACATATATTTTTTATTATATTTTTGAGCAAGAAACAACGTTGGTATTTGTTGTGTTTTTCACTACAAAATACCCTGAATATCAATTTTTTGGAAACAATTTTTTTTAATGTTTTACCTTCCACTTGCCTCCGGTCTGTTGTTTACATTTAACAAGCGACGTCGTTGAACTTTTCGTTCAGTACAAAATATCCCTGAACACAAATTTTTTGAGAAAAAATTTTTTGTTTCAAACGTCACATAATATATTATATAAATACCAGCTTTAATATTTATAAAATGTATTTTTTTTAAACAATCAATGAATCTTACATGAGAGTCATGTTTGTTCTCTATGTTTGTCGAGTCATTGAAATTGTCACAAGAATGAAATCAGCATATCTTCAGTCCTTCGCATTAGATTTATTTTTCATTAGTATGTTAAAGTACTGTTCCTTTTGTTTATAATTCTAGCCGATAAATGAATTATTATTTCGTTTAAAATTTGCAAATATAAATTGTTTTGAATGGTTTTATAACTCGTATCGAACAAGGTCTTTTCTCGTCAATCTTGCGAAAGTGGAAAAAGCGCCTGTTCCATTTCCACAATTGCACCTTATGACCGACTAAGTTCGATTATGTCTCTCATGGGGCTAATCATGTATAAAGTATTTACGATGGCTTGGCCGAGATAAGGCTTCTACATCCTTGCCTATTGTTCACAACAGCTTCTCTCTGTCCCTTTTGTTCAAGTCACGACTCTACAACAGTACACTCCCTACTAAAACTAATGTACGGCTGTTGTGAACCGGCCGATCCTGCAATCAACCCCTCTTCTACCGAATTGCGTAAATGTAATTTGCGATAAGGAAAAAAAAGGAAACAGTCGTCCATGAAAGGAGACAGTAGGAACCGCTCCTCCTGTGATACTTTGACACAAAGATTTGTAATTTTATATTCAACAAGCAGAATCTAAACATCATTAAGTTTCAATTTAAATTTAATTATCTGCCTTGTGTTCCTTTAAGCTAATAAGTCAGACAAACCTTTAAAAGTTTTTCCGTTATTATCTCAATTCCACCATCTTTGCTATTTAAATGGACTGTTCGGCAAAGTAGAAAGTCGCATTTCTTCTGAAAAATGGGCATAATTTTACATATAGGCGTTTTTAAAGGCGTAAGCTAGGGGGCATCGGTGGCCGCAACGGTTCAGGCGTTGTCACGGCGCTCAACACTGTAAGGTAAAGGTCCCGGGTTCGAACCCGACATACTTGTAAAATGGGCTTTTTTTCAAAAACACCGGAACCCTGAGGATTTATATGACTTCTGCTGTTACGAACCCACGTAAAAAAATAAAATAAAGTAAAAAAAAAGTTGTAAGCTGAATTTTTGAAACTAGCCCGATATATGGAAAGTACTTCCCTTCTTCCATTCGTTCCAAAATATCTATCCGAAAGTTAACCCATAAACTGTTATTTACACTCACGAAAAAAAATCCCTCCCATTTTCTCCTCGACTGTACGGTTTAATTAATAGAGGATTAGCCCGGTTGTATTTCTTTCACGCACGAAAGCCCAGGGATAAACAATGAAGGTGCTAATTGTCGGACAACGTTTCACGAGTTTAATTTCTACACATCATTAATTCCTCAATTTTTGTAAAATGAGGCAATCTCCCGTTTATATCGCGGCTTTATTGTTACCCCTTTTATAAATGACATTTTATTACCGCGTTAGATAATTTGAAAATGGCTGTTTTATTATATGCTAACGTGAGAAGCACATAACAATTATAAGTTTACACGGATTGTTGCAGATTCTTCATAGTACGATGGATTCTAACGATTGAGAAAGAGAGAGAGAGAGAGAGAGAGAGAGAGAGAGAGAGAGAGAGAGAGAGCGAGAGAGAAAGAGAGAGAGAGAGAGAGAGAGAAAATTGAAATGAACATTTTATTTATAAAAGCCGGCAAAATTGGCTCTCATGGTCCTTTCAAACATTTTACAAGAATTCGGATATACAAGAGAGAAAAAGATAGAGAAAAAAGATAGTGAAAGCTAGTAGAAGTGAAAAAAATAGGAAGGATACAGGGAAAAATTGAGGAGAGGGAAAGAAAATTAGAGAATGAGGGAAGACAGAGAAAAAAAGAATGAGGAAAGGGAAAGAAAGAAAAAAAATAATAAGGAAACAGAGAGTGAGAGAGAAATATCAAAATTTTAACATTTTAGACAAATATCTTTGCGATCGTGATCATAGTACATTTAATTTAAAAAATTGCTCACAAACTGCTGACAAAACTAAGCACAGATGTACTATTTACTACTACATAATATCCTCCATCCTTCTACTGTCTATAGTGTTAATTGACCTGTACCTTTAATTGTTTGTCATTAAAATTAAAAATTATTAGTGACTTTCTCCTGGATAAAATTGATTGAACAATTTCCCTACAACGTACTACTGTATTTGACAGTTAAATCACTTTTGATGTAGTCTGCCCGTCATTCATACTGAATCTTTATCCATTAAAAATTGTATTATTTTATTGCTTGTGCATTTATTTGCAATAATTAAAATAATCTAACATAGTAGATGATGAGTTTTCGTCTGCGAGTAGGTGAACTCATGTTGAACGATTTTGATAATTTTTAGATAACCTAACACTCTAGCCATTATGGTCGATAGATAAACAGGCAGAGAGAGAGAGAGAGAGAGAGAGAGAGAGAGAGAGAGAGAGAGAGAGTGAGAGAGTGAGAGATTGAAAGAGATGAGTGACAGCGAAAGATAATAGGGAGAGATACTTATGTAGAGACAGATATATAGAAAGATAGATAGATAGAGAGATAATATATTTCAATACATTGAACTAAACATAGATACANGAGAGTGAGAGAGAGAGGGAGAGGGAGAGGGAGAGGGAGAGGGAGAGAGAGAGTTAGTTAGTGTGAGAGAGAGAAAGAGAGAGAGAGAGAGAGAGAGAGAGAGAGAGAGAGAGAGAATTAAAAGAAGAGTGGCAAAGGACCGGAATATGTTGGATTACAGGCAAAAAAGTCCACGAAACCGAGAAACAAAGTAAGTAAAACAGAGAAATGGAAATACCAAACAAAACGAGCGAGAGAGAGAGAGAGAGAGAGAGAGAGAGAGAGAGAGAGAGAGAGAGAGAGAGAGAGAGAGAGAGACAGTGAGAGAGCGAATGACAGGCAAACACATAAAGACTCTCTACGTATAAATAAAACATGAAATAAAAATAAATTGCGAGAAAAACTCTGATACAATTTAATTGAATTATTCCTCTTTTTTGTACACTGGAGGCTTCGTTGTTTGATGAGAGGTTGTCTTACACTCCCTGGGTGTCCAGCCGGATCTCGCAGGACCTGTTGTTTTCAATTGTTTCGTCACTGTTTTTGTTTCTTTTCTGTTGTCAGTGTTTGAGCCGAGTTTTCTCCCGTTGATTTACCACCTTCGACGCGTTCCGACAAGACTGATCGTCTTCGTTATTTGTTTTCTTGAAATTTTTTGACGAATTACTTTCTTGTCATTCTTTTCTTTCAGGCTCCTGTTTCTTTTTTCCCGTTCCCTCTTTTAGCCTTTATTTTAAAAGTCTTCTTTCCTTATACATCAAAGAAATCGTAAATTGTATGCCTGTACAAAACACACTTATTAAACTTTTAATGTTTAATAATTCTTTTTTTCTCTTATTTTGTTTTTTAACATCTTTTTCTATGCAGGTTTGGTGTGAAAAATATTGAACTCATTTAGTCCTTAGAATCCTGAACAATGACTTTTGGAACAGTCGAAATGCGTAAGGATAAAGTAATAAATAAATATTAAGGCTGGCGGTTTACGTTTTTAATAGTTCAACATTTTAGCTTCTTTTCACCAGAGCAAAATAGAGGCCCTGGACCTTGACCCTTTGAGTCTTCTCCTAAACCTCTCCCTTCGTCCTTTTTCGGACAGTTCTGATTTCTCTGTCTCCAGCGAATCTACTGTGAACGAAAATCTCTTCTCGGCTCACTTCTCCTCTTTTTAAAAAACCTCTTCTGTAAGCACCTCTCATTTTCTCCTTAAATTGTCTTTTAATATATCCCAAATTTCCTTCACTTCCTGAACCATAGGTCGTTCGTCCTTCAGTGAGTGATTCTTTTTTTTCTTTGTACGGTCCACGTTAAACAGTAAGTTTTTTATTTATTTAATTTCTTTTATATTATTTTTGTATCCTGCCAAATCATTATTATGGTCCTCCGGGCCGGATACAAACAAACGAAATAAAGAAATATTTTTTTAACTTGAGCGTTTTTTTAAATTTGTAGGATGCTTTGATAACTACGAAATGCATTGTGAAGTATAATATACTGTTTTTATTGCCTTGTTAATAACTTCAATTTATTGGATATACATTTCAATGGATTAAAAGAATGATCTAGATTTTGTGATTACATCTCAATTATTTCTATTATATTTCGTGGTCCGATTGACCAAATAACTTCTTTCAATTAATTAATCTTTATATAAAGTATTGATTCAAATGAAAAAGTTAGCTTCACGAGCGGGATTCGAACTCAGGACCTTCGGTTGAATACGCATTTTGAAAAAATTTGAGAAATGGCAAAAAGGAGGGAAAACTCGAAAGGTAGGTTGAGATGGGGAGTTGATGTCCAAGTGGATCGAAGTCACGATAGTTCAAGTGGTAGAGCAGCCGAAGGTGGTAGGTTCGAATCCCGCTGGTGACGCTAACTTTTCTCATTTCAACCAATACCTTACATAAAGATTAATTAATTGAAAGTTAGCTTCACGAGCGGGATTCGAACCCGGACTTAATTATTGTGGATGTACAAATTATAATAATATATAAAAAAAGTCATTTAATGCAATTTTGAGAAAATTGATTCTATGGCTTTCCTAAAATTAGACTATTTTTTCAATTATATTTTTTCAATCAAAATTTATCCGACAACAATATTGGGTATGGAAAGAAAAAAAGTTCATAATAGTCGGTTGGCGTATATCTCTTGTTCGTCGGCGTTTAGCCGTTCTGAATAGCACTTTTTCAACTTGGGATTTTTTTTTAATTCTCATAAATGAAACGTGATTTTCTCCTCACGCAATTTCCATTCCTCAGAAGTGCCAAACGCGAGGAAAGTTCACGGGGTTAGGGAAACGGTGTCCGTCGCTTTACGGGTTAATCGCCCTGAACGCACCACTCCCTCTTTTCAGCACGTCGGACCGCCGTTGCAGCGAAGACGCGTGCAGGCTGAATATTCAAGATCGGCCGCCCACTCGAAGATAGCATGTTAATGTCGGCCCGAGGGCCCTGCTATGCTAAACACCGGCCGAGATGGCTCACCTTTCTCCCGGGCCGTCGGTGATTTCGAATTAAACCCGCGTCCGGTTCCTATGGGCCATTCCTCATCAACACGTATTTTGTTTTGACTAATTTTTGACATATACATGCCTGTATGTCCGAACCTTCTGCAAACATTTCAACTCAGACGTCGTTTTTTTGTTCGCTCATTCATAACCTTTTCTCGCTCAACGTTGGCCTATTTGCTAATGCTTAAACAATCTCATGACTGCAATATATTTTCTTCAATGTTTCATCCCATATATTGGCAAAACTGATTTTTTTGGTGCCATTTTAAAATGATTATATTGGAATCTTCTATGTCTAATATGGATATTCACCGCAACACTGCCTCTTGTATTTGCCGTGTATAAAAATTTTCATTTGCTAAAGCTTAATTAATCTCATAAATTTAGGGTGCTTGAGTTTTGCCTTCAATGTTTCAACTTTTGTACTGACAACAATGAAATTTTTGGCGCCATTTTAAAAACTCCTTCTTGGAATCTTCTATCTCCAACATGGCGTCACCTCTTTAATAGATTGTCATATGTGCCAAACATGGACTTTTTCATATCCAGTCTATAATTTAATCCTTTCTTGCCCAAAGTTAATGCCAATATTAGTAATTTTGTTTAAGGTTAGGAGGAAATCCCATGAGTTCAGGGCGGGTGAAGTATTTTTCTTGCTTTGTTTCTGCCAGTGTATTGGTAACACTGATTTATTTGGCACCAATGTAAAATTTCCATCTTGGAATCGATCTACTGCATCTTGTGTAGATTGTTATATTATCAAAATTTCATATATAGTTTATAATTTAACCCTTTCTTGCCCAAAGTTGCTTCAGAAAAATACCAATTTTAGCAGTTTTCTTTAAGGTTAGCAAGAAATACCATGAGTTTAGGGCGGGCGAGGTGTTTTTCTTGGTTTGTTTCTGCCAGTGTTATGGCAACATTGACTTTTGGGCGCCAATTTAAAAACTCCATCTTGTAATCTTTTATCTCCAACATGGATCGTCACCCCACCACTGCCTCTTGTATAGATTGTTATATTTGCCAAACATGGACTTTTTCATATCCAGACTATAAGTCAATCCTTTCTTGCACAAAGTTACTTCTTATCGATGCCAATTTTAGCAATTTTGTTAAAGCTAGCAAGAAATCCCGTGAGTTTAGGGCGGGCATAGTGTTGTACCTGCTGTGTCTGCCCGTGTATTGGCAACACTGATTTACTTGGCGCAAATCCAAACTCTCTACAACTTACGGAATTTCCCGCTAACCTTTTAACCAAATTGGTCATGTTCGCCTTCCTCTTAGACAACATTGGGTCATAAAGGACCTGTCACTCGATATCGATAGAGAAAACAAAGAATTTTTCATTTTATGAGCGTCTGATTTCGCTGGTTAGGTTATGCCTCCTAATAATGGACTGGGATTTCAGAAAATTATACATGGCAGCTTTATAAAATATAGTAATGACTGTTAAAAAAACATTTAATGTTTGTACCTATCAGCTAAATATAAAACATTGCTGCGGCAAAATGACACAGATTGTGATAAAATGGCGGGATGTAGCAATTATAAAAAATAATATTAGAATTAAAAATTTATAAACAAAGTCTATTGACTTTAAGTAATAGTGGCAGAATTGATGATGGATGTTGGTCTACGAGTCGGTCAATTCAAGATGAAACGGCATAGGGTCATTTTTTGGGTCCGTCTTCACTCGCGAATTAGCTCCTCACTCGAGTTGGCGCAATGCCGAAACGCGTTTGAGTAATTCAACCCGCTGGTGACAACAGACCCAAAAAGTAACCCTTCGTCTGTTCAGCATAATCGTGTCATGCTTTGTTTAAGTTATATCATAAATTATTATAAACATTGATATTGAGGTGTTGCGTTATTCATAGGCTTCAATTCGTATTGCGAACAATTGCAAAATTCCCAATCAGACATTTAAAAAAAACACTATCTTAATTTCGTTTGTCTTATCGGGGTTTTTAATACAATAAACAAATTATAATGAATCTTTATAGCCAGTTTTTCTTTCAATTTTCTCGGATAAGGTATAAAAGTAGTTAAGATAAATAAAAACATCTCCCCCTGTTTTATCTTCCTGAGTTATCATTACCACGGTACATTTGCCACATATTACAACATATATACGACAGTAATTAGGAATTTAAAAAAATGGCAGTAATTTTTGAACCAGTTGATAATAGACCTGTTTGCGAGCAGCTGTGTAGCAACAGGGAAAGAGTCAGTACAGAACAATCTATACGAATTAAGCTAGTGCAACCCATAACCGGTGGATTGCTTTTATAAAAATTATATAATATAATTTGACTATACTTACTATGGCTCTATAATAAGATTAAAACTTTGAAACAAGACCATTTCCTTCTTTCTTTTTCCTATATCAGAAGGTCTTACATATTACAGCATAATTGGTCAAATTTACGTTAATTTCATAACATTTTTATTGATTAAAGAATGTTAAATTATTAAAGAACTTTAAACAGATAATATTTTTTATTTATATATTTTTTTAAAATGATTTGTTACCTGTACATGATAGTATACTATACAAATATGTACACATGATTAATATATCACGAAGCACGACACTAGCACTAATGCCAGCACTGCACCTGTAGAACCGTTGCTGACACTCAGTGTGTATGATTAGGGGTCAAGTAGGTCCCGAGGTTGAGGCGACGTAGCGGGCTTCAGAGTTGGAATGAGTGGAAAAGGCTCGAGCAGTATGGTTAGGATCGAAAGGTTAATGTGGAAGGTTTGGGATCTGGACCGGATTAGTTCGTTGACAAAAGGAATGTTGAGGTCTTTGTGGATAGTGACGTTAATGACATAATAAGGTGCAATTTGTAATTGGTACAATTTGTCTAAGGACTTTCGATTGGAAGGCTTGGCAGTACCCCACAGTCCCACTTTGTACGTCCATATTGGTCTTGTACGGTAGTTGGTTGTAGCTTTGTCTTAATTGTCAAAGTCGATTTCGGTCTTAGAAGTCTTCGTAGTATTGTTTTTTAAGCCTTGTGTGGGGATTCCACGTCAGTCTGCTGTCGAGATATAGTCCCAGGTATTTGACTTGAGTGGAAACTGGTATCTCTTTATTGTACTGAGTGCACTTTTCTTCGTTCAGTCTCGTCCTCCAGTTTTTACACCAGTCTTCGATAAGCTCAAATTGTTCCTGGATGTTGGACAGGATTCGAGTTAGAGGATAGGATTGCGGTGTCGTCCTCGTAACGCGATAAGGCTCGTAAGTGTCAGGATATATTGGTAGATCAGTCGTATAAATAGTATAGGACCAAGGATGCTACCTTGCCGTACACCGGCCTCTGTCTGACGTCCCAGAATTCATCATAATCACTCTGGAACAGCGATCAGTTAGGTACGATTTCAATAAAAGGTAATAATGAGAGTATAGGAAGCGCTTTAGTTTACAAAGTATGCCTGGATGCCAGGCCCTGTTTAAAGCCTGAAAAAAATAAAAACTCTTTCGTTTTAAATTTCCAAGTTCATAGCCTGTGGCCATATCGTCGCTGGATAAATTAAAACCAAGTCTGACATAGAAGAAAAACGTCGTTCCAAATATATTTCGTTGAAAGGTCAAAGAAAAAGGCCGGATAACGGTATTATTTGTAAATAAATATTTATCTTGACAACACAGGATTCGTGTGGTTTGTGGACAGGTCTTCAGCAAACAAACCGTCTCTGCTACCTCGGCTTTGGTCTGCAGGTTGAAAAGTATTATACATAAAAATAAAACTCGTAATTTTTAAATGACTGTTTTGTTCTCAAAAAACTCAAAGAAAAAACCCGAAATCCCATTTTATAGTTAAATTCAAACTATAGGTATTTTTATCATTATATTAATTACATCTTACTTATGTAAATGTAAACCAAATTAAACGAGATTAGAACCATAAGTCTTGCGAAGCATTCATTCGATTTGAGGCTGTTCCATTTTGGAGACATTGGATGTCTAAACCCTCTGTTTATCATGTCCCATAAAATTCTATGAGTTTTATTGTGGTAATACATACTTAATTAACCGACTTAATTTTACCTCTTTTTGTAGGTTGAGATGGGTAGTGGGTGTCGGACTGGATCGAAGTCACGATAGCTCAAGTGGTTAGAGCAGCGGCGTATTTTGCCGAAGGTCGTGGGTTCGAATCCCGCTCGTCACACTGACTTTTTTATTCCAACCAATATTTTTCATCAATCTTAAATTTTACTCTAGAAGCAATTTACCTCTAAGACAACAAAGACGTCAGTTGTCCAAGTGGAAAATCGGTAAAATTCGAAGGATGGGTTGAGATGGGAGGAGGGAGAAACCCACAACGAAGCAGCAGCGTATTTAGCCGAAGGTCATAGGTTCGAATCCCGCACGTGACACTAGTTTTTTCATTTCAAACAAAACCTCACATAAAAAGGTTAAATAATTGAAAAAAGTCATTTGGTCAATAGACTACTAAATTTAATGGATATAATTAATAATAATTACGACTATTAAATATATGGATTAGCAAATAATGATAATGGATCCTGATAGATGATGTTTAAATAAATCAATCATATTATGTGACAGTCGGTGTTAATTGTTCGTAAATTTTGTTAAGATTTGATTTGCTGATCCAGGAAGGTATCAGGTCACAAAGAGCATAATCATATAAGGAGTTTGAAATTTTAAGGTGTTATATATAGAGTCATTTTCTTAGATAATGGGTTTCATGGAGTGATAAATATACTGGCTTAAGGATATTATTACTTGGCCGTAATTGCTATTTGCATTTATTAACCGTCAGGCGTTTCTCACCCGGGCTTGTTGCCGAAATTTATCGACTTGAATTCTCGCTAGAACAAGAAGGCCGCTCCTTGAGAATTGACTTCGAAGGTTAACAGTAATTCGATCTGATTTTAAAGTTCTTTTCGCTTTTTAGAATAGTATCATTGAAGAAAAATACTTCGGGTAAGGCGTCGAATTTCCTCAGCTGTTACAGATCGGTAAAATTATTGGGTCAGTAGCTGTGGAACGATATTGGCGATCGTATCTGCGGCCACGAGTTAAATAGAAAGCGTGCTCCTGATGAAGCCGATCCTATTGTCGGCCGAGACGTTACGAAACCTATCTAATCGTTACGACAGTCTTGATGGATTATTGTATTAAACGCATAATTCGAAGATCATTTATTTTTCGCCCGATTTGATAAATAATCCCTTTTTAAGGCGACGTGTGCGGCTCAAATGTGAAATATCTCCAGAATAAGTTTTCTTTTTCTAAACCGTTATACACTCCGGTTAATTACAAATACAATTAATACGTGGCTCATTCAACAAAGGATAATCAGCCAGTCACGATCCGTGAATCGGATTTGAAATTGAGATTGTGTTGCGATACTTATTATCTTACTCTCGCATTATACTTTCACAAAATATTAACTTGGAAAAAGACCGATTCTGTTATTTTCTCCCCTTTAAACTTTCTTATTCTATACAGGGTGTCATTTTTAACATGCTCTAGCAGAATTTCCCTATTTTTTTTTTTTTTTAACAGACACAAAAAGTGACAAATGGTAACCTCCTTACATTTTCGCAGATTCCAAAACAGTCGACTTTTTTTTTAATGGGAACCCCCAAATTTTATTTTTTTTCTGAAACTTAAATCATTTTCTAGAAGAATACCACAACTTTGAAACACCTCCAAAATCGGCGAACCTAGGAATTTTCGAAAAGGTTAAAAAATTAAGGAAATGTCGTAAATAATGGTTAAACACAAATTTCAATTTCTTTGTTTTCTTCATGAGGTCTGTACATAAACATAATTTTCAGCATTGGAAGTATCGACCAATTTTTCACTCACGAACACTGAGCGTGGCATGGTTTTGAAGAAAAAGCAAATTTAGTTGTTACTGCCAAGGTTTCGACCTATTTTAAAATCATCATCAGGGCAAAACAATCTTAAACATATATATCTGTAGACAATTAAGACCATATCGTGATAAAAACTATAATCTGATAACTGCCTTCATTTTTAACTTTCATTAGGAAAGCAATAAAAATATTCATTATTTTAATGACAAAACACTGCAATAAAGATGTCTTCATTTAAAAGTGGAAATACTATATGACAAAATGTAATCAATATTTTGCGAAGGTTATTGTTTTGTTTCTTTAAAAAGGATCTAGAATCTAAAATTTTACCTGCGTAATATTCTCTTTAAAAAAATTATGTAAGTTATAAAATTTTACCTATTCCTCGTGACCCTTGTCTACAGATTGACATATTTAAGCTTGTTTTGCTCTGATGATGACCTTAAGATAAGTCGAAAGCTTGGCAGTAATAACTGAATTTTTTTTTCTTCAAGACTATACCTTGATCCAGAGTGTTCGTGCATAAACATAATAATAATTTTAAAAAACTTTAAACGCGACTATTTCTCAAAATAAAAATTAGTGAAATTGCTTACTTCAGTATAAGCAATTATCTGGGAACAAAAACGTACTTAACGATTATTTACGAACGAACAGAACAAATCGTTCAACTTTCAGAAGACCAAGCAGCCGAATACATACTTCTTTCAAACTATTCAAAAAATTGACGACGGTTTTGGAATTTACGCAAAAATATAAGGAGAGTTACCATTGGTAATTTTTTTGCATCTGTTCAAAAAAATTGGGGAAGACCTGTTGGCACACGTTAAAACACCCTGTATTTTGAAAAAACATCCAGGTGAATTTTGATTTATTAATCTCATTAAAACAGAACAGCTTAACAATTATTTATACTGCATCCTGTCGTACAACTTTAATAATGAACATTTTATGATTTGTCATGACTATAATGACATATTTTCCTAATGACCCTTTCGTTTAATATCTCTATAGTTACCTTCACACCGTGTCAATAAATAAAAATTTGATTTCTACACACGAAAGTTCATTTACGTTTTGTGTATATTTAAAAAGAAATTTCGAGTTAGAACTGAGGTATTAATCACAGCTTGACCTACGCCTACTATCGCTTTATCCCGGACAGGCAAGGCACCATCATCAACGGTTTTATGGGGAGAAATTGTTTCTTAATTAAAAATGAAATAGCCGACCGATAATGATGTCAAAAAACCGGAACGCCCCCCGCTTAATGAAACGACGAGAATAAACGGACCCAGAGATGAAATGACGTTTTCAACCTCTATGTGTCATATCGTAAACTCTGGCCGAAAAACGAAACGGGGGTCCGCTTAATCCCGTTCTTTTCTATAATACTAGTCCAAACCAAAAAAGAACAACTACAACGAATTTGTACTGGCGAGGAAAAAACGTACAGTTTAAACGGAATGAGATCGAAATCAGTATGACTCATGATAATTTCCTGACAATAATCGACGCGACGAGCATATTATCAAGCAGTTCATAAATATTTAGAATACTTATTAAATCCATTAGAATTGCTGGTCCGATCGTCCAATTAACTTTTTTCAATGAATCCTGATTACACGAATTTGAAAAAATGGCAAAAAGGAGGGAAAATTCGAAAGGTGGGGTTGAGATGGGAAGTTAGTGTCCGTCGTGACACTAGCTTTTTCATTTCAACCAAAAACCTTACATAAAAAGATTAATTAATTTATAAAATTAATTATATGAACTATCCAGCTACATATATTGGAATTACATCGCAGTATCAACAAAAACAGAAAAAACAACACATCTATGACTGCAAAACACCAAAAGCCAAACCCACAGCATTGGAAGCACTCCACTTTGAAAAACAACACAACTTTGATTTCGATAAATTAAAATAAACACGGAAAAAAACAAATACAAACGCAACTTTCTAGAAATTACAATTAATTAAGGTTTTTAGTTGAGATAAAAAAGTCAATGGCACGAGCGGGATTCGAACCCACGATCTTCGGCTAGATTCGCCGCTGCTCTACCACTTGAGCTATCGTGACCTCGATCCACTCCGACACTAACTTCCCATCTCAACCACACCTTTTGAATTTTCCCTCCTTTTTGCCATTTTTCAAGAAAACAATTTCTAGAATTTGTTTACATTAACAAAGACAAAAACAGCATTAATTACAGAACAGATACAGCTACGCCAACATCATAAAGCAAATAAACTATTAAACGTTAATTTTATTTAATTCATTATAATTCGTGATCCGATTGACCAAATAACTTCTTTCAATTAATTAATCTTTATGTAAGGTATTGGTTGAGATAAAAAAGTCAGTGTCACGAGCGGGATTCGAACCCACGACTTTCGGCTACGCCGCTGCTCTAACCACTTGTGCTCTACCAGCTTGAGGTTGAGATGGGAAGTTCGTGTCCGAGTGGATCGAAGTTACGATAGCTCTAGTGGTAGAGCAGCGGCGTAGCCGAAGGTCGAGGGTTCGAATCCCGCTCGTGACACTTACTTTTTTATCTCAACCTATACCTTTTATAAAAATTAATTAATTGAAAGAATTGAGAATACTGTTAAAAAACGATCAACCAAGGAAAAAAATAATAACCGATATTGGATTTTTATGTCATTTATAATCATAAATGAAAACAACAGTTTATCTATGATCCTTCAATTTTAACTTCTTTCTGCTCTTTGTGTGTGTGTAAGACTAATTACATTATTGGAAAATTGACGGGTATCAGGTAAACCGGTTATTCCGACTTTGAAGATTATCTACAAAAATTACGGCCAGTTTTAAAAAAAATCTAATATGGATTTAAAAAAAACCCGTTCCGACAAACACTGCAATCTAAATATCGCGTATGAAATTTGTAATTATTATAATCTTTTTTCTTAAATAAATTGTGTCTTGTTGGAACATTGTGTTAAGAGTGTTTATGCGACTTAATTTTCTATTCCGGAACAAAACCATTCATGGAATCAGGGTTTCATTAAGATTTTATGTTGTTTTTAACGTCTCTTAATAAATGGGTCATTTTGGCCAACACACTATTGATAATGTCGAAAAACTGAACGCATCTGTCAAAGAAGATGATCGGAAATGACCGATCTTTAAGATCATCACTGTTCAATAAAGTTCACGCGATGTTTTTATGAAGTTTAATCTTTAAAAATATGGTACATACGCGTGAAAGGCTAGAAAGAGAAGTAAAAACAGGCAGAGGGGCGACGATGACCTCAGATGGTCGTCGGCCCTTAAACTTCCCACATATTAGTATTATAAATAGGATAAAATCACTCGTACACTCTTGGTTTATTTAATAGAAATGGAAATAATAAATTTTAATCATGAAATCCTAAAACCTTTTATAATAAAACGTAGATGGAAAGGTAATTAAACGGAAACAATGGAGGCCTTGGTTGAAGTTTATGGGAAGTCGAAGGCCCAGTCGCACAGGAAATCGAAGCGACTTTCAAATTCCAGCTCGGATGAGAAAGCCAGTTTGGAAGCAGTGTAAATTAAATATCAACCGTCGTCCTACGTTAAATGTTGAAGAAGACGCGGTTGATGTAAAATGAATTCTGTTTTGTCAGGTTCGTTAATAAGGCGAGCGGGGGGTGTGATGTATGAGGCATTGCCTCGGCTCAATTCGATTCAACACGTAGATGTGAACTTGTCCGAGATCGTCTTGTTTTCTCCCAGATCGTGATCTGGGATCTGATGGAGATCGTGTTAACTCCCGACGACCCTGTGTAATTTCAATTTCTCGTTGAACTCGGGATTTCACCGTTTGGCATCTCATCTTCGTCAATTTGCACCGATTCATTACGTTTTTCGTTTTGTTTTGTTTACAGGCTGTAAGAGTTTCTTCAAAAGGAGCGTAAGGAGGAACCTGACCTACTCGTGTCGGGGGAATCGCAACTGTCCCATCGACCAACACCATAGGAATCAGTGCCAATATTGCCGGCTGAAAAAGTGTCTCAAAATGGGGATGCGCCGAGAAGGTAAGCTTGTTTCAATATGTTTATACAAATAATATTTTTGAATCGAAATATCAAATAACCCGTGTTGGCATTAGTACAACACATTCCCATATTACCACGTTACGGGTTCATGGTTCATAACACTTGCGATTATATTTGAGAATTATTTAAAAAAGTCACCTGAACCCTGACCTGAATTTTCAACAATTATTTTTTATACGTTAAGCCGGTAGTTAAACTTTGGGGAATTAAAGACGAGAACTTAGAAAAAAGGATCTTCGGTGAGGTCACAACAGAACGACAATTCTTTAAGTTTTTGCCTAGCTTTCGACGATTATATCGTCATCATCAGGGCCTATTTATTTTAGAAAAACATGGCAGTTAGGACATGTTATATCATTTAAAAACCAAAATTACAAGAACAATTATTTTTCCTACTTTAACTCGATGAGTGTTAAAATATATTCTTGAGAGCAAGAAACTGCATTTATAATAAGATTAATTAAAATTAGTTGAAGCTCAGTATATAAACAATTAAGTGTGGAATTAATTAAAAACAACACAATTAAAATTAAAAAAATATTCAGAAATCGTGAGGTGCGGTCTGTTGTGACGTAGGTTTTAGAAAAACATTTTCTTTATCGTGCCAACGTTTCGATCTTTATTGAGATCATCTTCAAGGCTCAAAGTGTTTGTCTTCTGTGTAATTGTGCCATTCTTGCGTCGTGTTGAGAGTGCCTACATCTCACCAGACCGCATCTCACGATTTCTGAATAATTGTCGATTAACGGTCACTAATCACCACACAATTTAAAATATTTAAAAAACCACAACATGGTCATAGTTTTTTTTTAATAAATAAAAAAATAAAAGAAATAATAAAATAATAAATAAAAAATAATAAATTTACTTTTTTCATCTTTTTACCCCGCAGTATTAAAAAAAAGAACTTCCAGATCAAATTTGTCGTTAAGTCACTTGAATAAGTTTAAAGCCACGGTTCGTTTGGCGATAGTCTGAGACTTTTCAAAAGACCAATTTATAAAATTTTAAAAAAACTATGGGAAAATAGATTATTCAGAAATCGTGAGATGCGGTCTGGTGTGATGTAGGTTTCAGAAGAACATTTTCTTTATCGTGCCAACGTTTCGGTCTTTATTGAGATCATCTTCAGGGCCTGGGATTTGCAAACATTGTTTAAATTTAACAACTACGTGTAGGATGAGGAAAAAAGTGAATTTATGCAATGCAAAATATATTTTTATACTCAATCAAGGTATTTCTACTCACTCAAAGTGTTTGTCTTCTGTGTAATTGTGCCATTCTTGCGTGTCGTGTTGAGAGTGCCAGTGAGATTTTGCTGTTTTATGTTTATATACGTTGGATTTTGAAGGGGTGGGGAAGGAAGTCGGTATAGAAAAAACATTTTTGTATAAGGCGTCGGCTCTTTTCACCTCAAAGAAGCTGGCCAAAGAAGGCCCTGAAGATGATCTTAATAAAGATCGAAACGTTGGCACGATAAAGAAAATGTTTTCTGTAACCTACATCACACCAGACCGCATCTCACGATTTCTGAATAATTATCGACTAACAGTCACTACTCACCACACATATTTCTTATGTTTAATTATAAGCTTTGTTTTGTACTTTCATGTCACTTATTTTGTAATTTCTTGCATGGCATAAATGTTCTTAATTTTTTTTGTGATATTCGTATTAGTGGATTATTAATTATTTATTTGACTGTCTTATTTTTATGCTTATGTGATAAATAGAATTTTTAAAATTTTTCGCACGGATTAATACTTTCTGTCAGACATATATAAAAATCCGTATTTTTTGAAATTTTAAAATATCCTGGAACGCGTTCAGGTTTTTAACTATCTTAATGGGCATTCACGACACGACACGCAAGAATGGCACAATTACACAGAAGACAAACACTTTGAGCCCTGAAGATGATCTCAATAAAGATCGAAACGTTGGCACGATAAAGAAAATGTTTTTCTTAAAACCTACATCACACCAGACCGCATCTCACAATTTCTAAATAAATATCTTAATATATGAAGTTCCATATTTTAACACATGAGGATCCCCCCCCCTGAGACTTAGAATATGGGTAACCAAAACTGTTTTCAAATAATAATTATGTACTGTTATAAATTTTGTGAGTGTTTTCTAATAACCTTCGAAGAATAAATCGATAGGTTGCAGTATATTACGACCGGTATCGCACATAAATCCAAAGGCTTTCGACCACAGGCATAAGCTCATAAAAATGAGTTTCATTTTGTACCTATTGAAATAATAGAAGGTGAAAGTGATTTATGAAATCTGCGCTGCCCTTTTATACTTTGACGTTTTGATATACTTCCGATCATTTTAAACAATACTCCACGGCATCCGTTCACCGATCGAAATTAAATGCAAATAAAAAATATAAAAGAAAATAATGTTAAATAAAAAAGTAAAATTTTTACGAGGTACAATCGCGAAAAAATACACCACCGAATTGACAGCAATTTGGGCGACGAAGGCCATGGCAAGATTCGATAGAGACAAATGACTGGCATTTGAAAATATATGGCCGTTAATAATAACAATCCAAAAAACGGCAGGGTAAAAAGGTAGACGAAAATTCTCAGTTCTAAAAAAATTGGATCTCGCTCTTACAACTGATTACACAGAAACCGCAGTGTGCAATTTCATAACGTCTTAAAAAATAATATGCTGGATTTCTCGCACCTCACGTCTAGTTCTAATTTTTATCGAACATAACCCCGCATATCTGACCTCGTGAGAACTACATGCGGATATCTTGTTTGTAAGAAGTCGTTTTTCGATCTTATCTTTTAATAATTCTCGAAGGTTCATACGACAATTACAAACATAAAATGGAAATATATGGAAAAGAAGATTTGCACAATAACATGAATATATTTAAGACATGTATGATTAATCCATTACTTTTAGTGGTCTATTGACCAAATTACTTCTTTCAATTAATTAATCTGTTTATGTAAGGTTTTTGGTTGAAATGAAAAAGTTAGTGTCACGAGCGAGATTCGAACCCACAACCTTCGGCCTCGTGACATTAAATTTTTCACTTACATGTAATGGATTTAATAAGGAAAACGAAGTATAACTTCCCTAACAGCTCCACGCCAATTCATATTTCGCCGAGAATCGAATCCTGATTACATATTTGAAAAAAATGGCAGAAAGGAGGGAAAATTCGAAAGATAGGCTGAGATGGGAAGTTGGTATCCGAGTGAACTTAACTCGCCATAGCTCAAGTGGTTAGAACAGCGGCGTATTGAGCCGAAGGTCGTGGGTTCGAATCCCGCTCGTGACACTAATTTTTTCATTGCAACCAAACACCTTATATAAAAAGGTATTAGTATAGTGCTTGGTCGCTTTCCATCGATTACAAGATGGAAATTTTACATTGGCGCTGAATAAATCATTGTTGCCAATACACTGGCAGAAACAAAGCAAGAAAAACACATCGCCTGCCCTAAACACAGGGGATTTCCTGGTAACCTTAAACAAAATTGCTAAAATTGGTATTTTTCTGAAGCAACTTTGGGCTCGAAAGGGTTACATTATAAACTGCATTTGAAACTGTTGATGTTTGGCAAATATAACAATCCACACAAGATGAAGTAGATCGATTCCAAGATGGAAATTTTAAATTGGCGCCAAATAAATCAGTGTTGCCAATACACTGGCAGAAACAAAGCTAGAAAAACACATCGCCCGCCCTAAACTCATGGGATTTCCTGGTAGCCTTAAACAAAATTGAATAGGCATTTTTCTGCAGCAACTTTGGGCAAGAAAGGGTTAAATTATAAACTGCATTTGAAAAATTTGATGTTTGGCAAATATAACAATCTACACAAGATGGGGTAGATCGATTCCAAGGTGGAAATTTTACATTGGCGCCGAATAAACCAGTGTCGCAAATCCACTGGCAGAAAAAAATCAAGAAAAACACGTGGCCCCTCACTAAACTCATGGGATTTCGTGCTAACCTCAAACAAAATTGCTTAAGTTGTCACTGTTCTAAAGCAGCTTTGGGAAAGAAAGGATTAAGATATAAACTCGATATGAAACTTTCATGTTTGACAAATATAACAATCGATACATAATGGAGTATTTCAATTACAAGATCGAGATTTTATATTGGCGCCCAATAAATCAGTGTTGTCAATATAAGGGCAAGCGGGAAAAATACCAAGCCCGCCCTAAACTCATGGGATTTCCTGGTAACCTAAACATAATTGCTATAGTTAGCATTGTTCTAAAGCAACTTTGGGTAAGAAAGGATTAACTTATAAACTGCATATAAAAAATTTGATGTTTGGCAAATATAACAATCTACACAAGATGCGGTAGATTGATTAAAAAATGAAAATTTTACATTGGCGCCAAATAAAACACTGTTGCCAATACACTGGCAGAAAAGAAGTAAGAAATACACTTCGCCCCTCTCTAAACTCATGGGATTTCGTGCTAACCCTAAACAAATTGCTTAAGTTGGCACTGTTCTAAAGCAGCTTTGGGAAAGAAATGATTAAAATATAAACTCGATATGAAAATTTCATGTTTGTCAAATATAACAATCGATTCATAATGGTATTTCAATTCCAAGATCGAGATTTTATATCGGCGCCCAAGAAATCAGTGTTGCCAATATAAGGGCACGCAGGAAAAACACCACGCCCGCCCTAAACTACACAAAATACGGTAGATCGATTCCAAAATGGAAATTTTACATTGGCGCCAAATAATTCAATGACAATCTACTCATTCTGTGTTGGTTTGACAAACTTAAGTTAGGCCTGCACTTTCAAGCCAGTTTGTGTATGTGTTATATATCATTGATTATGGTCGTTTTAAATAATTTTTTAATTTAAATTTCCATAAGTACCGTTTTGCTTTCAATACTCGAATCAAGTTTATGCTGTTTTCAAAAGTTGATCTGGTATAAACAACAAAGGAAATTTTAAGAATATTGTTATAAGAAAAAACAGCCTAAATCTTTGATCAAACTTTTTTCCTTGTAGAATTGAAATTACTAAACTACTTGAGACTGGCAAAGTTTAGTTTTCTTCTGATCTGCTTAGTCTACTCATCATTGTTTGTGTGGCTTTTGGTATTGACAAATTTATAAAATAACTTAGTGATCGTAAGATTAGTAGAAATTTTTTAGTTCAGAAGAACATGTTAAAGTTATAAGTATTGATTGTAAAAACATGATAACCTTTTTGTAAGATCTTTATTGTGATGTTCTTTGGCTTTATAGCGTCGATTTACGACTTGAGATACATCCTCCCAGATAGAAACTGCACTTAATATTTTAGATTCAATAACCAGATATCTGTCGAAATCGGTTGTTATTCTTCAAAAGGTTCCACAGCCAATTTAAGACTTCTTTCCCGATTCTAATAATGGCGAGATGCCCCCGATCGCGAAGAGACAACAATTGGCAACCGTCGGAAAGGGCAATCTTTCCATCAGAAAGCAACCGCGCCGTTACGCAATTACCAGATTCGTTCTGCCAAACGAACCTATAGGAAAACGCGGAGTCGGACGGCGAAATGAAAGACCTGAGAAAGAGCCCGTAGTTCAAACGGGCAATCAGTCAGGCAAAGTGTGAACTAATTGCTTGAAAGACGCCACATCTGCCGGTTGCCAATTATGGAAAAACAACACTTAATTGACACTCTATCCATACGAAGACCTGTGAGGGCTAGCGGTCCGCTCAAGACCCTGGGGTAAGATTTCCTGCCCGGCCACGATAATTAATTACAAGTCAAGCCTGTTAATTGGAGCTATTAGTAACCATTTAGTTAGTGGAATTTATTTACAAATGTATATACGTATATTATATCTGTCATCGTTTTAAAAAAAAAAACTGTTTGATACCTCATGAGTTCGTTAAAAAGAAAAGGTTGGAATATTTGCTAATGCTTAGCTAATCTCATGAGTGCAGTGTTTTTCCTTTAATGTTTCTGCCAGTCTATTGGCAACACTGATTTATTTGGCGTGAATGTAAAATCTCCATCTTGGAATCTTCTATCCACTGCATCTTGACATTCCAAAAATCAAATTTTTCATTTGCAGTTTATAATCCCTTTCTTATCAAAAGTTGCTTTAGAACAACGCTAACTTTAGCAATTACATTTAGGTTACCTGGAAATCCCATGAGTTTAGGGCGGGCGTGGAGTTTTCCTGCTTGCCCTTATATTGGCAACACTGATTTATTAGGCGCCATTATAAAACCTCGATCTTGTAATTGAAATACTCCATTATGTATCGATTGTTATATTTGTCAAAGTTTCATATCGAGTTTATATTTTAATCCATTCTTTCCCAAAGCTGCTTTAGAACAGTGCCAACTTAAGCAATTTTGTTTAAGGTTAGCACGAAATCCCATGAGTTTAGGGAGGGGCGAAGTGTTTTTCTTACTTTTTTCTGTCAGTGTATTGGCAACAATGATTTCTTTGGCGCCAATGTAAAATCTCCACTTGGAAACTTCTATCCACTGCATCTTGTGTCGATTGTTATATTTTCCAAAAATCAAATTTTTCATATGCACTTTATAATTTAATCCTTTCTTGCCCAAAGTTGCTTCAGAAAAATGCCAATTTTAGCAATTTTGTTCAAGGTTAGCAGGAAAACCCATGAGTTTAGTGCGAGGAAAATGTTTTTCTTGCTTTGTTTCTACCAGTGTTAAGAAAACATTCAAATTTTTGGCGCCAATTTTAAAACTCCATCTTGGAATCTTCTGTCTTTAACATGGCGTCACCCCACCACTGCCTCTTGTATCGATTCTTATCCATACAAGAACTTTTTCATATCCAGTTTATAACTTAACCCTTTCTTGCCCAAAGTTACTTCTTATAGATGCCAATTTTAGCAATTTTGTGAAAGTTAGCAAGAAATCCCGTGAGTTTAGAGAGAGCGTAGTGTTTTACCTGCTCTGTTTCCGCCCGTGTATTGGCAACACTGATTTATTGGGCGCCAATATAAAATCTCGATCTTGTAATTGAAACACTGTATTATGTATCGATTGTTATATTTGTCAAACCTCAAATTTTCTTATCCCGTTTATAATTTAACCCTTTCTTATCCAAACTTGCTTTAAAACAATGCCAAGTAGCAATTTTGTTTAGGTTACCAGGGAATCCCATGAGTTTAGGGCAGACGTACTGTTTTCCTGCTCTGTTTCTCCCCGTGTATTGGCAACACTGACTCATTTAGCGCCAATGTAAAATTCCTATCCTCGACTCTTCTATCTCCAACAATCCATCGCTATATTTGCCAAACATTGTTCATATCAGTGTTTTGACTGTACTATTTCTGACCGTGTATTGGCAACACTGATTTATTTGAAGCCAATCAAACCTCTCCATCACTACACTTACAGGATTTCTCGCTAATCTATTAACCATGTTGCTAATGTTCATCTTAATCTAAAGCAACATTATTCCATAAAGGGTTTTAAAAAATTGATTTTGGGTAACTTTTCATTACTCTAAAAAATTATAGATTATTTTTATAAAAGCACACACACGCATACACTTAAACACACACATCCTAACAAACAGACACTCATAAAAGCGCATACACATAGGTATACAAGTTGTCGTTAAAATTAAGCGTTAAGCGCAGTTTGTAAAACATGAATAATAATTATAAAATTATTCAATAGGTTAATAAATCTAGTCGTGGACCTCTTTACCGACTGTTATTGAAATTCTTCTTAATTGGGGGACATGTAATTTTTATTAAATAATGATACTATTTCAATAAAATAGCGTTATTATTGAGAATGACAAGTCATATATGAAAATAACTTGCCCCTGAGCCAACAGTAAATTCAGAACTCAAGAACGTTTTAATCTAGCGGAGAGACAAAAGGAAAAGAAATTTGCGTATGAATTGTAATTTTATTTATGAAGACCTTGCAACCGATTGTCCGATTGGTCGTAATTGACTTGCGTGCACAATGGCGAGGCTCAATTATCCCAAGGCTTTATTGTTTTTTCTCTTCGGCGCTCAAAAACAAGGCGCTCATGTTACCTGGCCGAGCATTGTTCGCTCTACGCCTGACGTCACGTCCACGGTAAAGCACCGTTGGAAAAATAATTGAGGGATGAGCGAGATAGGTTCGTATCAGATTATTGCACTAAACACTAATTAGTGTAAACAGAATTAGTGTGTTTGTGTGTGCGTGTTCTACCCGGCAATTACACGGCTGTATTGTGTGGTTCTCACGCTCCAACATTCATCTCCGTCTCTCTCATCTCCGGAGCTTTTTTCGCCCTCTCTCTCCCTCGGGCTATCCCTCCTAGACAACGACGTACACCGGGATGAAATAAATAAGAAATTGTTAATGCCCTTTGTTTTCGACGTGTGCGTGTGTTAAAACCGAACAATGAAGATAATAACGACCGGCCGAGGGCGGACGATTCCGGCTCTAATCAACTCCACGCCCATTTATATGCGAACAAATCCTTAAGCATTCACTCTTATTTTTAACCTCTCGAAATATTATCCTAAATGTTGAGATATTCTTTACTTCAACCTCTGACCATTTCAATTATTATCTCAAATTACTCATAAATGATTAAGGCCTAATGATCTTGTTTTCCGAAGGGGCATAGCATTCGTATTTTTCTTTTCAGACAGGGTGAACCTAGCGAATATAATGTGACAAGCAGATTTATGTGTTTTGTTGAGATAATCGTTTCCGGTCCTGTATCTCTTACGCCCTCTCCCTCTCAACTTCTATCTTTCGCCTATTCTCACTCTTCAGCAGTCTATCATATCTGTTCTATGGTTGTGTACCTTTAACCGTTTATGACATTCACACTTACACATATTTTATCTTTCTTCCTCTCTTCCGCTCTCTCTCACTCTCCCCTGCACTGTCTCTTTCTTTTTCTTTCTCTCCTTCTCTTTTTGTCTGTCACCTCCTCAAATCACCCCCTATCCTTGTTTCACCATCAACAACCAACCTATCTCCTTCCACTCCACCAAAACCTTTCCTGGAAACCACACACTTCCAAAATTTCCCAAGGTGTTGGATCCCTCATTCAATTCCGCCGGTCTTGGTTCTACCTTTCACCTTTCGTAAACTCCTTGTCTCTTCCTTCATCTTTCATCGACTACAGTTGTAACTTATGGTGGACTTTCGGAGGAATAAGAAGTCTGAAAAGACTGATGAATTGTTGGGTCAGATTTATTTTCGGCACCTCAGAATGTCTAGAGTCTCACACCTGTATTCAGATCTATACTGGCTTTATTCCCTCTTCCTTGGAAAGTATTTCCTCGGCTTCTTCCTTTATCAATCTATACACACATTCAATACGCATTCACACAAATAAATACATTCACACTACACAATATTTCTTCATTAACCTGCATACGTACACAGTACCCGCGATGGGGATGCTATTCTGCCATCAACCCCTCCTCATTCACTCTAATAAATACACTCACTCATACAAAGCACATGTTTTGACGGCTGTATGTAATAAAAAATTACCAATTCCCCTGAAAAGCCTAAATTCTTATTATAGCTTCTCTTATTTCTATTTTTTTGTATTTTGTATTATGTGATTTAGTTAACCTTATTTTACTTGATATTAACTTCAAACGTTCATTATTTCAAGTACCAAATTTGTAAAAAAAAATTTGTGTCTCTAGTCCCAGAATAAGGAATCTCTCTTTCATTCTCTCTCCTCTCACTCTCTCTCTCTCACTCTCTCTCTCTCTCTCTCTCTCTCTCTCTCTCTGTCTGTCTAAGAATATCTCTTGCCTCTTCTTCCTCCTTAACCGTCTTTCTCTCTTTTTGTATGGTTATCTGCCTTTAATAGTTTATAAAATTTACATTTACACAAAATTTTCCTTTCCCTCCCTCCCTCTTTCTCCATTTCTTGCTTTCCTTCTCTACATTTTTCCCCTCTCTCTTTCTCTGTTTTTTCTCTCTCTCTTTCTCTTTTTCTAACAATGTGGTTTATGGCATTCACACTTATTCACAGTTTTTCTTTCTCTATTTCTCTATATATATTTCTTGCTTTTTCTTTCTCTATTTTCCTCTCTCCCTTTCTCTCTTTCTTTCTCTGTTTCCTCTCTCTCTCTCTCTCTCTTTCTCTTTTTCTAATCATATGGTTTATGACATTCACACTTATTCACAGTTTTTCTTTCTCTATTTCTCTATATATATTTCTTGCTTTTTCTTTCTCTATTTTCCTCTCTCCCTTTCTCTCTTTCTTTCTCTGTTTTTTCTCTCTCTCTCTCTTTATCTTTTTCTAATAATATGGTTTATGACATACACATTTATTCACAGTTTTTTCTCTCTATATATTTCTTGCTTTTCCTTTCTCCATTTTCCTCTCTCCCTTTCTCTCTTTTTCCTCTTTCCCTTTCACTCTTTATCCTCTTTTCCTTTCTCTCTATCATTTCTGTCTCTTTCTCTGATTTCTCTTCCTCCTTCTTTTTCAATATCTATTTCTTTCCTTGCTCTTTCTACCTCTCTTTATTCGTTCTCTTTCTCTAATAAATTGTTAATCCTCTTTGGTCTAATTTTATAGTTATGTGACTTTATTTGAATTACTTGTACGTTTATTATCTATGATTGACACACATTTTTTCTCTTTCACATTCCCCCCTTCTCACTCTCTCTCGCTCTCTCCTTCCTTCTCTCCTCTCACTCTCTCACTTCTCTCTTTCCCTCGACCTCTTCCATTCCCTATCTCTCTCTATCTTGAATAAGCAAACTAGTTCACATCTTTAAAGGCGTGGGTCAATTATAGATATTGCGCCACCCACTCCATGATTGAAATGAACTAATAATAATCACCTTTATTCGTCGATAAATCAGCAACTTTCACTTTGAATTATTATAAACCGTCTTGTTTACCTTGAATTTGAAAAATCGAAATTGAATAAGGCATAAACTCTTCTGCCCGTGCTGTATCGCACATTTTGAAAATAAAGCAACGACAGATGAAAAGGAGTTGCCGTTGCGAAACTGCGTTGGGTGGTCCAGACTTGAAACGGAGTGAAATCAAAACACGACTGATAACAGATCAGCGAGGTTTAGAGGTGATCCATTTTGATCCGACTCGAGTCAACTTTGTTAATTGGTTTTTTTCTTTACATTTCACCCTTCGCTTTGATTTGTTGGTATTTTTAAATTAATATTACCAAATATGTGTTTGATTATGGTGAAATAATGAACGTGTTTCTAAAGTGGAATAATTTTGGGTTTTTTTCATCAAAGGATATGAAATTCAAAAATGAACGTAACTTAATTTTTAAAGATAAAGATAAATTATCGTGGAAAAATTGTCGACAGCGTGTATGATTTAAAATTTAGAGATTTTTCGTCCCTAATTATATAAACGAAGGAGGCATATATCACGGAGAAAATCCGGAGCGAAATGTAAATCACGGTGTTAGGAAATGGTCCGTTTCTCTTTTTTAAAAAAGCAGGTGCGTTTTTATTTATTGGATATTAATGCAGGCTTCCATTGGCCACGGCGGGTTCACACGGTGCCCGCCGATTGGCGGAACTGACCCTGTCCATGGGAAGGGTCGATAGGTGATCTGCCCTGGAAACATGGAAAAACCGGTCTCCGAAATTCGGACAATGTGGGAACCCTTTTCCGAAGGGCCGGACTGGCCGGTGTCGACTTTTTAATCCACAATGGGCCCTATGCTAATCCTTGACCCTTGACCGCGTCTTCCTGGGCCTTTTATCGCCGGGATATCCACTGTGGGAAATGTTTTAATTATAACACTTTTTTTGTTAAAATAACGTTGCTTTTAATACGTTTACGTTTCTGTAAGACCTTTATTAATTTATTTTTTGTAATAAAGACTAATCAAAATTGTTCTAATTCTTGACCACACCGTTTCTCTCCTTTCTTAGTTCCATTCCGCGTTGGTTTTGGTGTATTTTAGGTAAAATCAAATTTTATTTGCCCTAATACATAATTAATTATTTTTAACATATGCGAAGTTCCAAGCATTTTCTTTTATTCTATTTGCAGTTTTTTTAATCAATTTTTTGAGGAATTTACGTCTAACGCTTTCTCCTATTTCTCGCACTTTCTCTCTATCTCTCTCTATCAATATTTATCTTTCTATCTATCTATCTATCCATTTATTTAGATCAAATTTTGCGTTTTAAGTGTTTAAATAAAACGCTTAATCAATCTCTCTTTTTCACATCTTTCTCCATCTATCTATTTGTATCTGTCACTCACTCCTCTCTTTATATCTCTCACTCTTTCTTTCTCTCACACTCTCACTATTAATATAATCTTTCAGAAACCTACACAGAAACCCTCTCAAACATTCGCATTAACATTTATTAGACTTTTACTTCTTTCTCTCTCTCTCTCACACACACACACACACACAATCTCTCCCTCTCTCTCTCTCTCTCTCTCTCTCTCTCTCTCTCTCTCTCTCTCTCTCTCNCAATCTATTTATCTATCTATCTATTTCTTTCTCTCTCTATATATATATAATAAACTTGTTTTATATTTTCTTCTTCTTCCTTTCAGATCAAGTATCAATTCCGTCCTTAATACATTTTTGAAAATCAGATTATTTTGAGCGCTAAATACCAATCCTGCCCGGAGGACCAACAAGTTATTTGTCACTACTATACACTACTTGAAAATAGTACAGTCTAATCCGTTAAAACTCGACTACTAATAACCTAATAACATTTATTAGACTTTTACCTCTCCCTCTCACTCGCTCTCTCTCTCTCTCTCTCTCTCTCTCTCTCTCTCTCTCTCTCTCTCCCCTCTTATTAACTCACTCATTCACTCGTTTTTCTATGTACTTTTATATCAATCTATCTGTCAATGTATCTTTATCTTCTCTCCACAATTTCTCTAGAAACACATTTCTTCCTCTCACTCATTTAATCAACCACTTTTATGATGTCGATCCACCAAGTCTTTCATGTTCAACTCACCCACTCAACTCATATTTTCACGCATTAAATTTTAGCTAATTTACTAACACAAATTTACTTATTAGCACTTATTTATTTACCGATGTTGCACATATTCAGCTCATACAATCCACTCACTATTAGCCAACTCACTATTTAATTATTCACAAGTTCGTACTTCACAAACTAAACTCATTTTCTCTCTCTCTCTCTCTCTCTCTCTCTCTCTCTCTCTCTCTCTCTCTCACTCTCTCATATCTTTTTCGCACCCTCCTCATTAATTTTTTTACTTCTGCTGTATATTTATTTACCTACCCCGCTTTATATGACGGCAAAAATTATGAAGACGTTTCAAAATTCAGTTGAGGTTCAAAAGGATCAATCCAAAGGATGATATCCAAACACGATCCGCAAAACTCAGTGAGGTTGAATTTGCGTCTGAATCGAAATTAGGATTGCCAAATTTGCTATTTCTTCTATTCAGAAACCACTCGTGCCTAATAACAATGGAAAAATAAAAAGGTCGTGTCGGAGATGTTGACCCAGTTTCGGTTGAAGAAGGATACCGCCCACGCGTTCGCCTCTTTCGCGTTCCACATTTCCCAAGGAGTCCAGTCCTTGGTGCGTCGGTACCGGGATAATTTCCATTATTGAATATGCCGCCTGGATTTAAATAGCCAAGGTCTTTCGTCGATGAAGGTCGGGATCTCCGGGTACAGAACGGTGAAAGGTAACTAATCGCGGGACGAAGAGATTCTCCCGGTAATGGTGAGATTTACGAGGGAACATCAACCCGGCTAACTTTCCTTTCTCACACCCATACGTCCGTTTAATAAAATGATTTCCAGTAACGGGCCGTTAGTCTGCTTTTATTGGTCCTTCTTTTATGGCCTCTAGCCGACAGATTTCTATTATTAACGGGGCTATGGGATGAGGAGAATGCGAATTTCCGGCATCTCACCTCGCTTAGCATAAGAACTTTGCGGTCTACGTCACACTACCTTAAAAAAAAGTCCAAACATATTCATCTTAATATTTTTCTAATCGACTATGATGATTCGAGTCCGCGAATGTTTTCCAACAGTCGACAGGTAATTGGATGAATTCATCAACATACCCCGTCACTAATGACTTAGAGAACTTACAAAACGTTAATTAAAATACTGACAAGCAATAATTAACTTATTACGCGATGTGCTTTTTAATAAATATGGAAATGTCTGCACATTAAAACTAAAAAATACATTTTTTTAATGTCAATGAAGATTAACATTTACAACTTGAAGTTCATCCCATGAAGAACTTTTCCTTTTCGTACACACTTTCTACTGTTAAGTTGGTTGATGACACGGTCTCGAAACCTTACACTGATTATCATCAGATCGGACAATACAAGCCGTCAGAATCTTATGGCTATCGACGGCCGATCTTGAAAAAAGTCGAGCTTTATGCGTGCTGCGCTTTACGGTCGTGCAGTTTAAGACAGGTAGCAAAGTCGGTAGCATCCTTGTTTACGATGAAGTTTACGAGGCTCCAGGAACCTGGAATCTGACCCGGGCGCTTTTAAGATTTGAGAGAGAAAGTTCCCCTGCCAATTACATCCAAGATGTAACTGTAAATGTAATCGATGTAAATTTAAAATTTATTATTATTATTTAAAATTTAAAAGGAGGGAAAATTGAAAAAGTGTGGTTGAGATGGGAATTTGGTGTCAGAGTGGATCCAAGTCACCATAGCTCAAGTGGTAGAGCGGCGTATTTAGCCGATTTTTTTAAATTTATTTTTTTACAGTCCAAACAGGTCAGGTACCCAAGCGTAGAACAGTCAAGCAGTTCGTGGGGTCGAATCCCGCTTGTGACATGACTTTTTTATCTCAACCAAAACCTGAATTAATTGAATAGTAAATTTAAAAGTTAGTAAATTCACTAATTTCGTGGTCCACTTGACCAATTAATATCATTTAATTAATTAAAGTTTGAAGTTGAGATAAAAAAGTCAGTGTCACGAGCGGGATTCGAACCCACGATCTTCGGCTAGATACGCCGCTGCTCTACCACTTGAGCTATCGTGACCTCGATCCACTCGGACACTAGCTTCCCACCTCAACGACATCTTTTGAATTTTCCCTCCTTTTTGCCATTTTTCAAATGTCGTGTAATCAATTTGATTCTCGACGACTAATGGAATGGCGACGGAGAGCTTTAGTGAAGGATACTTCATTTTAAACTTATTCAATTCACTAGTTTCGTGGTCCGCTTGACCAGTTAATATCTTACAATTAATTAAGGTTTTTAGTTGAGATAAAAAATTCAATGGCACGAGCGGGATTCGAACCCACGATCTTCGGCTAGATTCGCCGCTGCTCTACCACTTGAGCTATTGTGACCTCGATCCACTCGAACACTAGCTTCCCATCTCAACGACACCTTTTGAATTTTCCCCCCTTTTTGCCATTTTTCAAATGTCGTGTAATCAATTTGATTCTCGGCGACAAATGAAATGGCCACGGAGAGCTTTAGTGAAGGTATACTTCATTTTAAACTTATTAAATTCACTAGTTTCGTGGGATTCGTCGTAAAAAAGTCAGTGGCACGAGCGGGATTCCAACCCACGATCTTCGGCTAGATTCGCCGCTGCTCTACCACTTGAGCTATCGCGACCTCGATCCACTCGGACACTAACTTCCCATCTCAACCAGACGGGTTCGAATCCCGCTCGTGCCATTGACTTTTTTATCTCAACTAAAAACCTTAATTAATTTTAAAAGTTAGTTTTTATTTAATATACAATATATACCTTGTACGAGTATATATTATATGTCCTGTAGGAAAAAAAATGAATATTTTTTTAGAAGATGTAAGGGAGACTAATGATAAAAGTCATTATTTCTTGACAAATCGTACTCTTCGTACAAAGAATATTATCATAGATAAAATTCAACTTTGTATTTACAAATTCAAAGCTGAGGACCGCGAGGAATGCCGAGCCTTGGGGCTTTATTGCCGTTCAATAAAAACTTACGCCCTGAGCTTTCTCAATGGTTCCGAGACCTTTGACCCACTTCGACCGACACATTCGTTATTGGCTTTAATAAATTATTTGTTATTAGGGCGATTGTGTAACTGGAAGTCCAACGGCTGACATTTATTGCAATATTAATGTTTATCATATGTATCCGGGGGGGTCTTGGACACACGATTGACCCAAAGGGCGAGTGTCGCATTTTTAATCTATTTCTCGTCATTGGGATTTTTATCAAAATATAGTTTTAAACAATACAAATTAGAACCAGAAAGTAAATAAAAATTTATAATTCGACAAATTAAGGAAATAAACTAAGTGGATGTGACCTTGTTTTGGTCACGCTCTCCAGCCTGTTATTGATTGACTCTCCTTTCCTATTTTCATTACGTTAAGAAGGCAATTTCTTATATTCTGTTCAAAATTGTATTTCTTTTGAATCTTGTGCTGACAAATTATTGGTTTTCTTTCATATTGTTCGTTTATTTGCTTTCGTAAAGCACGGCGAATCGATTCTAGATCAGAGTGATGTTTTGCCTGAGAAACATCATTTTACGTCCATTCCTCGGTGTTATTCGGAATGGTCAATTTTTATTTGATTTATTTTTGGTTTCAGTATAATTTAAGAACGATAAGAAGTTATTTTTAAACAATAAGGTAGTTCAGGGAAAATCAATTTTCGATTAACTTACTCCCTCTCACGGTACAACTACACGGTTCTAAAGTTCATATTTTACACATATGTTGTCGAGAATGTGACTTGCGGTTTTGGCTCTATGAAGTTGCACAAATAGGAAGAAGATTGATTGGACGAGGAATAAACAGCCGCCAACATTTTGTTTTGAACGTCGTAGTCATTCTTATAAATAGCCAAACTGTGAAATTCCCGATGAAGACTCTCCCGATCGATTCGACTTGATAGGGCACAAAAAACGTCAAGTTTGATCAAGACATTGTGAACAAATTCGAAATTGTGAAAAATCAAGAGTTTTTAGGTGTTGAGTAAAAATGTGTGGTGTTTAATGATCGTTAGTTGATGATTATTTGGAGATCGTGAGATGCGGTCTGGTTTTAAAAAAACATTTTCTTTATGGTGCCAACGTTTCGAACTTTATTGGAATCATCTTCAGAGCCTTGTATTTCCTGCATTTCAACAAAAAGGTTCTTAGGTTCATAGCCAATGCAAGTTTCTTTTCATGTCCTCCAGGGTACTTTTTGCTTGGTGTCCATATGTAGTTGAAATCTGTTCATAGAATCCCATGTGCTTCGTTCTTCTCGTGTAGAAATGTGTGGTGTTTATTGACCGTTACTTAATTATTATTTGAAGATCGTGAGATGATACGATATGGACACCAAGCAAAAAGTATCTTGAAGGACATTGCATCGGCTATCAATCAGAGAACCTTTTTGTTGAAATGCAGGCAATACAAGGCACTGAAGAAGATCTCGATAAAGCTCGAAACGTTGGCACGATAAAGAAAATATTTTTCTTTAACCTACGTCACACCAGACCGCATCTCACGATCTCCAAATAAGTACCGAGCAAAATAGATCAAAGGGTCAGTTGTAATCCTCGTCTATCTTTTATTAAAATCGTGATTTGCCTGTAAAGCAAATTACAGAATGGATTAAGCGAACCAGGAAGAGAGAAACGACAGTAGAATGGAAAAGTTATGGGATTCTTAGGGCAAAATAACTTCGACCTTGTTCGCTTAAAAAATTTCGAAAAATAATACATCAAATTTATAATCTGACCGCGTTAACGGGCGTAACTAATTATTTAGAAGGCTCAGATATTTTTTTTCTGTTTGTGTGGATAGCAATCAAATGATAAATTAAATTCATCTGAGAAATAAAAGCCTACAAAGTTTCAGTGTCTAATATAGCTTTAGGAAAGTTAATATTTTTAAAACTTTGTCCCTCTCTAAAAAACCTATTTTTTAATTATATTTTATAATTTTACACTGCTGAAATTTGTGTTTTTTAGAGAGGTTTGCAGAGGGGCTGGATTCTCATTCAAATTAAATAGGGAACGAAAAAATACGAACCCAGTAAAATATCAGGTAATAATTCGTTTGGGTTTGACAAACTCCAAACCCAAGAATTATTCCTCGACTCCACACCATCGTAGATCGAGAAAAATACGTGCTCACTCGAAAGGTTTCAATATTTTAAAAATCGCTCACACAAAAACTGTAACGCAGAAAGGCTAAATTGATTATGCTTTTAGATATCGAAGTTTTGATTGATGATTGAGCGTAATAATATTGGCCTGTTCAATTTCATTATCAAAGCCATTTAATATTGCCATATTGGCAAAAAAAATTTAAATTAATGAATAAAAAAAATAAAACAGCTGTTCTATAACATATGAAAATTAGTTATATTTAAAACTGAAAATTAGATATAAATAAATATAAAAATACTACATTAAATAACAATTAAAATTAAAATTTGTATAAAATTAAATATAAAACAAATGGTTCTTCTGTTAATTCGCGATTTTTGAAAATATCAAATAATTGGTCTATATTATTGTTATTTTTATTTTTTTACGAGGGTTCGCAACAGTAGAGGTTATATCAGCCCTCGGGGTGCCGGTGTTTTTGAAAAAAAGTGCATTTGTAAATATGTCGGGTTCGAATGCAGGGCCGCTGGGTTCGAACCCGGGACCTTTACCTTACAGTGATGAGCGCCTTGTGAACGCCTAAACCGTTGCGGATACCGACGCCCCTAATTGGTCTATACAATAATTATTTTATTTTTAAAAATCTAGAATTAATAAAAGAATCTTTTTTGCATTACATTTTGTATAAATTTTGATTTTAATTATAAATAATTTTTATGCGGTAGTTTAAAAAATAACCAATTTTATTTTTTTAATGGTTTTTTCTTAAATGTGTATACTTTTCCCATCAAAATAACTTTTTTAAATTTTAGATTAACTCTTTCTATCTTTAGATTATCCTTTTTTTACATAAATTAACCAGTTTTGATTTTCGATTCATTCTTTTTAACGTTTTAACAAATTAAACCTTTATAATTTTGAATAAACCTTTCCTTTAAAAGCTTTAAAAATTAGGAGATCATATGGATTGTAAGCATGCAAATTTTGTACATTTGTGATTTTTGTTTAAATATAAAAGATTTGGGCCAATAAGACTAAGAAAATTAATTATATTTATAATTGAAATTTTTATATTAATAATAAAAAATAAAAGATTCTTTTTTTTTTAAATTTGAGAATAACAGTTAATAATTAAAGTTACATCAAAGTAAATGAAAGACAATTGATTTTTGAAATAATTCCAGATATTTAAATTATTTTATTTGAGAAAAATGTCGAATTAATACAAAAAACATTATTCAGAAATCGTGAGATGCGGTCTGGTGTGATGTAGGTTCCAGAAAAACATTTTCTTTATCGGGCCAACGTTTCGATCTTTATTGAGATCATCTTCAGTGCTCAAAGGTTTGTTTTCTCGAAAGTGTGCCATTGTTGCGTGTCGTGTTGAGGGTGCCCCTAATCAGCACACAAAAACATTTTTTTACTTAAATATATTTTTTATTAAAAAGAGGTAAAATATTTCCCGTCGGGAGGGCTTAACGTTCAATTACCCGTTGGGTCGTGCCAATGAGAGGTCAAACCACTTTACAATAATTTTTTCTATATTATTCGCAATTAAAAATCCAAATGTTACGCCCAAGATTCGAACCCTGGACGACATGCGTCGGACATCCTGAGTAATCGGCCACCGCGGTTCCACTTAACCGAGTTTAAATTAAAACGTAAAATCCTTGAATTTATTCCTTCATATAAAGTCGAGATGAAAGAATGCACATTTTCCTTTTCCTGTCATACTTGTTTACGCTTTCGCCCTTCCAGGAGGTACTTAATTTCTAACAGTGTTTTTAACTTGGTTTTGCCAATCATGATTGATACTTTCAAGCCGTTTTACTTCAATAAATAATTGTTAAATATGTGGTTTTGATCTGACAAATCAGATTTTTACATTAACCTTTAGAGAAAAGCGGCTTTCCTTGTCCATAGACATAAATTTATTAAATATCCGGACAAGCTTTGGGTGCAAGACCGTTTAAAATTATATTCAGGAATCTATAAACAATCTTCTCCCCGATTCGAGTCGAATATGCTGTAATCTCAAGGTAGTTTAAGAATATTTACCGCCACCCAAAACATCCTAATAACTTTCTTCCTGATCGGAACACATTGAAGATTAATAGAGGGCAACAAATTTAAAATAAAGTATCCAATGGCTTGTAAATTAGGCCTAAACGTTTTCGATTACCGCCTCCCTAAGAAATTAAAAACTTTCATTTGTGTAAAAAATAATCCTAATATGAAAAACCAGTTAGCATTTAATTATAATTGCCTAATTTATTTCGTCGGTAAATCATAACGGCCCTTGACGCCGGGCAGGAGTCAAATGGCAACGAATGAAATCTTCAGAAGGCATTAGAATTGAAGGCCGTGTAAATACTCGAGTTTGCTCAACTTCTCACGTGTCTGCTATTAGTGAACGTAATGTTATGTTTACCACGCATAACGGTCTGTTCTATATATGTAGCTCGGGCACACCGGCTAGAGAATTATCGGCAGTATGATGGCTGAAGGTCGCCACTTCCAACTTCCGTGTCAAACTGGAAATTCCTCCCGTCGATTATCTAAGATTTCCCATTAATATTTATAGATTTTTTTTAAGGGAAAAATTTCCATAGTCTGTGGCGCCTCTGTAAATCCATCAAATGTATGTCATAGTAATTTTACAGTCTGCTTATACAAACGGGCAGTTTATGTTCGTTGCTTAAGTTATAGCAGAATTTCTAACGAAAATAAACTCATTATTTTTTTTTTATAATAATAACCCTAGTTGCCATTGAAGAAAAAAAACTCTCTTCGTCCTTCCAGTGATATTCCTTACAGATCTGCTTAATTAATAAATGTGTGGTGTTTAGAGACCGTTAGTCAATGATTATTCGGAGATCATGAGATGCGGTCTGGTGTGACGTAGGTTTTAGAAAAACATTTTCTTTATCGTACCAACGTTTCGATCTTTATTGAGATCATCTTCAGGGCTCAAAGTGTTTGTTTTCTTCGTAATTGTGTCATTATTATCTGTCGTCGGACACTCTCAACACGACAAACAAGAACGACATATCTACACGGGAAACAAACTTTGAGCACTGAAGATGATCTCAATAAAGCTCGAAACGTTGGCACGATAAAGAAAATTTTTTTCTAAAACCTACGTCACTCCAGACTGCATCTCACGCTCTCCAAATAATCATTAATTAATAAAACAGTATTAATATTTTTTCATATAAACCCAAGCCATTGCAAGTTTTTTTTTTTCACTTTAATAAATTTAGTGTTAGATTATTTTTGACGCTGTGGTCGTTAGTTACCCTGGTGCAGAAGGCCAAAGCACTTATTAAATCTGGCCAGGATTGCATGTTATAAAGCAGTTGCATGTCTTTTTGATTTAAACCAACTATAAAAATTCAATTACCACAAAAATAATAAAGAATTATTGATTTTATTCATTATTTATTCGTATTCGTCCATTTTTCTGTCCAACTCGACTAGTAATCAAATGGGGCAACATGGATAAAAAATAATAGGATGAATTCTTCATTCGCATATTTTTAGACAAATTATAATTATTAAAAACAGGTCAGACTCATTATCGAAAGTTTGGAACGAGACATAGAATAAAAAATAGAATTACAAAATTTTGCCTGTATACTATAAATTAAATGTGTGGTGTTTAGTGACCGTTAGTTGATGATTATTTGAAGACCGTGAAATGCGGTCTGGTGTGACGTAGGTTTTAGAAAAGCATTTTCTTTATCGTGCCAACGGCTGTCAATCAGGGAACTTTTTTTTGAAAAGCAGGCAACACATGGCAAGAAGATGATCTCAATAAAGATCGAAACGTCGGCACGACAAAGAAAATGTTTTTCTAAAACGTACGTCACACCAGACCGCATTTCTCGGTCTTCAAATAATCATTAACTAACGGTCAGTAACACCACACATTTCTACACGAGAAGAACGAAGAACATGGGATTCTATGAACAGATTTCAACTATGAACGGACACCAAGCAAAAAATATTCTCAAGAATATCGCCAACAATGAGAAGAAACTTGCATCGGCTATCAATCAGAAAACGTTTTTGTTTCAATGCAGACAACACAAGGCCCTGAAGATGATCTCAATAAAGATCGAAACGTTGGCACGATAAAGAAATGTTTTTCTACAACCTACGTCACACCAGACCACATCTCACGATCCTCAAATAATCATTATCAATTAACATAAGAAAAAGGAGCTATGAAAAAGAGCTTCTGGCACATAATAAGCAATTGTTGTGCTTTGTGCTTATCAGACTTATTGAAACTTTACAAAAAGGATCATTTATTAAATTATTATCATAATCGATTGTCTCATCGTCACACCTCAAATAATGTTGGCTAAACCTTTCAAGTCCATAAGGATGGATTCAACCCTACTGGTTTCTTTAAAATACCATCATCAGGGCGCCATTTTTCAATAGCAGTGCACACTGTCAGTTAAATAAAACAAATATCTATATAAATTATTTCATATTATAAGTAGACGGTCTAAAAAGTAACTAGATCAACAGTAAGAACACGCTTTTCCAACGACCTTTGACTCTTTCGCCAAAAATAGTTAAAACTGAGGTTTGTTGCATTTGAATTTATACATGCTAGAATCCGCAAATGTACAGTCCTACATACACGTACGGAGTTGACCCTATTCTCTCAGTCCACCGCCAATTCCAGCTTTTGTAATTTACAAAACTCCAGAATCGCCCACCCCGGATGTTGCCAGTCCGGAGGCAGACCGCCAACGATATTGGGCGGGTGATATCAACAGCTAGGTCGCTTCAGATGTGAAACATACAACCAAACCCATTATTATTATTTTTTTTTTTTGGCTTTCAGTACTGAGCTGATTGGCCATATATGTGTATTTTTCGAGACCTCGGGACCAGAAACCTCCAGAGCCCCAAAGCGCCCCAGCCCGGCAGCGGGCATCCCGATCCCTATCTTCCCAATATATCCTAATTAGCCTTGTATAATATAATTAGTTGTAATAACATATTCATGAAGTCAGAAAACCATTCCCAAAGTGTGCACGAGTGCCATGCCGTCCACATTCTATAAGGCCCGAGGCTCATGGTAGCCAGAGTGATCGTGGACGCCCCCAACGGGCCAGCAACTCCAGGACCCCCTGGGCATGCCCCCAAACCCCACCACTAAACCCATTATATTACTTTTAAATAAGTTCTTTCATACAACCATTCACTCAATTGATTATGGAGTACTCGATATTCCTCCATCATTATTTTCATCTATTACATAACTTCTTTCAATGTAAGGTATTAGTTGAGATAAAAAAATAGTGTCACGAGTGCATCGATGTCGCGATAGCTCAAGTGGTAGAGCAGCCGAGGTCGTGGGTTCGAATCGCACTCGTGACACTGACTCTTTATCTCAACTAATACCTTACATAAAGATTAATTGATTGAAAGAAGTTATTTGGTCCATCGGACCACGAACCTTAATTGATCTATTGCATAACCTTGAGAGCCGATATACAACGATCAGCCCTCTCACGCTAATAAATACATTCACCCTCAACACCTACCAGGGGCACAAAACCATCAGTACAACGTACAATAAAACAAACCTATTTGCTCCAAGAATCGATATGTGGTATTGGTAACAAACCTATAATATCAATAGAGGAACAAAATTTGGAATTGGCCGATTTTGATATATATTAAAACAAAAGAAGCTTCCATTGTTCAACCCTTATCAAATCTTTCTATCTGTACCATTTTTATCTTTTTAGCCTTTGTATAATTAATATAAAATGGACCTTAAATTACTTAGTTTTATTTCCTGTTTATATATATATTTATTAAGGTAAGCACAAAATTCTCAGGCTTATTATTAACAGAAAAAAATAGAGATATTGAATAAAGAGCCAGAATTTTAAGTCTAAAACTAATTAAAACGTTTATAAACTTTTGAAATGTACGCAAAGAGAAGTTTTGTAAATAATCGTATTGAGGCTGAAGCTTAATAAATAGATAGTGTTAAGTTCGATGATAAAATTTCATTTATTGACTTTACACAGTTGCATTTTTTTTTCTTTTTTTTTTCATAAGAGATGGTTGTCAGACGAGTTTCAGCTTCATTGGCGGGTCTTATTCATTAATAATAATCCAGTCCTTTTATAAGTTTGTATAAAAATTTACACAAAGTCTAAAGATGGCGTGAAGCACAAAGCTCCTATTCGTCCATCATCATTTTCACCTATTCCACCTTGAGAGCCGATGGAGTGCTCGATTTACCACGATCAGCCCTCTAACTCTACACATCACGCTAATAAATACATTCACCTCAATAGATACTACAGACACAAAGCTATCGGTACTACGTACAAATCAATAAATATAAGCTGAGCAAAATGAGTTCAATAGACCTCAAGAGAAAACTAAAAATGAAACTTTATTTGTAAATTAAAAAATGCATTATTTGAGTAAATTGAGACCGGTTATTTTGTTAGTGTGTCTGGATATGTCTTTATTATAAATTTTTGGTTGAACAAGAATTGTTGAGTATGAGAAAGAGTATGTCCTTGGCGTTAATGTCTAAGTTTAATTCAGTCAGGATTCGTGCCGACCGGGAGATTTGAACAGTGGTACAGCCGAGTATGCTCCGCCCGTTGAAGAGCTCCGTTCAACCGCCATTAGTCGAAAAGGTCATCACGGTTCGTCATCATTGATATTCTTGACGTCACACCTTTCCTCGTACAATGTGCCGAGTCGGCGACGTACCAGGTGGTAATCCGACGTTTTAACCTCAGATCTGGCCGTTAAGACGGCTGGCAAAAATAGAATACAAATTGCAGCGATACCGCCGCGTGAAAACCGATTAGGGTATTCGAAGAAAACAAATCACCCGAACATTCTCGCATTCCCCCGTGTGAGGCGGTATAAAACTTTTAAATGTCAGCCTTTGGCCGCCCCCTGCCGCTACCCCTTTATTAGCTCCGTAGGTATATATACATATAAATATACATATACGAACTCCTATCCGAGTGTTAATGGTCGCCTAACGTGGATCATTAATGTCAGAATGGGCCGGGACATCTGTGATTGATCGTTTAACCACGTGATTGATGAACAACGCGAAGGATCTTCTAACAATTGTTACCCTCCATCAATACAAAAAAATCCACTTACAGAAATGCAAATGTTTATGAAATGCAACTATATCTCTGGGAGTTTAAAATCTCTTGGGAAACACCTGCTAATCACCTGATATCACGAAAATATGACGTAAATAACTTTCAAATCTTTTAATCGAAATTTACTCATTAAAATAACCGAAAATTTTTCATACTCGCATGTTTATTAAAATAGTTAATAAAAAAATTATAAACTTGTGTGAAGAAATACCTAACTGAATAAAATATTATGTAAAAAAATAACCACTTACAACTTTGCCAAGAGGTCGTAATGATGATCCTTTTTTCACGTATTAACTGGCGTATAACTTTCGTCTTCTTCCCGTACTTCGGCTTTCGTCTGACTCCTTTTAAAGGCAAAATGGCAGACGGGGTTTTTACGGTGAAAAGCATAAACGGCGATTTTACGATTGGAAAATGAAAGCCTTTAGTGGCGTCGTGAGCAGGAGCCGAACGATTAAATTAAAACTCTATAACAGGATTATTTTCTCTTTTCGTCGTTTTACAATCTACTTGCTTCTGGGAAGGAGGGTAAATAATCGTCCGACTATGAGGAACGTTTCAAAGTATTTCCTTTCATTCAGGGGAGCTTACTCTTTACATCCAACTACACGGTAACTATTGAGGACGACCATCAAGGAAAATTCCAAGAACGGCTATTCATGCCCAGGACCTCTTCTTGTCCAGTAAACGGAATCTCGACTGCCACATTACCAAACTATTTACAATGCTATAAAACAAACTGAATTTTATTCTGCTGATTTAATTGTACACCCTATCTAGTGCGTTCCTAGGTATAGCCAAAGCTCTGGCATCCTGGCATCCTTTTAAAAACTGGATACTTATTAAAGTGTCTGCTGTTTCAGAGTGTGCTGCAGCAACGAGCACTCTGATAACAGACTAATACGGCGTCCCCAAGGGTACACTGTTAGTCTCCTCCTTTTTACCATTTATACTATGGATTTTCCTAAATTTCACAACTCTACTACCCATGAAAATGAGGTTGCAATTCTGTCTTATAACCGGAATATTATCCGATAACATCCCACATCCAGGAATCCAGGAAAACCTTCATTTTATCAAAGCGTTCCTTGATATAGCCGAAGCTCTGGCATCTTGGCATCCTTTGAAAAACTGAACCCTTCCTGCCAAGCTTTTTTTAACTTTATCCTGGATACTTATTTAAGTGACTGCTGTTTCAGAGGGTGCTACAGCAACGAGCACTCTGATATCAGACTAATACGGCGTCCCCAAGGGTACATTCTTGGTCTCCTCATTTTTACCATTTATACTGTTGATTTTCCTATATTTCTCAACACTACCACACATGAAAATGAGGCCCTAATTCTGTCTTATAACCGGAATATTATCCGATAACATCCAATATCCAGCAATACCTTCATTTTATCAAAGGCTGGTGGAAAACCTCGTGAACAAGGCTCAATAAGGCAAAATGTGCCCCCAGATTTACATTTAGAAAAAAAAAGCCTTGCCAATAAGGTGGTACCTACAACTTACCCCAAGACTTAAGAAAGAACAACTTAACAGAACACTTGGGCAATTTGAAGACTTTTAAGACCGTGTGGTGTTTAGTGACCGTTAGTTGATGATTATTTGGAGATCGTGTGATGCGGTCTGATGTGCTGTAGATGAAGATGATCTCAATAAAGATCGAAACGTAGGCACGAGAAAGAAAATGTTTTTCTAAACCTACGGCACACCAGATCGCATCTCACGGTCTTCAAATAAACACTTTTAAGACTGAAATCTGTTTTGACCGACAAACTCCATTAAATCTATACATATGTGGGGATCTGTCAAGCCATTCAATTTCCAACGTATCCAATCAAAAGTCCTTAAATTTTCAAAGCTCCTTACTTCGTCTCTAACCATGACATACTTCTAAAACCGAAATCCGCCTTGACTTATACTTTACTGCGACAACTTCGGACATACAGATTGGAGTTATGGCATTCTTCCATGCCATTCAATCCTTCAAATCAAAATCCCCAAATTGTCAAAGGTCCTTACCTGGTCATTAATCATACTGTCCATAACGACATCAACATTCCATTCGTAACGAACTGATCCGATTATTCCAAAAGTACCTCAACAAATTTTCGATCCATCTTAACCCTGCTGGTTAAACCTTATTTCCACATAATCCCCCTGGGATCCATGCTGCTCCATAGAGCTAGCGTTGTGACCGGGAGGAAAAACAATTTGGTTGGGTAAAAATAAATTATTCGCTTTAACAAATTGAATTTTCAGCAAATGTGAAAATGATTAATCAAGTTCTAACATGTTCCCCATCAAATGCGACAAAAATTATGGTATAAAGTTGGATCACTTCAGATCTACTGATTTGCTGGTTGTATAAAAACGATAATTTAAACTTTAACCAAGAAGTTAAGTAAATAATTATATCTTCATAGAAAATATACCTCCTAACAGGTTTATTTTGTTTGTTTTTCAAAGATCCGTTAAGAAAAATTGTTGTAATAAATAAAGCAAAACAAGATTCAGGGTTTTTAAAGCGTGTGTATATTAATGTGGGAAATAAGCTTCCACGACTGCCATATATATCTTTGAGACTTTCCGTTGCATTTCCAGCTTCTCTTACATGTAAATTATCAGAGGGTACATGATAATAGGTGGGCGTGAGAGTAGACACCTCCGTACGTCTGTGAGGGCCCGGTTTGTTGCTATTTCGCGCGTGTATCTAATTATGGTGGAGAGTGGATAGATGGCTCATGACCTCTTAGGGTCGGGACCTACTCCCATCTCCTACTTCCCATAACGTTTCATCCTACTCCCCCATTTACCCAATTACTGCTTCGGCAAAGACCTTGATGGCATTCGGCTAAAACCATCCTTCAGACTGTTTACAATAGTGTAAATGTTATGGCAAATTTAAAAACCAATGTTTTAAACTATAGAAGCTTTTCTCAAACATGACTAAGTGATTGCTAGTTAAATAGTAAAGTTTTTTAAACTATCTATAACCAACTTTTTTTTTTATAACGGCTACATTGATTTATATAGGCGGCTAATAGCCCTCGTCCTGAAACATCCTACAATTCATTCAGACCAGACATCCTTTATCTAACCGTTTCTTTATAAATTACGATGGAATCCCTTGACGCAAAATGAAACAAGTCCTCCTTTTCCTGTTTGTTGCATAAGGAACCCCGCGCTGCCGAGAACCGAATCGCCAAGGCGTTAAAGTTTAGATTAAGGGGGATGACTCCCACATAAATAATGCTCCTTAAATGTAAAATCCACCTTTCTCCCTTTTAACATTTATTCCGCCGATGACATCTATTTGCAATTATGCAATCTCGGGTTTCTAACTGAAATAAACTATTGCGTTGTTACCTTTATGACAACAACAAAAATCTTGAAGTAACAACCCGAAACATTTCCAGATATGGACATCAAAACAGAACATTTTCATTCTTCAAGTTATATTGTAAATAATATCTGTTTAATTACGGAAAATATTTCCATTTACGCAGTAGATAGATAGGTACGTAATGATGTTTATTTACAATAAAAATTATTTTACAGAAAATATACAGTACATAAAACATCCTAGACAATAGCCCACAGGCTGTCTATCGAGTTGCCAAAAAAACATAGAATAATTTTAATAATGTTAATAATAAGAATACTAATACTAATAGTCATCATTTAAACAATAATTATTCAGAAATCGTGAGATGCGGTCTGGTGTGATGTATGTTTCAGAAAAACATTTTCTTTATCGTGCCAACGTTTCGATCTTTATTGAGACCATCTTCAGGGCCTGGGAATTACAAACATTGTTTACAATTAACAAATACATTTAGGACGTGGAAAAGTGAATTTTGAAAAGTGAAATCGCATCCTAAATGTATTTGTTAATTGAAAAACAATGTTTGTAAATCCCAGGCCCTGAAGATGATCTCAATAAAGATCGAAACGTTGGCAAGATAAAGAAAATGTTTTTCTGAAACCTACGTCACACCAGACCGCATCTCACGATTTCTGAATAATTATCGATTAACGGTCAAAAATCACCGTTTAAACAATACTTTATTAATAATTGAAATTATCGATTAGGAACGCTCTGTATTTCAGGGAGTACAAAACATAATTGTAGAGATTGTGCTAGATCTGCCCATTCAAAAATTAAATTACTTTATTTTTTTTCTAAAAACAATTTGCCAAACCACCTAAGGTCTGAATTCCTTCAATATAGGGCACATCGCCAAAAAATGTAAGCCGTCCTCATACACACGTAAATTACACAAAGCACAACGGTACGCTTCCTCATTTCTTTGAATCGAGTAAGAGGCAGCAACTGACCTGCCTTTATTATCGCATTTGTCATATTCAAATTAGAATTTTTATTTAAATAATGGTGATTTTCTCCTTATTCCAGATTCAGCCCATTGTATAAACTATGGAAGACAAACCGCCGTGCTCTTAATTTTAGTTTATAAAGTCAGTTCTCAAAACATTTATCAGGCTTTCCACACTATTTTTATTGAAGTCGGAGTAACTCAAGGGGGTTAAACCGTTAAAACACATTTTCAAATTCTTTTGCCCAAAATATTTTCTTATGTAATATTTTCAAGGCTAAAATTCCCTAACCATCCCCATTGTATAAATAGTACAATCAGACCTGGATATATTTTTTCCTTCAGTGGTTTAGAATTGACAATAATACTTTTTTAAAATAGTTTTGTGACTGGTAAAATATATCTAATTCGTCATTTGCACAATTTAGTATTTCATAACCCCTTACCAGGGGAGCATTTTTCATATAATTGTTTTTATGGTGTGCTATTTCTATAGGCAGGTACATGAAATTTTATCTCTTCTAGTAGACAGGAGCATTTAATTCTATTGTTAATTATTTTGGACAATTTACATTTATGTTTTTTCGGAGGATCTACGGAAGAGGTCAACACAGAGAAAAACTTCCTTTCGGTTTTCGCCGAGCTTTCGACAGTTTTTATACTGTCATCTTCAGGGCCTGTTTTATTATCATATAAAAAAAACCAATTAAAAACATGAAAAAACAAATTGCACAAAAATTGAAATATCGTACTTAAACTTTAATGGAGAATTAAAAAGACATGGTGTTTTGGGCACAGAAGTACATTACGTTTTTTTTGGTGCTCAGCATCTAAACATTATTTAAATTTAATAAATTAATAATTAAAAATTACAACTATAAGTACAATAAAAATTAAAAAACGTGGTCGAGAAAAGGTTACCTCATAAAAGTGTAAAAAACTAGTAAAATCTTCTTTTTTTTTTTCTTTCAGTACATGCGATCACATTGTGTGTCTTATACATACATATATACAATTAACTTATCTTACATTTAAATTACTTTACATTAATATCACAGATCAAAAAACAAAAACACAACAAACCCTCTTCGACGAGAGGAACAAAGCTACGGGAAACGATCCCTCTCGTTTTATAATTTTTATTGTACTTCCAGTTGTAATTTTTAATTATTAATTTATTCAATTTAAATAATGTTTAGATGCTGAGCACCAAAAAAACGTAATGTACTTCTTTGCCCAAAACACCATGTCTTTTTATTTTCCCATTAAGGTTTAAGTAAGATATTTCAATTTTTGTGCAATTTGTTTTCTCATGTTTTTAATTGTTTTTTTTTATATGATAATAAAACAGGCCCTGAAGATGACAGTATAAAAACTGTCGAAAGCTCGGCTAAAACCGAAAGGAAGTTTTTCTCTGTTGACCTCTTCCGTAGAACCTTCGAAAAAATTTCATGTTTCCAGCAAGTCGATAACCCAGCTCATCGTTACAATTTACATTTATTAGGTTTCGTGGTCTGCTTGACCAAATAAATTCTTTTCAATTAATTAATGTTTTGGCTGAGTTAAAAAATTCAGTGTTACAAGCGGGAATCGAACCCACGATCTTCGGCTAAATACGCCGCTGCTCTACCACTTGAGCTATCGTGACTTCGATCCACTCGGACACTAATTTCCCATCTCAACCCCACTTTTTTTCTTAATTTTCCCTCCTTTTTGCCATTTTTCAAATATCGTGTAATCTATTTGATTCTCGGCGACAAACGAATCTTATCTTATGAATTTTATCTCAACCGAAATCTTAATTAATTGAAAAGAATTTATTTGGCCAAGCGGACCACGAAACCTAATAAATGTAATAAAGAAAAATGAAGTATACTTCACTAAAGCTCTCGGTGGCCATTTCATTTGTTCAATTAAATTAACGAATAAAAAAATTGGGTCTTATAAAACCGTACAAAAATTATTATATTTAATTAAAAATTTTATATAAATCAATATAAAAATAAAAGGTTCTTCTTTTAATTTGAGAATGTATAAAAAATTATAAAATGGTTCTTATAGTATAAACTACCACATTAAATAACAATTAAAATTAAAATTTGTAAAAAATTAAATATAAAAACAAATGGTTCTTGCATTAATTTGTAATTTTTGAAAATATAAAATAATTGGTCAACAATAATAATTTTATTTTTTTAAATCTAGAAATAATAAAAGAATCTTTTTGACATTAAATTTTGTATAACTTTTAATTTTAATTATAATTATTATTTTTTAGTTTAGACATTAACCACATCTGCCAAATAATCCACGACAGTTTAAATGAAATATCGATTTCCGCAATACAATACAAACAGGATAAAGTTGTTTTACAAATTCCAAATTTCCTTGGTAAAAGTAAAATATCACCGAGGAAAATTAACACCCGATCGTTATACATGGGTTGCAAAAATGTTTTGACACGCCTTGTATAAATAAATTTGCATTAATTTATATACGGCAAAAAAAACGATCTATTTCAAAACTCGCGGTTGTCTTAAGTGCCTGCCACCTTGATCTGTCACGGCCCGGGCTGTTTTTCCGACATGTGATATATAAAGCTGTACAGAAGACCTTTCGGGCAACCGAAAAAGCTGAGAAAATCAGGAAAATACTGATAAAATTGGGCAGCGTTCATGTTATAAATTATGTTCTGTTGGAATTTGGAAATTAGTTACATTTATGCTCCTACACGCTGTAATTTTTTTAAAGAGTGAAAATATAAAAAATACTCTTTTTGCAATGGTTTGTGAAGTATTTCACTGTCAATTTAAAACACAATGCTACTTACGTACATAGCTTAATTTTGATTTTGTAATTGTTGGGAAAAACAAAAATTTTCCACTTCAAAGCTAGAAACGTTAGTTTTGTCGAGTATCCATGGAAACCAATTTTCAAATTAAATCAAATTTTATTGCTTTAAAATTGTACAATTTTTTTAATAAGGGTTGCATATTTTACAATAAGCATATAATCAATATGATTATAACAGTATTATTTAATAAAGTATATTACATATTTACAATTTACAAAAATAGAATGTAAAATAAAACAAAGAAAAATGATAGTTTTTGTATATATAAATGCATATTTTATTGTAATGTAATTTTTTAAAGAAGCATAAATGCAAGATTATGAAACATAGGCTCATACCATGTTGCGTTTTGTCTCATAAAAATCAATAAAATTGTATATCAATAACCTTTTGAAAATAAACGTTAAACATGTGTATATTAATTGTACTATATTTATAATTAATTATTTTATATTTTTAAAATCAATATAGTTGAAAATCAATCAGCTGGCAAGTACGTTGTTTTTTTTAACTATTTAAATTATCCACAGGTGTTTACCTATCGGCTATAGTCCTAACCTTGGGAGTTAAGCGCTAGCCTGGCGCGCTTTACATTCAAATCAAGCCCCACCGGCTTCATTTAAATAAGACCAGATGCAGTTGTAATAACTGTTACGTAAAAAAACACGATCAATATGATTAATTGATTAACTTCGCAAGAAAGCGAGTCGGTGTACTTCATAGATACATAGAGCAATTTCAGCCGTCGGAAAAACGCACAAATCGAAATGATTAATAAACGGCAAAAACTAAAATAAAATAGAACATGTAACTGAAAAACGTGAATAAATTAGTCAAGTTGTATCTCTAAGACTTGGCCATTCAGGTTTTATTTTATTTATAAAATAAAAACATTCCATGAAGATTAAGGATCTTTAATTAGACAAGAATAATATTATATTTTGCAATAATATATTTATACGTTTACGTTTTATTATCTTGAACGGAGAATTTCAGAAATGAAGAAAAGATTTGGTCATTATCAGTTAAATTATAGAAAAAATTGATCAGAAATAGGCAAAATCTCATCCAAGGAGCATAGATTTGTCAATAAGGTGCACAATTTAAAAATAATTCGTAAATATAAAATTAGGATTTTACATAGATTTATTAAAATTGAGCTCTTAAGGGCAATAAATTTTTCTCTTGCACAATCCATAATAACCTATGGTATTGTTTCCTGTGGACGTACTAACAAATGCGAAATCACTTCTTAAAATTATTTTATGTAAACCGTATAGATATATGCAAAAATTATACAATGAATTTAAAATAATGAATCTATACCAAATCTTTCTTAAATTTTCATTTTTGTATTATTATTATTAAAAATAATTAAATATCAATAGATTATTAAAAATAATCTTGTAACTAGTTACATCATTGAATATAACACAAGGCACAACTCATTGGCTAACTCACATTTTTAGCGAGAGAGAGAGAGAGAGAGAGAGAGAGAGAGAGAGAGAGAGTGGGAGCGAGAGAGGGAAAGAGGGAGTGAGAGTGGAAGGGAGAGAAAAAGAGAGAGAGTGTGAGAAAGAGAAAGAGAGAGAGAGAGAGAGAGAAAGTGAGAGAGTGGAAGCGAGATTGGAAGGGAGAGAGTGGAAGAGAGAGAGAGAAAGAGGGAGAAAAGTGGAAGGGAGAGAGTGGGAGAGAGAGAAAGAGAGTGAGTGGGGGAGAGAAAAAGAGAGAGAGTGGGAGAAAGAGAAAGAGAGAGAGAGAGAGAGAGAGAGTGAGAGAGTGGAAGCGAGATTGGAAGGGAGAGAGTGGAAGAGAGAGAGAGAAAAAGGGAGAAAAGTGGAAGGGAGAGAGTGGGAGAGAGAGAAAGAAAGTGAGTGGGGGAGAGAGAAAAAAGAGAGAGAGTGGGAGAGTGGGAGCGAGATTGGAATGGAGAGAGTGGAAGAGAGAGAGAAAGAAGGAGAAAAGTGGAAGGGGAGAGTGGGAGAGAGAGAGAAAGAGAGAGAGTGCGGGAGAGAGAGAAAAAAATAGACAGTGGGAGAGAGAGATAGTGGGAGAGAGAGAAAGAGAGAGAGAGAGAGAGAGAGAGAGAGAGAAAGAGAGAGAGGGAAAAAGGATCATTATTGAAAATTGAAAAAACTACAAAGAAGGCAAAAAATATAATTTCAAAAATTTTAAATTGTAGTTTCAAAGCCAAGATTGAATCTGGTTGGGTTTTTTTCATGTTGCACGTTTATTATTTATTTGTTGGTTTTTCATTATGCTTTTGTAAAAATATATTCTGCTTATTTCTCTGATGATCTCCAAAAACCCCTGCTGTCTAGTACAATCTTTGCCTTTTGACAGCAGGCAGGGATGTACGAAAATATTATTTTTTCTTGTAAATTTACATGCAATGTTCTTGCACATAAAGATTTATTGTTGTGTTGCTTACTTAACATTTCACGGCAAAAGTAAAATTGTACATGGTATTTAGTTCTTTTGAGGAATTTACTCCAATGGGAAATTTTATTCTCGTGTCACGTCATCCTCAGAAAAACCCTGCGCATTGAACCTTGTCTAAAGTGTGCTACTTTTTATAATTGTGTGTTATTTTTAAAGGTTGATCATAATCGAAGTCCTATTTTCTTTTGCCGTAAAGGTAAATAGTCCTTCACCTATTACATCGATAAATTATTTATTTGAATTATGCATATATCAACAGTTATGACGTTCTCATGATCACGACCCTGTAGTTAAAATAATCCGGCGAAACATTCATCGGGATGTAGTTAATCAATTTTTTGGCATAATAACTGTAACTAATCCAAATGTTCAGGACAGCGTTGGCTGTTAAAAAAAGCAGTTCTTTAGAATTATAAAAATGTTATTATGTTTTGGTTTTGCAGCTGTTCAGAGGGGGCGAGTCCCTCCGAGCCAACCTCCAAGCCTCCCTGGCCAGTTCGCGCTGACAAACGGCGACGCGATGTCCGCCGCCGCCGCCGCTGCTGCGGCTGCAGCGGGCTTCAACGGTCATTCCTACCTCTCGTCGTACATTTCCCTGCTTCTGAGGGCGGAGCCGTACCCGACCTCGAGGTACGGGCAGTGCATGCAGCCCAACAACATCATGGGCATCGACAACATCTGTGAGCTCGCGGCCAGGCTGCTCTTCTCGGCGGTCGAGTGGGCCCGCAACATACCTTTCTTCCCCGACCTGCAGGTAAAGCACCTTTTTATTCCTAGACTTCGATATCTTTGTCAATAGTTAGACTTGAAAGTCTTTCTTTTTAACATAAAAAAAAGTTACCAATATTTTATGTTCCTTGTAAATCTTTCCTTAAAACCTTTGGTAAAAGTAGCTTTCTTGCCTTATACGCCATTTTATGCTGTTTTCCTATTCATTCTTTTCTCCTCAGTCACGTTTAGCTGTATCATATTTTTAAATTCTATCTATTCTTTAACTAAAAACTGCTTAAGACAAAAATATTTTTCCTAACTTGATGGGCCTTTCAATCAATTTTCAATAGTAGTGTATTTTAAAGGGTGTAAACACACTAGATAATTCAGCAATCAGTTTCTTATTTCTATTGTAATTTGTTGAAAACTATATGAAAGTTTTTCGTATTTTGTAAATAACAATAGTTAATTGGATCGGAAATATTTTTTGGAGTTTTTTGTTAATTACGAACTTTATTGTTTTTATTCTAATTACTATTACTTCAAATATGATTTATCGGTCCGTCAAGTTCTAGCTTCAGTTAGCCATGATCAAGTTTATTTCAAGTACGTAATAAAAGCTAGGTAGTTTTTGATGATAAAGCTTTCTCAATGTGAGATGAGAAAGGAAAAAGCACAACAATCTCAGGTGATAGGAAAAGAAAAACAGAACGTTGAAGGCGAAATCTAAAGGAAAGGATTTAAAGGTAACTGTATCCGCCACGGGACAGTATTCTCCTTGCGAACTGATATTTTTCGTTTTAGGTCACCGACCAAGTCGCACTGCTCAGGCTAGTCTGGAGCGAGCTTTTCGTGCTGAACGCGTCCCAGTGTTCGATGCCGCTCCACGTCGCGCCCCTGCTCGCTGCAGCGGGTCTGCACGCCTCCCCCATGGCCGCCGACCGGGTCGTCGCTTTCATGGACCACATAAGGATATTCCAGGAGCAGGTGGAAAAGCTCAAAGCTCTCCACGTCGACTCGGCGGAGTACTCTTGCCTCAAAGCCATCGTCCTTTTTACGACAGGTAAGACCTTACTTCTCAAGTCATTTTAAGTTTGATTTACAAAGAAAACAACATAACTTCTTAAATCATTGCTATTGCATCTTATCTGCGAGTTTGTTTTAATCTGTTTATCCGAAATTATCTATGACACTCTCTTGATATCTAGACTGTCTGTAGTTAATAGAGCGAAAATTTCGGGACCAAATTTTTCCATTTGTATCGCGTATTTTCAACCAGCATGCGGAAAAATGCATTATCAACTGTATAATTCGAAAGGTCTAATCTAACATTTCCGTTATAATTAGCATATTCCCATGACCGGCGTGTTCATCGGTAACGCTCGATCTACACATGTTCGTGTTGTTAGATTTTTAATCGCTCGTCGGTTAATCGAAGCGAACAAAGATCAAAGCTGATAATCCGGGTTAAATCTATTTAAAAAACAAAAAATATATTTACATCGTATACAAAGCGGGTATAGTACAGTGAGTTTATTTTTGAACAAATTTGAATTGCTAAAGTCTGGACCTGCAATTTTGCACTGGCAATATTTGCTACTTTGGTATTTAGAAAGCGGTAATGCCCTATAATACATTCTGAAAACTACCTACTATCGCTTTACCTCAATAGACGTTTGGTTTATAAACAACTACGAAATCAACACAATTAGTGATAGAAATTTTAGACTGGCGCCAAATAAATCAGTGTAGCCAATACACGGGCAAAAACAGCAGGAAAAGCACTACGCTCGACCTAAACTCATGGGATTTCCTGCTAACCTAAACAAAATTGCTAAAGTTGATTGTTCTAAAGAACTTTGGGCAAGAAAGGGTTAAATTATAAACTGGATATGAAAAAGTTCATGTTTGGCAAATATAACAATCGATACAAGAGGCAGTGGTGGAGTGACGATCCATGTTGGAGAAAGATGATTCCAAGATGGAGTTTTCAGATTGGCGCCAAAAAATTCAGTGTTGCCATTACACAAGATGAAAAATGGAAGACAAAACTCAAGTACCCTAAATTCATGAGATAATTAAGCTTTAGTAAATTGAATTAATTATAAATTTGTTATGAAAGTTTTATACTCGGCAAATATAAGAATCGATACAAGAGGCAGTGGTGGGGTGACGATCCATGTTGGGGTTAACAGATTCCAAGATGGAGTTTTTAGATTGGCGCCAAAAAATTCACTCTTGCCATTACAAAATATGAAAGATTGAGGGCAAAACCCAAGCACCCTACATTCATGAGATTAATTAAGCTTTTGCAAACTGAGTTAATTATAAATTTGATATGAAAACTTTTATACTCGGCAAATATAAGAATCGATACAAGAGGCAGTGGTGGGGTGACGATCCTTGTTGGAGTTAGAAGATTCCAAGATGGAGTTTTTAGATTGACGCCAAAAAATTCAGTGTTGCCATTACACAAGATGAAACATTGAAGGAAAAAATTCAAGCACCCTAAATTGATGCGATTAATTAAGCTTTAGCAAATTTGTTAAATTTAGTGTCGCCCCGAGGAAACGTTGGGCAAGAAAAGGTTAAATATTTACCTATTTAACTTAAATGCCGATGCTTGAAAGGATGTTCCTTATTGTGAATATCCTAGATTTAAAATATTGTTTCAAGGTGTCACGCTTTTAGCATGAAATGTGAATCCAAATTCTATCAGGGGTGAGAAAGTTTGTTTGTAAAACAGGAGAAATTAAATTAGAGATAAGAGCGGTTATAGTAAAGAGTTTGCCGACGTTTGCTCGTTTGGTGACCTCCCTTCACAAAACAACGCCTACGAGTTTTCCAATTGGCTGGAAAAGGCCGGTGAATGGAAGAAGTTAAACGATCTGTAATTAGAAGAGGGAGCGTCCATCGTTCGGTCTAGGCGAAACGGCGTTGTACGCGATAAACATCTCAATTTAAATACGTCAGTGAGTTTATCTATCCGACGAGGTGTTGAAGTGTCAGCGGACAATGTCCACCTTCAGAAGGAGGGGAGATCCAGCGGTCGCTATCAGTCGGCAAACTCATTTCCTTCTCTCTCGGATTTGTATCTCTGGCCCCTTTTACCGGCCGACAGAGCGGCCTATGCATCTCCTTATTTCGGAAGTCGAGGGACCGCTCTTAGAGGAGCGTGAAGGGAATTTCAGGCCCTTTTGTTCGACTCTGACGTCCGGGTTGAAACACGTCTGAAGCTAATTGTTCAACTCCTCGTCATCCGTTTCCCCAGGAGGTATATCGTACAGGAGATCTGCAGGTCGTAATTGGCGACACGGCAAAAAATACGTGACCGCTTTTAAGTCGGTTCGCCGGTTGAAAAGCGAAGATCGCACTAGTTCCAGTTCCCATGCGGTATGCTCGACTGATCCATAACCCTAACTGTCTCCGATAAGGTGATTGTCATGGAAGATATGAGGTTTTACCATAAACAGAGTTGTTGATGCGGGTGTGTGTTGTAAGCCGTAGAAAGGGTCGAGGGAGTGATAGCATTGACCCACATCTATACGAGAGATATATACGCACGATAGGCGGGTGGACCAGCGCCCGAGGCGTCCACCTCCCTTGCGCAACGGACCCTCCTCGGACCAGATTGCCTTTTCAATCGAGACAAACCCAGATATCCGCGAGGGTGTGCGAATCCGAAAAAGCTTGTTCGAACGTCACCCAGGGGAAAGCGAAGATGTCATCTTCCGGCATCTTCCGTTTTCCCGTGTTCTCCCAGGTCCTTGGGAAGCTCCCGGCAGAACCGGTTGTACCTGATCGGTCCTTCGTTGATTATTAACGGAGGTGTGACATCACCACACCCGGATATGTGCCTAGTGTTTATTATTACACCTGGTCATACTTCTATCACCGTGTCTTTTCCACATTATTTTAATATATATAAAAAAATTATTATATGAACATACGCGGCGCCCTCTCATGTTCAATTTACTGAATTGTAGACGTTCTGCCGCCTTTGAATTAAACCAACCCTGACCTAATTAGCTAGCAATTTGTTGCTTATAGTCCCTGAGATAATACCCCATTTAAATAATTGCTTGCAGTACAATAACAATTTCACTAGAGAAATCATTCTTAAAACAACCACACGCATTAAAAAAACTAGAATGTACAAATGTGAGAATACACCGTTATGCGTGACATTTCGGGCCCGCGCAATCCCATAAATCAGTAACGTTCAAAATAAAAGAGAAAATGTAAAATAACAATTAAATAAACAATATATTTAACAAGTCCGGCCCTGACATGATTAATTAATTATTGTATAATAACAGCCCATGTAAATAATACTATTTAAACGCAAACAACTAAAACAGCGACCTACAAATTGTAATAGTCCAGCTTTCAACGACAAGTTTGCATAACACGAACAAAACTTTTACGCACGTGTGTGCAAACATTAACAACTTGTTTACCTTTATAGTGTTACTCTTCCTTTACGTTAAAAATAAAGTTTGAGATGGGGAGTTGTCCGAGTGGATCGAAGACACGATAGATTAAGTGGTAGAGCAGCGGCGTATTGAGCCGAAGGTCGTGGGTTCGAATCCCGCTCGTGACACTAGCTTTTTTTATTTCAATCAATACCTTACATAAAGATTAATTAATTGAAAGAAGTTATTTGGTTAATCGGACCATGAAATATAATGGATGAAAAATAAAGAAAATCAATTCAATTTCATCCTTTCTAGGGTCAACTGGTCGAGTGAGTTAGTTTTCTTTGATGTAACTGTAAATTTTAGTAATAACTTTTTTTTCTTCAAAGCATGGTTTTACGTCGAGAAGTTGGGGCAGATGCTTTGGCCAACGAGGACGAAGCACCCGCGACACATAGCCAAAGTTCTGGGCGTGACGCGCTCCCAGCGTTGGTCCCACTCATCCACTTTGGTCAACGGTTTAGGGCCGCCGATCGAATGTTGTGGTAGTGGCGTGGTGGTTGCGATGTACGACGGCTAGAGACGATCGTTTTATTCCTCTTATCGCTTTGTAGAACCGTTCCGGCTGATAATTAGTCAAATCCAAAAGTTCCGGAATGTAAAGCTTGACCATAAAACAGTCATCAGAATGCTTCGTGAAAATGGCCTAGTTTCTTTACTCGCTTGTACATTGTTCTTTAGCAATTGGGTATATTCTCTTCAAAGATGAGTGCTGGTTTGGTTTGTGACAATGAGATGACCGGGACCGGGTGTGGAGAAAAGGTGGAGGATATTGGAGAAGATATTTTGTTCAAATAAGCAAGGAACGGATAGAGCTAAGAATGTCACTGGTTGTCAAAGGTCAACAATGTCAAAGGGATGATCGAAACAACTAATTGTCTGGATAAGAGTGGACTTTATGAAGCAATAATTCTCCTAACTATATCATCCTGCTGACTATACCATTATGAATACGGTGGTGCTCAGTGTCAAAGACCGTTTAGATCTCTATGAAAACCGTGCCAATATGCTTTCTTACATAAAAGGCTTTCGTTATATAATCTACTATCCTGGCTAATTGAGCAGGGGTAGATAGATAGTCCTGGCTTGAAACCAAAATGCTTCGGCATAATGATGCTTTTTTTGTACAGGAACCGCAGATACGCGGATAGGCAAAACTAATAAGTAGGTTAACAGGTCTGTAACTGTTTGGATTAGTTGTTGCTAGATATCACTTGTCTGTTGTTTAAAATGGTCAATGAAAGAATTAGAAAAAATAAGTCTGATTCGAAAAAATAAGGATCATAAAGGGGGTAAATTCTGCGTTATCCCCATTTATGAACCATCTTTTTTTTCAAACTATTTTTTTCTCACTCTGCTCTATAAAGCAGAATAAAATTTCATAAATTCCAACAAGGACCTTTTGAACAGATAATCAGCTGTGCTTCTTTACTTGTCTTCGGCATTTAAAAAAATCACTTATCGACTAAACACGAACGTGAACTCCCTGAGTACTGAACACCTGGGACGTCATTTCACCTATTCGAACTTATTAGCACACTTAACACTAATGTTAGCGTGAAAACAACTTGACCTTCCTCAGATCAAAAGGTGTTATAAAATAGCTATTTGCGCACAACCAAATGTTGGAAGATTAGGTGTTGATGTATAACAACCCTTGTAACAAATCCATCTCCGGTTATTATTTGTAATGTTCAAGAGGATCGAAAGTGAAAATAAAGAGATTTATTGACCCTGACCTCAGGCATGACTGGGGGAAGTGCGACTTTTGATAACCTGACACGAGGGGATACGGGATATACATAGAGAAAAAAACCGTGCGGTCGACAGGGGGGCGTCCTAGTGAATTGTGGGGTGATGCACTTTGCGTTTAATAAGAGGCATTGATGCAGGGAACCGCATAACATCCTCGGATGAGGGGTGACTCAGCATCGGGCAATCTGTGCAAATGCCACATGGGGTGGATAAAGGTCGCCACCCCAAACGACACGTGTGAAGGCGGCTCAGACTAACTGGCGCCACGGCCACTCTGCTCGTGTAAAACTGATATTTGTGGTCGCTGAGAGGTTTCCTTTATATGCAAGAACTTTCTTTCTATCACGTGCTTTAACCATAATGCATGTTTAATGGTCCATGAACTAAACATTTTCTTACTTTGCTTATTTCCGGTTTGAACAAAATCGATGCGGTCCGTCTGTCCTCGCTATTCTTATCAATAGCGTTCTTCTAAACACCCACAATGATTAGAAATTCACTCGTCATTTTTAACTCTAACGGTTCTTTGGTGTAACTTCAAACATATTTTATGTTTTAGAACCTAATTTTCTACGCAAGGAAAGTTCTTCTTTTCTGGCTGAGAAATGTTAAATTTCCCTTTAAATAAAAAAGTAGGCCGCGAAGGTTAAGAAGTTGATTTAAGTTTATTCATTATATTCACTTGACTCCTGTCGCTCACAAGTTATAGCTCGGTGAAATCAAGATATTCCGTTCTTTCCTGCAATTCTCATTGAATGCCTTCCTTCCTTCGAAGGGTGCACGCCTGAGTGCAACCATTACTATGATGAAGAGGGTGGGTGTCAGGTTGCATCCTTGCTTAACTCCTATTCGAAAAGCTTCCCTTCATGGATCTTGACAGAGACAGGTTTTTGTGGGGAAAGTCATATCTTTCAAGAATGCGCCAACACGAGTGCTTTTTTCTTCCTTTCACGAATACTCTCGTTCACGGTAAGCAAAATTAGTTGTTACTGCCAAGCTTTTGACCTATTTTAAGGGTAAAATAATTTTAAATATGTCTACAAATCGGCGTAATTAATTTTTTCACAGATGGTTCCGATTTTATTTTCCTTTGAAGATCGACTCTGTCCAAATATCGTCTCTTTGAAGACCGACTCAGCCCCAACTTTGTCCCTTTGAAGACCGACTCAGCCCCAACTTTGTCCCTTTGAAGATCGACTTAGTCCCAACTTTGTCCCTTTGAAGATCGACTCAGCCCCAACTTTGTCCCTTTGAAGATCGACTCAGCCCCAACTTTGTCCCTTTGAAGACCGACTCAGCCCCAACTTTGTCCCTTTGAAGATCGATTCTGTCCAAGTACCGCCGCTTTGAAGACCGACTCAGCCCCAATTTTGTCCCTTTGAGAACCTCCTCTGTCCCAATGTCGCCCCTTGAAGAATGACTCAGTACCAACATCGCCTCCTTTGTTAGGACTGAATCGGTGTTCAAAGAAATTTGAAATCGACTGAGAAAAATTAATTACGTCAATTTGTAGACATACTTAAAATTGTTATGCCCTTATGATGACCTTAAAATAAGTTCTTCATCAGCAGCTGTTCAACTTGTTCACGCTTTTAAAAATAAACTCCTACCGAGGCGTGATTCCGCGTTAATTTTAAAGTTAATTAAATTGAAATAAAATTTCCTTCATACATTGCACCGTATTTCTCGAAACCCTATCGCTTTTGACAAATCGATTGCTTAAGGTCAGGGGCTAATCTATTGTCGATTACGAGAAAACAATTTAAAAACGTACCTTTCCAACTTGACTATTAGTTGGTCCTAATTACATTCTGCAACGAGATAACGACCCCGACCATTCCTCTTTGGTAGTTATGGACTTTCTCCGGAGTAAAACTCCATAGAATATTCTCTAATCATACGAACGGTTCGGCAAAGGCCTGATTTCAATCTCATCGAAAATGCCGAGAGACTGCAGTGCTGTAATTTCCGTCCGCCTCGTTTTTCGTTCTAATTGGCAACGGAACGAACTCATGTTTGGTACAAGAGTACGGATTATCACGTAATAACAAATACATGGTCTGTTTAATTTCCTTTAGGGTTTTTTTTCGTCCACGATTATCCTCCTCCTGCTATTTTGAGATATGACTTAACGGCTGGATGTATGACCGGTATGCAGAGGGTGCTTAGTGATTCGAACCGGGAAAAATCTAATTGATGATTCAGCACTCATTGATCCGTCCTTAACTAACCGGAAACGGTCCATTCAGCCGGATCCCTTTTCGCCGTGTTTTTCCTCAATTTTCACCGTCCACGGTTTAAGAAATTTAAAAAAAAGGCTGGTTTTCCTATCTAACTTTAGATAATCGCTACACCGCTAAACCAATATTTTAAAAAATCTAATAATAAAATAAATCGCAAGTTATATTAGCTACTTTGAAATGTGTTACGTAGTAAAAATATTAATACGAATAATGCCAAAAAGGAGTGAAAATTCAAAAGGTGGGGTTGAGATGGGAAGTTGGTGTCTGAGTGGATCGAAGTCACGATCTCAAGTGGTTAGAGCAGCGGCGCATTGAGCCGAAGGTCGTGGGTTCGAATCTCGCTCGTGACACTAGCTTTTTTATTTCAACCAATACCTTGGTTAATTAATGTTATAATGGCTTAATAATTAATGTACCAATGGCAAAGATTAATTAATTGAAAGAAGTTATTTGGTGATTCGGACCACAGTACACAATGGAATTAATAAAAATAATTCCAATTTTAAAGTCATGAGTTTAATTAGTATAATATACAATCAAAATGATTTTTATTCGATAATAATGGATATAATGGAATAATATCTTTATTATTTATTTAAAAAATGGATTTATGGGTAGGTTTCGATCTGATGATTAGGCCTGACTGTCCTCTTCGTTTTGCTTAGTCAGATCATCATTATTGTTGACCCAGCCAATTTTGTCAACTATGTCAAGTTTGCAAAATGTGTCCAAAATCCCCTGAGTTATGTCAGTCTCGTCTGATAAAAGGGACTGAGAGAAAAATATACAGACTTAACCACTGAAGTTGAAGAAAAGTCGAAACATCAAATTGGATGACCCAGGATGATATTAGACGATCTAACTGCCCACCCTGTTTGTACGTTTGGACGATTGAAAAAATAACACAGACTAATCACTGAGATGGGTAAATTGAGAAACTCGCCGTCCTCAAGTAGTAATCATTTATATAAAGCATGATCACGCAGAAAGAAATTTAAAAAAAAAAGTATTTCGTGTCTTATTGTGCTAGAGATAACGTTCAAAAAGTACTTGTGAAGAAACCGTAAGGAATTAATAACGTCTGGCAATAAATGTCCCCGACAATATTTTTGATGGCTTTATCCTCCGAAATCAGTGAAGGAGCCGTGCGGGGGTTGTTCTTTATAATATGTTTAGGGGCGATCCCCTGTTTGATATTCAGGAGGCGAGGGGTCGGATCTTCGGCTGGGGGATGTTTATTGAAACAATATATAACAGCTCCCGAGCACATGCGGTCAACCTTTGTTTGCCGTCGAAACAAGTACATATTTGCCGAATGTCTGACACTTCATTTATTCGCCTCTCCCGTTCCCCGGGGGTTGCGTATTTGCATTTAAAACAAAAAGTGGGAGGGAAAAAAACCGAGGAATTTGGAATGGTTAACTTTGGGTTGATAACTTGATTTTACACTTAAGAAGAGCGTTGTGGAGTGTCAGGACGTATTGACGGTAGTTCGACAGGATTCCAACGACTTGTGCCACACAGATCGATATCGCTGATTGTCACGGGCAACCCCTTTCTCTTCAAACCACAACGCCCTCCCCTCCAATTAAGCGTTTTTATGTGACAAATTGAGCTCTTTCCTTCGCCGCTATGGAATTTATGCTCGGTGTCCGGACCTCTTCACTTGTTATTTATGCCCTGGCGGATCCTTCTTTGGCAGAGATGGAGAGGAGAAAGCGCAAATGTGTAAATGGGGAAGGTAGACAATGTCCGTGATCTATTGGACAACTGTGATGAGACTCCCATGTTCGTGTAAAAAGAGGACGATTTGCCGATTCACATCCTTAAATCTTGTTTCTAACGTAAAACATGAAAATTTCTCCTATCACTTCAATTATTTATGGTTCTGTTCTTTTCAGCGCTAAATACATTCTAATTTTACCTTAAATTGTGTTTCTTGAAACAGCTAGACTTTTTTTATTCAAATCTACAATAGTTTCCCGTCTGGGAGCTACAAGTTTTATAGTTTCTTTTAATTTAGTGGAAACAGAGATTAAGTATAATTTAACTAAGTGTGCTTTGTAAAACATTCAAGTGGATAGTTGGCACACATTACACACAATGTTCTCTCTCTCTCTCTCTCNTCTCTCTCTCTCTCTCTCTCTCTCTCTCTCTCTCTCTCTCTCTCTCTCTCTCTCTCTCTCTCTCTCTCTCTCTCTCTCTCTCACCGGCTAGTCTCGCTGGTTTACTTGTAAGCGTTTTGTATGATGCCCTTTTCGGAGATGAATTTTTTCTTGCCTTTGTATATTTTGCTTGCTCAATCTCAATCTCCGCCCTCCACCATCGCCCGTTGTATAGCTCTTCACATAAATTACCACAATTCTATTTATATTATCTCTAGGAATCCAAATCCAAAAAGATAAGACGAATTAATCAGTACTCCACTAAGACTTCTATAATATATACCATGAAGGTTTTTTCATAATGTTAAACTGGCAGTCAAAACATTTTTATGTGTATTATTATCGTTATTATTTATACGTTAAACGTCTTCCTTAAAGATTAAATGTCAAGAATAACAGGTTGTTAGAAGAAAAAAAACAACGCGTGTTCTTCGCGGGTTCACCACCCGTTATGGTCGCACGACTGGTTTTTCGTGAATGAATCATGTTTTTAATTACGGTTTCGACGTTTTTCGAAAGATTCCCCCATGCTAGTTTTATAAGAATGGATACGTGTTCTTCCCTTCTGGTCCGTCTGACCCAATTCCAGCCACGACGAACCTTCCGGCTGGATGGATTTATAAACGCGATATATCTATTCTATAATTTTATTTTGGTTTATGTCCAACAGCCGGTGATGGAATACGAACATGAAACTCTATGCCGATTTTGATCAAGTTACATTTTGCAAAAGTTTTAACTAAGCTCAAGTTTTTATACATAGCTGTAACCTTTTTATATACAGATATCATTCTAAAGCTTATATTTATATCCATTAGGTTCGTGGTCAGATTGACCAAGTAAATTATTTTCAATTAATAAATCTTTATGTAAGATATTGGTTGAGATAAAAAAGTCATCGCTGTGAGCGGGATTCGAACCCACGACCTTCGGCTTGATGCGCCGCTGCTCTACCACTTGAGTTATCGTGACTTCGACCCGCTCGGACACCAACTTCACATCTCAACCCCACCTTTTGAATTTTCAAAATCGGACCTCGAAACCTAATGGATTTAATAAGCCAAATGAAGTATACTTCACTAAAGCTCTCCGTGTCCAATTCATTATAATCAAATAGATTACACGACATTTGAAAAATGGCAAAAAGGAGGGAAAATTCAAAAGGTGGGGTTGAGATGGGAAGTTGGTGTCCTAGTAGTTATCAAAGTATCCTACAAATTAACAAAAAAAATTTTAATAAAAAAAAATTATTTTTGTATCCGGCCCGGAGGACCACAAGAATAATTTCTCAGAATACAAAAATAATATTTAAAAAAACTCTTTTCCTCTTTTTGCCATTTTTGAACGGTTGTAAGTAGAGATGGAGGAGGTGGAGAGTTGGTGTCCAAGAGGATCGAATCACGATAGCACAAGTGGTAGAGCAGCGGCGTATCTAGCCGAAGATCGTGGGTTCGAATCCCGCTCGTGACACTGACTTTCTTATATCAACTAAAAATCTTAATCAATTGAAAGACATTAATTGGTCAAGCGGACCACGAAAACTAGCGAACTTTCGAATAACGTTGACGCTATTTCATGACTTTTTGCATAACGGATTTTGCCGCTAACCCTAAGTTTCCTGAAGAGTTTAGGTAGTTCAGGTTATAGTTTGGGTTCGAATCCCGCTCGTGACGCTGACATTTTATCTCAACCTTATATTTATAGTATAAAATAGTATAAAGATGAAATATAATTATTTTTATGGCCGAGGATATGCGACGGATCACAGGGGCCGAGTCATAATGGCGTCAAACCATTTGTCGCTACATCTGTTCTGGGTTCGAAACTCAGCATAGTCTTTAGAATTTTATTTGAGAATAATATTAAAAAAAACAAATGGGAAGTTGAATTTTAAACCCACTGGTATGAACTTACGTAATTCACACAATTATATTGTAGAATAGTTTATTTTCATTTTTATTCTTAAATATTATTTTTTGGCTGCTGTCCATTGTGAGCACAATGCCAATGTTGACAATAATTATTTTTCAATGTAGCCAAAAAAATATTGATAGTATTCAACAAACCTTATGGAAGCTTGTTATTATTTATGATTTGTAAAGGTTGAAGGTATCCTGGTCTCTCGTCAATTGGTTTATCGAGCATTTAGATATTTTTTTATAAAAAAATATAAAATATCCTCTACTGGAAAAACATTGTGGATATTGAATGACGAAGGCCGTATTCAAATGTATAGGCTTAATTAGGCTTTACGTGGCAAATACTTCAGTGGTGACCAACAAAACAGTAATTTAAAAGCCACTTTGACTGGGAATGATGCTGGCTGATGATAGGTTATTTTTAGATGCGGAATTATTCAAAACTCTCTTATGTTAAACTGCGCAGTGTGGCTAAAGTGAGATAGAAAGAGAGACAAAAAATACTATTATTAGTACAACTTCCCCGAGTCTATTAACATATGGCATTTGATGATAAAGAGTGTGAATGAGAGAGCGTTTAACAAACCGGCTGAACGTCCAAAGGAACGTTTAAGCAATGTTTTCTGATAAATGGCAGTCACGTCCGAATTTGAGCCGTCTGTGGTCATAATGAGGCTTACGAAGCGTCGATGTAACAAACCGAGATTTTCAAGTGGTCCCGGGGCTGCATCGCCCTCCCCTTGTTGACTCTTATAAATATGTATGATGTGGGTGAAGGAGGATAAGTTAAATAACGGCTAATCCTTTTACGCCCGCCCAGATTATATCTAGTGTGGTCCATTCACGCTTTGCTTATATTTGTCACCCGTTAATCCCACAGGATCGCCGGGGTCCCTATGATTTGTATCTTCCGTAGTCCGACCTCTGTAATTTTGATGCACACCCTTCCGGCCGCAGACATAATAATTTACCGTTGCAGATTATATTATATTAAACGGATAAGATATTAAAAAACTTTATTTTTATAGAAGATAACCTTTCTAGAATTGGGAAGACTGTCTCGTTTCAATATTTGACACTTTGGTTAAAGCATTTTTCTATACATATTAGGCACAATACAAGCGCTGCAACCGGAGGACACATGCCATGAGAAACTGCTCACTGTGAGAGATTGATGAGCAAGGAGGTCGCGAGGGGGGGTAGAGAGAACTCGAGCAATAGGGTTAAGAATACCAGTTCGGGATGAACCCCAAGACCGAACTGATGGTATACCTAGGTAAATTTCCTACAGTTTTCCAGTCTGAAATTATAGCGATTGAGCATTGCGCCAAAGAAATAAAAAGGCCAAGAATACATTCCCCGAAGATGCGGCACATAGCTTCATAGCTTGGCGAAGGCAAAGGTGTTTGGAACTGCATGGAGGCTCTGAAGTAAGTCAGTGACACTAACGACCTGATCCTGGCATGGGTCCCTAGGACATGGGCATAGAGGGAAAGAAAAAGTTGACATGTTGGCCAAAAAGAGAGCCAACATGGGCTCTCTGGGCCCAGAACCCCACTGCGGCTTAGCAGCCTGCCACAAAAGAGGATACAACTCAAAATGGATCCTTAATGAGTCCAAAACCTGTGGAACAATACCATAAGGCACACGAAAAGAAGGACCATCCGTAAAACTTACAAAAGAATTACTGGAAGGTAACCGCAACCGAACCAGGATTCTGATTCGACTCCTGGGCAATGCTACTTAAGAAAGCATATGCACCGGTTAGGAGTACTGAATAAACACTGTGCAGATACTGCCAGGAAGAGGAGACCGTAGAACACATTTTATGTTTCTGTGAAGGTCTATGTAGGTGAGGTTCTTGCAACTAGGACAAGAAAAACCACAAGCAAGATCCTACACCAAGGAACCGCTGGCAAAGCTCTGGAGGCTGGTTAATAACCTGAAGATGGGCAGTGAGTTGTAAATCACACGAGAGCAAAATAGATCTAAGATCGAGGTGCGGTAGGCCTTGTTGCCGCCTCTTTTATCGCTATTCCCTGTCCCTAATAGGGTTAGCATGGATCGAGAAGTTGGTATGAAAATTTTCGAACCGGGAACGGATCAGTTCGTTGACGAAAGAAATATGGATGTCGTTGTGGATAGTGAGGTTAGTGGTGTAGGAAGGGACTTTGACGATTGTGTGAGGTTTGAAAGGATTAGATACGATGGACAGTGCGGCTTGGCAGAACCCCAACGTTCCACACCATATGTTCAAAGTGGTCGCAGTAAAATCTTGCTTGTGGTGTTTAGTTTTCACGGTGAAGGCTTATTTCAGTCCTAGAAGTTGTCTCATAAGTCTTATGTGGGGATTCCACGTCATTCTGCTGTATGGGTTAGTCCTAATCTTTGTCTTGTCCTTCATTTTTGCACCAGTCTTCGATAAGCTCAAGCTGTTCTTGTGTGTTGGACTTAGATAGGATGGTGTGATGATATTGGGGCTTAGAGATACGTCAGCAGTATAAATTATAAAAAAGATGTTATAAAGGAATGCTCCCCTTGTGGGACGCCGGCATGTGTCTGACCCACTCTGAAACACCGGTCGGTTAGATAGGATTTCAGGATAAGGTAATAAAGAGTGCGTAGGAAGCGTTTAAGTTCATAAAGCATGCCCGGGTGCCAAACCCAATCAAAAGCCTTTGCTACATCTAGGGGCGCACCCGAGCAATACTCTTTGTTATTTACAGAGCATGAGATTGGCTAAAACTAAACGTTAAATTTTTCATTATCAAATTACTAATTAACTTGCAAAATTTCTCTGCTTTGGTACCTACTTTTTTATGACATACATGGGAGGTGCATTTTTCAACGCACCATAGGCAAAAGAATCACCAGCTCAAGTACACATACGACAGAATGGTGTTACTGCCGCAGCATTGGTGTAGAGACAGCTCAGTCCAGAAGGGCCAAGACAACCTCACTCCCCGCTTCCCATTCCGAGTGGTCTGCATTAAGCATCAGATCGTATGCCGCGCGCATAAGGCTACCTAAGACGAGTATTGGGACCCTAACTATCCGACAGGGCGCTGCCACTTAAGAAAGCACATTCACCGGATAGGAGTACTGAAGTATTGCAGATAATGCCAGGAAGAGGAGGAGACCGCAGAACACATTTTATGTTTCTGTGAAGGTCTATGTAAGTGCAGGTTCTTGCAACTAGGACAGGAAAAACAAGCCAGATCCTACACTAAGGAGCCACTGGCAAAGCTATGGAAGTTGATTAACTGCCTGAAACTGGCCAGTGAGAGAAAATATAATAGAGGAGAATAATAGATCTAATCAGGTCGAGGTGCCGAAGGTCGTGTGGCCGGATCTTTTATCCCTATCTATATACCTATCCCTCGATCATCCATCGTGACATCCAAGGGTGACCAGCGAAAATAGGCGGGCCCACAGTTGAATTACGGCCCATTAGTAGACCGGCCCATCGCTCGCATGAGAAATCTCGTAAAATTACAACGCAAAATGTGAAAAATTACAAAATTACAAAATCGTTCATCTCGCTCCGGATCTGACGATTATTGTATTGTGTCCCAGCTTTTCTTTGAACTTTATTAAGGATGTTAGATCGATGATAGTTTATCATTATGGCCAATCTACTGGCAGATAACATACATTAAAAAAACGCATTAAGTCAATATGTTATTATCTTTAGCCGTTAATAAACATTTAAATTAATTGATTTTGTTAGTAACTGCGTGTCCATTCTGCAGATGTTTATCTAAATTTTATCGCTTAATCAGTCTTTAAGACTAAATCTTGGGTGTTGTAAGAATCAAAGCTTGTTGGATTTTCATCTCGAAGTTAGATTGTTGTATGTTTTATATCTGAAATTAACAGGCTTTTGATTTATAACACGTCAATTATTTTCCGACGTAATTTCTTATCTAAGTAATCGGCATAGGGGCGATATTGACAATGTACACGCTATCAAATAATTTAATCAAAAAATTCACTTATTTATTGCAACCCCGAACTGGTTTAATTATAAAGCTGTTGAAAGTTTTATCTATGGCTAATTTAAACCTGGGAAAAATAAAAACCGGTCTAGGACATCGTCGAATTCGGTTATGATATAGTGTCCTGTCACTATGGCAATGAGTCAAGCTCTCAATTAACAAGAGATAATTACCGGCAAGTAAATTATTATGTTGATGTGAGTTTAAACTGATATTTGTGTCTAGCCGGTTCGCTATTACCATGGTGTCCTCCTGGGTGGTTTCTCATCCTGAATTTTAAAAAGTTAATTCCTATTTCCTTTTGATTATTTGTTCAAATCGAAGAGGAAAGCCATTAATTTCTTTTTAAAAAAATTATACGTTATACTACGAGCCCGGTATTATTCATTCGCGTATTTAGGCGGGAGTTGTACGTGAGCAGGGATTGAACCTATGACCTTTGCGGTGTTAAAGAATCCAAGGGTCACATTACCCCGCCCATAACAAAACAATGTCGAAGGAACAAATTGATAATTGTCTGGCCACTTAGGGACCAAGGCCCCGGCTTTAATGTCTAGACCGGGTCTTCGTGGGAGGCAATTAGAAGTTTTCGAGTTGGGTGCTCTACAAGGAGAAAACGGACGGCAGAAACTTCAAAATTTATAGGGCCGGTGTTAAAGAAACGACATCGTCAAATAAAAACAGGCAAAAACAAACCAAAACTTAGCTGCTTTCATCTTCATTCTTAAGACGAAGAATGACTCGAAAGTCTAATAAGTACATAACGAAATTTAAAAACATCCCATTAGAATTTGATTGTTGGTTGTTTTTTGTCTTATTTATCTAATTAATTATTAACCTAATGTGCCTTGGTTGAAACCCTGCTCCATTTAGGCTTACCAGTTGATCCATAATTATGAGTTTAAATGGTGAAAAATCTCCTCAATTATTATTTGGAGATCGTCAGATGCCGTCAGGTGGGACATAGGTTGTAGAAAAACATTTTCTTTATCGTGCCAACGTTTCGATCTTTATTGAGATCATCTTCAGGGCTTAAAGTGTTTGTTTTCTGCGTAGTTGTGTCATTCAGAACACGACACACAAGAATGAAAACGCAAAAAGCAAACACTTTGAGCCCAGAAGATGATCTCAATAAAGCCCGAAACGTGGCACCAAAAAGAAAATGTTTTTCTAAAACCTACGTCCCACCAGACCGCATCTCACGATTTCCAAATAATCATCAACGGTCAGTAAACACCACACAAATCTTCTCAATCTAAAACACACACAGTTTTTCTAAACTCTGGATTTGCCTAGTGTAGTAAACATCACTTGTCATAAATATTGTGAACAAATATTAGGTTTAAAGGATATAAATATTTAAATTATTAGACAATAAATGTGTCAGTTCAAGGAATTTTCTATAGTAGTCATAAACTTTGACCTTTGCTGGCAAATGCATTTCTATGTCCTCTGGATGCCGTATATTAAAATATCTTGACATGTGCATATTTTTCAAAACGCCACGGTATATACATTGTAAAAATATACGTATTCAGCGCTTTAATGCATTAATAAAAGTTTGAGTTTAATTAATTTCCTTGATATTAAAGGGGTAGGATAGGGCAAATCCACGCTTGGGTACAAATTACGTTTTGAAAAGAAAGGACCTTCCATGGCATGAAAACTAGCTAGATGATTGTTAAAAACCTAATGAACCTTAGGTAATGCCGGAGTCAAAAGTCAAAAGAGCCATCAAGCGAAAAAGACAATAGAGATAGGGTCAACCGAGAAGGGTTAAACACCCCTCCCTATAGACTCACGCTCCTCTCACCCCCGGCTCCCGCAATCCACTAAAGCTTATCTTTCCAAACTGACACTGGTGTTATTATTTTTGCGACTGTTTGTAGCTATGCTCTCCGGGGTGGCTGTTATTATATGCATCCAAGTGGAGGCCCGCTGATAAGAGAGCTAACCCTCAGATAACCCTTCTCCACCCCTAACTAACTAATTCAGAGCCCGCGACAACACATTGTGCCTAGGACGTGGGCCCTGCTCATTAACCCCGGCTGTGAATAAATACCAACCCTCCCTTTACAACAAAAGAGCCCTCCATTGTCTAAGAAAAACGCTACTGTCCTCATAAATCGGTCTGCAGACAATGGAGTTTTTAATTGTTATCGGATGAACTTCCGACACAGTAGCTCGGTGAACAACGCGCAGATACAAGCCTGAAGACGAATTCCTTACAATGTAAGATTTCTTTATCTTGTTCTCGTTCTCAAATCAATTTAAAAAATCTTTCCTATCAAGTTGTTTTATTCAACAATGTCGACTGATAGCTAGAGGAGGAACTCAGGGAACTGGTCTGTGTTTCCCTCATGCTTCACGTCATCATCAATACAAACTGTCCTCACAATGCGTTCTAATTTGAAAAAAATATTAACGAAACTTTTCAACAGTTTTTTTTTCTATAACAATGTTGACTTATATTTAGAGAAGGAACTCTATTCCCGCTGGACTGCGTTTCACTCATGTTTATGCTTCGCGTCATCATCAATTCATACTGTAGTGACAATGCCTTCTATTTTGAAAAAAATATTAACGAAACTTTTCAACTTGTTTTGTTTTATGTTTTTTTTTCGATAACAATGTCGACTGTTTTAGAGAAGGAACTCTATTCTCAATGGTTTCCGTTTCCCTCATGTTTATGCTTCACGTCATCATCAGTTCAAACTGTCGTCACAATGCCTTCTATTTCGAAAAAAATATTAACGAAACTTTTCAACTGGTTTTATGTTTTTTTTAATAACAATGTCGACTTATATCTAGAGAAGGAACTCTATTCTCAATAGTTTGCGTTTCACTGATGTTTATCCACTCGTCATCATCAGTTTAGACTGTCATACCAGTGAGAAACTTTGGACTTTTTTAAATTTAAAATTACAAAAACTAAAATGTTAAACTTAGAAGTGAATAAATGTTGTTTATTGGGTTGGGGGTTGGATGTTTGTAGGTCGGGTCAGAGTTCAAACAGCTTTCTTCAGCCGCGTTTTACCTAGGCGTTTAACTATTTATTTCCTGGGTGATTTACCCGTGAAATTAATTCCAAGCCGGGTTTAAATTTGAACGCCTTAATGACTTTTTGTCGCAATCCGGGTTTCTTCCAACCCCTATTTGGTTATTTTACGACTTCGTTCCTCGTCAAATCGCCACGGGGCCTCGCCGGTTTATTAGAATCAGGCTAAATCGGCCAGATATTATCTTGCGTCGGCGTTTCGAAAGAGAAACCGGTAGGCATTTTAGCCTCGCCTACAAAATACGGTAACGCACGAGAAAGTAAAAGTATTGGCGTAGAATTCTGAGCACAGTTCCCCCAAGGAACCGGGAACAGAAAAGATTTCATGCAAATGTTTAACATCGATCATGTACCAGGGTCACAATTGCACAGTTCCACGTTAAAAGATATCATTTTAATTATTTCTTCTAGTTCTTCCCAAAAAAGATTATATTTAATCATAGAAGTATCTACTAATTTGATTATTAAGTTTCAAATAAACAAAATAATCACAGTACGCCTTTTCACATGGTCACAGCCCGACCACTAATGCCAGCTCTACTCGCGGAAGACAGGACAAACTAAGCAATGCTGGTACTCAGTGTGAGGGATTAAGGAGCAAGAAGATCTCATGGCTATGGTTCATTAAGGCGAAGTGGCGGGTCTCGGGATGGTAATGTGTAGAGAGGAATCTCGAGCATTAGGATTAGGATAGTTGCTGTCAAACTTTTGGAATTGGGAACGGATCAGTTCGTTAATAAAAGGAATGTTGAGGTCGTTGTAGACTGTGAGGTTGCTTACGTTAAAAGGAGCTTTGACGATCTATCTGAGGGCTTTTCATTGGAGGATTGAATGCGTTGGATGTTAGCTGGGCAGAACGTCGCAGGTACATCAGAGTGTCCAAAGTTAACGCAGTTGGATCTAAATCTTGTTTCTGGTTCATTTAGTAAGGACGGTCAAGACGGATTTCGGTCCTAGAATACTTCGTAGTAGTCCAATCTTCTGTTGATTTGTTGTTTCTTAGGTCTTGTGCGGGGATTCACGTCAGTCTGCTGACTAGGTACAGTCCTAATTATTTCCATTAATTGTTGATCTGCAGTAGACGAGAAGACTGTTTTTTCACCTGGACTTGGTTTTCTTCGTTCAATCCGTCTCCTTCAATTTTTGGACCAGACAAAGCTCAAGGTGTTCTTGGGTGTAGGGCGTAGATTTGATAGAAACGAGGAAGCAGTTAGATGACAAAATGGCGGTATCATCCGCGAAGGTGGTGATGATCGTGTTGAGGTGTACAGGCAGATCAGTCGTTCGTGATGCTCCCTTGTGGAACGCCGGCTTTTATCGGTCAGATATCCAAGAACTCTTTGCCGTACCTTACTGTGAAGCATCTGTTAGGTTAGATTTCAGGATATCAGACCGGGTTACCTAGTGGGTAGGAAGCAGTTAAGTGGCAAATCATATCAAAAGCCTACGCTACATCTAGGAACGACACACTTTGTTCTCTAGAGCAGATGAGGGTGTCGACAACTCCGAAACGTTGCTCGATCGTAAAATGGTGTGAAGCCGTATTTATGAGAGGGAATGCTTTTATGAATATCTAGGTAATGCTATAAAAGGGTCTTTCGAGGATTTTCGATATTGCCGGAAGAAGGCAGATGAGTCTATAAAAGGATATGTGGTTGGGAGTTTTGTAAGCATTAGATAGAAATGGAAATAAGGACAGAATAGCCATAAAAGAAGATAGTGGGTGGTTCATAGGATGATATTACATATTATGCTTAAACTATGACGTTTTGTTAAAGAAAAACCTTATAAAATAAAGATAATACAAGAATACTATGCCAACGTTATAAATACATACTTCTTTCAACTACTGACAGGGTAGATTTTACTTTCATGTACATGATACATAAATAAATGTCTTCTTTCATTGTAACATTATACTTAAGTCTGGAGAATAAAGAGGATTAGCATACTGATACTCTTGGTCATACAGAATTTCTTTTCAACCGGTTACAAGGTAATTTTTATCTCAGGTTTGACGGTTATTTAATGGGCAAAACCGGACATGAAATTACAGCCATATGTGTACATTGCCGAGGCTGAATTCATAGTACACCGGACCGGAATAAGTATGAAGGACCTGTACCAATGCTTACTAAATCTTTTTTTTTCTTCCTATCAAGATTTTATTTAAATTTGAACATTTATTATTGAGCTATCACCTGGAGGTCTGGGGAAGTTCTCGATCTTCATGGTCTGTCGCTGGTTTTATCGGTCTTGTTTCGCCATCTAAAAAACGACTGTTTGGTCTTTTATAAATCAACCAATCGTGGGTACTTTTAAACATTTAAGGTTATTTGAATGAACACATAGAAAAGGCATATAGTAATAGACACACATACAAAAAACTAGTTAGAATTTCCTGCATAAAACACACGATATACAAAGAACAGTCACCCACAACCCCTTTTTTATTTTTTCTTGTCCGTACGTATTTCGGGACCACTGCCAGTACATACCCTTTTGCAGGGCTTGAAGCTTAGTTTACAGTTATACAGTTATACTTATATACACACGATATAAAAAAAAGATGCAATTGCAAGAAATCCAGTTTTTAGACTTATTCTATGAACAAAGACATTTTTTAAGTTCTTTTTTTTTCCAATGTTCTTCCATTAAGTTAAGACTATTCTATGAACAAAGAAATTTTATAAATATTGCTTTTTTCGAAATTTTTCTAATAATTTTAGATTATTCTATGAACAAAGATATTTATAAGTATTGTTTTTTTTTCTCGAAGTTCTTCTGTAAAATTTAGACAATTCTATGAACAAAGACTTTTTATAAGTATTGTTTTTTTTTACGTTCTTCCATAAAATTTAGACTATCCTACGAACAAAGTTATTTTTTAAGGATTGTTTTTCGAAGTTCTTCCATAAAATTTAGACTATTCTACGAACAAAGTTATTTTTTAAGGATTGTTTTTCGAAGTTCTACCATAAAATTTAGAATATTCTTTGATCATAGACATTTTATAAGTATTGTTTTTTTTCGAAGTTCTTCAATAAAATTTAGACTAATCCATGAACATAAACATTATATAAGTATTGCTTTTTTTCGAACTTCTTCCATAAGATTTTGACTATTCTATGAGCGAAGGCATTTTATAAGTATTGCTTTTTTTCGAAGTTTTTCTAATAATTTTAGATTATTCTATGAACAGATATTTATAAGTATTGTTTTTTTTCGAAGTTCTTCAATAAAATTTAGACTATTCCATGAACATAAACATTATATAAGTATTGCTTTTTTCGAACTTCTTCCATAAAATTTTGACCTTTCTATGAACAAAGACATTTTATAAGTACAGTTTTTTTTTTGTAGTTCTTCCATAAAATTTAGATTCTAATAACAAAGACATTTTATAACTTTGCTTTTTCTCGAATTTATTCCATTAAATTTAGACTATTCTATAAACAAAGACATAGTATGAGTTGTTTTTTTTCTGATCAAAGTTCTTCCATAAAATTTAAATTATTTAGTGGCAAAGATTCGATAACAAGGTACAACTACGATTCGAATGAAACTTGTCCTTGTAGGGTACATTTTATGTTTTTCTTGCAATGCTATATGCTTTAGCTTTTAATTTATAATTAATAATCCGTGCCAACATTTGGATTAGTTTGGGATTGGGATTAACTCATACGATAAATAAAAAGTTTTTCTTTTGACAAATCTCCCGGTACTAAAATCCGCTTTTTTTCATGCCAGCTGTAGCGGCTTTGATCCCCGATTGGAAAAAAGTAGCGGCGTGTTCGCTTTCACTAATGGCCGGTTTAGGGGCCGCACGTCGGTACGGAATGGGCCATTTCCCTGGAAATGGTTTTATTAATAAACCGGTCCCGCCGGCGATCGGTTTGAGGAAATATAAAGAGTGTGAACCGGTGGTAGTCCTTGCCCTAATCCACCCACGGCGGAGGAATGCCGCCAGGCAACCCTCCTCACCGCCGCTCCCTGCGCCGCAGTATAACCACATTAATTATCAGGGCCCATACACCACGGAAATAACGGGTCGCCTTGCACTCCCGACGATCCCTCCATCGCTCCCGGTGAAAACGGGCCTGGTTCTTTTTTTCTTAACCTCTGCGAACTGGCAATTGAATAATATAAAACATTCCTTTCTTAAGTACGAAAATCTTCGGTAAACCTTCATCAGCCACCAATGATAAACAGCCTGGAAAAGCAAACTATCATTTTATCACACTATCATAAAATCATACTACATAATTTATTATTTCTTTTTAAAAATCAGATATATAGGTTCATTTTATTGTTAGAACAAGTGCTATCTCTGGATAGCTTTTTGACTCGTTTTTAGTACTGTTAATTCTATTAATTGCGCTAAGCCCAGAATTTGTAGTATAATCATAGACAATCACAAGAAATGAAATATTTATGTCATAAACTAAGGAAATACAAGTACAAGTATAAGTAAAAGAATTCCCAATTAAAATTAAAAAAATTAATACTTACAACCCTTTTTCAATCAGTAATAAAATTCGGAATTACTGCTTGGGGGGGGGGGCAAATAGATATATTGCTCAGTCAGGTTATATCCTACAAAAAAACACGCCTGAAAATGTTATATAACAAATTTTCAGATATACATCAAAATTATTATTTGATAATTATTCAGAAATCGTGAGATGCGGTCTGGTGTGATGTAGGTTTCAAAAAAACATTTTATCGTGCCAACGTTTCGATCTTTATTGAGATCATCTTCAGGGCCTGGGATTCACAAACATTGTTTGCATTTAACAAATACATGCAGGATGTGGAAAAAAAGTGAATTTATACAATGCAAAATATATTTTATTATATATTCAATCAAAGTATTTCTACTCACTCAAAATGTTTGTCTTCTGTGTAATTGTACTTTGAGTGAGTAGAAATACTTTGATTGAATATATAAAAAAAAATATTTTTTGCATTGTATAAATTCACTTTTTTCCATTATTATTTGAGGAAATATGAGTTCATAGCATACACCAAATCTATGTGAAAAAGTTATCTATATTGATGTACAAAGAAAAAGAATTTCATTTAACTTCTCACAAACTAAATCCATTGTATTAGTACTTCATTACCAAATTACTTCTTTCAATTAATTAATCTTTTTATGTAAGGTTTTGGAAATGAAAAATGGCCAAAAGGAGGGAAAATTCGAAAGGTTGGAGGTTGAGATGGGTAGTTGGTGTCCGAGTGGATCGAAGGCAAGATAGATCAAGTGGTTTCAGCGGCGTATTGAGCCGAAGGTCGTGGGTTCGAATCCCGTTCGTGACACTGACTTTTTCATTTCGACCAAAACCTTACATAAGAAGATTAATTCTTACAGACTTATACACACACTTATAATATTGTAGTAAAATTAAAGTGTACAATAAAATAACAAATCCAAGATCCTGTATTAGATGAAACATTTGAACGAATAGACAGTTCAGTATAATCTCTAATTAAATTTTTTATGAACAATATAACAATAATTAATTTTTTTTAAAATATGTGTACACATTAGCCTAACAAATCCATGCAAGGACATACTAAAAAAATATGTAATAATTGTGGTAAAATATTCAAGAGAGAACATTATAAACTACTAATCTATTTGTTTTTAGTTGGTTTTAATTAACCTTATATTGATTTATGATTTTTCTGTAAAGTGTGGTCGAGGTGGAAAATTAGTGTACACTACATTATTCGAACACACGACCTCCCGGTTGTAAACTGCTGCTTTTTGATTTTAACTTCATTTATATTCAGCCCTGTGGGTAATTTGTAATTCCGTGATATGCAAAAACACACTTTTTCAATATTAAGCTTTCGTTTTTGATATTTAACTTTTATTACCCGGGGACTTTCTAAACCTTTGCTGCAAGTCGAAAACAGTTGAAAGTATTTTTAATAGCTTGGGCCGTTTAATAGGCGGGGAAAATATTATTCACCGGAGAGAAATAGCGAATGAAAAATATGCTAATGGAGGTGATGTTTTTAAAATGATTTATGGCCTTAATTTTTTTGAAAATCTATTGCATTATACTTTTTTTCAATCAAAATCAAAAGGTGTAATTATAGAAATTGATTAAATTCACTATTTTTCGTGGTCCGCTTGACCAATTAATAACATTCAATTAATTAAGGTTTTAAGATGAGATAGGGGACCGCGGTAGCCGAGTGGTTAGCATGAAAGACTCTCACGCCGCGGTCGTGGGTTCGATTCCCACCGTCGCCTCTGGCCCTTTTTTCACAATAACCCCCCCAAATTTGATCACACATATATGAATTGTCACATGGCTAATATGCATAGTTCATAACGCCAAAAAAAGGTGAGATAAAAAAGTCAGTGTCACGAGCGGGATTCGAACCCACGACCTTCTGCTTGATACGCCGGTACGCTCATGGGTTCGAATCCCGCTCGTGACACTGACTTTTTTATCTCAACTTAAAACCTTAATTAATTGAATGCTATTAATTGGTCAAGCGGACCACGAAAAATAGTGAATTTAATGAATTAAATTGAGGTATACTTCACTAAAGCTCTCCGTGGCCATTTCATTTGTCGCCGAGAATCCAATCCGATTACACATTTGAAAAATGGCAAAAAGGAGGGAAAATTCAAAAGGTGGGGTTGAGATGGGCAGTTAGTGCCCGAGGGGATCGAAGTCATGATAGCTCAGGTGGTAGAGAAGCGGCGTATCAAGCCGAAGGTCGTGGGTTCGAATCCCGCTCGTGACACTGACTTTTTTATCTCAACTTAAAACCTTAATTAATTGAATAGAAATTGATGCTGAACCAGCATAGGGCTTTATTGGGTCCGCCTTCACTCGCGGAATTACTCAAATGTTTTTCGGCGTAAAACGAAAAGTAATTGAACAAACCAGCGAGTAAAGACGGACCCAGTAACTGACCCAATGCCGGTTCAGCATGAATTCACGGACGCGCAGGACACCCTTCTTCAACTCCATAGAAATTGATCCTTGGCTCTATAAAAAGAATAACTTTCGATATACACTGTACAACTTTTTAAAAAACTGCAATTAACACATGAAAATGACGCTTTACAATTGATCAAATTTTGATGTATATAGATTTTTTTTCAAAAGGCTTTTCTCTTAGAAGAGATCCCTTATCTTCCTCCCTTGAAAGAGTCAAAAGCTCTTACAAGAGAACCAAATACTTTAAAAGCCATACATCACGATCGTGCAGATACGCCCTTTGTCGCTCGTGTTTACATTGTCCTTAAAAAGAAAAAGGGCGTGAACGACTTTTCACAAAGGAGCCATGGCCAGATGCTAGCCGTCCAGGTGTCGGGGGTGCATTAGCAGATCTCCTAAAAACTGTTTAGGTGCATGTTAAATGGCCGGTGATGACACAATGGTCTGCTAATAGGGGCTACAACAAACAGATGCCCCCTGATCGATGCTTCCTTGGCATTTGGAACGTGACATTTCACCCCCGCCCTAGAAACAATGGCAAGGGGGTAAATGTCAATCACATTAACATAACATAGGCCTCCCCTTTACCAAAGCCAAATAACTTGATTTATGCCCGATTCTACGTTGAGCTTCGTTTCCCCCAATTAAAAATGCGCCAAGTCGTATTTAGATTTTCTTAACTACGCTGATTAGTACGTCAATACTGTGTCTCAAAAATAATCAAATTAGATTATATTTATGAACTGGAAAGATAGCAAATTAAGCTTATCTCGCATCTAACACGTCAGTTATTTCAAAATATAATTCTGCATTTTTTAATTATACAAGCATTATTGTTTTTTATCTTTTACTTTATTTATTATTGTATTTGTTTTTGGACTCCTGCCCTCAGCTTGATGTTTACCTATTCCAAAGTTCCGGGAAGCACAAGGGAAAAAAGTGTAGTGAACCTGAGATTGAAATAAAAAGATGATGGGGATAACAGGCGTCTTAGAAATAGACACGCTAATAAATACATTCAAAAAACAACAAATGCTTTTAAACGTTTTCTTGATGTATAAAAATTGCCAGAACTCCAAGTTTATGATATATAAAAATTTAAATAAACTGAAAATAGTCGTTCATAGTTTTAGAATTTTCTGTGCATTTGGTGTTACCTGGATTGACGAATAATCCGAATTTTGGTATGGTCTGGATGAGCAAAAAAATTTAATTGTTACTGCCAAGTTTTTTAACTATTTAAAGTGATAGTATGACTGATAGTAATTTAGGGTTACAATCCTTGGCAGTGACGGGACTGAGTTGGTCCTCAAAGAAATTTGAAACCATCAAAAACTTAATTATGCCAATGTGTAAGCATATTTAAGATTGTTTAGCCCTGATGACAACCTTAAATAGGTCGAAAGATTGGCAGTAACAAGAATTTAAGGTAGTATTTCTGATAGTAATTCAGAGTTACATTTCTTGGTAATGTTGGGTCTGAGTTGGTATTCAAAGAAATTTGAAACCATCAAAAACTTAATTATGCCAATGTGTAAACATATTTAAGATTGTTTTGTCCTGATGATGGCCTTAAATAGATCGAAAGCTTCGCAGTAATAAGAATTTAAGGTAGTATGATGATAGTAATTCAGTGTTACATTCCTTGGTAATGTTGGGACTGAGTTGGTCTTCAAAGTAATTTGAAACCATCAAAAACTTAATTATGTCAATGGGTAACCCTATTTAAGATGGTTTAGCCCTGATGATGACCTAAAATAGGACGAAAGCTTCGCAGTAACAAGAATTTAAGATAGTATGGCTGATAGTACTTCAGGGTTACATTCCTTGGTAATGTTGGGACTGAATTGGTCTTGAAAAAAAATTGAAACCATCAAAAACTTCATTATGTCAATGAGCAATCATATTTAAGATTGTTTTGTTATGATGATGGCCTTAAATAGGTCAAAAACATGGCAGTAACAGTTGAATTTGTTTCTTAATCCAGACTATACCAAGATCCAGTGATAGCTAGGTCTTTACGCTTTAAACGTTAGCCAGATTGTTCTTCAATTGCTTCCTGCTTGTCGACGTTCACTTTTTACTTTAAATAACACCGACGGTGAAAGATGTTTTCGAAGGTTATTGCGCGTTTCACGTGTATGCGCAATGATTTGCAAAGATCTTGTTCGAGGTCTCCTCCAGACAGGTCATTAGCGTCTGTTCGAATCGTTTCAGCAATCGTCTAAAATCAAAGACGTACCGGGCGTATTTTCTGTAGCACGTCCTTCCAAACAACTTGCCAAGAGTTGAGCAAAACTTTGTTTAAAAGTAAAACTAGTTCGGCTAGACTGAGACGGTAAATATAAGCTGTGCAAGAGATTTATGGCTATGTGGTTTCATAGCAGAGTTAAACTACCCAACACGAAAGCGCAATTTTTTTGAAATATTCAATAATCATTTTACTCGGCCGATTTTTCCTTGTTTTTAACTTTTACTACGCGTATAGGCGGACGAGATAGGTGATCAGACTTTTTAAGATTCTGCTCTCAGACTATCAAACCGGAAAAAATAATATTTTCATACAAATTATAAATTACATTCAGATCGAAACCTCAGCCCCGGGTGGTGTACGAGTCAATGAACTTATTTTTGCAATTACTTTTTAATTTTTTTCGCATAAATTATTAGCCGATATAGGGTTTTATGCTGGATAGTTTAAAGACCTAAAGATCGGATCTAGTCTACATATTATCTTTTTGTTTCGACATATTTTCATAAATGTTATAATTAAATCTATTAGGTTTCTTGGTCCGATTCACCAAATAGCCTCTTTCGATTAATTAATCTTTATGTAAGGTATTGGTTGAGATAAAAAAGTCAGCATCTCGAGCGGGATTCGAACCCACGACATTCGGCTAAATACGCCGTCCTCTAGCTTCTATGACTTGAGCTATCGTGACTTCGATCCACTCGGACATCAACTTCCCATCTCAACCCCACCTTTCGAACCTTTTGAAAAATGCCAAAAAGGAGTGAAAATTCAAAAGGTGGGGTTGAGATGGGAAGTTGGTGTCTGAGTGGATCGAAGTCACGATAACTCAAGTGGTTAGACCAGCGGCGTGTTGAGCCGAAGGTCGTGGGTTCAAATCCCGCTCGAGACGCTGTCTTTTTTATCTCAACCAACACCTTACTTAAAGATCAGTTAAATTAAAAATCAGTATTAGACTGTAACCTAATTTTCTATATAGAGACATCAATTCTTTGAACTGGAAATTCTTGGATTGAAGGTCCATAAACTTGTATAATTTGGCTTAAACTGGCCATAACGTTTGTTACCTTACGAAGTTTCTGTTTTCAATAATAGAAGCATCAAGGTTCCAGCTACTTGGCAATGTTAGGGCTGTATCGGTTTTCAAGGAAATCTGAGATTATCTGTAAAAAACTGTAGTCTGTAGACTATTTAGGATTGTTTTACCCTGATGATGACTTTAAAATAGCTCGAAAGCTTGACAGTAATTACTAAATTTGCTTTAGTCTTCCGGCTCATACCTTGTCCAGAGTGTTCGTTAACCACTTCTTAGATGATTCAAATTTTAACCAAAATTAACCACCAGTAGTTGTAAGAAGAAGACTTAATAGTTTTGTAGGTTTCAAATTTTAATGGAACGTCCATTTTACGCATTTGATGGTATGGTACATTTGGTACTTGAAGGGTGTTTGTAGGCTATGCGTGGCGAGTTTAACCTCTCAACATTCTCCACGATCCTGATAAATCTCTTGGTTTTTTCATCTTCTTCGCTGCGCGGACCTTTGCTGCATAAATTTCACGGATTCACGGCAAATATCAGGACAGTGACGTCAGCGATAGCTCTAGTGATATCATCCGAAACGCCAAAATGCGAGAGGTCGTTGGGTCCCGGCGTCTGCCTAGAGTGGGGTATCTCACTTCACGAATAATAAGAGTGTGGATTGCATCTCCTCGGAGTCGTGAGCTAGCACTATTAGAATAATTCTATTGTGCCGGCCATGGGGGATTTTGTAAGGTTGTTTTGAAACGGGGTTTCAAGTTCGTACGGGTACAATGCCGAGAATAATTACCCCTTCTGGGACTCGCCGATCCAAATTTTTGAAAGTTTTACGGCCTGCCAATTATCTCGCCACCTAGGACCTTCGGATTTTGGGCTTCTTTCACTCCAAATCTGCCACGTCACGGTGGCTAAATCAACCGATAGAGCGGTTTAGTTTTTCGAGCAAGATGTGAAACCAGATCGCTTGGAAAAAATATGCACCCATCGTTTATCGTTCCGAAAATCACGGCTTGACCGGCTGGAAAATCCTTATTGAAATGAAAATGTAAAGAAAACCGTTTCAAAAGATTAACAGTGCGATTTCTCTTTGGGCATTTATCAATTTCCCGTTTTTATACGTTATGAAGGGAGACCAGAGTAATTTCCCGTTTTGGGTTTCACGTCCGGACTCGACATGGAATTGGCGGGTAACCGCAGGCGTGGATTCGCCGGATCACGCTTTGATCTCGCCGTTAATGGAATATGTTTTCCGTTTAATGGATCGTGTTGTCCGTTGCTAAGAGACAGATGGCCCAATACGGCGAGCCGATGTATGTTTTGAAACAAAAATAATTTATTGAAAATATTTTAAACTAAAGATCTTAAGGGTTTAACCTATAACATAAGAGCCCTTTCTAGAATCGATTGATATCGCCTTTTTTTCAAGACACAACGGGCTGACCTCTTGAGGACGACAATTAACTCTTGGGGGAATCGTCGGTGAGGCCTGTGAACCGGAAACCGAGTGGCACAGGGGTTGAGGGAAGGTCGTGTTTGGGCTAATGCCAATAATTCGGGTCATCCTACCAATTAATCCGAGATTAGAGCCCCTCTAAGTGTCAGTTACCGTGGCTGAGTTTTTTCTCGATTTAACCGAGTGTTCTTCTTTTTTTTCCTCTACCGAGCTCCTGTTTCCAATTGATCTTTTCAAGAACTCTTTGTCCTCAGTAGGGGTGCCAAGGTTAAAAAGTGTGGTTCAAATAGGCTACATTAATTCCGTGAGTTATAGGGTAACAAATAAATTGATAAAAGAGCGACAAAAAAAATCCTTAAATAAAGAATAATTCTGCTACAAAAACAATTTTTCTTTAAAAATAACTTTTATGTTATTTTAACCCATAAGTTCTATGCAAATCGCTCAAATTTAATTAAATTCTGGTAATTTTCAAATTTAGTATTGATCACATCTTATTGGAAATTTAACGTAGTTTTAAATGGCATCAACAGATTTTTCCAAAACTTTTTAGTTTTGGAGTTATCATAGTTTATTTGAAGCAAGGTCGTGAAATCTTAAAAAATCAGAAAAAGTGGAATAACTCCGAAACTGCTGAGATCCGGACTATAGTTAATTAGGACTTTTTGTTCCATTTTGAATGTAGAATCTACAGGCAAAGTTTGAACCACGAGTATCAGAACACCCTGTATTTTTAGTTGTCATAATTGAACGTAATTTAATTATTTTAATCATACTTTTTACCTAAGGTCATGGTTGAGATGAAAACGTTGGTATATTTAAAAACTTTCAAATAACTTTCAATTAATTTAGGTTTTTAGTTGAGGTAAAAAATGCAGTGTCACGAGCGGGATTCGAACCCACGACCTTCGGGGACATACGCCGCTGCTCTATCACTTGAGCTATCGTGACCTCGATCCACTGTGACACCAACTTCCCATCTCAACCCCACCTTTTGAATTTTCAAGGCAAAATTCAAAAGTGGTACGTTGAGATGGGAAGTTAGTGTCCGAATGGATCGAGGTCACCATTGCTCAAGCGTTAAAGTAGCGGCGTATCTAGCCAAACATCGTGGGTTCGAATCCCGCTCGTGACACTGACTTTTTTATCTCAACTAAAAGCCTTAATTAATTGAAAGATATTAATTGGTCAAGCGGACCACGAAAACTAGTGAACTTTCAAATAACGTTGACGCTATTTCAGGACTTTTTCCATAACGGATTTTGCCGCTGACCCCAAGCTTCCTGAAGAGTTTAGGTAGTTCAGGTTATAGTTGTATCTTGCAAGATTGTAAACAAAGTTGGATGTTAGGGACATTCACTTGATTGCTAACGATAGTTTTGCAAATGCTGAGAACCTGGTAGTTGTAGAAGCTCTAGATGTAGATTTATTAGTCGGGGTATTGTACTGATATTGTATCCCCCGTTCTGAGCTTAAAGCACACCTGTAAGTCCTAGTTCATCAAGGAAAATGATTAGAAGGCCCGATTGGTTGAATCTCTTCTACGGTGTCGCGGGCAAGTGTAGCTCCACAGTTCGTTAGTTGGCGTGTTTCCTTTGCTTCTTTGCAGAATTTGCACGTGCCGTGTTGGGTTATGCCAATCTTCTTTAGATATCCATTTAGTTTGCAGTGTCCTGTTAAGAAAACTGTCAGGATTCGCAGTTTTTTCTTCTTCCTTTAGTACTAGTAGTAGTAGTTTTTTAGGAGGTGTCCAATGAGTGAATTCCCCTAATTTTTTTTATCCTTCAGTATGAGGTGCTCGTTGATAGTGTGCCACAGAAAGGCTCGGATCCTATCAGCATTATAGCAACCCCTCTTCATGCATGGGCATCTTTCTCGTTTCCTTCTACATGTGCTGGGACCCTACACAGTCTAACTTTGTTGTTGGCTATCAGGCATGATATTCTTTTTTTGTACCTTTTATTCAGATTAAATCGGGTAGGTCTTTCGATTGCATCGACCTCAGCTCGGAAGATACTGGTACTTTTCCAATGGGTACTGAATATTTGGCTCCAGGACGGAATACTCCTGCCCCCATAACTTCTTACGTTCTAGATCCATCTGTGTAGCAGATGGTGCCATTCTTAAAGGAGGTGTTTTCTTTCTTTCCCGTTCCTTTTTTAGTACCTAGGTTTATTTGGAAACTTTGGGGCCAAAAGTCTCGGATGGTCTTTTATTAAACTATTGCAATCTCTGCATTTTAGTTTTATTCCTATTGAATGTTTTTCTTTGATACTAATAATAGTTTTCTGTGCTGTCCTAGTTGTAGAATCTCTAACAAAGAAAACATTAATTACCAGGCGGTTCGGGGCAAATTCAGTTTAAATTAAATTGAGAACGAAAAGTGTCATAAACGCTTAGAAAAAAGCTTTTAGTTTAGCTTAGCAATTAAAAAAAAAAAAGATTACAGTGAAATTAGTTAACCAACTGTAACAATTAATTATACCCATATTCTATACCTGTCTCTTCGTATTTTAGCTTTTAAATGCATTTAGGCGATTTATCCAAATGTGTTTGGCTTTATTGAGGATGTATAAGATTGCTGTATTTCAACCATCTATTTTATTTTTATTATTATTATTTTTTTTTTAATTGGACAGTACTTAGAAGAAAACTACTTTGTTGAGTTTATCGGCATCCGTTAACAAGCACGGTATTCTCAAGGTAAGACAACGTAAGACGCTATTTTAGATAGCGTTCCGTTAAATCCGCGCATGCGCACATCAATCGATTTAGCGTTACCGCTAACGTTACGCAAAATCTCCCTATTTTCTTATTTCTTAGAATGGCTCATCTATTGTCTTAACGGGTTTAATCCGGCGTTTTATATGGCGAGTGGTGGGGGAAAAAAATCTTCGGTTTTTGTCCCGTGCCTAGCTCGTATCTCCGTGTTTTTATGAGGAAATTACGAAGGGGATGAGCAAAGGTCAGGTCAAAGTTCAGTTTGCCGATAAGATCGCGATAACTGTTTCATAAGGGTTCGGAGTATTTTCAGATCTGGACCTTGTTTTTCATTAAAAATACAAAAATCCCGTCATAGATTAAAACATAATTCAATAATAGCTGGATTCTTTTTAATAAATGGCTGAAATTAATATTTTAATTTTTTGGTATGACTTTGTCCCAAATTTTGGATGTTTTATTATTTATTTAGAAATAAACAATAAAGAACCACAGATTCTACAAACATTTCAAAATAAAATATAACATAAAACGAGAAAGAATCTATTTCTTAAGAAAATGGCGATGGCAAATTATTTCGTTTAAAAGCCCAAATAAAACTGGTTTTTTAATTTTAACTTTCAAAAATAATTAATGAGAAGCCCCTACTGGTGTTCTGTTCTGAAATCTTTTGACTTCGAATCCATCATTTTGACTAGTTAGTTATGTCACTTGCCAGCTAGCAGCTTTCACTCTTCGAGTAAGTTGTCTAGTTTTGGTTCTTTACAGAAAAAAAAAAATTTTATTAAATTTATTTCAAAAAGGCATATTTTTGTCTGTTTACGGCGTTTAACAAACTTGGCCGCCTTGGGGGTGTGGCCTTGGCCAGAATGTGGGGCGGCGGCAGGTGTACGCGTGTGTGCAAAAGGGTGTGCGTGTCCGCCTGTGTGCATCCGTGTCTGTGGCTGTGTGGGTGAAGGGTCGGTGAACCTGGTACCCAAGGTCCTCCCGGGTCATCCCCGGCCCGGCTACAAACCAGCCCGGCGAGAACTAGCAAAAATATCGGTCATGCACTAGGCTGAGGCAAGCATCTTCATTTCGAAACACGCCGTCAACGTGCTTGAAATTTCATCAACAACTTTATCAGATATCTATTGTATATCTATTTTTACTATGTTTAAAAAAAAACTACACAGTTTCTATACATTCCTACACATACTTTCAACCTTTCTTTTACACTTGGTAAATTCCAAAATTTGAAGAAATCCATTTTCATAAAAATTAAAACCAATTTAAAAGATCGTACCCAAATAACCAAAGCATATGTCATTCCTAGCCTTGAGGTTGTGATAAACGCTGAGATTACAACAAGGGAATGTACTTGTACCTATCTTGTTTTTGTTTACTAGATATCTCTGGTAAATTATTTCTAGATGTCACAGATGTCATTTTAATTAAATTACAAATCGTAAAATTCATAATTATGTACGACTCATGCCTCCGTCACAAGGTCTCTTACTAAAGACAAGGTTCTATTTTACAATTATATAATATATATTGTAAAATGTCTTTTATGAAATTGTACAGCATAAAAAATATATTATTATTATTATTATTTATGAGTAAAGATATGACCCGATAATTTTTTTAAAATATTATTTTGTGTAAATATGCCTTTCTGTGAACTCAAAAATGGTAGCAGATCAAAAAAGGATCTAAGTGATGAATATACACTGCCCATCAAAAAAACACCCACTTGCTTTTTGCCCGAAAAAATGGCCAAATTTGGAAATGCTTATTTTCTCAGCCTTTTAAGACACAGACCTACGCTGGGTCTCATATTTTTTAGAAAATATTACGCTAAAATCGATGGCGCTAAAATGCTTTCCTAGATTGAGTGAATTTAAAAAAAAAAAAAAAAAAAAAAAAAAAAAANTGTCGATAACCACTTGTTTACCTCATCACAGAAATTCAACAATTCAACTTTTCCTTCCCATTTCTCAGGTGTTGTAGCAGTTTGGATTCGAATAAAGCATTGAAACAATTGGTTTATGGTAAAATCGGAAGAGAAATTGATAGGTTTTTTTCCATGAGCACGTAAAAAAACACGTTTTTTGGTGACCAATTGAAAGCTTATTATTTTATTTATTATCCAAAATTTTTTCATTACTGATGAATGGTTGAAGCAAAGAAACCAGTTAAAAAAGCCATCTTGTTCTGCGCAAAATATTCTAACAGTTGAGATCTAGCGCAGCTCTGCGATTTAAAAGGCTGAGAAAATATGCATTATCAAATTTGGCCATTTTTTCCTGCAAAAACCAGGTCGGTTTTTTTTCATGGGCAGTGTAGTATTCTTGGGTTTGTTGACAATTTATCCATGTAAAAGCGTAATCTCAAATAACGAAAAAATTATCCGTTTTACGTTTATTAATTAAGTCATAGATCTGCGCTAGATCTCATCTTTTTTAAAATTGCACGCAGAACAAGTTGGCTTGTATAAATGTTTTCCTAGTTTCGCTCGTTCATCAGTAAATTCAAAAATTCTGAAACTTGTCAATTTTTGCACTTTTTACCAAAACTTCAAATTGACCCGTGGAGCCAGAAAATCGTCCTGGAGCGGCGACCTATAGAAATCGATAGGAAATTTTAATAGGCTTTCAATTGGTTACAATCCACTTTGCCCGATTTCTCAACCGTTTTCGATTTATTCGCAATTTTTGTTATTATATTATCTTTTCAATTAATTAATCTTCAAGTAAGGTATTGGTTAAGATAAAAAAAGTCAGTGTCACGTGCGGGATTCGAACCCACGACGATTCGTCTCTGACTTTTTTATCTCAGCAAATACCTTACTTAAAGATTAATTAATTGAAAAGGATTTATTTGCTCAATCGGACCACGAAACCTTATCGAGTTATTTTTATCTTTTTTCATTTTTTTTTTTTTTAACAATCAAAATTAAGTGAACTTTTAAGAGCGTGATAATGTACTTATTTTATCAATCAAAATGAAATAGATTTTGTTAACTTATAAACTTAATAGAATCAAAAGAATCGTAAGCTTTTTATTATTTATTTTTTATATCGAATTTGAAATAAAAACAAAAGTAAACATTGAAGAGACTAATTTGTGTAACTTTTAATAAACAGTTAAATATTAAAATATAGCTTAATTTGTACTAGGTTGACTACATGCTTTAAATCCATTATATTTAGTGGTCTGATTGATCAAATTACTTCTTTCAATTAATTAATATTTGTAAGTAAGGTTTTGGTTGAAATGAAAAATTCAGTGTCACGAGCGGGATTCGAACCCACGACCTTCGGCTCAATACGCCGCTGCTCTAACCACTCACTAGCTTGGGCATTTTTGGGCAAAAAACGTGGTTTTTTATGTGTTCATGGTAAAACCCCGATCTCTTTCTCCAGGACGATTTCTTGGCTCAGTTTGAAGCTTTCGTAAAAAGTGCAAAAATTGTTGTTTTTTTAATTTACTCAATCTAGGAAAACATTTTATAAAGCCATCGTGTTCGGCGTAAGATTTTCTTAAAAAATGAGACCTAGAGTATGTGTGTGTCTTTAAAAGAGAAAATATGCATTACCAAAATTGGCCATTTTTTGGTACAAAAACCAGGTGGTCGGTTTTGTTTATGTGCAGTGTAGTATTCTTGGGTTTGTTGACTAATTATCCACGTAAAATCGGAAACTCAAATAACAAAAAATTTATAAAAAAGCCAATCTTTAATGGGAAATGTTTTCAATAATTCTTTTTACGTTTATTAATACCATCTCAAATTGACGAACATGCTCGTATAAATTACGAATGATTATTGCATGTTTGACAGTGCTGTCTTGCTAAATTAATGATGTAGTTCGTTATGAAAGCAAACCTATTTCATGGACATTCATTAAGATGTATAACATAATTATGTAAAATAAGATAGTTGTATAGCAAGTATGTAAATAATATTCAATTAACATTTTAATCTATTTTCCCCTTAACATTCATCCTTTTGTTTTGAAATGTGTAATCGTTATATTGTTGCATTTTGAACACTTGTGATTGAAGATAAAGCAGATTTAAGTTGTAATAAATCCTATCTTCCGTGTTTGTGCTTTCTCCCGTTTCTTTTCATTACGGACTTACAAAGGAGGGAAAAAAACCTAATTTCCGAAAATTTCAGACAGGTGCATTACCCTAAATCTGTTTATTATCTCGTGATTGAGAAGGACCTTGTTTATTTTTCATTACCGAAACCGCGCAGCGTATAGGGCGGGGGCGGGCATTTATTTTCTATAATGTCACGGCACTTTGGCTTTCGGGCCTCATCAAAGGGGAAAAAATTATCCGAAGGGTTGGGCGGGTCGGAGGCGAAGATGAGAACCGTGTGGAAATTTGCATGTACAGGGAAGTGCCATCATCAACCCGTCGTCGGAAGCTGTTAAGAAAATAGGGCCTTTTTTATTTTTTTCCCCCTCGAGGGTAGCGCGAGTCTTGTAATATCGAAGGGTAATGTGTCAGTGGATCGGGGTGAATTTCATTGTACGGATTTACACCAGATCGGGATTTTTTATTGGCCCTATAAAATAAAAATCAATTCAATTTCTACCCTCGCAATCACGGACAGTTTATGTATAATTGGTTAAATTTTATGCATTGATCGATATTATGTAATTATTATTTTTAAATGCATAGATGATTTAGCTCAGGTAGACAAATTAAAGCAAATAAAAAATAAGTTTGTAAATTTTTACTTTTTTCGTGAAGCACCGACCTCAGTGCAGTAGATTTGAACAAAATGCAACGAAAATCTTCATCCCTAAGAAAATTGGCTTAATCTTTTAAATAAACGATAGCGGCTTTCGCTTTAAATCCAAACAGATAATAAAACAATCGATAAAACTTTTTATTTTATGACCGACTCGCCGTGTTTCCCTTTGAAACCGCGAGGAAAAAACACATTTCGCCGTTTTGCAAATCCGATATGTAAATTTTTTTTTAAATCCCGTCCTCATCCGCAATAAGAAAGTCGCTTTAACTCGGCCTTAGAAGCCAGATTAAAACTAGCAATAAATCTCGAACTTATAACTGCTTAGTCTTATTTTTATCCTGAGCTTGTCCGACGTCCTGTGTCATTTGTACCTTCAAATTGACGTTCTAACAAAAACAAGGGAAAATTGTGTACTTTGATTTTTGCACACCTGAAGACTTTGTAGTAAAACCGATCTGAAAGAGAACCTGAATACAAACCGATCAGGTGCCTTTTTATAATAAAATCTAATTAAAGTTTCAAAACAATTTATTAATTTCACAAGAAAATAACAAATTAAATTTCCTTTTTAAATTTTTAAAACAAACAAATTAAAACTTTTTAAATTTAAATAAACGGTAATTTGACGCAAACCGTTTGCCAGATCATTTGGAACAAGAATGGATGAGTACTTACCATAGACAATTCACTATGGACCGAAGGACTTTAGGAGGACTTTACTTATTTTAACATTTTTTAAACTCTTTTCTAGGAACTCACACTTTCTGTCTCTAATCTACACGGAATGGACTTGTTCACTTTTAGCCTGACTGTTTCTACCCTAATCGTGGAGATTCTCTTTTATTTTCCCTCTAGGACTAATCATGAATAAATCGCAACATTGTCACTATGAAATAAATTGAAAAGTGACAAATTTCCTCACCCTTAAAGGCCTGGAAGAAAAACGAATTTGTTGACTACGTGCTGCATTCGAAATGGACTGCTTTGAAGTCTTGCTCAAATACTGTGTGAATGGACGGTGTATATCCGTAGGCTTCATAATGTTGTCTACCCAAAAACCATTAAGGTCTGGTCATAAATCCCAAAAGTCCAAAATTCCGCGCATGATTCTTCTTTCTTCGTTCTTGTTAAATGTCTTGAACCATTTTCTGCGATGGTGTGAGGTAGTCTTTCCTGGTTGATCAATAGATGTATCCATAAAGTTCAGTTTCATTTCTCAAATGTAGCACAGTTCATTACGATTGAATCCTTGCTATGATTTAGAATCGTACGTCGTCTTTACATCAAAGTTCAAAAGGATAACATTTTGAGGATGGAGGGGCAGACCTGGCATTGTTTCATACAAAAAATCCTGTTTTACAGCTGTTTGGGTTGAGATGGGAAGTTGATGTCCGAGTGGATCGAAGTCACGATAGCTCAGGTGGTAGAGTAGCGGCGTATCTAGCCGAAGGTCGTGGGTTCGAACCCGCTCTTGACGCTGACTTTTTTTATCTCAGCCAATACCTTACTTAAAGTTTAATTAATTGAAAAGGGTTTATTTGGTCAATCGGACCACGAAACCTTATCGAGTTATTATTATCTTTTTTCATTTTTTTTAACAATCAAAATTAAGTGAACTTTTACGAGCGTAATAATGTACTTTACATAACTTATAAACTTACTAGAATAAAAAGAAGCGTAAGCTTTTTATTTATTTATTTTTTATATCGATTTTGAAATAAAAACAAAATTAAACTTTAAAGAGACTAATTTGTGTAACTTTCAATAAACAGTTAAATACTAAAATATTGCTTAATTTATGCTAGGTTGACTACTTGCTTTAAATCCATAATATTTAGTGGTCTGATTGATGAAATTACTTCTTTCAATTAATTAACATTTTTATGTTAGATTTGGTTGAAATGAAAAAGTTAGTGTCACGAGCGGTATTCGAACCCACGACCTTCGGTTCAATACGTCGCTACTCTAACCGCTCACTAGCTTGGTCGTGGGTTCGAATCCCGCTCGACACACTAACTTTTCAACCAAAACCTTACATAAAAATGTTAATTATATGCTTTAAGTTATGCGTGCCTTTCTTATTTTTTTTGGGGAACATTTATATCTTCTACGTGATTTATTACGTTTTTGACTAAAAACGGACCTCGGTATTTCGTTTGTAATTTCCAATTAATATTTTGCATCTTTTTTGAGATAGGATAAGTTTTTAACATGACCCGATCACCGACTGTAAATTTACCCAACTTTTTATTTTTTATTGTAATAAAATGCATGTCTCTCGGTATATAATTTTGTATCTTAATAAAAATTTATTAAAAATTATTGGTAACGTAACTTCTAGACGTATTTATATTCGGCCTGATTGCAACCGTCCCCGTTCATGATACACAGCGATAATAACCGGACCAATATTGCTACAAGGTCAAAATAAAATTATTACAACTGTCGATAATGATGGTATAAAATTAAGCATCATTAGCCTAACTCTTTAAGACCACTAATGAGTGTCAAAGACGTAGGTTTTTGCCTTACGGTCTTTTGAATTTATGAGCTTCAGGGTCTGCATTGTCTCGGTATTGTACATCGATAATGGGCCCGGGGGGTCTCATGTTTACGGTCCTGGCCGGACAATGGTCCCGAAATGGTACACGGTATTATGGTCATCGTCCAACCACCCTCCGACCGATACAACCCTTTACCAATTTCACACTTCCTCCCACCTCGCCAATAAATTCGTTACGGTTATCAGCGAAGCCGGGGAGGGGAACCAATCCGAAAACAATTCGCTTTTCCGTGACGATGAAAGTAATTGGATAAAAATCAGACCGTCTCTTCTTTAACTCCGGGGGAGCGAAAGCACTGACATTTGCCCCCTTTGGTCATTGACATTTCCCCCTTTCGGGTTATGACTGGCCCCGGCACGCGAACGTCCATTTAAAATTAATTCTGACGATATGACCGGCACAAATTGTATTTTGGATAATAGAGCTAATCCCGATAATCCTTAATATGTAAGCTCAATAAGTAATATGACTGGATCCATACCGACATTAAGGAAAGGACATTTTCATATCATTTCCCCTAATATTCTATTGACTAGATGAACTAAACATTGTGATATAATCAAAACGCTGGCACTACTCTTTGGTCTGTCGACAAACTCTTGCACATCGATTTCGTCAAAAGTTGACCATGAATTGAACCAAGAAATAATTTGACAGAGCAAGTTGGCAAGACTTCGGTTCCGTGAAAATATTCTTGTTTTTCCTTTAGAAACTATTTTGCTGGAACAGAACTTTAAATTTGAACAAACCTTGTTAACACTATAACACTTTCGCGTATAATCCTTCAACTGTTTGCTTTGTAATTCCAAACTTATTTGTAAATCCAAAAAGCGCGGATTTTTTTAAACAGTGCCTTCTTGATCAGGCATTTGTCTAGGTGCGAGGATTTTGCCAGAAATAACTTTTCAAAGGACTCTTTTAGTAAAATCTGAATGACATGAGCCCTTTAAAATATTTACGCATATTTCTATTCTATCAGTCGATTTATATGGTGTACATGTATATATTTTCACCTTCTCCATGTCATATATAAGATCTTTCAATCCACACTCGTGGTTTAAAAAGTTTTACTAAATATCCCCTGCTTAAATGGATGCTTTACAACATTCTATAAAGTTTCAACAGACTATGAAGGAAAGGAAGAACTCAGGAGAGCATCAGATACAATGATACGGTATGCAGATGGTTATAAAACAAAGAGGAACCGGATCGAGTATTTTGTGTACAAGCCCAAGATTTGAGTTATCAAATTCATTAAGGAAGTACATTTCGGTCTTTCAAGAAATACATGTCATACATGCTTGTACCCTGGAAAATCTTAAAAGAGGTTACATTGGCAAAAAATCCTCATAAGATCTGACAGCCGAGCAACCATTAAAGCATTAGCGTGTAAAAAAATCACATCGAAATTAGTCAGTGAATGCATCCAAAATCAACAAAACCTGGGAAACACAACAACCTGGTGATATCCTGGGGGTACAGAGGAACTTTGGGTAACAAGAAAGCAGACAGGCTGGCCAGAGGAAGATCTACAAGACCAGACATAGGCCCCGAACCTATTGGGAATATAGAATCCTCAGAATGGGTTGAAACAAAACAAAGGAGAAGTGTATAAAGTCGAGCGGCACTAGACACAGTAAATTTATGATGATAACCCTCACCAAAGCTGGCAAAGCTTCTGCTGCAATTTGGGAGGGCTAGACTCAGAGGAGTGGACTACTGACTGGCATCTGAGAAAACATCTACACAACATGGGCATATACAACGATGATCCCATCTGTAGATTATCACCCAAATACCGCACATATCTTCGAATGCGAAGAAACAGCTCAATGGAGATTTAACCTAACATACGAAAATAACCTAGGGAAAATTGTAGCAACAGCAATCAATGACCTCATATTTCTAAGAAGAAATATTGAGTCTATTGCTCTTAAGGCACTAGGAAGGTACAATAAGCCACAAGGCTGCAGTGCCTAGAGAGCACAAATCTTCGCTTCCTAGTATCCTCTTTACCATGCCATACCATTTAGAAATGCCCGAGTACTTCTTAGATGGATTTTATTATACAGCTTGCATACATTAATATCAATCGATGACCTGAGTCCTTCTTCCTTTCCAACGGCGTACCTCTTCCAAACCAATACCGCTGGGGTCAATTCATCATGAAAATTACTGATCAAATATTCATTTCTTTTTTTCATGCTTATGTATTCATTTCAATTGTCTTACGTGTACACTATTAGCCAAAATACCGTCAAATAGCATAAAAAATATATTAGTTCCATCATGTCTAAACACTTTAGATGCCATTAGTATAAAATGAAGATAATAGAAATACGGCTATCAAAATGCAAAACGTTTATTTTAATTTTCCTCCCCTATTATGGTGAAATGATGATCTTATTACTCCTACTGTCCTTATTTAATTCTTAATCTTAACTTTGTAGGGCTTTTCATTAACTTAATCTGATTTGAAATAATATATTTATGTTAATGTACAGATTTTAAATTTTTATTGTACGATCACGGTTTGTCACAAATAATCTGTGAGTTTTTGTTTACAAAGACGTCTGAAGATCTAACATCCAGATTGTAATGTACAATATTTCACTGTTAATTCGTTGACATCACTTCCTGGTCTTCTTGTGTTTCCTTGGTTTGAATGGTCAGTTATGTTGAAGACGTGGTCGATCCGTGTACCCTGGCCCCCAGGCGGTAGAACAAGGGTCCGTGAACACGATTTGGGCTGGCCCCACACATCTCAGCCGGGCCGGAATAAATCTTAGGGGGAAACGGAAACTACCGGGGGTGGTTTGGGGGGGTTGACGTCTGGGCTAATTTCATTATCGCCCTCTTTAATTCCTCGAGACCGCAGTAGGAGGCTAATTACTGAATGTAACAAGATCCAGGATCATTTACATTTTTGTGAAGATTAAGTCCCACTCTTGGGCACTGTGCAAACACGATTATCTCGCTCCCCTCGCCCGACGGGAAATGAACAATGCATCGGATTTTTTTCTTCCGCCATTGCGATTTCAAACAAATTTCAGTCTAATTGGATTATCACAACAAAAGTTTAAACGATAAAAATGTTAGTTTTCTCTTAAATTGTCTACCAAAAAGCTGATGTTTTTTTTGTTTGTTTTTTGCCCGGTTTTATGTTAGTAGATGAAACGTCATATTGCATAAAAGTACAATCAGTAAATACTATGATGCAATAAAAGCCTGATGAGTGTGTGTTTATCTTTCTGTTTCTTGGTCTACCATGGTTGTTTATAGGTGAAAACCGGCGAACTTTTACGTTTATCAAATATGAACAGATAAACAAAACTGATAATCACAAAGAAAAAAATTAAATTGTACAAAATATGTGACTGAAAACCCCTAACACGAACTAATTTTATTAAAAATGCCGGCTGAAAACCAAACATATCATAAAATTAATAAACCAGACAGACTGCACTTGAAGAAACTAAAGAATGAAAAGGGCGTCGGTGGTCGCAACGGATTTTTGTACACCCAAAATAAGTAACTAACATTTTTCCCTTATTTACTCTAAGCCCTTACAAAGGCATGAGGATCTTTAATGTCCGTACCTAGCCTTTTGGCCCTACCGGACGTTTTGATTCTGAAGATGAGAGATGACGCACCTCCGCTCGCGACGGAGTTACAGCCGCAAGTTTTGGTGCCCCGTGCTCCCTAGTTAGAGAAGGCGACTCTATCTCCCAGAGTATTGTGGCTCCTCCAGCGTAAGAACTACCGGATCCGCTCTGGCCGTTTTGTTTAAAGTGGAATGTCTAACCACCCCCTAGAAGAACACTGCCTCGGAAGGAAACCGATAACGGCACCCCCGAGCAACAGGTTCACACTAAGTTCTCGCCAGGAGCCTCACCACTAAGCCACTATGAGTCCATTCCCATGTAGGAGTGTTTGGACTTGGAACATTTTCTGCTACCCGTAGTTCTGATGGTTATGCACCCTCCCCGTCTATGCAGACCGGATCTGGTACCCTAACCCTCGTGTGACCAGCTACACCATTATGTTGTGCCTGGATACCCCCCTTGCATCCAAGGGTTGGGAGAGGTCTCAAGGAAATATGCCGTAGGACCTGGATTGAGAAAGGGAAGTGACCGAGGAACACGAGGCTCACCTTTTCAGGTTGCACCCCCGCCATGGCCACACTGTACCACCCATTGCCAACGTAGTAACATTTAATGGGGTATGGATAGAAGAGATGAGGCTGTTCAAGCGTCGAAGGAATCGACCGCCTTATCCCGACCAGTCATCTCGAGGGACGACAAGTAGACGACTATTTAACTAACTTAGTTCCCACTGGGGTCGCAATGTCATGTAACATTGAGGTTCTTTAGCGTGCCTGGCCGATTAGGTTTTAGATTCTAAAGTCCAAAGGGCCTGACGCCCTTTCATCTGCCGCAACAGTTAACGTGTTAACAAGAAGCTCATAACTGTAAGGTTAAAGGTCCGAGGTTCGAATCCAACGACCCTGTATTTGAACCCGGTTTTCTTCAACAACAACAAAAAAATCAAAAACACCTAAACTAACATTATTATTACTTAGAACTAACCATAATAAGTTACTTATTTTGGGTGAACATACTCAAAACACAGAGAAAAACAAACTTATAAAAACAAATACACACTGAAAAACACGCATATAAAAAAAGACGCTGACCGAAAAACAAAAAAAGACACACGTCTGCATATATTTTTCGTATTTTGTTTGTGAATGAAAATTAAATTCTTGTACAAGAGAGGTTTGAAGGTTTTCAACGCTTGCTGGAGACGGCGAATGATGTCTAGTTTTTTTATGATATCCCATAAGTGTTCTATCAGAAGAACTTGCTGGCAAATTCTCTGTGGTAAGCCCTACTTCATCCAAATAATGAGGAACAACTCGAACTATATGTGGTGCAATAACACATAGTTGACCCCAATAAATGGAGCGAGGGACCACAGCTTCCAGAACGTCCTCAATGTACTTTAGTGCAGTCATTCTGTACAATAATCAGTTCTTTGCTGGTGGTTGCTTTCACCCCATAGCGTAACTGGCTGTCTTTGAAAAGACTCTGACTCACGCGTGGCACATGAAGCAAAACGTTCCAGAAGTCTTCTAAACATGGTCCCGGTCATCAGATAGTCGCAAACCAAACCGGCATCTTTGACCAGAACAGCCCCCTTGTTCAAATGTCCGAAGGAAATGTTGATTTTCTATTCGATGCCTTTCCAGTAAAGAAGAACCTGGAACGAGAAGGTCATTGAACGAAGCCTTCTGATGACTGTTTTAGAGCTCACTCTTACATTACGGACTGTCTGGAGTTGATTACCTATCTAGTAAGCCGTAGTGCGGTAAGAAAAATAAAACGATCACCTCTAGCCGTCGTACATCGTGTCGACTACTACATCCTCATCGATCGAAACTTCCTTGGCCCTAAACCTCTGTAGACCACGGTAGATGGCATGCAATGGCACACCCAGGTTTTGACCTATGTAACGGACGCTACTTCCGTCTTTTGTATTTGAGTGTCCAATACATTGTGACGTATTTTCACTTAATTTTGTGTTTTGATTAAAAGCGATTTTTCTGAAGAGGTCATTGTTGTTAGGTCAACTGCAGCCTCGTTGTTTCCCGCAAGTAATCATGGGAAGTTAGGCTTATGATTTTAGTCAGTCTGTCTCTGTATACCGTAATAATAAGGCCGTAATAATAACAAATATTGAAAAACTTTCTTTTTCTTCGAGAATTTCCGGATTGACTCCGAACATAGATGTGAGGTCGTGAAAAGAATGGCCCGGTTCCCCCTTCAATAAGCGTCGACTGATCCTTGCCAAGCACTCTCCTTCCCTACTTGTCAAAGTTCAAGCACTCCCAATCATAGCGCCTTTTCGCCCCTTTTAAAGGAATACCGTGCCGCTATGACGATCAATTTAAACGAGAGACGAGATTCGCTATAAATTCTACCTGAAAAATTCCCGAGTCGTATGTTTCGAATAAACCAATGATTTTTAACCGTTTTTATCGTCAAATCCCTTTCTCTTTTATGCCCATACGGGTGAAAATTCCTCCCATTATTATTTTTCCTCAAGTCCTGTTATTCGATGTTTTAAATTAATGAAGCTTAGAAACCTATTTTCAACTTATAGTAAATATTTTCAACAAAATCCTGTTATATTCGCAAAGAATTTCGAACACACTTTGATGTTCATAGCAGCTTTTTTTTGCATTTTAATTATTTTATAGTAAATAATCCTCAAATGCAAAGATACGAGAGAAAATATATTAAAAACATTAGGAAACAATGTAGTAAATATCAAGCAAATTTTTCCACTGTAAGCCGGCATTTGAATTTAATGACAATACCAATGAAATAATAATTTCCATGTTTAAAAAATTAAATTGTATCAAAGATAAAAGGTTCATCAAACGCATAGTTTTTTTACAAACCAATAATCTTGTGCCACTGAAATGTATCATCAAATGTAACATCAGGGTTATAAGCAGGGTGAGGCAAATGGCTACCGCTCTGCGTGCCAAACGCAAAGATGAGCATAATCACGTCTTATTTTGTTCCGACAAATACAATGTATTATTGTTTGTTTTTTCAAACCCAAATTTTAAAAAACTTTTCCGATGAGTCAATACTGTCTTGGATTGAGCCTCGTTAAGGATATAAGCAGGGAGAAACAATACTTTCATGTTAAAAATAGATAAAATCATATGCAGAGGTGTAGTTACAGCATGGATTTTATTCTGTTTGATCAAAACGAGATGATTGTTTTGTAAAGATTATTATATTGAAAAAAAAAGTCTAAATTTAGCTTTTAACCTTCATAGTTTCAGATTATGCAAATCAGGTTTTTTTTAAAATGCGTCATATAAAAGAGAGTAGTTATCGACCAGCGTGTATATCAATGATTTTTTATCAACGATGTGGCCCAATCGAAGAGTATTATTTCTCTGCCTAGCTTTCGACTCTTTTGGCAGATATCCACAAAAATCTGTTTGACTCCAAAGTTTGCTCAATTGGTCTCTTTTAATGCTAAAAAATCTATGGAAATGTCCCTTAGATGGGTAAAACGTCAATGATTTGATAAGCTAGCTAATAAAAATTCTTTTTTTGGCCTTCTTCAGGGTACCTTTATTTATAATCTAAGTCAAATATTAATACGATCATTTAAACAATTTGTTGCCGTAATTATTTTTTTTAAGTTTCACATTTGTTTCGCGATCACGCGCGCCCGCTAATTAACATGATCAATTTGGCCCAATTGGACGCCTTCCAAAGGCATGAAGGTCATTTTTCTAAATAGCAGGAAACACAAGCCGAACATAAAGTTAATAGGCCATACACGACTGACACCTGGAGTACGGTAGCGTTTACACAAATCGACACGGTACAGGTGAGGAGGTAATAAGTACAAAGTACATGCTTTCTTCCAAAATTAGAATTTCTTAAACTAAACTTATTTACAAACCAAAGTCAGCAAGACGCGGTAGCCGAGTGGTTAGCGTGAGAGACTCTCCGCTCGTAGACCCCGCGGTCGTGGGTTCAATTCCCATCGTCTCCTAGGGCCTTTTTTTCACGATACCCTTCCCCCCCCCAAAACGAATACGCATAAAAAAAGTCAGTAAGTCTCCTTTTGAGCCTTTTTTATGTTCATGCGGCGGCGTCAGCGGCTAGACATAATCAGTAAAGATTCGGGTGCTTGATTAAGAGTTGATACAACTTAACATAGCATTCACCCCTTCGACGTATGGTGTTCACTGTGATGTAAATAATTCTGAACAAGGCTCAATCGAGATAATCCGCATAACTTGATTTTGGTGGTCTTGGAGCCTTTCCAAATTGCGAAGGAAAGTTGACACAGCTTACTTTTCCAAAGAGGTTTAAAAAATACATATAAATAAATCGGAAAAAAGAAGGTTTTATAATTATTATTATGACAATAAAAAATTGACTATAATCTACTTTCTGAAGTTTCATCGTTCTTGATCATCGTCACTGCTTTGGCGTTTCGCTATTTCACATCTTCAGTTTGATGAATGAAGTTGACCTGGATGATCGGACTTGGGAGACGAACAGCTGTTCGTGAAATCTTATTTGTTACTAAATCACATGTTTAATAACAAATTATAATTGGTGCTAAACCGACATATGGTCATTCAGTCACCGCGGGTTTGTTGAATTACTCATATTGCGCCATCTTCAGTGAGGTCTGTCTGTCCTAGGGTTTACATGTCATTGGGTCCGTTGGTTGTCGCTAGGGGCGTTTATTGGTACGTAGTGTTTATTGGTAGGTGGTGATGTCGGTTGTTATTCGTGCGTTGATAGTTTTATCTGATGGTTTCGATGTTGTTTTCTCCTAAGCGTTTTTTTTTAGTGTTTTTAGTGGTGTGAAAGTAGTATATGTATGTGAGTTTGTACATTTAGTTTTTTGTCTTTAAATTGTATTTGTTTGTTTCCCTAGGTTTGGCAGTACGTTGAGTTTTCGTCCGTTTGGTGCGTTGTGTATTAAAGTTATGCTTGTTTCTAAGCGTAATTTCATTTCCCTTCGTTGGCTCTGAACGTTGTTGCTGATGTTTCATTTTTGTCATTCACCTGTGTTTTTGTTGATCTTAGTGCTGTTTTAGTCTGATTTTGTTGAAAAGTTCGTTCGTCTGTAAGTTTATTTTCCTGTGTATGTGAATGTGTCCTATGTTGCGTTTTTTGTAGTTTGTACATGGTGCTTGTTTTGTATCCGTTTTTTATAGCTATTTTCGTTGTTGTTTTTCTTCTTTGTTGTAATTTTCAGTGTTGAGTTGGAATATTTTAGTCTGTGGATCATGCGTTGTAGTGCTCAAATTATTTGCTGGTGTGGGTTGTATGATTATGCATTTGTCATCAGCTGCAGGGGGTTTTCTGTATGATAATATTAAACCTGGCGAGGGCGTGGCCGCAACGGTTTAGGCGTTGACACGGCGCTCATCACTGTAAGGTAAAGGTCCCGGGTTCGAATCCAGCGATATTGCATTCGAACTCGACACACTTACAATTGGGATTTTTTTTTTTTTCAAAAACACCGGCACCCCGAGGTTCATTATAACCTCTTCTGTTGCGAATCCTCGTTTAGAACAAAAAATTAAACTTTCAACCTAATAGTTGATCAGTTTTAATGCGTGACTTTTTTATGTTGAAATTTATGGATTGTTTTAATTGTAGGGACTTAAAATAGCTTTATGACTAAATAAAATGACGAGCTTGTCTAATAACGATTAGGAAAGTTGGTTAAAAAACGAAATGTGAGAGGGGCCGTGGGGATCAAACGATGAATTTCATTATGCCGGTATAATAATCATAATTTCCCTTATAAGAAGGAGAAACGTAAGTCACAGAAATCGTGAGAATTAGTATGAATGGACGTTTTTTATTAATTTACGGTCCAGGGGAGGCGTAAAAAATTCAGAGATCGTAAAAACCCCGGTAGGGTGTTGGTCGATAAATTTACGGCTGATGCCGATATCCATTTAAGCCGGAATCGATGAGTTTGGTAGGTTTTTAGGTAATTTTCGGGTTGTTTTTCAAAGAGCGTTTTTCTTACGATGGCTGTAGTTCCATACTTCGAAGGACATGAAAAAGCTCGATATCTCGTCTGAGCGGGTCCCGGTGTCAATCCTATTGGAAAGCGTGTTGGTTAAGGTATCTCTTACGGTGAGTGCACACGGACCCGTCGCAAAACGTGGCCTCGGTAATTTCCGGGGAAGAGGGCAGGAGAGAAAAATCCCGATATTGATTGGGATTGGGATGAATACGTCATTCCCGATTCGGGGACGTGTCAGTTTTCGAACTGGTTGACATAACGGAGGTCTCATGAGAGGTGAGGGGGCGAGAAATAGACTCCACCGGTTCGAAGGAAAACCCCATTCCCTGGAGGTAATTATAGGCCCCTTTTGAAAAATATCTAAGATCCACCTGTTATTTTTCCTCCAGCGTGCATACTGAAACTGCGAAATCTTGGTGCATACGCTACAAAGAGGTTTTAAACTAAACCGCCAAGTCGATGTCGCATGTTACCCACAGCTTGTTTATATATACAGGGTGTCTCGTGAACTAGCGTCTATACATCCGGAAGTTATCCTACATATTAAATCGGACTAAAAAGTTTCTATTGTCCACACCAACTTTTTTCACCTCAACCAAGACCTTATATATAAATTATAATTAATTGAAATAATACTATCAATTATGACTGCTAAAAACACATGGATTTGATATCAAAATTGATGCTATCTACAATTTCTTGATAGCGGATTTTCTTTATTCTCAACTGATCATCGATTTTTTAAATTTAAAACAAGTACGGTAAATTATGCATTTCGGTGTTGTTAAGTCGGTGATGTAATCACCAACAATAATGTTGCAAGGGTAAATCAGTCTGCTGGAATTGTGAGGAAATTAAGCAACCGAAAATTGCTCACTACGGACAAGTGAACACAACCGTTCGGTTTTTCGCGTCTTGTTTAATATCGATAAAAAACAATTGAAATACAAATGATATTCCTTAATGATTTGATCATTGCTGATTTGCCGACGTCGTACTGTTATGTAGCCTAATTGCTTGTTTCTTGGAGTTTATGAAACTTATGATGGGTAGGAAATAAATTTCTTTTTCACATCAGGCGTCATCGCGTTTCGGTGTAGTAAAGACCATCTTCAGTGGCTTTTATCATTTTTCTATTCCTGACAGACTATTCGCCAAGTCCATAGTAGTCCAGACATCCCTTCTTAACTTATAAGAATGTAAAAAACCATCAAACCACTTTAGATTTTTTAAAAAGTCAATGAAGACGTGTCTGACGTAATACATTTTTGATGGTATCCATCCTAATTTTGTGGAAGTCCATAATAAGATGATGGATAGGAAAAAAATGTTGTTTTTTTCTCTCAATAGGCATTTATTATGTTAGATGCGTCTCAGCCTAATATGGGCCATCTTAAGTGACTTGTTTTTTATATAATGTGGTTTGATGATTTTTTTACGTTCTTCAAAGTTCAGAAGTCGATATCTGGACGACTATGGAAACGCTTCTGACTAATAAATTTTTGATGGTGTCCATCCTGATTTTGTGGAACTCCTTAAGATGATGAGTAGGAAATAATTTTTTTTTCCATTAGGTATTTATTATGTCAGAGGCGTTTCGGTCTAATATAGGCCATCTTAAACGACTTTTTGTATATAAAGTGGTTTGACGGTTTTTTTACATTCTTATAAGTTCAGAAGTGGATGTCTGGAGGACTATGGACTTGGCGAGTGTCAAGAATAAAAAAATTTAAAAAATGTCATTGATGATGATCTATATTAGACCGAAACGCTTCTGACGCAATAAATTTTTGATGGTGTCCATCCTGGTTTTGTGGAACTCCATAAGATGATGAGTAGGAAATAAATTTTTTTCTATTAGGTATTTATTATGTCAGAGGCGTTTGGTCTAATATAGGCCATCTGAAACGACTTTTTTTTATATAAAGTGGTTTGACGTTTTTTTTACATTCTTATAAGTTCAGAAGTGGATGTCTGGAGGACTATGGACTTGGCGAGTGTCAAGAATACAAAAATAAAAAAAAGTCACTGAAGATGATCTATATTAGACCGAAACGCGTCTGAAGTAATAATTTTGTGATGGTGACTATCTTGCTTTTGTGGAACTCTATAATAAGTTGATCGGTAGGAAAAAATTGTTGTTTTTTCTCAATAGGCATTTTTTACGTCAAGTTCAGACGTGGATGTCTGGACGACTATGAACTTGCGAGTGTAAAGAATACAAAAATAAGAAAAGTCACTGAAGATGATCTATATAAGACCGAAACGCGTCTGAATTAATAATTTTTTGATGGTGACCATCCTGCTTTTGTGGAACTCTATCATAAGATGATGGGTAGGAAATATTTTTTTCTCAAAAGGCATTTATTACGTCAGATGCGTTTTGTTCTAATATAAACCATCTTAAGTAACTTTTTTTATGTAAAGTGGTTTGCCGATTTTTTTACATTCTTGTAAGTTCAGAAGTGGATGTCTGGACGACTATGGATTTGACTAGTAGTCAGTCAAGAATACAAATAAAAATAAAAAAGCATTTTTTACGTCAGACACGTTTCGTTCTAATATAGGCCATCTTAAGTGACTTTTTTTTTTTAATCAAAAGTGGTTTGACAATTTTTTGACATTCGAATAAGTGTGTGGTGATTAGTGACCGTTAATCGATAATTATTCAGAAATCTGGACCAGACCGCATCTCACGATTTCTGAATAATTATTCTAATAAGTTCAAAAGTGTATGTATGGACGTCTATGGACTTAGCGAGTTAAAAAATGGCCTGAAGATGGTCTATATTAGCCCGAAACGTGTCTGATGTAATAAATGCCTATTTTGGAAATGACAATTTATTTCTAACCCGTCATCTTATTATGGAGTTCCACAAAATCAGGATGAACATCATCAAAAAACCAGTGAAAATATTAGTTGGGTGGAAATTATACGATTGTTTGAAATTCGGTCGTTCCAGATTGCATTAAAGAGAAACGATTAAACGCTGATTTTTTTACATGTATTCCTATGAGAATTTATGTATTAACATTAAAGATTTTTCAATAGGATAACCGGTTTGGTAAGCCAAAAGGGTGAAATTGAAATCTCCTTCTGGGAGATGTGTTTTTGCTGATTACACGGGCGAACGGTTTAATTTAAATCCAGACACCTTTCCACCAGGCGTTAAAGGGTCAATAGAGTAAAAGTGCGATACGACTTTGGATTGTAAATTGCACTCCCGGGTAGTCAAAAGCCGTTTGCTTTCTAATTTCACGGCCCATTTCCAGAAAATAAGCCGTCCACCCCCGAACGACCAAGCTATGCAAGCTCATGTAGCAACGCTGACTGACGCCCAGTTCCCAGCCGAGGCTCCGGCTCGCTATTATTTAATTATCAGATTCAATTAATCGGCAACTCCTCCGGTCGGAACCTGTTATTTGTCGGGAACGTGTGCTGGAGTGTGGATCACGAGGACTAACAACAGGGCCCCTCTGTTACCATTTCAGCGTCGGTCAGTAATTGTTTTCACGCCCACCGACAGTTGCGTCAGCCGTTGTGAAATACTCGGGCCACGAAATATCTATCACTCCGTGATCTCCCTCCGAAGATGGACACCCGTTAGGGCACGTAACCACCTCGGCTGATGACAGGCCTCCCGACACTTCTCCCCCATTTGGACAATCCCTTTTCTATTATAATCACTGAAACCCTTTCGAAACGTATTTCCACGATCGCGAATCCTGGCTGTCTAAATCGCCAGTTGTCATTTCCCGGATCGTTTTAAATATTCATTTTCCTCCCCGAAAACATCCCTTCATTAAATCAACTGGATGGAATTACGACCGACGGAAAACAAAACTCGCCCCGAACACTTCCAACTCATTAGCAACACAATTGTTTAGTCAATTATCTCTACCGAAAGGGGAGAAGGTAAAAGTTAAGGCCAACTTTACTTTTATCCGAAACTTTATTGAGCTTTCCTCAAACTCATCCCTCTTGGACACGATCACCGCCAACCTGACAATCAGCCTATTTATTGGAAAAATACTGTTCGAACTGAACTTATTTTCTTTTTCTTATATTTTAACAAATTGATGTACCTCTAGATTTTTATACAGGGTGATTCTCTACTTATACGACAAATTTTATCAAGTGCTTCTACACCTCAAATGCAACATACAAGTTCATATGAGCCAAAGTCCGATTCTCAACCAGTACGCAAATATTCATAATTTTATGTTGTTTTTTCAATTATCTACGGTTTTCATCATAAATCTACTCGCGTCAAAAAAGCGTTGAAAAGAGCGTTAAATTTCCTTTAAGAATCCTTCTAAACCATTCAATTTAATTTTTGGTAAAAAATCTTTCAAAAACTGCTAAATTTAAAATCCCCAAAACGACTATATTTGCAACCTCATTGAAAAAGTTCACAGTAGAGCTTGGCAAATTTCATAAAAGCTTTTAAATTTAATAAGCTTAATAGCGGTATACTGCTTTATTTCCAACGAACCAAAAAAAAAAGAATAACAACACAAAAGTTTTTAAAAAAGCACAAAAAGAAAGAAAAGTGAAACAAAACACATAGAAAAGAGACACTAAACATAGCGAAAACCAAAGTGGAGAAAGATTGGACAAAATATCTACATTAAACACAGACAAAAAAAAAAAAAAACATCATCAATCACAAAAAAAATCAACGTAATTTGTCGGATTTTTACGATGAATTTATTTTCTTTTTTTCTGCTTATTAAGGTCGGTTTTTACTTCTGTATTGGTGTTCATATTTTTATTTTGTCTGTGTTTAGTGTAGAAATTTTGTCCAATTTTTCTTCTTTGGTTTTCGCTATGTTTATGTATCTTTTTTATGCGTTTTGTTTAATTTTACTTTCTCTGTGCGCTATTTTCTTAAGTTTATGTTGGTGAATCAATTTAGCCCAGGTCTAAAAGTTAAATTGTTTAATTTAGCGTAAGATATTTGCATTTTGGTTTGATGTAATTAAAGAAAATAGTTCATTATTTGAAAGCTTATTAAACGATAAAGCTGTTATGAAATTTGCCAAGCACTACCGGGAACCTTCTCAATTACGTTGGGTTTTTTTGTGATTTTTTGTTAGGTTAAAGTTGATTTTTAAAAGTTCTGTATTGTTTTTTTTTTCTTTTGTCTGTGTTTAATGTAGATATTTTGTCCAATTTTTCTGCATCGGTATTCGCTATGTTTAGTGTCTCTTTTTTATGTGTTTTGTTTCATTTTTCTTTCTTTTGTGCTTTTTTTTAAACTTTTGTGTTGTTCTTTTTTTTTGGTTTGTTGGAAATAAAGCAGTATACCGCTATTAAGCTTATTAAATTTAAAAGCTGTTATGAAATTTGCCAAGCACTACCGGGAACCTTCTCAATGAGGTTGCAAATTTAGTCGTTTTAGAAATTTTAAATTTAGCAGTTTTTGAAAGATTTTTTTACCAAAAATTAAATTGAATGTTCTAGAAGGATTCTTAAAAGAAATTTAACGCTTTTTTTCCAAAATTGAATGGTTCAAGAGCTACGAGAAGATTTATGACGAACACTGTATATAATTGAAAAAATAAATATAAAATGTTTAATATCTGCGAAAATACCTGAGGAAGTCGTACGAGTGAATCACCCTGTATTGCAACTTGATATTGGTAAAGTTTAGATGCATTTTTTGGTCTGCCTAATCTAGTTGGTTGAATAGAGCTTTGTGCGCATTTTATAAACATTTTTTTTAGTGCTAAATTTGTCTTAAGCGCGCATCATGGTACCAATTTGGCAATTCTTCTCCACCGTATCCCTTGAATGCCACTGACCCGACACGTTCCCCGTTATGTTATTGTTTATTTTGTAATTGTCTAAAGTGTAAATTTTTCTTTTAAATCTCACTTTCGATATGATTGGCGTGAGTGCCGACTCACCCGCGCCCGCAATCAAATCGTCCGGTGATATATTGCCCGACAGTCTCTCCATTAGCGGGAGACCCGGGTTGCACAAACCGGACGGATTACATAAATTAATAATGACATGACAGACACGAGGCACGACTTATACAGCCAATACAACAAGGAACACTTAGGCCGTGCTTATTTTTTATCGCACAAGTCATTTTTGCCACAATAGGTCAGGAACGACCACCGTCCACGCGGGCATGAACCTCATTCTTCACACCTTCAACCCACGAGCAGTTAACACACGTTTTAATGACATACTAAACGACTTAAACTCATACCAACGCAATTAAAATTAATTGGAGAAAACGTTTTAAAACATGCTTTCCCTAAGACCTTTGCTTGGATAAATATGAGTGCATAGGTGATTTCAGCATTTTTTTAGGTGTTTTTACATTCTACAAGATTTCATTTGTTTCATGTGCTTCAGAACATAGAACATAAAAATCCAACTAAATTCGCTAGTTATTTATTTGTTAACTAAACTATAGTTTTTAAGCACTACTTCTGAATAAAACATATTTTTCTTTGATTGTTGAAAACTATCATTTTCAGTATCATTGATTAGAGACTAGGAGTTGTTGAATATTATTTTATGCTTTTTCTGATAGTTTCATCAAAGTTAAATTGATTTGGGCTGTTCACTACTGCAGTTGTGTTTACCTCAACTTTATTTTTATTAAATTATCTAGTTTTCGTGGTCCGCTTGACTAATTAATATCTTTCAATTAATTACGGTTTTTAGTTGAGATAAAAAAGTCAGTGTCACGAGCGGGATTCGAACCCACGACCTTCTGCTTGATACGCCGCTACTCTACCACTGAGCTATCGTGAGATGGGGAGTTGGTGGCCGAGTGGATCGAAGTCACGATAGCTTAGTGGTAGAGTAGCGGCGTATCAAGTCGAAGGTCGTGGGTTCGAATCCCGCTCGTGACACTGACTTTTTTATATCAACTAAAAACCGTAATTAATTGAAATTTATTTTTATGTTTCTGTGTTATACTACTAGTTGAATTATTTTACTCTTTCATTTTTATTTAGGCCAGCTTACACAAAACACAAAAATCTTAAGTGTAAATTTCGAAGTGTGTTTTAGAGTTCGACCCGATTTCAAGTTTTCCTTTCAATAAGTTTGCTGGTTGATATTGACATTTGCTTACTGTCAGATTTTGTTTCCAAGAGTTGCTCTTTTGTTGACCGACTTTTGACGCCGTTTGGGACGTTCGTCCGTTGTCCAGAGGCAATCTGGAATATGATGCAAATCCAGGTTTAAAGCGGCCATTGTCGGTGGGGTATTACCGATTAGAAACGGGCCTTTTTGGCCAATTAGAACGGTCCGGAGGGTCGTGAGAACTGTCCACATCCAGGACGCCCACCGTCCGGAAGCGGTTCCTGGTAGAAATCCGCGATTATGGACTGATTGCGTTTCTCCTTCGTTTTTTCCCTACCTGTTATTCGAGATGATGGATCAAGGATGGATTGTCTGATGCGGTTAATGATTCGCTGACAAAGCATATCGCCCGGCTGATGAGGTGCCGGCCGTTTATGGGAAGACGAAAACAGTGACGAGGCACGGCTACTAATCAAACTGGAAATTGTGCGATTCAGGGACCTCAACGTTGTCCGCCGATCTCCCCCAAATCGCTTAATTAAACATGAAGCTTAACACTGAACCACCAGATAAGTTCTCCTCTCATTTTAGTTACACCATTCCAATTTGCGAACTTCGTTTTTACAACTTTTCGTCTTATCGCCCTGAACGTTTCCCCAAGGAAATCGAATTTTCTTTTAATCAAAATATTCATTTTCTAAATCGAATTGAGCTTTTTCTAAACGAAAGTGACCATTTTTTAAATCAATTTTTTTTGTAAATGAAAATGTATCTTATCAAAATCAAAACTTTTTTTTTCTTAGCCAGCGTACATTTCAGAAATCAATTTGAGCTTTTTCAAAATCAAACTGTACTTTTTCTAAACAAAATCGGGCTTTTTATAAACCAAAAGGTAATTTTTCTAAATCAAATTGAGTTTTGTCTAAAACAAAGTGTACAATTTTGTAAACGAAATTGTATTTTTTCTAAAACAAAATATACTTTATCTAAATCAAATTGAGTTTGTCTCAAATAAGTGTACTTTTTGTAAATTAAAATGAGCATTTTATAAACCGGCAAGATCATTTTCTAAATCAAATTGAGTTTTTCTCAAATACATTTTCTTTATGAAAATCAAATTGAGCATTTTATAAACCGACACGATCGTTTTCTAAATCAGATTGACCTTTTCATAAATCCTCATGACCATTTTCTTAATCAATTTCTTGAAATTGAGTTTTTATAAAAAACAGGTACGTTTTTTATAATAAATTGAGCTTTTTTAAATCCACATGACCATTTTCTTAATTAATTTTTTTAAATTGAGTTTTTCTAAAAAAAAGGGTCCTTTTTTAAACTAAATTGAGTTTTTTTATAAACCGACGTGACCATTTTCTAAATCAAATTGAATTTTTGTAATGTTTTGACAATTTTCTAAATCAAATTGAGTTTTTTCTAAACCAAATGTACTTTTATAAATCAAATTGAACTTTTAATAAACGAACAAGATCATTTTCTAAATTAAATGGAGTTTTTCTAAACCAAAATGTACATTATGTATAATCATATTGAGCTTTTTCTATACCAAAGGGTAGCTTTTCTAAATCAAAGTGGATTTTTCCCAAAGTAAATTGAACTTTTTCAATGTCAAAGTGTACTTTATTTAAATCAAATTGATTTTTCTAAACTGACATGACCATTTTCTAAATCAAATTGATTTTTTTTCTAAAACAAAGTGTACTTTTTCTAAATCATGTTGAGCTTTTTCAGAACCAAAACGTAATTTTTTCTAAATATAGTTGAGCTTTTTTTAAGGCCGTCTTACAACCTTGCGTCTTGAAATGGGCATCCTGTGAGCTATACGCGGGATTACAGCTTTGCGGTTTCTCCCTCAATGCCACCATTGATTAGTCAATATACACATTTTGCCTTCTAATTCCTCGGAGAGGCTAGATAAGGTATTTTGGAAAAATTGAAAGAAAAACTACTACTTCTCGTTTTACGACTATTTCACATCGGTAAAAAACGGAAGTGTCTAGATAAATTAACCGTTTTAAAATCAGCTTCGATTATAAGTCGGCAACGATCATTTATTTTATTTACGTTATAAATGTGAAACGATTTTCAAATTGGAAAACATCCGGGAATAATTACTGAGTTAAATTAGTTAAAAAATCAGTTAAATTTAGTTAATGCACATAGCTTTTTAAGAAATTTTCTTAGTAAGTGAGAAAATATTTTGGGACGCATTTTTGTTTCTAATTTAACTTTTTCAACTTTTATTGCAACAATTCCAAGAAATCTTTAGAATTTTATTTATACCAGATATACATAAAAAAAATTTAGAATTTTTTTATATGAGATACACAAAAAAGCTTCAGAATTTTATGTATATGAGATATACACAAAAATCTAGAAATTTATGCATATGAGATATACACAAAAAATCTTTAGAATTTTATGTATATGAGATATACACAAAAAATCTTCAGAATTGTATGTATATGAGATATACACAAAAATCTAGAAATTTATGTATATGAGATATACTTAAAAAAAACTAGAATTTTATGTATATTAGATATACACAAAAAATCTTTAGAATTTTATGTATATGAGATATACACAAAACTCTTTAGAATTCTATGTGTATATCTCGTATACATAAATTTCTAAAGATTTTTGTGTATATCTTATGTACATAAAATTCTAAAGATTTTTTGTGTATATCTCATATACATAAAATTCTAGACTTTTTGTGTATATCTTATAATATAAACACAAAAAATCTTTGAAATTTATGTGTATGAGATATACACAAAAAATCTTTAGAATTTTATGTATATAAGATATACACAAAACATCTTTAGAAATTTATGTAAATGAGATATAAACAAAAAAATCTTTAGGACTTTTTATGTATATGAGATATACACAAAAATCTTTAGAAATTTATGTATGTGAGATATACACAAAAAATCGTTAGAAATTTATGTATATGAGATATACACAAAAAAATCGTTAGAAATGTATGTATATGAGATATAAACACAACAAATCTTTAGGATTTTTATGTATATGAGATATACACAAAAAATCTTTAGAATTTTATATATATGAGATATACACCAAAAATCTTTAGAAATTTATGTATATGAGATATACACAAAAAATCCTTAGAAATTTATGTATATGAGATATACACAAAAAATCGCTATAAATTTATGTATATGAGATATACACAAAAAATCTTTACAAATTTATGTATATGAGATATACACAAAAAATCTTTAGGATTTTTATGTATATGAGATATACACAAAAAAAATCCTTGGAATCGTATGCATAAGAGTTATACAAAAAATCTTTAGGATTTTTTATGTATATGAGATATACACAAAAAATCTTTAGAATTTTAAGTATATTAGATATACACAATAACTTCAGATGCATACGATTTTCATTAATTCACTTATATTTGTAATATTTATAAAGAAAATTCCTTTAATTTTTTACGCGTATTTTTTAAATATTTATACAACTAGTTGCTTGGTGGTGTTTTAACTTTTTAAAATGTAGTTTTGTCCATATTGTCTGCCTATCCTCGCAGTTTTGTCTGACCTAAAGGATCGAAAATAGCCAAACTAAGGTTCATCACTCTGCAGACCGCCAACCTTACAATTTATTAAATTTTTTATGTGTTTTTGTTACAGATGCCTGCGGGTTGTCAGACGTCGCCCACATCGAATCCCTTCAGGAGAAGTCGCAATGCGCACTTGAGGAATACTGCCGCACCCAATACCCAAACCAGCCGACCAGATTCGGAAAACTGCTTCTGCGGCTCCCCTCGCTCAGGACGGTCAGTTCGCAGGTCATCGAACAGCTATTCTTCGTCCGACTCGTCGGCAAGACGCCCATCGAGACCCTCATCCGCGACATGCTCCTTTCCGGCAACAACTTCAACTGGCCTTACACCATGAACACCATGTGACACAGCTTTTGGAGGCACCTCGCTTCCTAGGCCCTCTAGTCGACAAAACAAATTAACTGTTAAACGAAAAAATGCGCCGCCTCCTCCAGTTACCAAGACCTTTCACGAGATGTACTTAAGGGTCGAGTTAGACGGTTTCGATACGTCAACGAGCTGCATTTTCGTACATGGTACATGTGTTTATAGGGCCTACAACCGGGTATTAGGTGTCGTGTAAATAAAACAAAAAATACTATATAAATATATACATAAATATGTAGATAGTGTACAATTAAAAGTAGTTTAACTTGTTCCCGTCTATTTCGCGGGAACTGTAATCTCAATATTTTCGTAAAGGGTTGAATTTAAATAAAAGAAAATATTCAGGCTACGATTCCCGTAGTTTTTTTCCCCATTGTATATAAATTTTGCTCATGTTTTCTGTTAAGCTAAAAGCCTTAAGGCGAGTTTACTGTTTTTGTCATAAAAGTGTTCATTTACAATAAACAAAAAAATACAAAAAAAAAATTGTACATTTTATATCAAATATATTTATATTGAATAGTTGATAAGCTTCTATATTATGATTTGTAGTTACCAGTCCTTAATTTGTTAGTGAGTTTATCAGGCGTTGCATAATATATTTTGTTAAAAAGTATATTTTTTACCCCGGAAATCGTATGAACGGCACAAAAGAAAAATTCCACACTCTCAGGAATATTTTTTAATTTTGAGTCTAATCATATTACTTGATTAAATTAAGAGATGGTAAGTTAATCGAAGACTGATTGTAAATTGTTTGGTTTGGTTTATTCGCGATTTCTCATGTAACGTGTTTTTTTTATATACATTGATAGTCAGATCTGATCCCGAAGATTTGCGAAAAATTTAAATTTTCAAAGAAAAAAAACGAAGTTCATAGTTTTCAAAAAAATCCAGTCTATGATGGAACACAAATTGTTTGCTCATTGTATATTAAAATAAATTTATCGTGTCCATTGAGATCTATTGTACTTGTAAGAAAAAAGTAGACAATATATTTAAAAAAAATACCTATATTGTTTTAATATTGTACAAAACTTTGCTATTTCTCACCGTATAAATGAACCACCGAATTCATGTTTCCTTTTTACTTTTTATGTTATTTCTTTTTTATTTTGTTTTGGAAGAATTATTATAGAAATAAGTTGTGAAAGAGATATCAGATGAAAATTTATCTATATCATATAAATATATAAATATATATATTTCCTATGTACAGAGTACCGTTGCAATGAACATACCGAAATATATAAGAAAACTTATTTGTAAAGGACGTCTCTATTTTCCTTCACCCCAGCCCCATTTTTAAAATTTATTTTAAATTCGATTAATTCAGGTTTTTAGTTGAGATAAAAAAATCAGTGTCACGAGCGGGATTCGAACCCACGACCTTCTGCTTGATACGCCGCTACTCTACCACTTGAGCTATCGTCAACCTTTTGAATTTTCCCTCCTTTTTGGGATTCGAATCCCGCTCGTGACACTGACTTTTTTTTCTCAACTAAAAACCTTAATTAATTGAATGATATTAATTGGTCAAGCGGATCACGAAAACTAGTGAATTATTTTAAATTTATGATCATGCATACTCAACGAGCACAAATAATTTACAGGTAAATAAAATTAAAATTTATAACGATATGACAAAAAATCTAAATTATAGTGTCTGTAATTAAATCAATCGTGGAAAACTTTTTGATTATCGTCGACAAAAATTACCGAACCCCACTTCTTTATCAACATAGATTCTGATTTGATCCACTGGTCTATAATACTCTGGAATGACATATTCTGAGAATCGTAATTTTATTTTTAAAGTAGTAGCTTATTTTTCAGGAGAATTTTGATCAAGAGAAAGGGTTAAAAGGATACAAAAATCAGGAATTCCATAAATTTATACATGATTTTATTTTTATTTTTTTGGAATGAAAATAAATATGAAAAACAAACCTTTGTTTGTTGTTTTTATATAATGTGAATTACATATATTCTTTGTACATATCGAACATAGAAACAAAGACAGGGAACAGATAGGAAGTGAGAGAGGTAAAGAGAAAAGAAAGAGAAAGTGAGAGAGGTATAGAGGGAAAAGAAAGAGAGAGGCAGATAAGAAAGAGAGATAGAGAGAGAAGCAAAGGAAAAAAGAGAGAAGGCCGAGAAGAAAAAGAAAGATTGTGTGAGAGAGAGAGACAGGCGGGCATAGTCAGAGAGAGAGAAGCAAAAAAGAAAGATGGTGAGACAGAGAGAGATAAAGAGAGAGAGGGAGAGAGAGAGACGTTGGTTCAATTTGATTTAATCTTCGATATACAACTTGGACATGTTAAATATGAATGTCTACTTTCTTTTCGTAAAAGTGCATTATTTTTGAAGAAAAATTAGCTTTGTTTACTGAAAATGGGTCTATTCGTTTAGAAGTTAGACAGTTGTTTAATTTAAGTAAAGAGGGTATTTGAAAGAAAGAGAGAAAGAGAGAGAGGGAAACAGACAGACAAGAAGGGACAGAAAGAAGAAAAGAAAGTAGGATTGTGATGGAGAGACAGGCAGAAAGAAAGAGAAAGAAGAAAAACAAGATTGTGAGACAAAGAGAGAGAATTGAATTGAATTGTTGAATTGAAACGCTTTATTTATAATACAGAAAGATAAAGAAAGAGGCAAAGAGAGAGAGAGAGAGAGAGAGAGAGAGAGAAGAGAAGAAAGAAACATTGTGAGAGAGAGAGACCTTTATACAATTTGATTTAATCTTCGATAAATGGAGGACACAACTTTGACATTTTTTATAGGAATTTCTACTTTCTTTTCGTAAAAATGCATTATTTTTTAAGAAAAATTAGCTTGTTATTTTCTAAAAATGGGACTACATATTCGTTCAGAAGTTAGAAAGTTGTTTAATATAAATAAAGGTGGTGTATCAAAGCGAAAGGAAAAGACAATACATGAAAGAAAGAGTTTGAGAGAAAGAAAATTGAATTGAAACGCTTTATTTATAATAAAGAGATAGAGAAAGAGAGATAGGAAGAATAAGGCAGACAGACAGAAATATATATTATAGATAGACAGATAGAGAGGAGTAAGTGTGAGCGAGAGTCAGTCATATATGTAGTTTCAGAGGAAAAGAGAGAAATAGAGAAAAATATACAGAGAGATAGAGAGAGAGAAAGAGAGTTTGAATGATATACAGAAGGAAAGAATGTTATTATGATGAAGAGACGAAAAGCCTTGTGATCAATGATATAGAGTTGATCGACCAGCTGTTATTCAACGATATATTTGGTAGGATCGGGAAATGTGGTCTAATTCTCTAATTCGCTTTATTTATAATAAAGAGAGAGCAAAAGGGAGAGAGAGAGAGAGAGTGAGAGGGAGGGAGGGAGAAACAGACAAACAGGAAGAGACAGAAAGAAGAAAAGGAAGAAAGATTGTGATAGAGAGACAGAGAGTCAGAGGGATAGAGAACAGAAGAAAAGAGAGACCTGTGAAAAATGATGAAACTAAGGTGGTTCTATAGGTCTGTGATAATAGTTTGTAAAAAGTGCCATTTATTTATTTATTAAAAAACATCGTATTTATTATAGGAAATGACAAAAAGAGAGAAAATAAATTTATACATGTTGATAAGAGAAAACAATTTGAAATACTGACAGAGAATCTAGCCCTGAGGAAGGTGAAATAAAACAACGAAAACTTGGCGTAGATTCAACACCAGAACATTCATTGAACCCCGATCCTACCAAATATATTGTTGAAAGAAAGAAAGTAACCAAATGTTTGAAATAGTATAAAATGTGTTCACAATATTTATATATTTTATTGTACTAATATGACACTTTGTCGAATTTGATTACAAGAATCTATGATAACATAAATTTTACACACAAAAAAAAGAGTAAAACTATCCAATGATTTACACTATAATGTTAGACTTCGTCGACTTTGATTCAAAGAATCTATGATAACATAAATTTTACACAAAAAAAAAGAATAAAACTATCCAATGATTTACATTATAATTTTAGACTTTGTCGACTTTGATTCAAAGAATCTATGATAACGTAAATTTTACACACAAAAAAAAAAGAGTAAAACTATCCAATGATTTACATTACAATTTTACGAAAATTTAGAAGATATACTCATTATAATGACTGTTGAATATACTTTTATTAAAATTTAATATTACATATTTGTATATTACAAAAATAGACAGGAACAATCCATAAACAAAACAACAAACCCGGGGGGGCGTCGGTGGCCGCAAAGGTTTAGGCGTTGACACGGCGCTCATCACTGTAAGGTAAAGTTCCCGGGTTCGAATCCAGCAGCTCTGCTTCGAACCCGACATACTTACAACTGGGCTTTTTTTCAAAAACACCGGCACCCTCAAGGTTGATATATGACCTCTGCTGTTACAAACCCTCGTTAGAAAATAAAAATAAAATCTAACACTTTACAGAAATACTTTACTCCCAGCTTTCCCTTATCATTAAGGTATACTTAATTTTGCCTTTTTCAATTTTATTTATTTGTTTGAAGGCTAAAAAGTTGGGGGGTTGATTTAGAATTTTGACAAGCCTTTCCTTCACAGTAACTAAAAAAAAACCAGACTTGATCCACCAACAGACAAAGATACATTCGAACCCCTCCCTCCTCTTATCACCTTATCAAAAAGACCACTTCACAGAAATCTCACTGAAGATGGCGAAATAAAGACACGTGTGACCGACCAACCCAGCGAGGTAGGCCAGACCAAAATGACTCAAATTGGAACTTAAACACTTCTCATACCACACGGAAAACCTTACTATACAGGGTGTGTTTAACTTCTGCCCCCTTATATTTTTTTATTGGGACATTTGTTATGGCAAGAATTTTCGATTTACTATTTGGTATTTATAGCAGATGTCCATAGTCTTATAAATTACCAGGAGAAAATTATAATAAATAGTTCCGTCTGTGCTAGTTTCGCCTACTGAGAAAACTGTAATTGGGTCTGTTCGGTGGTTAAACGGCTTCCAATTAATTACAAGAGATTATGGCCGTTTCGACTTGAACTTACAAAGTTTAAACCGTATCCCATTGTCTTTTGTATCGGCGGAATCGTACGGACAATGGCAAACAACTCCTTGGGGGCTGTTGTATTCTTGCAGAACTGCAAGAATGGTTCGGCTTCGCACTTAGCGACATCAACTGGTTGATGATACGCCTGTTCAATTTCACAGCCTGATTAATAACAAAGGACCGTCGCGTTTCCAGCCATTTCCATGAGCATATAGATACGACCAGTGCAATCATAGCATTATTGTTAAATTATTTAATAGCATTTATTATATTACTTCTATAACATTTATTAAAATATTTCAAACAATACATTATTCCTTTTTTTAACATTCTAATAACTGTTTCATAAAAAACTGTAATTTAATCAAATCACTAATCATTTAAGAAATAAAATTTGAGTGTCATTTGACAAATTATTTAAACATCATTTACCAATTGGATCCAGATTATATTACAACTATTTCAGGTCTTATAAAAGCCGTATCGTCTTAAAAAATTTAACGTATTCCACCCTACATTATAACATGAGACACCTAAGTAGTATTTTTAAATAAAAATATTATATTTTTACGGTTTGGCTACCTTCATAAGCCAATATGTAAAATTCTCTCGTTCTTTCTTTCTCTCTCACTCATATACACTCAATCTCTCTCTCTTTCTCTTTCTCTTTCAAATACTCCCTTTATTTATATAAAAAAAATTTCGTAACATCCAGACTCATTTTCAGGAAGCAAAGCTCATTGTAATAAAGAGAGAATAAAGGTCCCTCACTCTTTCTCACTCACTCACTCTCTCTCTCTCTCTCTCTCTCTCTCTCTCTTTCACACTCATTCTCTCTCTCTCTTTCTCTTTCAAATACTCCCTTTATTTATACAAAAAAACTTCGTAACATCCAAACTCATTTTCAGGAAACAAAACTCATTTTAATAAAGAGAGAATAAAGGTCCCTCACTCTTTCTCACTCACTCACTCTCTCTCTCTCTCTCTCTCTCTCTCTCTCTCTTCTCACTCACTCACTCACTCACTCATTCTCTCTCTCTCTTTCTCTTTCAAATACTCCCTTTATTTATATAAAAAAACTTCGTAACATCCAGACTCATTTTCAGGAAGCAAAGCTCATTTTAATAAAGAGAGAGTAAAGGTCCCACACACTTTCTCACTCACTCTCTTTCTCTTTCTTTCTTTCATTCTATTTCTCTTTCAAATATGCCCTCTAATTATATTAAATAACTTCTTGACATCTGAACGATTCCCATTTTAGGAAACAAAGTTTTTTTCTTGATCACAACTTATTAATGATTATCTATTCAAAAAGTGAATTTTTTTTCAATAAAAATGAGCTTTGTTTCCTAAAAATGAGACTATTTGTTTGGATGTCACTCACTTTTTGGATAGGGTTCATGTTTAAAAAGTCAAAGTTGTGCTCTCTGTATTTCCGAGATTAAATCAAATTGAATAAAGGTCTAACTCTCTCTCTCACTCTCTCTATCTTTCTCTCTCTTTCTCTTTCTCTCTCTTTCCATCCCTCTCTTTCTCTCTCTTTTCATTCTTTCTTTCTTTCATTATATTTTGCTTTCTCTTTCAAATATTCCTTTTTTTATATTCTACAACTCCCTTACATCCAAACGAATAGTCTCATTTTTAAGAAACAAGGCTTGTTTCAATAAAGAGAGAATAAAGTTCTCTCTCTTTGTTTTTGTTTTTCTTTGTTTCTTCCTTTCTTTCATTATATCTTTCTTTCTCTTTCAAATATTCCCTTTATTTATATTCTACAACTCCCTTACATCAAAACGAAGAGTCTCATTTTTAAGAAACAAAGCTCATTTCAATAAAGAGAGAATAAAGGTCTCTCTCTCTCTCTCTCTCTCTCTCTCTCTCTCTCCCTCTCTCTATCTCTCTCTCTCTATCTATCTATCTATCTCTATCTCTCTCTATCTTCTATATATCTCTCTCTCAGATCACACACACACACTCACTCACACTCACTCACACTCTCTCCCTCACTCTTTCCCTCTCTTTCTTTTCCCTTTCTCTTTCAAATACTCCCTTTAATTATATTAAACTACTTCCAAACATCTGGACGAGTCCCATTTTTAGAAAACAAAGTTGTTTTTTTTCTTGAACACAACTTTGACTTTTTAAACATGATTATCTATGTATTATTTTTCAATAAAAATGAGCGTTGTTTTTTAAAAATGAGACTTCGTTTGGATGTCACACAATTTTTGGATACAGTCATGTTTAAAAAGTCAAAGTTGTGCCCTCTATATTTCCAAGATAAGTCAAATTGAAAAATGGTCCCACAGACTCTCCCTCTCCCTCCCTCACTCTCTCNTCTCTCTCTCTCTCTCTCTCTCTCTCTCTCTCTCTCTCTTTTTCCCTCTCTTTCTTTTTCCCTTTCTCATTCAAATACTCCCCTTAATTATATCAAACTACTTCCTAACATCTGGACGAGTCGCATTTTTAGGAAACGAAGTTTATTTTCTTTAAAATATGATACACTTTTTTGATAGATATTCATGTTTAAAATGGCAAAGTTGGGCCCACTATATTTCCAAGATTTAATCGAATTGAATAAATGTCTCACTCTCTCACTCTCTTTCCTCTACTCTCTCCATCTAATGCCTCGTCTCGCCGTTTTTACTCTCACATATGGTGGCATCGCCATCTTCAGTGATGAAGTAAATCTCACTCCTTCTAAGATGTGCGTAATGGGCATGGACAATTTTATATAAATATTTTTTAAAAGCTATTACAGCACGCTTATCTAATGATCAGAGCAACGACCTTACCGGCCCTCCGTTCCAAAAGATAAACACACCACGGCTTGATTCATAACGGCTATGGCACTTTCATTACATATTCCTATTACGGTCGTCATATGATGATTCATGCTCGCACTCGTGCTTTTCCCGTGCTCAGCCTTGGCCTCAAATTGATTTAAGCGGCTTTTGAAGCCGAACTCCAAACACAAAAATGCAATTCAGGCCGGGATAAGACTGAAACAACTTTTTTTTGTAATTTATACAAGATTTCGGAATGCATTCAATGTCTTATTACTCTGTACGTGTTGTTTTTTTAACATTTTTAGCATGGTAATAATAGTATATGACTAAGGGAAAAGAGAGGAAGAAACTTTTGAAAAACACTTTTTTATTTCAATGGCGAAATGAAGACTCATCTGAATGACTAACCCAGCGAGGGTAGGTAGATCAAAACGATCGCTGACGGTCAAAATCTATAAATTTCAAGAAATCTTACAGTTGAACTAGATATACTCAGAGTGACAGGATTGGGCGGACTTAATCTCGTGTTTATAAAAAGCTTTCTTGAGTGTACGCAATGCAGACTCCTTGACTTCCCACGTCCAAAAAAACCATAAAAGTGTATTAAGTGTTACGCAAAACCCTAAATAAACTTTTACACCATGCTTTAGGCGGACTACCTTGTCGTTCTAAGCATACATAAAACACTCTTTTATTTTATAACTTGTAAGCCAGGGTAGCCGCAACGGTTTAGGCGTTGATACGGCGCTCATCACTGTAAGGTAAAGGTCCCGGGTTCGAACCAGCGGCCCTGCATTCGAACCCGACATACTTACAAATGAGGTTTGTTGTTTATTGTTAGGTTTAAATATTTAAAACCAATTTGTATTGAGATTAATCTTTTTAAAGAATAAATATTAAAACGTTGAAGACCCTCCAATTCATTTAATGCCTTAAAGAGATTATTGGTCCTCCGGGCTGGATTAATGTTATCCTTCTAGACATTACGTAATGATTCCAATTAAGGTGACTTGATGGGGGCGTCGGTGGCCGCAACGGTTTCGGCGTTCATCACTGTAAGGTAAAGGTCCCGGGTTCGAATCCAGCGGCCCTGCATTCGAACCCGACATACTTACAAATGAACTTTTTCAAAAACATCGCACCCTGACGGTTGCTAGACCTCTGCTGTTGCGAACCCTCGTAAAAAAAATTAATAAAAATTAGTAAGCCAGTATTAATTTATTTATCGCCTGCCTTTCTTCTATGGCTTTTAGCATTTCGATGTCGCCAACAGGAAATGTTTTGCAAAATAAAACATCATTCATAATTTATTTTTCCCTCTCGAAGGTGGGTTAAAAGGTCATCTCAAAAAAACAACAACCAGTTTTTCTTTCAACCCACAACGTTTCGGATTTATTTTAATCCTTCCTCAGGTAAGTTAACGCAGTGGTCGTCAGTCATTAATATTTTGTAACAGTTTATTTTAAAAAAGAGCCAGTGTTGTATATATTTAAGTCTTTAAGACTCCGAACAAACGTTTTAATATTTTGAACCTGACTAGTTTTTTGATGTAAGTAGCTGTGCTCACCGGTAAAATATGTTTGTCCACTTTATTAAGATAATTGGGAAAAACATTGTTTCTTCTACATTTTATCAAAATTCTATCTTGAGTTGGGCGTTTAATAACTTATTATTTAGTGAAGACCATTTCTTAAAACTTGACATTACTTATGTTCCGCGTTCCTCAGCAATCTGTCTGTACATACCTCCTCCCCGATGGGCAGTACTGGCATGTCCGTTGATATTTCCCGTGATTAGAGAAACGATGTTTTCTTATATTTCGACCTCAACAGTTTAACTTATGATTTTTCCTTCTCGAAGGTGGGATAATAGGTCATCTCAAAAAAACAACAACCAGTTTTTCTTTCAACCCAAATGTTTCGGATTTATTTTAATCCTTCCTCAGGTGAGTTAACTCAGTGGTCGTTAGTCATTAATGTTTTGTAACAGTTTATTTTAAAAAAGAGCCAGTGTGGTACATATTTAAGTCTTTCATACTCCGAACGAATGTTTTAATAATAAGTCAGCCCCTCAAAACAAGATACAAGTAAAAGTTCTTATAAAAAGAATATTTATATATTCAGACAAAAAGACAAAAGCGAAACCTCTTCTATATTCAACGTTGAAACCTGAAACTAATTCAGACTCTCCTTCAGCAAAATCGAACGGAGAACGATTGGTTTCTGCTAAGCAAAAAATATATCAAGAACTGAAAACAGGAAAAGAAAAAAACTCAAACAAAATATTTTGCTGAAAAATTGTAAAATCAATAAAATAAAATCCCCCAACCAAAAAAACCACTCCTAAGGCCAATAAAGCCATTCTGACCTCATAGGAAATGGTCTGGGCTACAGAACGAAGAGACCCTAATATAGTATAATTAGAATTTGAAGATCAACCACTAATTATTACCCCATAAACCCCTATGCCTAAACACACTATCATAAACAAAAACCCAAAACTAAAAAAGTATACATTTACTAAAAATGGAAACAAGCATCACAATATAAAAGATAAAATTATTATAAGTATAGGAGAACAATAATAAATAAAAAATTAGACAAACAAGGATATCTTTGTTCTTTAAAAAATAGCTTTAACCCATCAGAAAAAGGCTGTAATAGCCCTATCAAACCTACTTTATTAGGACCTGAATATAGCCTAAAACCTTAAACTTTTTTTTTTTTTTTTATGACACCTATTATCTCACCTTCGAGAAGGAAAAATCATAAGTTAAACTGTTGAGGTCGAAATATAAGAAATCATTCATAACTCCAAGCTTATTCGTTATAAACACACCGAAGCCTATGTTCATTTGAATGAGTCTCATCCTAAAAAGAAGGGCATTCGCAGTCTCTGGACATGTAAAAACGATATATTCTAAACGATGGGATAAAAACGTTAAAGAAATTAAATACCTAGGAGTTACAAAAATTTTATATCGACCTCTCATATAAACCTTCCAACAAAGCCCTCCAGATAATCCATGAACTAAAAAAACACTAAAATCTTCTGGGGGCTTGGGCAACAAGCCTTGAAAACTATACACGAAACTGTTACATTACCAACAACGACTTACGCAGCACACATATGGTACGAAGGATTAAAAATAAAAAGCATCTTGAAAAAAATAAGATGACGTCTGATCGCAATAATTACGATAAAAGGATACGAACCATACGATTTCAGCCTGTACTATAGCAAATATTCTGCCGATAGACCTGAAATTGTAATTGGAAAATCAAATTCATACAAAAACAAGAAGTGGAATCTATAGGATCTGGGAGAATATGATAGGATCAAATTTAAAGAATACACCCAGCAAAAATCACAGAGATGGACTAGGTGTTTATTGTTCCCCATGCACAGCAACCATCCGGTTTTGTACTTTCTCCTAGTTCTTTAGTTCAGTCAATTTGATCCTTCTTTTAAAGATCATTGTCATTGCTAAAATTCCTTTTCCTGGGTTTTCTTTGTATCCCAGGTTGTCTGTATTGATCAGGTACTAACATTAGAAGATATGGTCTGCTGTTTCTTCCCTTCATTGCATAACCTACAAATTGGTCATCATTCAATATGCCCAGGTTGTGTAAATATTTTCTTCAGTGACCAGTAAGTAGTCTATTGCCCATCAGAGTTTAGCAGCTGCAGCAATGAGTTTGGCAGTCTTGCAGGTTGTCTTAGCATAAGCTTACTGTGCCTAGCGCCCCGAGTTTATTCAATCCCCCTTTTTTTTGTCTTTTTTGGATCCATTCTGTGATGGATGATTCTGTTTTTGTTGTCCCCAGTGTAGGTTCAGGGCCTATATATGGCCTTGCAGATCCTTCTCTGGCTAGAGCGTCTGCCTTTTCGTTACTCAAAATTTGTTTCTGTCTTAATACTCAAGATATCAGGGTGTTTCTGCAGGTTTTGGAGATTTTATATGCATTCACTGACTAGTAATGATATAATTTCTTTACATGTTAATACTCTAATAGCTGCTCAATTATCCAATCTTATGGGGATTTTTTGCCAGTGTAACTTTTTTAAATTTTCTAAGATAAGCATTGATGGCATGAGATTTATCGTTGGTTTCGCTTATTTCCATTTAAAACTGTATTCATATGACTTTCTTGATAAACTGCAGCAATCTAGGGAATAGAGAAATAGATAGAGATAAATGAGACAGCCTCATGCTGACACCTCGACCTGAGTAGATCTGTTATGCTCTATTTTTATACACACTGGTCAGCTTCAAGTTACTAGTCAACTTCATAGTCCGGTGACTCGTTAGGATCTTGCTCACAGATTTTCCTCTCCTCGTTGCAAGAATACACACCTACCTAGACCCTCACAAAAGTATAAAATGTGTTCTGCGGTTCCTTCAATATTTCTTGTCAGTACTATCTGGAGCATGTGCTCTTCTATTTTTGTACTCACTGGTCAGCTTCAAGTTGCTAGTCAACTCCACAACCTGATGGCTCATTAGGATCTTGCTCGCAGGTTTTCCTCTCCTCGTTGCAAGAATACGCACCTACCTAGACCCTCACAAAAGTATAAAATGTGTTCTGCGGTTCCTTCAATATTTCTTCTATCAGTACTATCTGGAGTATGTGCTCTTCTATTTTTGTACTAACTGGTCAGCTTCAAGTTGCTAGTCAACTCCACAAACCTGATGGCTCATTAGGATCTTGCTCGCAGGTTTTCCTCTCCTCGTTGCAAGAATACGCGCCTACCTAGACCCACACAAAAGCATAAAATGTGTTCCGCGGTTCCTTCAATATTTCTTCTGTCAGTACTATCCGATGCATGTGCCTTCTTAGGCAGCAGTGCCCTGTCAGGTGTCCAACCAGAATCTTGGACTGTTGCCGTTACCTTCTAGTAATTCCTTTAAAAATCTGTTAATCTTCCCATGCCTCTTACCTGGGGGTGTTGCTCCAAGTTTTAGACTCATTAAAGATTTTTTTAATTTATCCTTTTTTGTGACATTTTATCTAGGGAATATAAAACACTCAATATTTGTTTTTACACACAATTTTAATACAATTATTTAACATGTTCTAACACTACGTTTGGAAAAGACAAAAACAAACTGTGGGCATTAACATATAAATACCAAAATGGCCGAACGGATTTATGGTAGACACTGAGATTCCATTATTAATTAAAGTACAACATTGTAACACTTTGCCTGCATTAAAATATTAAATTGGTAACTACATAATTTTATCAAAGCCCATTTTATCTTACAAAAGCTTTGACTAACAATTTGAAAAACTTACCATTTGCGATTTTTTATTAAAACCAGTTAAATTCTAACATTCCCTCCGAAATAACATTATTAGAACTAAAATCAATTCATGTTTTTTTTAATAAAATAGCATCCAAAAATTGAGGAAATTTGACGACTAATTTTTCTAAGGCTAATTACCATCAAAATAGATTTTCTTTCTGTAGCATTAGTTAACATTATAATTTAATTTTTAGCATACCCATGGACGTTTACTTTATAGTTTAAAATTTCAATTACTAACTTTTTAAAATAATTTATCTTTAAATGACAATCCTAATAAACAGTTATATTTATTATTTAAAAAATAACACATATAAAGAAAAATAGTGTAATTGTATAAATGGATAAAAAAATTTAATATTAAGCGAGTTTTACTGATATTTTTTTCTTTATCATCCTGATTTGCTTATTCTTAACTGTTTTTGACAGATGTGTTTTCACCAATTTTAGTAGTTGTCTGTACGTATAGACAGACATGGAAATTAGTATTTGTACGATGATTAGAGACGATCAAGCTATAAGTTCATCACCTTATCTATTTCACATTTCACTAGATAATTTTGTTAACAAAAACAAAACATTTTATATTTAATTAAAATTAACCACAAATATCTTAACTTATTTATTAACTAAAATAAACACACATCACATTACACAGGGAAAAAATCCTTGCCAACTTGTAAACTAATACATTAATATAACTACTTATAAAATATATTCAAATCTATCCTTGAAGTTATTAATAATTATAAAAACTTCCATACCAACTAGGCCACTTAGGATTAGAGAATTTTGTTCTTTGTGCTTGACCACTCTCAGCATTATTAATTTGAAAAAGTCTTATAAAACAAAAATTATTTACATAACATTCAATAGTTTTGATATTTAGCGATATTCCTTTGACTGAGCTTGTACTAATTAGCGCTAAAGTGATTTTATGCTACAGAGCGTTTTTAATTTTAACATCCTGTTCTTTTCACAGCCACCAAGTCACAAACTCGTAAACTCTTAAGTAAAAACTTTCTTTTTAACTTTCCGTTTGATTTTAAAGATATTAAACCAATCGATATTTGATTATGTTTATGTAAAACTAAACTACCTTTATTATTATATATATAAGGATATTCTCTTAATAATAGTAATATTTTATAGCTTAAACGTTCTTCCATTTTTATCAAATTTGATCCTTTTAGCCTCAACAGTCTTGCGATTTTATGTCAAGGTGATTTCCAGCATGCTGCATTAAATTGAATTCATTCGAACCGATTTTTGTTTTTTCGTTACGCCACAATAAAACTACGACGAAATGTTAGAAACTTTCACGAGCCGAACTATTATGTATATACTAGACGTATTAAATTTCATATGTAAATCGACAGCAGTCACAACACCAAAAGGGAACTAAAGGTGGTTTTGAAAGGTTCGAAAAACGGTCAAAAGCTCAAACATTGAAAAGAAGGTTGTCCTTCGACATTATGTAATTAATGCAGCATGAATAACGCCCTTGTCATAAACTTTCCTGCGCAGATACAACCCGCAGATCGGATCTTTCTTCTAAAAATTTAAAGAGCGATCCGATGCAATACCAAGATGTAAGTTCATGTTTTGCTATCCCTGTATTAAAAAAAAAAAATTAAATAAATAAGATAATACATGTATAAACAGATTTAAATGCAGAAAAATCTACCTGCTGAAACGCACTGAATTTCTCCAGGTTGTTCTGGAAGAGGAGAGTCTAAAGGGTCAGTGCTTGACACCCAATTTCTACCAATCTAGAATCAAAATAATTTCTTAACAATTTTGACTTTTTTATTTAATTGTCAATACGTATATAATGAAATATACGTGTGTCTCTTCAGTTTTGGGCCCAACCCTGAATTCGGAGAACCAAAAACAAGGTCCCAGAGGTTTTTTTATGATCGGACCTGACTACATTAATTTAATTTAATGATCAGGCACTTTTTTTTGATATACAAAATTCCAATATTCAATTCAAACCAAAATATTAATTAAATTTAAATCTTTTATTACAATTTATTTTCAAACAAGATTACAATTTCTTTTATTAATTATTATTTTTAATTTAAAGAATCTTTTATTCTACAATAAAACCTATTTCAGAATCTACAAACATTAATTTTAAAATCGAATTTAATTATTCGTTTTATAAAGAAAACTAAAAGTAAAGGAAATTATTATTATTGCTACTATTATTAATTTTTGACCACCAATTAGAAAATACAATTAATATTTTAACATAACTTTTAAAATCAAATGTTATCTCTTTTAGTTTTCTTTATAAAAATATATTTTTTGTTACAACCCTTTTTTTAAATTAAAATACAATTATTATTTTTAGTTTTTTGACGTCAAAATATAAAATTACTCACTTGAATTGTGTGCACACCAAATTTTTCTTTATTACAAATAAATAGCTCTTAACCCAGGAGAACCAAAGGAATTGTTTTTTTGACTGAACAAAATAGCCCTTTCCTAGCCCCTATTCTTTCACTGTCAGATGTGTGTGGAGGGGCATGGCGGTACATTCAAATCGAAACGTTACATACGTATGAAAAGTGTATTAACATGGGTTTCCATTGCGTGAAAATCACTCATGCAACTGTTTCGCAAAACTTGTCTTCCATTGTGGGCACCTAGCCAGGACTGCGAAACTTTTGGCGCAAGGATGTTTTGGGGTGACCCGCCAAGCTTTGTTTCTTTTTTTTACTGTTTTTATGTTGTTTTATGTTTAGTGTTTCAGTTTTTAGTGTGCATCAAAGTGTTTCGCATTGTTTTGTCTCTCTGTATAAACGCACTTTTCTCGAGTATGAGAATGAACCAACAGGAGTGCATTCGAATATATCACAGTTTTCGATTTTTGTGGGATCCTTAAGATAAAACTCATCATAACAAGAACAATAGAAAGGAAATGAAGGAAATGAACATTAAAACGGTACTAAGACAAAAAGTACAACAAAAAGTATCGCCATGATAGCAAACACTGAAGTAGAAGTAGTTTTGAAAACCAATTGCTCACCTTGTTTCACCTCTAGATTGCAAAATGTTTCACCTCGTGGAAACAGTTTACCCGAGACAATTCTTGCATTTAGTTTCACGAGTGATTTTTTTGCACATTGGAAACCCATACAGAGCGATACTGGAGTGAGGGCTGGAAATCAATAATGGGATTATTTTGTGTCAAGGAGCAATCTATCTGCTGACAATGGACCGCCCCAACAAATCAACTTTAAATTCGAAGGTTAGATTGTGTAAATAACGTCAAAGTCATTTTATTAACCACAAAAATTAACCTATTATTTTTATAGGTATTAATTTTAATATATTACAATTAATCAAGGTTTTTAGTTGAGATAAAAAAGTCAATAGCACGAGCGGGATTCGAACCCATCTTCGGCTAGATATGCCGCTGCTCTACCACTTGAGCTATCGTGACCTCGATCCACTCGGACATCAACTTCCCATCTCAACCACACCTTTTGAATTTTCCCTCCGTTTTCCATTTTTCAAATGTCGGATTGGATTCTCGGATTCCTACAGCACACCGGTGAGTCCTAGTTCATCGAGGAATTTGATTAGTCGGCCCGGTTTCAGAGGTTCAATTTCTTCTACGGTTACATGTCCTCTTGTGGCAAGGTTTGTTAACAGGTGTGATGCTGTTTCCTCTACTTCTTTGCAGAATCCCATGTTGTGTTATACCAATTTTCTCCAAATGGCCATTTAGTCTGTAGTGTCCCGTTAGGATTCCCTTGATTCATTCTATTACTTCATTCCAAAGTTTGTTAGGAGGTTCTTGGATTGTTTGTGTCCAATCAGTCAGTCCAATTGTCCCCTCATTTTCTTTTTATCCTTCTATCTGACTCAGTGATAGTGTGAGTTCCTATGCCACAGAAGGTTTCTGATCCTATCAGCGGTGTAGCAGTTCTTTTCCTTGCAAGGGTGTACGGTTTCTCGTTGCCTTCTGCTCCCATGTGTCCTGGGCTGACTTTCTTCTGCATACCTACTATGTTTAATTCGGTTTTGCAGTTCAACTCCATTTTTGAACTAATGATGTTTGAGCTTAGTGCTATGATGGCTGCTTGGCTATCTGGCATATCTATGTTCTTGTTTTAGTGCCCTTTATTCAAGTTGAATTGAGTACATCACTATGTTTACTAAATACATATATGGATTTATAATGTATATTCATTAAATTTTTTAACTAGTTGAAAAATGTTTAAATATTTTTTTTTAATTGACTTAAATTTTTAAAAAATATAAATAAATAAACTTATACCAAACCAAATTTTTTTCACATTTTATAAGTAATGCAGAAAGGATACGATTTGTATCCTAACCTAATTATACATAATTGTAACCTAATTACAAAAGCATTAAGTCATACCTTTGATAAATGATCAGCAAGTACTGAAGAAACAGCTCTAGGGATTTTTCCGTGGACAGAGTCGGTTAAACCGATTGCAAAAACCCTATTTAGGAAGTCTTCTTCAAATTGAGATGCCTGTAATAAAAACAGGGGTTTTCATTACAAATTTACCTGATAAATGCTCATTATAGGATAAGACATTATACTAGGTAGAATTCAACTGTTCTTTTTTTTTCTTTTTTTTGGGGGGGGGATGAATGTTATCTACTTCTAATTGCACAGTTCTATAAAATAGATTGAATTTTACTTTTTAACTGTCAGATATTGAAGACTCCATTGCACTTCATGCTGTTTTTATGTTCTAATCTTCTATTTCATTACAAAAAAAGGGGCTTGGTATGGTACGGTAATAAGTATTCTAGGAAGCGAGGTTTGTGCTTCCCAGGCACTGCAGCTTTCTGGTTTACTGTACCTCCCTAGTACCTTAGTTTAGTGCAATAGACTCAATCCTTCCCCTTAGAAGTATCAGGTCATTGACTGTCGCTGCTACAATTTGATTCCCTATGTTTTTTTCATATGCTATGTTAAATCTCCATCGAGCTGTTCTTCGCATTCGAAGATGATATGGGTGGCTGTTTCCTCCTCCTCATTACATAATCTGCAGATGGGATCATCATTGAATAAGCCCATGTTGTGTAGATGTCTCAGATGCCAGTGATCAGTTAGTAGTCCTACCACTCCTCTGAGTCCAGCCCTCCTCAATTGTAGCAAAGATTTTTCCAGTCTTGGTGAGAGTTGTTTCATCATAAGTTTACTATGTCTAGATAGAGATAAAGTGAAAAATACATGGATGTATGCAAAAAATAAAACATAAAATATTTCTCTCCCCCTCTCATCTCTCACTCTCCCTTTCAAATACCCTCTTTATTTACATTAAACAACTGTCTAACTTCTAAATGAATAGTCCCATTTTTAGGAAGAAAAAAAGGAGAGAGAGAGAAGCAAAGGAAAAAAGAGAGAAGGCCGAGAGGAAAAAATAAAGATTGTGAAAGAGAGACAGGCAGACAGGTAGAGACAGAGAGAGAGAAGCAAAAAAAAAGATTGTGAAACAGAGAGAGAGAGAGTGTGAGGCTGAGAGAGAGAGAGAGAGAAGAAATCGAAAGATGGTGAGACAGAGAGGGGGAGAGAGAAAGTAAGAGAGAGAAGCAGAGGAAAGCAAGAGAGAAGCAAAGGAAAAAAGAGAGAAGGCCGAGAGGAAAAAAGAAAAATTGTGAAAGAGAGACAGGCAGAGAGAAAGAAGCAAAAAAAAAAGATTGTGAAACAGAGAGAGAGAGAGAGAGAGAGAGAGAGAGAGAGAGAGAGAGAGAGTGAGTCTGAGAGAGAGAGAGAAGAAATCGAAAGATGGTGAGACAGAGAGGGGGAGAGAGAAAGTGAGAGAGAGAAGCAGAGGAAAGCAAGAGAGAAGCAAAGGAAAAAAGAGAGAAGGCCGAGAGGAAAAAAGAAAAATTGTGAAAGAGAGGGAGAGAGTGAGGCTGAGAGAGAGAGAGAGAGAAGAAGAAAAACGAAAGATGGTGAGACAGAGAGGGAGAGGGAGAGGGAGAGGGAGAGGGGGAGAGAAAGAGAGAGAGAGAGAGAGAGAGAGAGATGTTGGTTCAATTTGATTTAATCTTCAATATATAACTTGGACATGTTAAATATGAATATCTACTTTCTTTTTGTAAAAGTGCATTATTTTTGAAGAAAAATTAGCTTTCTTTACTGAAAATGGGACTATTCGTTTAGAAGTTAGACAGTCGTTTAATTTAAGTAAAAAGGGTATTTGAAAGAGAGAAAGAGAGAAAGAGAGAAAGAGAGAGAGAGGGGGGGGGGAAATATTGTATGTTTCGTTTTTTGCTCAAAGTCTAGAAATTTTGTTGAGTAGATTAAACCTGCACAACCTGCGAGTGTTGAAGATTTTTTTCCCTTTTCGCAACAGCAGAAGTCACATGAACCCTCAGGTTTATGAAGACAGCCAATTAGTAAGATGTCAAGTTTGAATGCAGGCCCACTGGATTTGAACCCAGGACATTTACCCGATGAGGTGATGAGCTTGAAACCCCCCCCCACCTTTCCTAGAGAATATTACAAACAATGGAATTCCACTAGTGAGCTGGGAAGATTAAATCCACTCCCATCTTACAAGACGCTGTACATGAATGGCTTACATTTTTTTATTAAATACAAATTAAACTTCATAAATTACTATTATACTATGAGTACTTTTAATTCTCCTTTTTTATAGAAGAATAGAAGAAAAGAAATAGAGTTCCATTTCTATCTTAGTAGATGTAAAATTTTCTTATTTTAACTTTTACTTACTCGCTTAAGATGAAGTGAATCTCAAACAAATTTGAGCAAAATATCAACCAGCAACCAGCAGATTTATTTATTTAAAAAATAATAATAATAATAAATTTAAAAAATTAGACTCCACTTGATTATTTTAAGAATTTTACAATATTTTAATTGACATAGAAAATGCTTAAAAAGGTTTTTTTTATACTTTTCAGTATAAGTCATTAGAATTTGTCATTATAATCAGATTTGTATAGAATTATTTGTACTCACAAGACTCATTGTAACAATGCCTCCAAAGCTGTGAGCAACAATCGCTATTTTCTGAGCCCGTGATTCACTAATATAGTTATTCCAAAATGTATTTGCATGTTCCTGTGGAGAGCTGCTGCCCTGTAATTTCAGTTAATATATTTTTATTTTAATAATTTATATTTTAAAGTTTGAGTTACATACAGGTATTGATTGTTTATTCCCGTCGACCACTCTATGGTTGTCATTGGTGTTCAAGACATATACACCGTAACCCAGCTGTGTCGCTTTCTTAATGTAAGGAATCTGAGTGCCCGAATCCAGACAGTCGTTGATGATTAGACTGCAAATTGATTTTCTCCTTATCGAAAACACCCAAAAGTAATTATCGTTGGATATACCTTCTGGCCCATTGTCCAGCTCTGACTACTCCGCTGCCATGGATGAGGATTATGAGCTTATCCGCGCTGTCTACGTTTTCAGTGCAGAAAATAAAAGAGGCGTTGTTCTCGTCTTTAGGAAGTGGAAGTCTACGCAATCCCTCACTTTCGAGCAAGTCGTAAACATAATGTGTTATGGTCTGAAACAAACAAAGAACGTCTATTGTATGTATTACGTTTTACGGCCAAAAATAATTGTAGTTAAAAAATTAACTTTTCAACTTTTTGAGAAATACTACTTAATTTTTTTTTTAAATCTGTTTATCTAGACTTTTCATGTTTGTTTTTATGTATGTTTTATTTTGTATGACTAAAATAGATTCAATTTAATTATACTTTGTCATTTGAAAAAGACGTGAGAATTAGTCATCAAGCAACTAAAAAAGGCAGAATATTGTACTAGTTAAAAATTAACTTTTCAGGCTTTTGAGAAATGCTAATTATTTTTTTTTTTAATCTGTTTAATCTAGACTTTTTATGTATTTTTTTATTTACGTTTTATTTTTTATGACTAAAATGGTAGTTGGATTAATTATACTTTGTTATTTGAAAAAGAAATGGGAATTAGTCATCAAACAACTAAAAAAGGCAGAATATTGTACAAGTTAAAAATTAACTTTTCAAGCTTTTGAGAAATATTACATAATTTTTTTTTTAAATCTGTTTATCTAGACTTTTTAAGTTTATTTTGATGTACGTTTTATTTTTTATGACTAAAATAGTAGTAGGAATCAATTTAATTATACTTTGTTATTTGAAAAAGAAATGGGAATTAGTCATCAAACAACCAAAAAGGCAGAATATTGTACAAGTTAAAAATTAACTTTTCAAGCTTTTGAGAAATACTACTTAATTTTTTTTTAAATCTGTTTATCTAGACTTTTTAATGTTTGTTTTATTTTGTATAACTAAAATAGTAGTAGGATTCAATTTAATTATACTTTGTTATTTGAAAAAGACATGGGAATTAGTCATCAAACAACTAAAAGAAGGAAGAATATTGTACAAGTTAAAACATTAATGTTTCATCCTTTTGAGAAATACAACATAATTTTTGTTTTAAATCTGTTTATCTACATTTTTATGTTTGTTTTTATGTATGTTATACTTTTTATGACTAAAATATTTGTAGGATTCAATTTAATTATACTTTGTTATTTGAAAAAAGACATGGGAATTTGTCATCACAAATTAAAAAAGGCAGATTATTGTAAAAGTTAAAAAATTAACTTTTCATCCTTTTGAGAAATATTACTTTTTTTTTTAATCTGTTTATCTAGACTTTTTAAGTTTGTTTTTATGTACGTTTTATTTTTTATGATGTAGCATGCATCAAACAACTAAAAAAGGCAGAATATTGTATAAGTTAAAAAATTAACTTTTTTCCTTTTGAGAAATATTACTTAATTTTAAAAAAATCAGCTTAATCTAGACATTCAGGGTAGCCAGGAAATGTTTAAAATATTATATTTAGTTTTCCATTAGCTCCAAGTTGGTCTACAAGTTCCTGGTAAGTCATACCAAAAAGTTCCTAAATCTGAACTAGAACCGAACAGTTGACACAAAAACCAGGCAACAGGATGACAGTATCAGCCAAAATATATGTTCATCACTGTATGCAATCAACAAGAAATCAGAGGAAAAAGCTATTTCATGTTTGGTAGTTTCTATCATTTTGGCATGCTTACCCTTAGCCGTTTTGGTCTCTTTTGGTATTTCACCACCTTCAGTCCATTGAGGGCATCATAAAACATAACAGATAACACAAATACCAAGCAACAAAATGACAGGGGGGGGGGGGTCAGTGGCTGCAAGGTTTAATCTTTGACACGCCACTCATCACTGTAAGGTAAAGGTCCTGGGTTCGAATCCTGCGATCTTGCATTCGAACCCGACATACTTACAAATGGGATTTTTTTTTCAAAAACACTGGCACCATGAGGGTTCATATAACCTCTGTTGTTGCGAATCCTCGTTTAGAAAAAAAAATTAAACCTTCAACCTAATAGTTGATCAGTTTTAATGCGTGATAAACTTTTTTATGTTGGAATTTATGGATTGTTTTAATTGAAGGGACTAAAACTAGCTTTATGACTAAGTAAAATGATGAGCTTGTCTAATAACGATTAGGAAAGTTGGTTAAAAAAACGAAATGTGAGAGGGGCCGTGGGGATCAAACGATGAATTTCATTATGCCGGTATAATAATCATCCAGCAGCGCTGCATTCAAACCCGACATACTACTACTCGTAAATAAATAAAAGAAAAAAAGAAAAAATGACAGAGTCAACCAAACTGTACAGTCATTATTGTGTGCAATCAACAAGAAATTGGACCATTACACTATTTGAAGTTTGGTAGGTGCTTATCCTTGGCTGTTCTGGTCCTTCAAACTCTTTTGGCAATTCACCACCTTCAGTCCAAGTTTGAGGGCACCACCAAACGAGACATACAACACAAAGACAAAGCTATAGGATGACAGAATCAGCCAAACTATACTTTCATCACTGCATGCAATCAACAGGAATCAGACAATTTCAGATATTTGTAGTTTGGTAGTTTCCTCTCATTTTGGTATGCTTTGCCTTGGCCATTTTGGTCCTTTAGCTCTTTTGGCAATTCACCACCTTCAGTCCATTGAGGACACCACCAAACAGAACAGATAACACAAACGCCAAGGTATAGGATGACAGAATCAGCCAAACTATACTTTCATCACTGTATGCAATCAACAGGAATCAGATGATTTCAGCTATTTGAAGTTTCGTATTTTTCTATAATTTTGGTGTGCTTATCCTTGGCCATTTTGGTCCTTTAAAATTTTTTGGTATTTCACTACCTTCAGTCCATTGAGGGCACCACCTGAACAGATAATACTAAGACCATGCTACAGTATGACTCATTAACCAAACTATACAGTCATCAGAGTATATAATCAACAAGAAATCTGATCATTTGACTATTTGTAGTTTGGTAGATTCCTCTCATTTGGTATGCTTATCCCTGTTCTGGTCATTCAAGCTCTTGGCAAGTCATCAACTTTAGTCCAAGTTTGAGAGACCACAAAACGTAACAGACAACACAATGACAAAGCTTAACAGCAACTATACTTTCATCACTGTAGGCAATCAACAAGAAATTGGACCATTACACAATTTATAGTTTGGTAGATTCCTATCGTTTTTGTATATTATCTTTGGCCGTTTTGGTCTCTTTTGGCATTTCACCACCTTCAGTCCACTGAGGGCACCATCAAACAGAACAGATATCCCAGAGACCAAACAACAGTACGACTCATCGAACAAACTGTACGTTCTTCACAGTATGTAATCAACATGAAATCAAACTAGTTTCTTTGTACTTTGGTAGTTTTGGTAGATTTGGCACCACCTGAACATATAATACTAAGACGTACTAACACCATGCTACAGTATGACTCATAGTTTGGTAGTTGCCTATCATTTTGGTATGCTTATCCTTGGCCATTTTGGTCCTTCAAACTCTTTTGACAATTCACCACCTTCAGTGCAGCTGTGAGAGCACCACCAAACAGAACAGATAACACAAAGACCAAACAACAGGATGACTGAGTCCAACAAACTGTACATTCATTATTGTGTGCAATCAACAAGAAATCGGACGATTACACAATTTATAGTTTGGTAGATTCCTATCGTTTTAGTATATTATCTTTGGCCGTTTTGGTTTCTTTGACATTTCACCACCTTCAGTCCATTGAGGGCACAATCAAACCGAACGGAAATCCCAAAGGCCAAACAACCAAACTGTACATTCATCACACTATGCAATCAACATGAAATCAAACTAACCCAGAGCTTCGTAGTGTCGTAGTTTTGTATCCATGGCTGCTTTGGTCCATCAGAATGGTTAGATTGCTTCAACTGTACATTCATCACACTATGCAATCAACATGAAATCAAACTAACCCAGAGCTTCGTAGTGTCGTTGGTTGTAGGAAGAATCGGTGGAAACGTTAAACTCGAAAGTGTTTTCCGTGATCTCGCCTGTCTGTTTGTCCAGCTTCGTCAACCTATTCCTCCTGCACTATTCAGAAATCGTGAGATGCAGTCTGGTGTGATGTAGGTTTCAGAAAAACATCATCACACTATGCAATCAACATGAAATCAAACTAGTTCATCTTTGTACTTTGGTAGTTTTGATAGTTGTGGCACCACCTGAACATTAATACTAAGACATACGAAGACTATGCTACAGTATGACTCATCAACCAAACTATACCTTCGTCATACTATGCAATCAACATGAAATCAAACTAGTTCATCTTTGTACTTTGGTAGTTTTGTATCCATGGCTGCTTTGGTCCATCAGAATGGTTAGATTGCTTCCGTACCACCCTGGAAACAATAATTAAAAGGTATTTACCTCTCCCAGAGCTTCGTAGTGTCGTTGGTTGTAGGAAGAATCGGTGGAAACGTTAAACTCGAAAGGGTTTTCCGTGATCTCGCCTGTCTGTTTGTCCAACTTCCTCAACCTGCCCTGCTCGTTGAACTTGTAGCCGAAGCCCTCGATGCTTTTGGGAAAGGTGACCTCCCTGGATGACATCCTCGCCGAGTTACACTTGAAGACGAACCCTGAGAATATGCTTCTGCAGTTAACCCTAAGGCAGAACATCTCGCCTCATCGGAGCATCCCGCATCCCCTTTTTTTACATTTTCCGACGGACGGAGAACCGTTGGGGAAATTACATAAACGGGCGGAAGAATAGTTAAGACACCAACCTATACTGATAACAGCATACACGACTCATGTAAACATCCAGCACTGATAGTTACACATCCCACCACTCTTCGTCTTCATTTTCAACATGCACTGTGTCATAGCCGGGGAACACCATAGAATTCACAATACAACTAATAACTAAAGTTGACAAGGATCTTCGCCAAGGATGTTATAACATTCAGGAAAGATGTTACCCTAATGAGACCTAAAATTAGTAAACTGGTGCACTCTGAAAAATCAGAAGTTCCGTTTAAATCAATTCAAGAAGCAAACATGGTGTATACAGAAGCAAGACAGAAACCAGCGAAGGGTGTGCTACAATTGCATACCAGATTGATTCTGAAAATATTAAGTTATCAAACCATTGCAGCAACAATCAAGCCAAGCAGTTAGCAGTAGCCAAGACGCTGGAATGGTTGTTAAATTCATTACGAGATGCCAAACTCCAAGCAAGAACATTAATTAGCTCAGACAGTGAAGTTGCAACTGCCCTGATAATCGGTTTGATACAACCACCTGCCAGTAGAAAAAAGAAAATAGAAATACGAGACCTCCTAGGACGCCTCTGGCCTCTCCCTGATAGATCAGGGGGAGTCACCCACCTTGTTGCCTGAGCGACTCCGAGGTTGGGCTCTAGTCAGGCGCCATCGACTTCTTTGGTCATTTCGGTCCCTAAAACTAGTCATTCTCACACTCACTCATACAATAAATACATACATACTCCTATATACAAACCCAATCATACATGCATATCCATCTAGAATCTGGGTCGAGGGTACTCGATATTCCACCCTGACCCGGCTTGGCAGAGCAGCGGTGGAGTCTTGAAATAATATGCTGCACCGCTGTCTAGCATACTCCTATTCTAACATAAACTAAATCTAAACTTTAACCTACGAAATAAATACCCCACTATGTACAACTCATTATCCCAATATCTCTTAAAAAGCTAAAAAGTTTTTCCTTAAACTCGCTGCTTGAGCATTCTCCTATAATCCGGTGGTATTCCATTTTGGTCCCTATACAGGGCCAAGCTGCAACACCCCTCCAACACGTGCAACACTGTGAGTCTGTCATCTTGGCATGATGGGCACCTGGGTCGACTCGCGCCAACCAACAGGTACCCATGAGTCGCACGTGTGTGACCAATCCGCAGGCGGGTTAGGACAACGCTTTCCCTTCGAGATATCCCCTCTGTGCTCCACCGGTTGACTGTCGGCTTGACGGGCACAAGCACATCAGTTCAGTTGGCCCAACGACGCTTCCACTTGTCTAATATCATATTTTCACTATTCTCTTAGCATCGTCAGGCCAAATCGGGGTGGTCTCAACATCATCACTGTGAGGAACAAGAGTACCCTCTGTCGTGGTCCGGTTGAAGGAATCAAACATCTTGGAAGAATTCTGAAGGCTTTCGTATGCGACAGATTGGTCTGCAATGTGTGAAAGCCATTGTAATTATTATTGTATACAAAACATCACATTTATACTTCCCTTCGCCTTGGCAAGTTTTTCTTTAAGATGGGTCCTCAAGGATATAGGAGGGTCAGTATTATACTCAGAAATTTATAATGTTTTACCATTTCAATTTCACTGCCCTGGAAATACCACTTTTTTGCTAGTGACCCTCAAAATTTTTAAAGACAATTATTTTAGGTTTAGTGGTTCATTGGTGGATTTGATGTAAAAGGATGATCAAAAACTTTTGAGATATTTATATAAACTATAAGGTTTTGGTTGAAATGCAGATAAGATACTATGTATATGTATAGTAGAGTTGAAACTATATAAAAATAATGAATAGTTGAAGCGTAAATAATAATAATAATATACAATAGATAAAAGTATGTACATATTCAGCATAACAAACTCAAATAAAATATTATAAGTATTGTGTCATAATACACATGTGTATAAAAATATAATAATAAGGAATTATAAACATTTAATTAAACAACAAAAATAAAAAGTTTTGAAATTGATATTTTTTCCTTCCTTAAAATAATTAACTTTAATTTAAATAATATTAAAATCAAAAGGATTTTTTTTTTTAAATCTGCGTTAAATTCTGTTATTTATTTTTCAAAAGGAATTGGCCTACATACAAACGGTCTTTAAAAAAACACTTCCGCAACACTTGCAGGTTGTGCGGGTTTAGTCTACTGAACATAATTACTGATTGACCCTTCCCATAAAATCTCTCTCTCTCTTTCTCTCTCTCTCTCTCTCTCTCTCTCTCTCTCCCTCTCCCTCCCTTACCTTACATAGAGGTAACTAATAGATTTCCTGTTTACTCTCTCTCTCTCTCCTTCTCTCTCCCTTTTTCTCTCCTCCCTATTTCCTTTTTACTCTCTTCCTCTCCCTCTCTTTATTGATATCTTTTTTTTCTCTTTTTATATATTTTCATCTCTTTTGTTTCCACTCTGTCTATTCATCTGTGTCACTCTCTCTCTTTCTTAATCTTTATTTATCTTTGCCTTTTACCATTCATCTCTTTAAATTCTACATCTCTCTCACCCGCTCTCTCATACTCTCTCTCTCTCTTTCTCCCTGTCTTCTTTTTTACTCTTTCTCTATCTCTAATTCTCTTCCCTCATTCACTTTTCTCCTTTCAACACATTGTTTTTCTATTTCAACTTCTCTCACTATCTTCTTTATCGTGCCTGCTTTGAATATGTTCTTTCTCATTCTCTCTTACTTTTCCCACACACACATATTCTCTCTCTATTTATTTGTTTGCTCATTAGATTGTGATCTTTTCTTCTTCTCTCTTGCACTTTTTCTCTTTACCCTTCTCTTTCTTGTGTCCCTCTCTTTCCTTCTTTCTCTGTTTGTATTTAGCCTTTCTGTCCATCTCTCTCTCTCTCTCTCTCTCTCTCTCTCTCTCTCTCTCTCTCTCTCTCTCTCTCTCTCTCTCTCTCTCTCTCTCAGAATCTACAAATAACTACAACAAGACTGCGATTCGTGCACACATGTCTGATAGAACATCTAAATAGTACATACATACTGCCAGTGTCAACAGAAAAGCCTGCACAGACAGCACACCACATAATATTTCAGTGTGAAATATACAAAAGCGAAAGAATGCTTTTTTCAAAAACACCGGTTCTTTTTTTTAGAAACATTATAAGAACTATTAATATTGCTATAAAAGTTGCAATCAAGGTGCGTTGGTGGCCTCAATGGTTTAGGTTTTGACACAGCGCTGCTCATCACTGTAAGGTAAAGGTCCTGGGTTCGAATCCAGCTGCCCTGAATTCAAACCCAACATACTTACAAACGAGCTTTTTTTTTAATCAAAAACACTGATAATCCAAGGGTTGATATCTCTGCTGTGGCAAACCCACATTAATAAAATAATAATAATTAAATAAAAATAAAAATGTTACAATGACAGTTTACTACATGAATGTTAGGTTTCTATTTATCTTTGTTTGATTTTTTCCTGCAGGAGCTAAAAACTGCCAAGAGTTATTTGACAATTCACAAATAATCTGGATACGGTATGGTCTGTTTAAAAATTTGAAAACCAAAAAAATTTGAAACCATTAAAAACTTAATTAAGTTAATTACAAACTCAATTTGTAGATCTATTTAAGATTGTATTGCCCTGATGATGACCTTAAAATAGGTCAAAAGCTTGGCGAATAAAAATGAGTAAAAAAAGTGAAAAGTTCTAAGATACAATTTCCTATGTTTTTCTTGTTTCAGCATTGAAAAATAGATTTAAAAAATTGTAAGTTCTCTTAGTTAGTTCCAAATTACTGTAAATAGTTTTTAATCATTGTATAATTATTCATATTTATATTTTGTTCTGATAAATAAAATTTGTATATTTTATTTATATTTATTTTTTAATTATGTACATTGAAGTAATACTTGATGCAAGTGTACATATAATCTACAGTTGACTTCTTACACTTTTTGATTTCTCAGAGTCTGAATGTGACTGTTGATCACCAGAAGAACTACCATCGTCTTCTTGGCGTGACATGATTGATGGTTCGAGAGATCCTGATCCAGATTCATATTCGTATGTTGAAATTGTCACTTCATCTTGTTCAGCTTCTTGTTCTGGGCTCAGTTTCGTAATAGAAAGTTTTCCTTCAGTTTCTTTGACAATTCCCATTGTTTCCTTTGTAGTGACGGCTTCGCTTGATAAAGCGCCTTCTTCACTTTGATGTAGAGCTAGGCTTTTTCTGCTTTGATTTGACACCTTTAAAAATCGATCAGATCCTTCTGAAGTTAATTCTTTTTGGTCCGTTAATTCCTCGGCCTTAATGTCAGATTTTGAGTGAATCACGCCTTTTATGGCATCCTTGATAATTTCAACGGCAAACCCGCCTGGGCTTAATTCTTCTTCTTCCTTGCTTTCAGGAAGAGCACCTGATTCCTCAGTGGAAACTTCTTCCAATTCTTTCAAATCTTCTTCTTCTTGATACTCTTCTGTCGGTGTTTCTGTTTCAGTTATAGAAGGAATCACCTTTCTTACGAGATCCGAAACAATATTTTGCATCGCAGTTGCAGTAGAAATAGAGCTCGCGATGGCTTTTTGCTGGTAGGGCTTCTTCTCTATCTTGGATAAGATATTCGGTTGCTGTTTAAACTTCAGGGCACTGATTTGGTTCAAGAGATATTCTTTGTATGCCATTTGACAAATTACTTCTTTTTCCAATTCCTTCAAATAGCTTTCTAAGTCCAGCCGCCTCCTATTGTTTCTGGATTGTAGTAGCTCTTTCTGAAATACAAATGATAAAATATTTTTTCTTGTATGATATGGGGTTTTCTGAATATGAAATTTAGGGAAAGCAGATAGCACCAAAATTTATATTAATCAAAATATTTTTTTTATTTAAAAAGATTTAAAAACATACAACTAAGAAATAAGGAAAAGTGGAAATTTAAAAAAAAATGTTCTTACTTGCGTCTGCTGCATATTTAATATGCGTGCAGTGATTTTATTTCTTTCCTCTTGAATTGAGTATAGCTCATGATACTGGTTGGTCTGTTCTTTCTTCGCCTCTAACAATTGTCTCTGTTGTCTTCTAATCGATGCCTGACCAAAAAAATATTTAAAAAAATTATACCGATGAATAAAAGATAAGTTTTAGTAAAAATAATGTACATCTTTCATGTAATTTCTGACGCGATCAACCACGTTTGAATTTTGCTGTGCTTCTTGGATAATCCAGCTTGTAATTACTTCTTCGAGATGACTCATGTTTACGTGCATCCCAAACTTTTTCACCATCTCGTCTTTTTTCTCATTTTTCAAATCCTGGCATTGGCTCTTCATGTAGGCGATGTCTTTTCTCAGCCGTACAATGTGATCTTTGCATTTTCTAAATCAAACGAGCAAATTGAAATTACGATACGTTTAGCCTCGTTTTGTACACTTACTCCTTCCCCTTGTTGAATGTTTGAGTTTCCTTTTCCAAATCTTCAGCCTTACTTATCAACTTCCGAATTGTATTGGCACCTATGAGCACACACTGGTTTAGAGGTGGAAAAGACTTTGTGTGTTTGTTGTAATGCTGGATTTGAGAGGGCTTTAAAACAACAACTTTCCATATTTTGTTACACGCATCTTGCTTGCATTTCTTTACAAGGGAAAATAGTTAAAAACTATAAATTTATTTATATTGATTTTTTAACATACCAAAAAACTGTCCATTTGTGAGTTAAATATTGCTAGTATTGTTTCAACCATTAGAAGTTTTTTTCTTAGTGTTTCCAAGTCTTTAATGAAATTTTGATTTTGAGAACGTGCTTCATTGACCTTTGCTTCTTCTACATGCCTTATTAAACAAAGATGTAAATTTTTAACATTCTAAGTCTGGGAAACTATGTATTTAAAGTACCTTTCAGCACGAAGGCTAAACGTTTTTTCAAAAATTTCAGGATCGCAGTCATCAGGGCGGATCTTCTCGTCAAACAGATATGCACCTCCAACGGCCACCTGAAGGTCGTCTCCCTCTGCATCATCATCAAAATCCTCATCAAATGAACTAGAAGACGAGGAGTCATCATCATCATCTAAAAAATTAATGTGTCGTTTGATTAAAATTTCTATTTTATAAACTTATTTCAATAAAAATAATACTTCGTTTTTTAGGAGGCTTGTATTTTTTTTTAAACACCTCAGTCAGATGTTTGGTGTATTTATTGTCTTTTACCACCTCAAGGAACTGATTCACAATTGTATTAGAAATTGCAGTGCTTTTTTCAATTATAATATTATTTTGGTTGATTTTCTTTTTTCTTATAGAAATCTGCAATAAAATTATTATTTTATTATCATTTTTGTTAATTTATGTGTGATGTAATTAAAATCAGCCTAAAATATCGTAATTTTATATTTAAAAAAAAAAACTCAGTTCCTTCATTGCTTTAAGGATTATATCCCTTCATCAGGATTTTAAAACCATCATTAATAATGAACAAAGTTAACAATTATAAACATCTAATTGTAATATTGAATAGTTTCAAATATAATTTTTTGGGGGGAGGGGGAATGAGTTGTGTGAAAAAATGGGCCAGGGGAAATGGTGGGAATTGAACCCATGACCGTGGGGTCTATAAGACAAGAGTCTATCACCACTCGGCTACTGCTGTCCCCATAATGAATTATTAGTTAAATGTACAATGAACAAGATTGACATTTTTGTCATAAAATCTATATATCATACCTGTAATAATGTAAGATGTTTCATTTTGATCATGTCACTCGCTTTTGTCTTGACACCGACTTCTAATGTATTAAATCCCCTTGTTATTTCAAGTTCTTGAATTAAATAATAAAGTTCTAATTTTGTTTTTATGATCTTTTTTTCATATTCCATCCTTTCGTATGAAAGACTTTTTAAAGACTTGTCATACTCTTGAATTTTATTAATTAAACTTAATGATTTAGCATTTACTCTCTCTCGAAATCTTTAAAAAAAAAAGAGGTTTTAATATCATTAATTCACTCTGAAGAATCGAGGAAAAATTTACTTCATGTTACGCTTGTAAATCATATCTGCTCTCCAAGGATGAACCGGAAATATCTTTGCCAAAGTCAAGTGATCTTTGTATGACAACATACCGGGTAACCATGTGTAATTTATGTATTTATTCACATTTTCCGCCTCATTGTAAATTTCATGAAGGTTGGAATTATCTCCGTATAAATTTTTACGTTCTTCCTCCAATTCCTGAGAGATCGGTGGAAGCGGGTCGTCAAGAATACAATGAGGTGGTGTATTCTGAAAACACGATATTTATTGAAAATTAAATTTGAACTTTGCAAAAAAAAATTAAATTACCATAAAAAGCTTTTCAGGGAATTCTAATTCGGTGTTGAAGTTTGGAGTCCTAGGTAAAATTATATCATCTACACAACATTCCTGCGACATGTAATCAAGATTTCCTTTTAAAATTTGGAACTCTCGTAAAATATTAAACTTTTCATTTCTCAATTGCTTGACTTTTGAGTTGAACTCCATTTTAATATTGTACAGCTGAAATATTTATTATATCAGTTAATTTTCTATGTTTTTAAACAGTAAAAACTCACATCTCTCCTGGCCTTAAGAACGAGCCAGTATTGTTCATAGAGTGTCTTTCTGTGTTCCTTCGGTGTTCTATATTCTGGATTCAATTTTAGCATGTATTGTGCATTAGCGTGATTTCCTCCCAGATCAGGAAGAAGATAATTCTTCTTGCCGTGTTTTTCTTTCATTTCATTTAATTCACTAATCTAAAATTCAATTTTTTTCTTTCGTTTTTTTTCTAAACAAGTAATTATTTAATAATTTGCAAAATTAGATCGGACATACATGTTCATGGATACTCCTTCTTTCTCTTCTCGACTCAGTTATTCTGTTTAAAAGTTGCAAATTTGCCCTTGACATTTGACCATTTTCGAATAGCTTCTGACCAACTCTGTCGATCACGGCGAGCATATCTGTACATTGCTTTTGGGGCTTTTTTGCCTTTTTCTGAATTTTTTTCGCCACATCTTTTAATTTTTTAGCAACCGCTCTTAAAAAAAAAATTATTAAATAATTGATGTGAAACAATTTTCATAAAAATTATTTGGCTATTCATTGCTTAAAAAAAAGAAAAAAAACATTAAAATTAAGTCTGTTATATTTAGTGGTCTATTGACCAAATTACTTCTTTCAATTAATCAATCCTTTTATGGATTAAGGAGTTTTTTGGTTGAAATGAAAAAGCTAGTGTCATGAGCAGGATTCGAACCCACGACCTTTGGCTTAATACGCCGCTGCTCTACCACTTGAGCTATAGCTAGAGAGGAGGTGCAGGTCGAGCAGCAGCATATTTAGCCAAAGATTGTGGGTTCAAATCCTGCTTGTGGCACTATCTTTTCCATTTCAACCAAAAACCTTACATAAAAAGATTAATTAAAATGAAGCATTAAAAAACATGGTCAACGAATCATGCACATGCCTTAAATATTTGGCAAGCTCGAACTTACGATGTATTTTTTGTCGCCTCTTTCCATGCCTCTTCTAGGAAGTAAAATAAAAACTATTTAAACATTATGAAAGAATAAACAATTTAGCTATTAACTGAAATTTTTTTTGTTAAATACTGAACAACTTACAATCAGGTAAAAAATATTTTAAAAAATACCAACAGCGTTTTAAATTTATTTTAAATTCACTAATTTCGTGGTCCGCTTGACCAATTAAATCATTACAATTAATTAAGGTTTTTAGTTGAGATGAAAAAAAGTTAATGGCACGAGAGGGATTCGAACCCACGACCTTCGGCTAGATACGCCGCTGCTCTACCACCTGAGCTATCGTGACCTCGATCCACTCGGATGAGGGAAAACTCATAAGGTGGGGTTGAGATGGGGAGTTGAGTCCGAGTGCATCAAGGTCACGATAGCTCAGGTGGTAGAGCAGCGGCGTATCAAGCCGAAGGTCATGGGTTCGAATCCCTCTCATGCCATTAACTTTTTTTCATCTCAACTAAAAACCTTAATTAATTGTTTATTTTAAATATTAAATTGACTGAATTATATTTAATTAAATATGCTTTAAGTCTCTAAACCTAAATAATGTTGACACATTTTTTATGATTGAATTTCTTAAGATTAATTTAAGCATTTATTTTTATCTTACAATAAATTAATTTATATATTTGATGTTTTTAAAGTGCACTGATTAAAATGTGCATCGTAGAAATATTACCTGCCTCTTCTTTCCTGATCATCCAAGTGAGCCTTGGTTATCCTCTCAGCTTCTATAAATTCTGGTGTAAGCTTTACTTCTCGGAAAGTACAGACCGATACCGGTGCCCTGCGGTAAAAGAGTATTGATTTTTTTATAAATTTTTCTGGAAAATTGCTGCATTACCTTATCCCAAATTGGTAAATAGGGAATGTTTTGATAGGTTTGACACAAGCATTATACATTTTGTTTCTTAACACTTTTGCTTTTTGAAATTCAAATTCATGCTTCTTCTTGAAATCGTCTATCTCTTGGTTGTATTTCTCTATGATTGATTGATCAACTTGTTGGCTGATGATGAATGTTTCTTTTGACAACCGCTTTGACTCTGGAAGTTTCTTATTCCTATAACAAAAAACAAAAATATAATTTTTGATAATGATAGCAACACAAGAATTGCCTTTCAATAAGTTCTTCATATTTGTCGGCCAGTTCGTTGATTTTTTCTTTCATTTCCATCTTAATTGTTTCTGATATTAATTTTTTCTTTTCCTCCCTTAATGCTGCTTTTTGCTCTTCGAGTGATGGCTCGTTGGGGCTTATTATCCCGGAGATTCCAAAAGTCGGCTAAAAAAGGCAAAAATCAATATCCGTATCGTATAAATTTAACCGCAATAACTGACCAACGGTCCGATCCCTGGTAATTTTTTTTTCGTCATTTCTTTCTGTTCGACAGGGAGGTTGAAAGCGTAAGAGAATATCCCGCCATCGGTTCCGCAAGAGTATGCAATCGTGTTGTCGCAAGAGACGGCGAGATGTGTTATTCTTTGCCCGGTTGTCACATGCATTCCAATCTCTAAATAATCCGACAAGTTGGCCGGGTCGGATTGGTGTGTTTTGACTAAACGAATGCAACCATTGCTCATACCCATTAATAAATACTTGTTATTAAATCTGTTAACATGAATTTTATCATCTGACCGTGCTACTCTAAAATTACTGCATTTTAAATTATTACATGCTAATACAAGTATGGATGGCGAGTTTGCGATCTGTCCCTGGAATATCGAGCACACGATTCGGCCATGATTCACCAATATTATATTCGTAAAAAAAACCTGCATCGTATCCTTCAGGTGATATCCATACAGATTTATCTATATATCTATAATTATAAAATAATAGAAATATCTTTGTTAAAGACTTTTCCCAAAACAAGAAAATACAGATTATATAATATATAATAATCATTATTTAATAATTATTTATTTATTTACGGATCGAAATCCTCTATAAAAAAAGACATTTTACAATAACAAAAAATATAAATAATATATGTAAAAATACAAATAATATATATAAAAAAAATAAGGACGTATATACATGGTAATAATAAAAATGGTAAATATAAATGATAAATATAAAAATACAATTAAAGAGTAAAAACTGAACAACAAAAATGAAAGACATAATTACTAACCAAATAAGGCAGAGGAAACAAAATAAAGCTGAAAGACAATTGAAATGCCTACGTAGAATATTAGGTGTCTCCCCAGCACTCCTATCTCTGCATTGTCTTCAGAATCCTGCGAACCTCCCCTAAATTTTAGAAGGGAAAAACTTGCTGCAAAATGTTTATACAAGTTCTTTGGTAAAGCAAGCCCGTCCTTCGACTGTGTTTTTTATCTCAGAAAGTTCTCACTGTCAGATACTGGCAAAGGAAGAGAACTCCACTCCTAGTGGATATCTTTCTCGAGTTAGCCCCAAGCATATACAGTCTTTATTCCAATAAAACTATGCCATTGTACGACACGGATTATGAGGCTATCTTAAATAAATCGAATTGCCGCATTCTCAACGACTATTTCCACTTTCCGGCCTATCTGGCACAAAATATGTTTCAAGCTGATGTAAAGGATTTATTTCCTGATCATCGACTCATTTATACTGATGGTTCGGTATTGGATGGAAAAACGGGTTGTGCTTTTTATGACACCTTTAGTGAGCACAAGGTTTTTTTCTTCTGCCTGATTCTTGCAGCATTTATACTGCTGAAGGAGTCGCTCTCCACAGAGCACTAGAGCATTGTAAATCTGTGGATTCACAAAAAATATGCATCTTAACAGACAATCTAAGTTATGTTAATCAAATCCAAAACTTTAGTGTGAATTCTAAGACGGAATACATTTTTGCCAATATTATCCAATGTTTATTCGACCTTAAAAATATGAATAAAGAAATTGTAATATGCTGGGTTAAGGGTCATTCAGGGGTGGTACCCAATAAAATAGTTGATGCACTAGCTAAGCGGGCCACTATTGAAGGCACTTTACTAGATATAAAGCTACCTATAAATGATGCTTATAATAAGTTTTTAATTAAAAATAGGAACAGATGGCAAGAGAGCTTNCGGATTCCAGGGTAGGCAGAATTCGGAGGAAGATTGAGTTTGTAGGAAAGTTTTTTTAAAAATTTGTTTTGTACAGATTGAAGAATTTTTTGATAATTTAGATAGAATGGGTTCCAAACAGGTGTAGCATATTCTAGTATGGGTTGTACAAAAGCTTTTTAAAGATGGACAAAACATAGAGGATTTTTAAATTCATAGGTGTTCCAGATGATGAAACCTAGCATCTTCATAGATCTAATTTTTATTGAAGAAATATGTTCTTTAAACTTGAGCTTTTGATCAAAAAGTACACCAAGATCCTTTACGACCTCAACTCGCGTTAAAAGAGCAGAGAGTATAGAGATAAATAAAAGGTTGTTTCTTATGAGAGAATGTAATTGTGTAGCATTTGGAAACATTAAGAGCAAGTTTGTTATTAGAGCACCAGGTTAGCACATTATTGATAGAATTTTGTAATTTAAGCAATCAGAAGGAGAAGTGATTATCGAATAGATGTTCAGATCATCAGCAAATAATAAAAATTGAGCAGAAGGGATATCATTAATAAATAAGAGAAACAAAACTGGTCCAAGAAGACACCCTTGCGAAACTCCCGAGGAAGGGACATGATTTAAATGATTTTATTTTGACTATTTGTTTTCTGTCGGAGAGAAAGCTGGATAACCAATTCAAGATAGTTCCGGTGAAACCATAATCCATTAGTTTCCTTAACAATATTGTGTGATTTACTTTATCAAAAGCTTTAGAAAAGTCAGTATACACTGAGTCTACTTGATGTCCAGAGTTTATTGCATCTAAGATGTAATTTTGAAATGTGAGCAGGTTAGTAACGGTTGATCTATTAGAGCAGAAACCATGTTGCTGAGTGTGAAGATCCCCAGAAGGGAATCTTAAACGGGGTTGTAAAAATTTAAGTTTGTTATAAATATTAAAAATTAGACGTAGAAATAGGTTAGCTAATTGTTGGGAAAGCGTATTGTGCCGGGGTGAGTAACCGGAGGTGGCCTGGAATAGCGGGAGCCGACCCAGTCCTTCTTGGGAACTCCAGACACAGCTAAAAAAAAAAAAAAAAAGCTGGCGAAATAATGACAGCTGGACGTTTTCAATTGAGAAATGTGGGTCTATCCCGGGGCCCTAGAAAAATTGGCTGTTGTGCTGACGACTGGCCTTATTGCTCAACCCTCAGGATTAGCTGATGCCAGGACTCATCCAAAATAGCTCAATGACCTGGAGAGGACAAAGGGCAGTCGGGTCACCCGGAAGCATAGCAGTATTTTCGAAATGCAATTGTTCCCCACTCCTCCCTGAATGGATTGATATAAAAAGGACAATCAGAGAGTCCGGGCAGAGTCCGAGAAGAGAGTCTGAAGAGAGTCCAAAGAGAATCCGTTTTGAGTCCGAAGAGAGAATCCGGGTGTCCGAACCGACGGAACAGATGCACGTATTCCAGTCCTGTAAGTACAATTTTTGTCAATTGGTTTGCGGGAGATTTGGAGAACAGTTGGGCGATTTCAGGCTACTTTTAGTACTATGACCCCAATAATTAAGCACCTAGTATTAGGGTTTCGTTATAGAGAGTAAGAGCATTAGTTCTATTTAGAATTAGTCTTCCAGTAATAAGTTTTGTATATGAATTGTTTAATAGGAAATAAGGGTTGCTATTTATATGAAGGGTTAGGGCATTATTCACTCGTTGATTATACATATTGGGAATTGTACAGTGATATCAAATAAAGGGACCTGGTGTTTTGTCTGAATTGGTGTATCTTTCCCCCAAACCTCCTTGTCCAGAGTTAGTAGTAAGTAAGGAAAGGGTGTTCACCCATCAAGCCGGGCAACCTGACAAATCTTACCCCTAAAAGGCTTGACGGGCCTAGAGTGGAGTAGCTCGCTACCCTCTCGGAGCACCCTAGCGAGAGACGGTGTTCAAAGGAGCGCGAGCCGCGCTCACGGAAAAAAGGAAACCGCTCGTCACACTGAGGTATAATAAAAGATTTAATGTCATTTTTAAGTTTATTNATAATATATAATAATTATAATATATAAGTATTATATAATACTTATATATTAATTTCATAATTTAATGATCTTAAAACTATTAAATCTGATTATCAATGCATGATTTAAAAATATTTCAATAATTTAACAACAAATTATTGTATTTTATTAACATTATCATTTGTAGATTCATTGTATCTGATCATTTTTAGTATATCAGACAGGTTTTTATTGTATATGGGGGACCCAGGATGATTAGAAAAATGTCAAACTAATCACCATACCAAAGATAGGAAATCTCATAAAATTATTAATAAGTGTAAACATTAATAAACAAATAAAATAATACAAACTTTGCAAAATTAATTCGAGTCTTTCCCACAGGTACGTAAACGTCTGGCAAATCCTCATATTTTTCAGTATCAGCTATAAAAACCGAAAATTCAAATATAAGAAATCAAAATAAAATATGTGTTTATTTTTTGTACCTAGGAAAGCTTCTTCGTCGATAATAAAGCCTGGATTTGTTTCAAGGAGTCTTGCGAGTTCTTCTTTTTTCTTTTCTAATTTGTCCTCTTGCCTTTTCCTTATCCCTTCTCGTACGAGATTCCTTAAAATACAACCTTTAACACTTTTGAAATTAGTCGTTTTGTATTTGACCTTCAGGAGGTATGTGTCTTTTTCTATAGGGTCATTGAGTATTTTATCAGAAACTAGCACTTCGGACACTGTCCCCACAGACGTGCTTACGAGGAACACGAATACATCCTAAAGATTTAACCTTTTATAATTTAAATCGCCAGAGAATAAAATAATACAACTAATGGTTACCTTAGCTCTTTTTAACTCAATGTGAGTGACCGGACCTGGCATTTTTATAAAACCCAACGGCTTTAACTGGCAAAAATTATAATAAGGAAGAACTTCATATATAAACACGGTGCCATCGACACTCCCAGAAAGCACATGATGGTGACCATATTTTGTTTTCGCAACCAAACATGAAATTGATCTTTTATGAGGTTTAAGTGCCTGAAAAATAAAAAACGTTTTATTACTGTCAATATTATCAAATTGTATTTATATAATAATTAAATATAAATTTTCTGTATATTTGTAACCAAAATTTAAAAACAAGATTTCAATTATTTATAATAATTATGAATCTAATAATTGAGTAAAATTTACTTGAAAATTGTTTAAAATTTTATCTTTGATTTTTATTTGATGTTAAAAAAAATTTGTTACCTGTATGACATAAACATACTCCATAACTTTCTCTTCGCTATTAAATTCTTTTGCCTTGATACATACAACTACGACTCTTATCGTTCCATCCGAAAATCCAAGTATAAGCACACATGCAGTTGGATCGATCTATAATTGATAAGTTTAATTGGGAAAAAAAATTACAATAAACTTTTTAAAATTTTCCCACCTCTAATGGCAGCCAAAGTAGAGCTGTTCCTTTGAGTGGGAAAGTTTTGGTAAGTACAATCTTCTTTTTGTCGTTGTTCTGAATCAGCAATTTACCATCGATTCCCAACGTGGCGAAATAATGGCCAATGGGAGAGGGCGCTAAACCAGAAATGGGTCCAGCATGCGTTTCCAGAATTTTGGTCCAAGGGTCTGCATTGGCACTAAGCGATAAATCAATCATCCAAATCCCACCATTCTTATCCTTAAAAAATTTAAATAATCAAAAACCACCTTTGACCGTCGTATGTGATTTTAATACCTGTAAGAAAAAATGATGGTCATCTTCAACTCCAACCTTTGGGAGAAGCTGAACAGGACAAGCAGTTTTTCCATCGCTGTCGATTATTTCTCTTTCAAACGACGGTTGCATTTGAAATGGCTTGTTATGCGGCCATGCATTTAACATTTTTTCATAATCCCAAACTCTTATTTTACCATCCATGCCTATGAAAAAATATTTGAACAAAAATGAACAATTAGATTCTTGTTATTACATTTTGTTACCGACCTGCTGTAAAGACGTTGTTTTCTTTTGGGTCAAAGTGAAAAAAAGTGATTATACCATCATGTGCTGGTTGCATTTCCTTTCTTGATATTTCAAATTTTACAGTAGTGCCATCCCAGAAAAACATATTACCCCAAGGACAATTGGAAAAAATCTAGAACAAATTATATAAAACAAACAATCTTTAAATAAAATTGTCCACTATGAAAGTCCAAAAAATCTTGTCATAGATATAAAATTGCAAATACAATCTGAGTATTAACATTTTAGTGTTTTATGGTGATTTAACAACCTTATTGTCCTTATTTATGATGAATGTGGAAATATTGCAGATATCAGCAGGACCAAATTTACCATAAGCGCCTTTTATTTTCATCCCTGTGAATGTAGATTCAATATTCCAAAACTTCAGATGATTTAGGCCTAGAAAATAAATAAATATTTAAAATTATACGTATAATTTAATTATTTGTCTTTGTACTTACCGCAACAGAGAAGAATAGAATTGTCCAACGGGGAAAATGCTGTTTTATAAACGCGTTGATTATTCGCTTTGACACTGAGATAAACCTGTTGCTCTTTCCATTTCCATATTGTAAGAAGATAATCAGGTTCGCTTGATTGTGATACCATAAGTTCACCGCAGGCGCTGTAATGTTTTCATTTTAATTGTGCCAATCAATTGAAAAAAAAGGCTGATTTACCTGAAGTCGAGGCCGGCAAAAGAATATTTCGCGCCCCCTCTGAGTACAGATATTATATTAAAATCCGGCCAAGTGTAACACACGATATCTGGAAAGTTGCCCTTTTCTGCGATCGCTATCTCATAGCCGACTGGATTTTTCTACAAAAGAAATTTGTAAACACTAATAAAAACAAAAATATTCTAGCTGGGATTGCTTACAGCTATAAAAGATATTCCATCTTTGCCTGAAGACCTTCTAAATGACATTTCTTTCGAATAAGGGTTCATCATGTGAATTATATGTCCGCAGTGGTACAATAGTGTTTTTTTATCGGCAACACAAAGATTGAGACTGCTCACACAATCATAACCATACGAGTGTCTTAACATCATTAAGGAAAAATAATTATACTTCTAAAAGCTAATAATGCAATTTTTTTTAATACAAATTTTATATTAAAGGAGTTTTTTTCAAAGTATCTAGCTGTGCCATTTTGTTAAGAATTTGAATATTTTTTTTAAATCCATCTAAAAATGTTGAATATGCTTAAAAACTTTTAATTTTTAACAACATGGATTGGAACAAAAGAACGTGAAAGAGGGAAAAAATACGCTGTTGGATCTAGAACGCAAGAAGGTACGGAGGCAGGAGTATTCAGTCCTGGAACCAAATACTCAAAACCCATGAGAAATAAGTAAGTAATAATAATAAATAAACAATATTTCTAGACAATTCTAGACAGAAGTCCGTGCAATTGTGAGATTTACTCGATTTAATTTTAAACAATATAAATATAGCTATCATATCTGATAGCATAGCAGCCATCAAGTACTAAGTTTAAACATCATTAACTCAAAATTGGGGCTGAATCGCAAAACAAAAATAATCAGCAAATTAAAATCGTCCTCTGCTGGGTCCCAGGACATTTGGGAATCATGAGCTGTGGGAAAGTGGACACCCTTCAAAGAAAGGGGCTGCTATACTGCCGTTGGGTCCTGAGCCCTTCTGCGGTTGGGATTAATACTATAAAATGAGTATCTTAGACAAAAAGACAAAATGAAAATGAGGAAACAGTGTAATTCACACAATTCAAGGACTTTCAACAAGTTTCGGAATGAAAGAAACAACAGAACGCATCAAAGAAATTAGGAAAAAACATAGAGTCCTATTAGGATTCTTAACAACTGCAGACTAAATGGGCATTTGAAGAAGATTGGTATAATCCAACTCGGCACATGCAGATTCTACAAAAAGCAGACTATAAGCCCACATGCTACACATTCAAAAATGCCTTTGTGCACAATAATCAGCATGAACCCTTGTAAGACAGTCAAATTTATATACTTTATAATTTATTAAATTTAAGTATTGAATAAGTCTTAAAAAAGGGTTAGGTGTGTTGGTTAGGCATTTCCATTGCTTTTTTTCCATTTTCAAGTGATAATTCCTCAACTATGTTTGAAAGAACTATTTTTTTTTTTTGTTATGAGCAACAATCAGTTCAACAACAATAATTGCCAAGGTTTTTTATCTTGAAAAAGAGCCCGAAGGAGCCCCAAACATAGCATCCAAACACCAACCACTGTTTTGATGTTTTGATTGATGCCATTAACTATGAATATTAAAAAATAAGCTTCCATGTTTGCAAAGATTAATAAAATTTATCCAACCACTAAAATTAGGCTTCAAGGGCTATCAACAACAATTTAATACCCCTATGCATGCAGTTTTAACCTAAACACACTCATTCTTAAAAGATTCTTTTTTTTTACATAACACTCAAGTAGGGTGGTGGAGTATTCAATATTCCTCCATCACTCATAACTAAAATAACTAGTTCGAGGTTGATGGGATCCTTAATATTTTATTATAGATGCTCTTGCACTATACACACATTCACGCTTATAAATACATTCTCACAAAACAGTTAACACAGAATGTATCTATCACCAAACAAGATTAACTTCTGTCAGCCCTTTTTCAGGTTTGATCCTTTTTCTGCAGTTTAGACTGTCTAGGGGCTATCTATCAACCAAGCTATTGGCACACAAGAGCTTAGATGACCCAGCCAACTGACGCCGGCATCTTTTCTTTGCCATATTCTTTATTACTAATTTTGCATCAGCAGGTTGGATCATAGTAGTAGTCTGAAGGGTGGACAACCTGTCGCCTTCCAGCCTGAAAACAACTACTAATGTTTTTCTGAGATGATCCAACTCAATATTTTGAAAGCATGACAAGAGGATCCATTAAAAATCTGTTCTTTTTGGACCCTCTGTACACTCAGGACATTGGTTAACATGAGGTGGGTCATTCCATTGCAATGACTCCAAGGGTGTGTCAGATTGCATATAGCTCAGTGCAAACACTGCTATGTGAGGGTAGAGTACAAGAAGTGGCATAAAAACAGGGATACCTCGACTCAAGTTCGAGGAACTTTGTAAGGTAGAGAAATGACACTGGATTTTCTTGGATGAGTATGGCCAGAATGACCCATGGCAGATTTATCTGGCTTCCCAGCTTGAGTACCATTTCCGAGAGATTCACCAAAGCGGATCTCATTTTGTGGTATCCTATTCTATTTATTTCAGTAATAAGTAAGATTTCTAAGTGTTAATTATTGACAAGTTAAAAATACATCGGTTTAATTCACATGATTGAGGTAAAAATTTGGAAAAAAAATCCATATGATATATGAACAAATTTGAGCAATTAAAATACAATTTAGACAATTTCTAGAATGAAACAAAATTCAAAATTATTTGTGCAATTTTAACTATAAAGTATTTTAAAAAAGGATACTGAAGTTCCATTGAATCAAGTTGCATGATTTTACCATTCACTTTTGGTTTATAAATGAAATCATCCAGATTAAGAAGATATCGTTCTTCATCGTGGAATTCATTTTTCTTTCCATCCCTCCTTGAAAGACTCTTTTTGCGATTAGATGACAGGTTTTTACTACTTGAACTTTTCAACAGTGTTGAATAGCTGGTGGTTGAAACAAGCTCATCAGTTTCTTCGACCTCTTGGTCTTCATTCGATGGGGCACTTGATATGCTTCGTTGTGGAGAGTAGAAGTCATAATTAGCATAATGGTCATCATCGTCCGGCAAAGCATCTAGCATCATCTGCAGTTTCTGGCTAGGAGGCTTTGGTGGTTGGGCTTGTTTATCTTCTTGACTCTCAGCTAGAGATAGTTCTTCTGACTTGGCATCATCGTCGACCCTTTCCAAGCTGAAGTCCGACTTATTCATGGTTACCCTGTCTTAAGATACTGCAAAATCCAAAAATGCTCGTTCGTTTACCTGATGTGAACGCGAAATCAAAATGACAATCTGGAATTTGATTATTCTTCAGCAACTGGTAACATTTTCAATGGATTCTGAAGATTTAATTTTTTTTCTTAATGCACTCTTGGATTCTATCAAAAATGTTTTTGCATAACAAACTGTAATAAAGGCAACAATAAACTATCTCATATGTTAACAGATGTATAAATGATAATTACAAGTATTTTCTACTGTCAATGTTTTTCTGTCTTTGCTATGGGCAACTATTAAACTAAACTGGGCGGGTGTTGAGTTTGATCAATACTTTATAACTCAGCTTAATAATCTTTACTGCTTATGATACAATGATATTTATAGGGAATTTAATAACAAGCAGAGATATTTGATGTTTTATTGTGATATAACAAATTTAACAGCGAAAATTGATGAATTTATTCAATTAAAAGCACTTTAAACAAACAGAAACTTGAGGTCTTTTTCTAATTTATAGTTTATGCTCAATTGAAATTATATAATAGAAAACCTTCAAAAAGAATGAATTTTCTAAATGTTTTCACTGCTAAACATTGTGACTGTTTACATTTGCACAAATATTTTTAGACTTCAAACGCAGGTAAATTGAAAGAAGACAATTAGTTTATAACAATTTGGTTTAATAAACACATCTTATTTGAAGGCTCAAGAAATGAACAACACATCAATAAAGTAGATAAAAAGGAGTCAAAACTTTCAAAAGCCAAGAGTGAAAATTTCACGTTCATTTTCATGTAAATGAGACCCATGTTTGAACATTTCCGAATCGTTCTAGTCTGCCTATTCTCACTGATTTTGTCTGTCAGGTGTGACATTGTGCTCTTGAACATAAATCAAGATACAAGATACAATGATTCACCTGTAATTAAAATTATGCTTGCTAATTCTCTTTTTGATGTCCCATTTAAAAAATTCACTCTTTAATAAAAAAATAAAAAATTATTTCTGAAAAATCGCCCTTTGCTAGCTAGCAGACCTATGAACAAAACATTACCATTATTGTCCCTTTAAAATACAAACGAAAGACAGTTTTGACTTTTGAAAAAGCGACAGAGCCTAAAGCAAAAGTTGTATTTCTTTGTGACCTGTTATTTCAAAATTTGTGAAGTCATGAGGAGTGTTCAAGAATAAGGTAGTTTAGAAAAACACCTTTTTCATTTTTTTGCCAATTTTTCAACCTTTATTCGGGTCATCTTCAGGGCATAATTCGTAGTACCATTCTTGTGGTGTCATATTGGCACAAAACCAATATAACACCACAGGAATAGCACCACGCTTTATACCCTGAAGATGATCTGAATAAAGGTCGAAACGTCAACCAAAAAATTAAAAAAGTATTTTTCTAAATACCTCATTCTTGACCGCTAAAGCAAAAGATTAATATTTTTAATAAGGTAGTTCAAATTAAAAACAAAAAAGACACAAGTGGGCTCTACAAATCTAATTATTGCAAATAAAATAAATAATGAAGATCATTTAGGATGGAAAATAGTAAAGGTCCAAGAAAAGGGCCTTGGGGTAGCAACTGAAATTGAGAAAGAAGAGGAGATAGAATTTGAAACTTTAGCTCTCTGAGTCTCTTCTCATCATAAGATTAGCAGAAATAGAAGAAAAATCTAAAAAATAAGCAAATTATGATTTGCAGAGCTGAATGCATTAAAAAAAAAAAAATCAAGTAGAACAGTAAGTACATTTTATGTCAATGCCTAGATGGATATGATCTGAGATTTTTAGAAGGTTTTGTTTTCCAGCTATGAAATTTTCAGAAGCCGGATAGAAAAGGAAATATAAGGGCATTTAGGATATTTGTTTGAAAAAATGTTTTTCAAATGCTTTATACAGTGATGGAAGAGTACTAATAGGGCATAGTCACTAGCAATGATGGGTTTAGGTTCTTTCAGGACGAGGTGAGAGAAAAGTTTAAAAAATGTAGGTTCTGTATTTTAATGTAACAGGAATAGAAAAAATTATGAGTTTGATAAGTGATTTAAATCAGATCAGACCCTCTAGCATTATATTTAATTGAAAAGGATAGCTCTAAACTCTTTTCCAGCGACGGATTTTAACAATTGAAGAAGTATTTCTATAAGTAATCCACCAATGTAAGAAGAAGATGCGACAAATATCAAGGAATTGATCGCTGGGTCCGTTAAGTTTCGCCGTTTTGTATAGCGTTTATTGGTTGACACCCAGCGCTCCTTGGGGAACCACGTGTTCTTCAACTACAGTAGACGCTTTTACTCTGTTGTCGTCAGAAACTTACGTTGAGGTTCTGTTTTCACTCTTGTAAGTTGTAAGTGTAAACTCGTTTCTAAAGAAATTATCCAATTTGTACTGCAAAAGAAAATTTCTTCGATAAATAAATCCAGGAAATGGAGACGATTCTGGAGCAGCAGAGGAGGTACCACGAGGAAAGGGAGAGGCTGATGGATGCCATGGTGAAAGAGATGCTACATAAAAAATCCAGTGTAAGCGTCAATTCTGTCTAAAAGTTAAACCGCAACATAAACATAAATAGTTATAAACATAAACGAATGATCCAATGTCCAAATGTCATTGGGGTGGATGAATTTATATAACAAAAATTTCACTCTAATTTAAGGTGTAGGCTGATCAACGATTTAATACTAGAATTACTATAAATAATAGAAGATCCTCCTGAAACGATTGATCCCTACACTTAATGCTTTCAGACCACTAATTTGGTTTTCACTCTGAACGTTCCTCACCCTAGCAAGTGCTTCGCTTTGTAGACCACATATCCTCATCATTAGAGCATAAAGCATACTGTATGGAGACCTTCCTAGATGTGTCAGAAGTATTTGACCGCATGTGGCATAAGTGTCTTTTATACAAGCTAAAGTGTGTCCTTAATTTATCTGTCATGGTTTAAATGTTAAGGCATCTAAATCTTGTTTTAGCCATGCCGATGTTTTAGGGTTTTAATCTTTTCATTACCTTGGAATTTTATATTGACATTATTGAGGATAAAAGGTAGGGTAAAGTCCCTTGTACATGACACCCATGATGGGTACTTTAGACGTTTCTTGAGGTTTGAAGAATTACACCCGCATTTTGGCATGGCTTAATTGTTAAGGCATCCAAATCTTGTTTTAGCCATGCCAATGGTTTTGGGTTCAAATCCTGTCATTGCACTTGGAATTTTATATTGACATTATTGAGGATAAAAGGTAGGGTACAGTCCCTTGTCTATGACACCCAAGATGAGTACTTTAGATGTTTCTTGATGTTTGCAGAATTATACCCACATTTTGGACATTTTGGTATGGCTTAATTGTTAAGGCATCCAAATCTTGTTTTCACCAACGGTTTTGGGTTCGAATCCTGTCATTGCCCTTGGAATTTTATATTGACATTATTGAGGATAAAAGGTACGGTACAATCCCTTGTCTATGACACCCAAGATGAGTACATTAGACGTTTTTTGATGTTTGCAGAGTTAAACCCGCATTTTGTACGTTTTGGCATGGCTTAATGGTTAAGGCATCCAAATCTTGTTTTAGCCATGCCAACTGTTTTGGGTTCAAATCTTTCCATTGCCCTTGGAATTTTATATTGACATTATTTTGGATAAAAGGTAGGGTAAAGTCCCTTATATATGACACCCAAGGTGGGTACTTTAGACGTTTCTTGAGGTTTGCAAAATTAAACCCGCATTTTGGCATAGCTTAATTGTTAAGGCATCCAAATCTTGTTTTAGCCAAGCCAATGGTTTTGGGTTCGTATCGTTTCATTGCCCTTGGAATTTTTATGGGCATTATTGGGTATAAAAGGTAGGGGAAAGTGCCTTGTTCGTGTCACACAAGACGGGTATTTTGGACGTTTCTTGAGATTTGCAGAATTAAACTTGCATTTTGATCATTTATGTCCATCCTGGTTCATCTATCCACATTCTTCATCCATTGGCATTCTGGCTATATATTGTTTATGCTGATTTATTTTTATTTATTTATTTTTTTAAATGGTATGGGGTCCTTTCCTCCACTGTTGAGTTGTCCAAAGTTGAGTTTTACTTTAATTTTTTTTAGGAACCATTAAAGCAATTTCCTTTATTTTTATTTTCCTCAGAACTGTGGTGTCTCCTCCTTAAATCTGGCTTTATTTCTTTGTATCTTAGGAGTCTTTGGCACTGGTGGCTGAGTTGTTAAGTCATAAAGTCTAGATTCTATGAACTTAAAATAATCCCTTAATAATTTACCGAGCCCTTTATTGACTTCATTTGGGTAAATGTTAATACATATTAGTCAGATTCCATCATTATTAATATTTTGTTGAAGTCGTTAGGAGTGGTCAAGAATGAAGTAGATTAGAAAAAACACCTTTTTAATTTTTTTTTTCTGGCGTTTCGTCCTTTATTTGGGCCATATGATGCTATCTTGTGGTGTCATATTGATTTTGCGTGAAACTGTTGTGGCACAAAACTAATATGACCCACAAGAATAGCATCACACTTTATGCATTGAAGATGACCTGAATAAAGGTTGAAATGCCAGGGAAAAAATAAAAAAGGTATTTTTGTAAACGACTTCATTCTGACTGCTCCTCACGACGAACAAATTATTGAACAGCCTGTCACTAAAAAACACAAATTTAATATCGGTTAATAATCAAACACTTAAGCCTAATTATGTTAATTGAGGTCTAACAAACAGCACTTGAATTATTAAATTTATTTAAGCAAAACTTAATAGTTCGTATAATTTGAGTTGAAACTATTAATTTGAAACATACTTGATAAATGGACATGATACTTCAGTGTAAACTCAAAAAAATATTCTTAATCACATCTCTTAGGCCTGACGTTTCAGTTAGACTTACATTATAAGTATACATGTAAAGTAGGAATTATAAAATTAATAAAACTTTTAACCACCATGGTATATCTACTATTAATCTAAACATTTTTCTCTTTTTTAGTACAGAGAGCAGATAAATTCAGACCACAGGCTCAAAATTCTTCTCGATGTATGTTACATTGGGCAAACTTAAATTTGTAATTGAGCAAATAATAACTTTTCGTCCTAATTTTTAGCAATACATGGAAAGCACAAATAAATTAAAAGAGTTGTACGAGGACAAAGACGGGATAAGGAAAGACGAAATAGCCGCATTATCAGGGCCTAATGAGTTTTCAGAATTTTACTCCAGACTCAAGGCGATCAAGGATTTCTACAGAAGGATACCAAATGAGGTCGGTATCTTATTCTATAATGTTGTGTACAATAATGTTATATAAAAATTACAAAATAAATGTTATTTATTGTTTATTAAAAATTTTCTCTAATATTTTTATATTTTAGATTTCCGTTCCAATGTCTGTTGAATTTGAAGAGCTGGCTAAATTGCGGGAGAACCCGACAGAAGAGACGACAAGTAAATACATTATTTTAAAATTGAATTGTAACTTTTATTTTTTTTTTTTTCTCCAGACCTTGTAGAGTTCACGGATGAAGAAGGCTATGGAAAATATTTAGACCTGCATGAGTGTTATGAAAAATACATAAATCTAAAAGGCGTAGAGGTATTTTATAAATACTCGTCAATAAAAAAATTAAACGTACAATAAATAACGTTATATTTTAGAAAGTTGATTACATCACGTATCTTACAACTTTTGATCGTTTGCACGAAATACCGAAAGAAAGGAAAACGTCCGAATATAAAAGATACGTTGAAATGTTATTAGATTACCTTTATGATTATATAATGAGAATAAAACCGCTGCATGATATGGGCCAAGAAATGGAAGGGGTTCAAAAAGAGTTCAACGCCCAATGGGAGGCTGGGACTTTTATTGGCTGGCCGGTATGTTCTTTTAAAATAATATAAATTTAAAAAATAAGCTAGAATGTTATATTTTGTAGAAAGAAACTGGCAGTGTGTTAACCAACGTGGGCGCACATTTAGACCTGTCTGCATTTTCATCGTCCGAAGAATTAGCCTCGTTGGGTCTAGACAGATTGAAATCGGCTCTGATGGCGCTTGGTTTAAAATGCGGAGGGTAAGTAAATTTTTCTAACTCGTTTGACTCATTTTCATGACACTGGCTTGTTCGCATGTATTTTACAGGACATTGGAAGAAAGGGCTCAGAGGCTTTTCAGTACAAAAGGGAAGAAATTATTAGATCCAAGTCTATTAGCAAAGTCCAAACCGGGAAAGTCAAACAGAAACAAAGATAACGAAAGACAAAGAGATATCGCTTTGATTGAAGCCCAAGTTTACAAGTAAAATCACATTTTAAAAAAAATAGTAACGAGTAATTTTTTAAGTAAATAATTAAAATTTTCTTTCAGACTAGCTGATATTTTAAGCGAGCAAAGGGTAGCAACAAAGGAAAACGTGCAAAGGAAGCAAGCTAGGACTGGCGAAGAAAGAGGAGAATCTGATGCAGAGGCTTCCTCTTCGGCGTCAGAAGCTGAAGAAGATGATGATGGTGTTCCTTATAATCCTAAAAATTTACCATTGGGCTGGGATGGAAAGGTTTGTGCTAGTGTTTTTCTCTTAGTTTAACTTTAATCATATTAATTTTTGTTACAGCCTATTCCTTATTGGTTGTATAAGCTGCACGGCTTGAATATAAGCTACAATTGTGAAATATGCGGAAATTTCATATACAAAGGGCCTAAAGCATTTCAGCGCCATTTTGCTGTAAGTCTTCTTCTGTTATGATTTAAATGCACATTATTTATTTATTTTTAATTAAAATGTGATTTTTGTTGTCAGGAATGGAGGCATGCTCATGGAATGAGGTGTCTAGGCATACCGAACACAGCTCATTTTGCAAATGTAACACAGATAGAAGACGCTCTTGCATGTAAGTAATATAAGCATTGGATAATTTTTTTTCTTTAAAAAATAAAAAAATTGGTTGTTCATGAGCAGGAGGATAAACTGCGTCACAAACACATACACATTCAAAACTTCACTGACACAAGCACACCAACATTATGTATATAAAGGCGGCTCCAGATGTGTGGGTATTTGCCGAATGCCGATTGCCGCCTAATATTCCAGAAATGCGGCCAATTCCAGAGCCAAATGGTGTGCCTTTGTATAAACACTTGTGGGTTTTTTATAACCTTTTAGGTTTGCAGAAACAGGGAATACGTATTTTCCAAATGCCGCGGGAGTCCTCAACTTACTACAGTTTGTGATGAACAACAATGAAACGTGTCATTGCTGCAGCTGCGGTTACTATTTTGTGCAGTGACTACAAACTAATTGAAAAAATATATTTAATTACATTTTTTATTAAATTCACTAATTTCGTGGCCCGCTTGACCAATTAATACATTACAATTAATTAAGGTTTTTAGTTGAGATAAAAAAGTCAATGGCATAAGCAGGATTCGAACCCACGATCTTTGGCTTGATACGGTTGAGATGGGAAGTTGGTGTGTGAGCGGATCGAGAACTAAAAACCTCAATTAGTTGGTCAAGCGGACCACGAAATTAGTGAATTTAATTATTTAAAATGAAGTATACTTCACTAAAGCTCTCTGTGGCCATTTCATTTGTCGTCGAGAATCCAATCCGATTACACAACATTTGAAAAATGGCAAAAAGGAGGGAAAATTCAAAAGGTAGGGTTGAGATGGGAAGTTAGTGTCCGAGTGGATCGAGGTCACGATAGCTCAAGTGGTAGAGTAGCAGCGTATCAAGCCGAAGATCGTGTGTTCGAATCCCGCTCGTGCAATTGACTTTTTTATCTCAACCAAAACCTTAATTAATTGAAAAGTAAATTTAAAAGTTAGTAAATTCACTAGTTTCGTGGTCCGCTTGACCAATTAATATACTACAATTAATTAAGGTTTTTAGTTGAGATAAAAAGTCACTGGCACGAGCGGGTTGAAAAATTATGTTGAAAAATGGCAAAAAGGAGGGAAAATTCAAAAGGTGGGGTTGAGATAGGAAGTTGATGTCCGAGTGGATCGAGGTCACGATAGCTCAAGTGGTAGAGCAGTGGCGTATCTAGCCGAAGATCGTGTGTTCGAATCCCGCTCGTGCCATTGACTTATTTATCTCAACTTAAAACCTTAATTAATTGTAATATATTTTTTATATTTTTAATTATTGCTTTATTTATAAAACAATTTATGATTTGTAAGAGAAGCTTTCCAAATCGGTTCTGTTTCATAAACGTTGAGAAACTCTAAAACTGTTGCATTGGGTCAATCCATTCCAAATAAGAAAAACAATTTTTATTGTGTAAATTAAAACATCTATACTAGTTAGCAATTGTTTAATAATGAAAAATAAATAGTATTAAATAGAAGTATACACCTACTGTTGATTTTGATAACAGTTGAATGTTGGTTAAAGGTATGTACAGTTATAGTTGATTCGCGAATGTGTGGATGGTTTGAGTGCGGTTACTTCACGAATATTCATGCCCTTTGAAGCGGATAAGAAAACCAACAAAAAGCTGAGCACTGTGAGCACCGGATGCTGTTATTCGGCGAATGGCCGAGTGTCCATCCACACTAGTCTTGATTCGGTGAAAATTTATGTGGCATTCGGCGAATACCGCATGTCTGGGACTGCCTTAATTGGGTTACTGCTGCTAGAACTTGTCCTGGGCAAGAATTCGGGGAGGAGGGCTTTGGGCAAGGGTACTTTCCTGGGTTGTTACATGAGCGAGTAGTTCTGGGGAGGTCTGAAAGTGTGGTTGGCTGCATGTATGAGCACAACCCAACCGAAGACCCCTGTATTGAGAAGTGAATAGGCTCAACTCGGCACATGTTTGTATGTACATACATTTGCGGATTTGGGCCTATATAAATCCAAAAGCCAAAGTATTATTGTTCATATGTTTTGTTTGTTTGTTTTAAAGTATGGGAAAAATTAAAAACACTAAAACACGAGGAGAGGTGGCAGCCAGAGCAAGAAGAGGAGTATGAAGATTCTCTAGGAAATGTTGTTAACAGAAAGACATATCAAGATTTAAAACGACAAGGACTTCTTTAATTTTAACAGTGTTTTATTACAAACTATTTTTGAATTTAAACATTTGTAATTCATTGTATCTGAATTCGTTGTAAATACTGATTATTTTATTGTTTATGGAAAAAACTTAAATATAAGTATACTTTAAACTTTGTACTTGTAACCCATTTCTTTTTTTGTAATGAAAAAGGGTTAAAATAAATGCTTAATCCCCCCCCCCATGAATGTAAACTAAGTACCTCTGGAGAGAAAAGAAAGCGGCCAGGTCAGGACCAGAATTTATCATGTATAAACAAGAGTTGATTTTGTTCGAAAAAATATTAATTTAAAAATAAAATAAAAAAGATAAAATGCGGAACTGTGGGGTGCTGGCAGGGAGGAAGAAAGCTCTCTGGAAAATCAGATGAACATCGACCAAGAACGGGCAGCAGAAGATAAGCTCTGCATGTTCCATTTGAACAATNTTTAAAGGGGAATGCAACCACCAAGGGTCATGATTGTCCCAATGACTAACTCATTATCTAATAGGTAGAAAGAGGCATACAGATTAAAGCTACCCACGCGGACGGTCGACCTAGTATATTTGTCGATCCATATTTATTTATCTTTATTCTATATCTATTATTAATATTTATTGTCTTTATTATTGTCATATCTAATTATTATTATCTTTATTTATCTTATTTAATTTATCTTTATATATCTGATCTTGAAAATGTTGATTTTTTAATTTCTGTTTTGGAGACATGACCATACTCTATTGATCCGAAATCCATTATGGATCTTATAGTAGATTTGTATAATTCAAGGCCTATTGAAGAGTCTTTTCCACATTTTGCACCAGTAAAGCTACAAAGCAGATTTGGTTTTATTGGTATAAAGCAGCAAGTGGTAATTCTGGGTCTTCAGTAAGCCGGATCAACTTAAGAATTCATAAAACACATTCCAATACTGCGAAATTAAGCTGAGCGAATAAAAAGAACTCACTAAAATACAAAGGTTCACATGTAAAATCAGCATTTTCAATCTTTATACAAATATATTTAAAAAATCAAATTCTAAAATTAATATTAAAAAATATATCTGTAATTCATAAATGTATTATTCATCAGCAGTAAATTTGTTATATATACAATTTTAAACGTATCTTCTCCATAGGAGGGATATTTCCAATTACAAAATGTTTTGTAATGTTTAAATTTGCGAATAATTATACACTTTAATAATAATTCTGCGAATGGGATAGCTCCAGTGAATCAGTGCTGTTTGTAATCTTGTTTGTTCAATTTTTTCGTCTTTATGTAAGCTTGGAAGTAAAATTGGGAAAAGAGTACTATCATTAAAGCGACTTGCGTCATATAAATTAAAATAGGTAGTTTCGGAACTGAGCAGTTTGGATCTAAAATTGTAACTACATGATGGTAAAATATAAGAATGAACTGGATCTGGAAAAAAAAAAAAAAATATTAAAATGAACATCTGTTTAAAAAGGAATGAAACTTACCAACTGTAACTGTGTGATAAATTTTTTCCACCCAAGTGATTTCACATTTTTATTATAAAGACTTAATAAGTAGTATGTGTACATGGTAACATGTATGATGGCATTTATGCCTGCAGTAAAAGCTTCATGATTAGCTGAAAAATGTTCAATAACGATTAATAATTATTATTTGGAACGTTCTGATTGTATAAAATTGTTAAATTTGTACTATAAGAACTTTCAAAATTTATTTTCTTATAAAATCACGAGTTATGAACATGCAATATTTATTATGACTCGATATGTTTAATTTTTGCCATTATAAACCGGTCGATCGTTAACAAATCAAATTTCAACATACTATTCTATCATTTTTAATTGATATGCTCATGCTTATTCAATGGAATGTTGATGAAAATAAGATGTACATAGTAATATTTTTTCTAAACTTCATGAATAAAAAATCTGTTTTTTCTTTTTAACTGGATTCAAATTGTTTCACACATTTAACAACGAATTCATGAAACAAATGTTGAAAGAAAAGATGCTTTCATTTTTCAACATGTGACAACTGTAGATTAGTTATAACTAGAGCCAGAATTCGTATGCAATTGCATATTCTTTTTGCTAACACTTACGAGCGACGTGATCAATTATTTTAAAGTTAAATCAGTTATTTAAAACCACTTCTGTTCATATATTTGCATATTGAAGGAATATCGCAAATTTGAAACATTTTTGAAGAAAAATAAAAATAAACTAGAAGACCAAGAAAATAAAAGTAAAAAGATGAGAGCTTAAGATTTTATTCAGCTTCGGTTAACTTTCAAGGGACAAAGGCACAAACAAATCCACACAATAGAATTATTTTGAAATAATCTACATCCCATTTCCAATATTCTGGGTGCCTGAAAAATAAATTTTCCTCAAGCAGTCAGGCTGTGGAAGGAAAAAGGGGCCTCATCTGAGACGCAAAAATTGTCAGTATCATTCTCCATTCGTATTTCCAACCTAGTAAATTTTTCTTTTCAACGTGAAACAGAAATCACCGGCAATACAGGAATTATATTACAAAAGAAAAAAAACTCCTTGACAAAAATCTTAAATTGAAGCAAAAAAAAACTTAAATTGTTATGCAGGGAATCTACAATTAATTTAAATTCCTACAAGTATGCTCCCTTTACCTCTTTTGATGTTTTTTTCGATGTAAAAATATTTTTTGAACAATAAACAGTGTGGTTTTAGATGAACTAACTTTAAAATGAATATCATAGTCAATTTTAATTCAGATCTTGAACTTAATTAAGCTTAATTATTTTGTCAGATGTGACGTAGTAGTTGAGACTGAGAGGAGAACCCAGAGGGAGTTGTATATTGTTATTTATTTTGTATAATTTTTAAATTACATGAATTTTGTGACTAAGATTTTTCTATACTATTTCCTTTCAAAATGAATATGTATTAGACCAAAAAATAATAGGTCTAGATTAAAAAAGTTCATTATCGGGTGATGTCTTGCCTCTTGGGCATTCATCCTGCATCATCATTAATTTTTTAGTGAAAATATTTGGCATATTTCAGATTTTCTATTGCATACATTGCATATTTGAGAGATTTTATCTCGTATAAATTCAGGCTCTACATACAACAAAGTCACATATAAAAAGAGCGTGGGCAATTACATTAAAAAAATTAAATTAAAGAATTCATCTTATTTGCATTATTTTAATGCTGCTATTTAATAAATCAACCGGTTTATAATAATAGAGAATAAAAGTGATGAATTGATGATTTGACAAATTTTGCTATCATCAGGCCTATTCCAGGTAAACCTATCCAAAAACAACCGATCAAATAACATACAGAAAATTTGAAAGTGTTAGTTATACTGACCACTTTTTTTTCACAAATAATCTGAATTTTTATATGGTCAGTTGATCGAAAAACTCAATTATCTTCTGAGCTTTTAACTTATTTCAGGTCATCATCGGGGCAAAACAATCTTAAATCGACAAATTGACTTCAATTTTTAATTTTATTTGACCATAAGCTCAGTCTCAACAAGGATTGTGACCTTAAAATAGGTCAAAAACTCGGCAGACATCAATTGAATTTGTTTTTCAATCAAAATCATACCACGATTCAAATTTTTTGTGTGTGACAAGTGGAAAAACATGATTGATGACAAGAGTTAAAGTGGGTGATCAGAGGCCACATAGAAATTTATTTTAATGCAATAAATCATTATTCAGTTAAAATTGATTAAATTGAGCCAATCTCTTACCAACTAAAACAAATTTCTTCTTTTCATCCCATATTTTTATCTAGTTTTATTATTATGTACTATCAGGTTAAGATTGTAAGGGAATCAGTTCATCCCTTTGAAATGTTCTTTGGCAGAATAAAATCAGATTGAGGTAAACAAAGTCAATACAAGCTAATAAAAAGCGCTACGGACCCGATATTTTAATTTTTAAGGTTTGACCCCTCATCCATGACATCCAACAAGAAGTTGGATGTTAAGCCTTCCTGCATGACAAGAATTACATTTGAGATAGCATTTTGTAGCAGAATGCCGTAAAGGGTTTTAGTCTTGGTAATTTGTATATATACATAGGATAAGTATTATTTTGTGTACATTTTTTGTAACAACAGAAAACTTACAACTGGTCAGTTTTACTATAAGCCAGGTACCGATACACATTCCAACATGGTGATATACATGGAGAAATGTAATTTGATGGTAATTTTTTTTTAAAACCATGAAAACCTAAAACAAAAATATTAGTGATAAACAATAAAAATAACTACTGAAACACTTTGTTTTACTTACAGTATCAAATAAATCGGATAATTTTAGCATTACATAGAAATAACGCCAATATCTCAACTGAAAAAAAAAATTATGAAACATTTTCAATAAAGATATAATTTTTTTTTAGTCACCTGCGAAAGCACTTGATGTTTATCGGAATTTGGTATGTTCTCGAAGGATAAACAGAACATATTATTTTTATAAATGTTGAACATTATCGGAAAGATCTGTGGATCAAAAGAAAATGAATACCAAATAAAAGAAAATAAACAATGCTAAATTTACCTTAACGACTAGGAACATGTTGGCAATTATTTGTACTATGTTGAACGCAGCCATGATGTTGTTAAGCTTGAATGGCTTATGGTTTTCCATCAACTTGCGCCCCCCATAAAATATGAAGTAATAGTAAATGCCAATTATCAGCATCATTGGGAGAGGTGAACCCATCAGCATATAATTGCTGATTTCCTTATCTGCAAGATTTTCTCAGACAGTAAAAATCAGCATCAAATACGAGAATAACATTACCTGCAAGTTCTATAAAAAGGTAGTTGTGCATGTCGTAGCAGTATTTCAGGAGTGCAGCCATGGTGTCTACTAATAACGAAAAAGTTTACATTGAAGTTAAAACTACTATTACTAAAATTATTTAGCAATGTTTGTACCAAATTAAAAATTTTATGTTAAAAACTGGAAAAAGTTTACTGATTGCTGGTTTATACAAGCTCTTGCATGTACTACAGTTTAGCCTATCACTTCTCCCAGACCACTGGCATTTCCAACTTTTGTATTTCACAATAAATTACCGGCGGCCTCAAAAATCACTCACCTCGGGTCTGGCAGTCAGAGGTCAGACCTTGTTATTATACGTCCAGCCTCTGGGGACAGTCAAAAGCTAGCACTTGGAAACTCACTCACTCTCAAATACATTCTTTCCTGTTTACATACCATTCACTAATTAGGGTGATGCAGTACTCGATATTTTTCCATCACCCTAAACACCTATTATATAACTAACTTAATTTAGGGTCAATGGGGTACTCGATATTCTGTCATTGCTCTCATACCACACTTTCACGCTAATAAATACTTTCACTCTCAACACTCGCTAAGTACACAAAACTATCAGTATTATATACAATAAAACAACACTGTTTCCTCCATAAATACGAACAGGAGACCAAGATAGCTGTTGGGCTCAAGTACAGTTCAAAATTGTCATTTTTGTTATTTTCAAGAGAATTTTAGGCTTCGGTAGAAGAACATTTTTTTTATTTTTACAAAAATTTGTATCTAAGAGTTTTTCGGGGTGTAAAACAAGAATATTGGTGGCTAGGCATGGATGTCGTAGTTATTAAAATTTCATAATTTATGATTAAACATCGTAAAAAAAAGTACGATATGATCCCACTTATTTTCTTCTATCTACAAACAACAAAAATACATATTTATGTACATAAAATGTAACAACCTTGAAATACGTGCATAAGAAAGGCAGAAAACTGCATTAAATTGTACGTGTGTTTTATTAGCGACAATTAATAATTTGTAGAAGTCATGAAGAGCAGTCAGGAATGAAGTATTTTAGAAAAAACACCTTTTTCATTTTTTCGCCGTCGTTTCGACCTATATTCGAGTCATCTTCAGGGCAAAAAGTGTTATTCTTGTTGACGACAATTTCACACAAAACAAATACGACGCCATGAGAATAGCACCACATTTTACGCTCTGAAGATGATTCGAATAAAGGTCAAAACGTAGGCAAACAAAATGAGCAAAGCGTTTTTCTAAAATACTGCCTGACCTCTCCTCACAACTTCAACAAATTATTAAATTATATATATACTTGACCTAGTATTACCAAAAGAAAGTTTAATTAAAATCTGTAATCCCACGTAAACCCTAGTGTTCATAGTAAATTATTCTAGCATATCTGTAAGCAGTTATGAACGTGTTTTTCTCTTTTTTCCTGTGTTTCACAGTTGAATTATGCGGCATTTCTAGTTTGTGTTGAAATCCATTTGAAGGTCGGGGAATAATAGAGTTTTTTTTCTAATTTTTCAATATTGTAGTTTTTGGTTAACCCAAGAAGATATGCGATTATATTATTATGTATCTTATCTTTATATTTTCCAGTAAAATATTTATAGTAACATCAAACTTTTTTTAAAACGTTAACAAGTTCACATTTACGTTTTAGTGGTCAATTGACCAAGTTACTTCTTTCAATTAAATATTCTTTCTATGTATGGTCTTAGTTAAGATAAAAAAGTCAATGGCACGAGCTGGATTCGAACCCACGATCTTCGGCTTGATACGCCGCTACTCTACCACTTGAACTATCATGACTTCGATCCCCTCGGACACTAACTTTCCATCTCAACCTAACCTCTCGAATTTTCCCTCCTTTTTGCTATTTTTTAAATGTCGTTTAAACTATTTGATCCTCGGTGACAAATGATTAATTGTCAATTAATTAAGGTTTTTAGTTGAGATAAAAAAGTCAGTGTCACGAGTGGGATTCGAACCCACGACCTTTGGCCAAATACACCGCTGCTTGATGATTACACGACATTTGGTGTCCGAGTGGATCGAACACGGTAGCTCAAGTGGTAGAGTATCGGCGTATTTAGCCGAAGGTCGTGGGTTCGAATCACGCTTGTGGCACTGACTTTTTTATCTCAGCCAATACCTTTTATAAATATTAATTAATTGAAATGGATTTTGCATAAAACTCATGAATTTCTGATCTCATTTAATTTGGTTTACATTAAAATAAGTTTATTGTAATTAATAGAATTTGCTATGGACACGTAGGAGGGCAGCGGAGCACTACATTTATGAACAGGCAGTTGATATAAGTTGATAAATTGAGATTATTAAGCCAGATTAGAATATGCAAAGTAAATATTATAGCCATCTATAAAATAAAAAGCTATATCGTCGATCCTCAAACCTCATGCTCAATTTGTAATCGGCATGAGTTAGAATCATTTCAGGCTTTCCATTTAATTTGCACTCTTTATGAAACTATTAGTAAAAAATGTTTATCCTCCCTGATAATGCTTCTTTGACTTATTATACCATAAAACATTGAAAAAGAGCCGTTAATTTGTATAAGTTGGTAATTTCTTGCTAAAACTGAGACATTTTATTGTAGAAGAGTAACTTAATTACAAAACTATTAAATGCAAAGAGTAACTTCTGTTCATTTATTTTTTTATTTTATTTGCTTTTATCTTTTTTCTTTAAAATAAGTTATTAATAAGTCTTTTCAGAGGATCTTCGGAAGAGGTCAAACAGAGAAAACTTCCTTACGGTTTTCTCTGTTTGACCTCTTCCAAAGATCCTCTGAAAAGACTTCTTGTATCCAGCAGGTCGATAATCTAGTTCATCGTTAAGTTATTAATGTAAATCTGAAACAATAATGGGCCTAAAAGAGTTCCTTGTGATACCTTACAATCCATGACACGCCTGATGATAATATCATTCAAATTAATCTTTTGTACTCTATTTGTTATGTTTTTGAAAATTTTTAATTGTAATCCTCTTATTCCTCAGTAAGGCTTACTAAATAGATCATGCCTAACAGAATCAAAACTTTTTTATTTTTCAATAAGTAATCCTGTTACCTCTTTTTAAGTGAAATTAATCAGAAAAACAAGTTATTTTAGCTCTAATATTTATAAAAAATATGTTGTTTATGTAAATCAGAAATGATAATGGGCCTAAAACAGTTCCTTGTGATATCCTACAATTCATTATGAGACTTGGGCTTATAACATCATTCACTTTAACCTTTTGTGCATTTGTTATGTTTAAAAAAAAATTTAATGCTAATCCTCTTATTCCATAGTTATCAAGCTTACTAAATAGATCATGCTATCAATCAAAAGCTTTTTGTTTTTCAATAATTAATCCTATTACAACCATTTTTTTAGTTGAATTAGTAGTCTAGTAAAAGTTTAGTGTTTAATTGCCAAGAAAAACATTAGCATACTTTAAAGGGAATGATTTGTTGAAATTGACAATAAATGTTTATCTTTCAAATGAGAAAAATTAATAACTTCACCTTAGCGCTCGAGTCCCCGATCACAGCTAGACTGACCAGTCCGTTGCTCAAAATGTGGCAAAAATTCAACATTCTTATTTTTATATGCCTCTAGAAAGAGATATGAATATACATTCAAAAAATAGTTGGCTAATCTGTTTTTATTAAAATGCGCATAATTACCGACTAGTCCAATTGAAAGATTTTGCAATATATTAAAATCTCAATTGGAAACAAAGAGTGTTAATAATTGAAAACAGAACTAAATTGTAAATTAAGTGATTCAAATTAAATGATCTGTGACCTAAAAAATCAATTATATTATGTACAATTACTTTAATTATTGGCTTTGCTGTCGCAACTATTTATTCTTTCTAACTTTCTGACCATTGACATATTTCTCAAGAAACAATTTCTTTTGATTTCAGTAGTTTTATCCTCATTGCATTGTATTTTTGTTTAACAGCCATTCAGTTCCTTTCATTTCACTTTCATCATGAATTAAAATGGTGAATGACAAATCACTTTATCTAGTACATCAATTGGTATACACCGGGATGAGAAGCGAGAGTCTACTTGATGTAATATTTTTTTTTTAAGGGCCAACAAACTACATTGATAACTGGTGATTATCACGTTTTATTTTTTTTTTTCTGTTACTCCAGCTAAGTTATGAAGTTATTATATATGACAATAACCGACTCTATCTTTTCTTTATCATATTGTACCTCAGGGCTCATCAATAGTCAAAAATAACATAAATCACAAACAATTGTGGATAATCCCCTCCATTCACTCTAATAAATTACATTCACACTACCCCAGAGTAGTCAATATTCCTAGAGGTAGTTGGCTTATATTCACGCATATAAATACGAGCATTCCAATAAACTTTCTCATACTGATAACCATTTCCGCTTAATTAATTTATTTTTTTTATGAGGGTTTGCAACAGCAGAGGTTATATAACCCCTCAGGGTGCCGGTGTTTTTGAAAAAAAGCCCATTTGTAAGTATGTCTGGTTTGAATGCAGGGCTGCTGGATTCGAACCCGGGACCTTTACCTTACACTGATGAGCACCAAGTCAACGCCTAAACTGTTGTGGCCACCGACGCCCCAAATGTTTATTCCATAACATATAGAATAATAACGAGCAAATAATTAAACCATAAGAAGGATGTAGTCTTTATAAAATGACTGCAGTTTATCTATTAGCAAACTAATTTTGCAAAGTATTATTTTTATCCCAGTCTTTCTATTTTAGCTGCTTCGGCTTGTCAGATATGCTTTTGCCACATTCAGGGTGATTTGGACTTGAATTTAATGGAAATGACCACACTGCAGGTCCATAAAAATATTACATACATTCCAAAATAGCAGTGAAACTAAATGATGAAAATCTAGCAAACCTAAAGAAGAAATCTCAGAATTACTTAATTACAAGCAATGAGAAGATGAAAAGGAATAGTTTGTTTTAGGTTAGGTCTGCCTCTTTATGACCTTGGTCACTGTGACCAATATAGGTTTGGTTATTTGTCCTCATTATTTTTTTACTCCTTCTGTGTATTCTTTACGCCTTATCTATTAATAGACATATTCTGATGTTTCTTCTTCTTCCTGGCAATATCTGCACAGGCTTGTTTCTGCAGCACTAAGGCCATACAACTCCTGAGTCTGCAGTGTTCCATAAACAGCCCTTATCATTCTAGTCGTAGCATGTGCTTGGCTTAGTAGTTCTGTTATTTTCTACAATGGTCCTTTATTGAACTTTTTCCCATGTGTATCCTGGAAAACTTTCCCCTAGAACCAAGGATTTTTTTTCCCCCCCGGCCGGCTAACTACTAGGGTCATTGCTGGCACCTCACGTATAAGCTTCTCGCATTTTTCTTTGCTTCATTTCAACTTTATCTCTATCTCATTCACTATATCTCTTCTTTTAATTTTGTTTCCTATCGACCAAACCGAGGAGTGTCTTGTTGCTCGTTCCTACCATCCCTCACGTGGTTTGTTAATAATACTTCAATATTTACAGACTAACAATACCCACTCATACCAAGAAAATAATTACCTAATCTACAGTTGGCAGGGCTCAGAGTTCAGGTGCATGACTCACGTCCTGCCCCTACAACTAAATAAAAAGTCGGTAGGATAGTCATAATCCTACCGACTTCCTTCCATTCCTGCTAATAAATACATTCATACAATATGTACAGAATTTCATTCATCCATTAGACTAATGTCCTTTTGATGGGCTTGTGGAGTACTCGATATTCCTCGACATCCACCAAGGACTTATTACAAACCATTGTCTGATAGAGCTATGTTTTTAACAATTTGGTGTTCTGCAAAAGGGTTCAGAACCGAAAGGTGTCCTGATTATTCTAACTGAACTTTACTGTTATATATATGGTCATAACTCAGCTGGAGAAAGAGGAAAATAAATCAGTAAGATTAAAACGTGATAACTGGTGATGAACAGTGTAGTTTGCTGGCCCTTAAAAAAACAAAAAAAAACACTAGAACTGAACTTTACTGACATATATATCTTCATAACTCCGCTGGAGAACCAGAAAAAAATTTGTAAGAGTAAAACGTGATAAGTACGTTATCACTATAGTTCGCCAGCCCTTAAAAAAAGTATTATATAAAGTTAACAGTGTAACACTTCTTATCCTGGTGTATACCAATTGATGTACTAGATATGTGATTACATTCGCCATTTTAATTCCTGATAAAAGTGTCTGTTAAACAAAAATACAACTCGAAAGGAATAAATCTGCTGAAAGCAAAAAATTATTTATAAACTAAGTCAATGCTTAGAAAGAATAAATAGTTATGATAGCAATGCCAATTAACGTAATTAATAGAATTGATTTGTTAGGTCACAAATCAGTTGATATGAATCAATTAATTCTTTTTTATCTATGCTATTCTGATGAAATAGCATCACTTGAACCAAAGATATATAATATATTTTATAGCAGTTTGTATCAACTCTTTTGCTGAAAATGAAGATACCGTCTTTTTGAAGATAAGACAAAAATGCTTTTGACAATTTTATTGAGACAAAATTGCTGACAGTCCATTTTATATCAGATATTATTAAGCAATTATTTTCAACAACAAAAATTATTAATGTTTTATCTAAGTGGTTGGAAAAGATAACTTTATGCAATATGGTAATAAAATTAGATAAATAGATTATCACCCCTTGTAATAATTTACTTTAATGAATTACATCATATAATTCATAGTAATTATTAAGTTAAAACAAATTGGTTTTTTCCTCGTGCAAATCAATTTGCCTTGTACTAACAATAATGTCAAAAGATGGGATTAGATAATTAAAAGGTTGTAGGATCTCGTTAGCTGAGTGGTCAGCAGAAGTCACTATCACCCATTTTTTCATGCAACCCTTCCCATAAGAACTAAATATACATATAAATGAAAAAAAAAATAAAGGGTTAGGATCAGTTTTGAAAAATAAAAACAAGCATTTTAAAAACAAACAATTTTATTAAAAAAATCAACATAAAAAAATATTTCTGTACATATATAAATCGTAACTTCTGTTACATTTGCTTTTTATCGTTTCCGTTCAATGAGGCAGTTTTCTTCTTGGGTTGGATATAAGTTTTAATGTAAAATTTCGAGAACAGTACGAACATGAGCAGAGCCTGGGACATGAAAATTGCAAGAGGGACCTTCGGGTAGTTACAGCTCGGATTAAAAAGGGCTGCTGCATGATGTATAGACAGAACGACAAATTGGATCTGAAATAACAATATATATACAATGGCAAAAAAATGGCAAAAAGGAGGGAAAATTTCAAAAGGTATGGTTGAGATGGGAAGTTGGTGTCCGAGTGGATCGAAGTCACAATAGCTCAAGTGGTAGAGCAGCGGCGTATCTAGCCGAAGATCGTGGGTTCGTATCCCGCTCGTGCCATTAACTTTTTTTCATCTCAACTAAAAACCTTAATTAATTGTAATGTATTAATTGGTCAAGCGGACCACGAAATTAGTGAATTTAATGAATTAAAATGAATTATACTTCACTAAAGCTCTCCGTGGCCATTTCATTTGTCGTCGAGAATCCAATCCGATTACACAACATTTGAAAAATGGCAAAAAGGAGGGAAAATTTCAAAAGGTACGGTTGAGATGGGAAGTTGGTGTCCGAGTGGATCGAAGTCACGATAGCTCAAGCGGTAGAGTAGCGGCGTATCTAGCCGAAGATCGTGGGGTCGAATCCCGCTCGTGCCATTAACTTTTTTTCATCTCAACTAAAAACCTTAATTAATTGTAATGTATTAATTGGTCAAGCAGACCACGAAATTAGTGGAATTGTATATACAATATTAAATGATCGTGTTTGGTATTTTAAGGCAATTTAAATCCAATGTACACATTTGTTAGCAATGTTTAGAAGAATTTATAGATAATTTAAAACAGACTCTCAAAAATTACAGAGGGTGTTATTTCTTTGTATTATTGTGTTTGTTTTGGGTGTATTAAGTGTTTAAAAAAATATATTATTTAAAGTAATGTAATTCCTATAGTACAGGAGGGCTGAATGATCAAATATCCTTTTAGTGTCAGGGCTGAGGAGAAAATCCACTGTACAATTCTCAAGTAAAAAGTTATGTGCTATGCTGATATTTGAACCCAGAACCACTAGTATGGCAAATATAAGTCAGACTAATCACATGGTCACTGCATTCCCCCTTTATTTACGATCATTATTGCATTTTCTTAATTAAAAAAAAAAATTTTTTTTGTTCGATAAAGTATTGCAGTTTATTTACCACTTGAATTTGTGTGATATTCTTCTTCCACCAAATGTTTGCTTTGTAATGGGGATAGAGAGCGCAAATTAAGTAATACATGTACATTACAATATGGACTATGGCGTTTATTATGCCTACAACTGCGCCATGGCCACCTGAAAATAACATTTGTAAAGGTAAGGATTTAAATCATTGGTATTTGAAATATTTTACTAAACAAACAATTAATAACAGTCTGTCCAAGTTGTGAAAAAAATTGTAACTACCTGGTATATATTTGGTTACACACCAAGTTCCAATAACCATTCCGATGTGGTGGTAAACGTGGAGAAAGCTGATTTGGTGGTAATTTTTCCTCAATACCATAAAAACCTTTAATAATAAAATAGCATTTCATAGTTTTTTTCATAAAGTCAAGAAAAGGCAAAAAAGTTTAAATTTTATTAGTTAAGCAGCAATCAATGGTGATTAAATGCAGATTAATTTTTTAATAGTTAAAAATATATCTGAAACTTATGAAAGATGAATAAAATGATGATGATTTGTAAATTGTAAATGTTTTTTATATACATACTGTATCAGTTAAGTCTGAAATCTTTAGTAGGAAATATAAATACGTAGTTGATACGACCTGTAAAACAAAAAAAAGAACTGTTCATAAATAGCATATGATACATGGAAAAATTTAAGTTTTTAGGAAAGATTAAGATTTAAAGTTGATGCTTTATGGGATAGTAACTTCAATAGATATATGTGACATCACAGGATAGATAATCAAAACTAATTTGATTGTTAACAAGCATTGCAGTATGTGTTTTGCCATCTTCAGACAGACTAAACACTAAAAGTGCGAAAACACATCAGGCCAAAATGATTGGTAATGATCAAATTACAGGTTCATCACCCCACAGAAAACTGGAGAAAATCTTACGATAATTAAAACTACTACTACTACATAGTAAAAGTCAGATAGAACATGAAAAAACAAAACAATAAATCATAAAATAATGACAAGCTCTATATCCTTTTTCCAATTTTTACACACTATACTATATGTATCACTAATTTTTAAAATAAAGTAAAAAAAATTAAACAAGGATATTTCAACGGCGAGGTTAAATAAACTCCCTTGCCCACCCCCTTATGTCAGTGTTTTGAAAAAAAAAAAAAAAAAAAAAAAAAAATTTTAGGTATATGGTCAGCAACCACCCTGCAGTTGTAGGTTTGATTCTCCTGGAATTTTTGACCCAAACACATAGTTTCTTATAAAGTCAAATTATACTTATAACTATACTTCTATATACACATTATAAGAAAAAAAAACTAATTGTATAAAAAACTATTGGTGGAAGAGTCTTTACCAACACCCAATGTTTTAAGAAGTGACTACCTCCCAGTCATGACGAGTTGTGGTGGTCGTTAGATGCAGACATGAAAACGGCGCATCAAACTCAATCAGCAGTTTCATGCCCTGTAAAATAAAACAAAAGAAAAAAAAATCCAACAATATTTTAAATAACTAGACATACTTTTACAAAAATATACATGTTCGCTACTGTCTGAATGGCATTGTAAACCACCATAAATGTGTTAAGATTAAAAGGTTTCCGATTTTCCATCCACTGCCTACCTCCATAATAGACAAAATAATAATAAAACAGTAGTATTGAAGCGAGTAATCCTGGTGAATTGATAAGAAAGTACTGGTTCGCCCTTGGATCTAATAAAAACAATTCGTGACATAAAATAAATATCTAAATAAATAATTTTTATTACAACATACCAGATTTCTCTATGAACATGTATTTGTATAGGTCTTCGCTATATTTTATTACAGCTGTCATTTTACAATCTGCAAAAACATAAAGAAAATCAAAATAAGTATAGATAACAAATTAGTATGAATAATTTCACTAATTTCGTGGTCCGCTTGACCAATTAATATATTACAATTAATTAAGGTTTTTAGTTGAGATAAAAAAGTCAATGGCACGGGCGGGATTCGAACCCACGACCTTCGGCTAGATATGCTACTACTCTACCACTTGAGCTATTGTGACCTCGATCCACTTGGATACTAACTTCCCATCTCAACCCCACCTTTTTGCCATTTCTCAAATGTCGTGTAATCTATTTGATTCTCAGCGACAAATGAAATAGCTCAAGGGGTAGAGCAGCGGCGTATCAAGCCGAGATCGTGGGTTCGAATCCCACCCGTGCCATTGACTTTTCTATCTCAACTAAAAACCTTAATTAATTGTAGTGTGAATAATGTATTGCAGTTAGTTTGGTTTCAATAATTTTAAAATCTTTATAAATATTTATTCATATTGCCAATAATTAAATATGTTTACGACTATTTATCAATTTATTATTTTGAATGGTTACTTAGACAAATTAATTATATATAATATATTTTTGTCTAATAGTATTAAGCTTATTCATTATAAATTGTAGTGCCAAAGTGCAATTCTTTTACTAGTTTGGATTGGGTGTTTTTTGATTAGGCTTTCCCACCATTTGAAAACCACATAAAAGAGAAAAAACCTTTCACTAATATTGTAAGTAGTTGTGAATCTTGGATAATATTAATTTTTTTATCAGTAGGACAACAATTTCTTGGTTTATAATATTTTTCCACCAACAGAGTTTGGTAACAGAAAGTAAAAAAAGTTCAATCTATGCTATTGTCTCTGGTAGAAGTGATTTTTTACACTGGCATTAAAAATTTATGAAAATAGAAGTGTCAGAGGCGGAGGGGTGATAATTCAAACTATTATCAAGTTACGATGTAAAAACATCTGTAAGAAATAAAAGAAATATCTGTAAAGAAGTCGATTTTAAACTTTATTCTCACAGAACGAACTAATTAAATATAAAATGTGACATGACAATAATAATAAAAAATATATATCTATTTTTTAACATTTTTTTAATTTTAATTTTCTTTTCCATAGTGAATGAAGAGTAGAAAAGAGAATGGAAGAGGAAGGAGAGAGATAAAGAGAGAGAGAGAGAGAGAGAGAGAGAGAGAGAGAGAGAGAAGAGGGAGCGAGGAGGGAGGAGAAAGAAGAGGGAGAGAGAACGAAGATGGATGGAAGAGAGNGAGAGAGAGAGAGAGAGAGAGACCACGGAACCAAAAAACAAATCTAATAACAAACATTTTTTTTTTTAAGTAGACCATGTAAAAATAACGAATATAAAACTAAAATCAAGAAAACACAAGAATATTCCACGAAAAGTTGATTTCAATTGGAGTATTTCAACTTCAAAATGTAGAAACGTTTTGAAATTTTCTTGTGCTTTGGTGTTGAAGGAATAACTGATAAAAATGTTTAGGTATTCACTGATAATGTCCAATATCATTGAAAGTGATGATATTTGTATCTGTAAAACCGAAGAATAATTTCCTGAAGGGTAAAATTAACTACTTTTACGTTAGGCAATTCAATAACATAAAAAAACAACGTACAATTCAAGTCGAAAATAGAAAATTTTCTGCAAAATTATATATTTAAACTAAAGCTTATAGGAAAAATAATGAAAGAAAATTACTTTACCAGACATAAAAACAATTTCAATTTAATTAAATTTTACATAGTTACACGAGCATGAATAAGTTTTAAGATTAATTATATAATGTGGGAGAAGTTTAGGGGCCAACAAACAGCTGAAATCATCGCCGGCCTTCAGCGTGTTTTTTTTACTTCTTTTCCTTATATTTTTCAGCCTGCAGCCATTGAGCTTACTGAACCAGCTTTTATATGAAAACTAAGAAGATATTCTAGAATGCTAGCGTCCCGTTTGTACCCCAATTTGTCGACTACAGAATAGATATAAAACAGACAATACATATACGTATGTACATCACCGTAGAAGCCTGAACATATTGTAAATTAAGTATTCAAAGTACTCGATATTTCTCGGGGCTTGAACCCAATCCATTCACGTTAATAAATTACTTCTCAAGACGACACACTCAACCCAGAGTAATCGATATCGATCGTCGCGGGGTTAAAAACCCCTTACTTTCACGCTAATAAATTACATTCATTCTAGTAAATTAACATAAACACAATCCAGTCCCCTACAGTGACCTTTGTGGCCACTTGAGGCGACTCGCCTGGGGTGCCTGGCGGCAGGAATGGGTTGCATGCACTGGAAGTAAGCTTCTCAATATAAAAAAGATATCAAACAATGGAAATCCTCATCCAGACCCTCTCGAAAACAAGATACACTGTTAACCCGTCTACGAATAGTCATTCCCGGCTCACCCATAGTTACCTCCTCGAAAAAAAAACCCAAACCCACATGTCCAATTTGTAAATCACCTATCACTATAATCCACATTTTAATTGAGTGCCCCTTATGCTCTGCTAGATCCCACTACCAAATTCCCAACAATATACATAGGAACTATAATTCACCGTACATAGATAACATATTCAACTTTCTGGCTAAAACGAAACTAATAAATAAAATTTAGTTATATAGTTGCTCCCATATACCCAACATCGGTGGTGCGGCGGGGCTCGCGGTCAGGGTCCTTGGTTGCGGGGCCGGTCTGGTGCCGGGTGCCGCGGGGCTCGGGTCCGGTGGTGTGTCTCGGCGGTGCCGCCGGCGCACTGTCTCAAGGCCTAAATGACCAGTAGGGTCGCTGCCTCAGAAAAAGGGAAAAACCAACCCAGACATACATTATATGCATTTAAAAATTTCTAACATCCCTGAGGTACCGGAACAGCGATTTTTACTCGCTGTCATATATAATATACATATTTTATTATAATATATAAGGCACTAATTGAAAAGATTTATTGATAACGAATTATATGAATATGAAAAAGAACAATTGACATGTAAAACAGCGATTATTCAGTGTTTCAACGTTAAAAATATAACAAATACATAAATACATAGATATGCAATTATAGACACTAACAACGGATAATCGTTGAAGACACTTTTAATTTAAAAAGTTAAATTATCGCATTTAATTTTTGATTTTTATCACTTGCAATGAAAATTTGGCCGAAATACGTTTGTCTGAAGATCAAATGAAAAGATCGGCGACGGGGAGGTGATGAATTTTTTAGGAACAGTACGATTTAAAATGATAGATTGTGTGTTTATTGTGTTGAAAAGAATAAATAAAACCGGAAATATATTTAATTATAACAATTGAATTTAGAAGTGAAAGGTATTTGTTAAAAAATTTATGTTTGATCGATGGGAGTAGGATTTTCATACCTTTGTTCCTATTCCTTGTTCATAGTGTTTGAAAATAATGATGAAGTTAAACATAAAGGACTATCATCGCTGTGCGATTGATGCCGGTGATGAATCCGAACGCCGTTTCAACCTCCAGCAGGTCATGTACTGAATTGAGCAGGAGAGCGAAGTTATTTCGCTTTTAGAAAAGAACAAAAAACAAGTTTCCTTTCAGCAAATTAATCTTTTTTGTGCAGATTCCGGTTCACATGGTCTTCATTGGAAGGGGGGAGCGCCTTGAAAATCCCGATTGTTTTAAACCGTCGGTACTCGCACTTTGTTCAATAGGATTCAAATTTATTATGCGAAAAATATCGTGCGTGAACTTCGTCATAATAGCTGAGCTTTGTAAATCATATACGACGAATTTTATTGAAATGAGGGTGTCAGGTAGAAGTGTCATAAATAAAAAGACTGTTACCACCCGTAAGTTTGGTCAAGAGCAAGGACATTAACTTACGGGGCCAAACAAACAACAGCCCGGCATAAATTATCATAAATTTGCATTCCTAATCATAATTATTCCTTAATATTATAAACAATTACGTCAAATACAATCATAACCTTCGAACCGATAATTCGGTGTATTTTGCATTGTTAATCCTGATTTTTATGTACGCTACATTTGATACAACAAAATAAAAAAATAAAATACAAATTATGTTGTCCGGCAAATAATGCAGATGTTTTCTTTCAATTACTCCTGTATTTAACAAACCGTTCATGTTTAATGGATTATTATTTTGTAAGAATGTCAACACATTTTAATCTTCTTCCAAATGTTTGTTTACCTCAGTAGCATTTCGGTACTTGGGAATAATTCAGTCTTTACTAAGATATCAACTCGTGAATTTTGCGTAATTTCGTTTCAAGAGTATAAAAACAATCGGAACGGTGCTTAACGGCCAGAAACATTATTGAAGTCTGGGGTGATGGCAGCATGAGAGAGCATCGTTCAGACATGGTTTAAAAAATTTCAAGAGGGAGGCTTTAGCCTTGAAGACAAAGAAGGTTGTGGAAGGATTTCTTCGCTAGATGATGTTTTGCGAACTTTGGTCGAAGAAAATCCCAGAATAACTGTTCGAGAACTTGCAGAGATCCCAGAACCATTAATGAAGTATGGGACGATGACAGTGTGGAAGAGCGTTTTCAGAGATTGTTTAAAGAAATTCGAGAGGGAGGGATAGGGATAAAAGAGGCGGCCACAAGGTCTATTGCACCTCGACCTGAATAGATCTATTGTGCCCCCTTGTTTTTTATAACTCACTGGCCAGCTTCAGGTTATTTAACCAGCCTCCACAGCTTTGCCAGCTGCTCCTTAGTGTAGGATCTTGCTTGTGCTTTTTCCCGGCCTAGTTGCACTTACATAGATCTTCACAGAAACATAAAATGTGTTCTGCGGTGTCCTCCTCTTTCTGGCAGTATCTGCACAGTGTTTCTTCTGTCTGTACTCCTATCCGGTGCATGTGCTTTCTTAAGCCGGGTCCAGACGAGTGTAATGTAACACGTAACGTAACGCGTAATGCAAGGCGAATTCTTTGTGTGGACGCTACTACGAGCATTACATGTAACGCTCGCCCAACCGTTCGACCGGATCCATCGGGGTGTCGGTTTTTTGTGCGAACACAAAGGCGCTCGCAGTTCTCGTTTGGACGGCGTTCGTGGCAGTTGTGTAGTGTGGACGTTCATGATGTGGAGTGACGAACAGTCGCTTGAGGTTTATACCATGTTCGTAGCAACTGAGTGGAACAGCCCCCTCTTCAAGATTCGCGTTTACATGATTCGCGTTGAGTTCGTTTGCCGTCCACACTGTTCACTCTAAATTACACATAATCCACATTACACGTTACACCCGTCTGGACCCGCCTTTAAGTGGCAGTGCCCTGTCAGGATGGTTAGGGTCCCATCTGGGAGATAGAGTCGCCTTCTCTATCGGGTGTGCGCGGGAGACCAGGCTGATGTACTTCGGCTTAGGTAGCCCTTTGCGCGTGGCATACGGTCTGATGCTTAATGCAGGCCCGGCCACTGGACAAGCGGGTAGCGAGGTTGTCTTGGCCCTTCGGGGCTAAGCTGCCTCTAAACCAATGCTGCGGCAGTAACACAATCCTGTCGTATGCGGAGGTGCGTCAGCTCTCATATTGAGAATCAAAACGTCCGATAAGGCCGAATAGGCTAGGTGCGGACGTTAAAGATCCTCAGAGTCCTTTTTAGGATGACCGAGTATGCGGGAACGTATTTCCCTGTCAAGAGTCCAACCAGAATCCTGGTTCCGTTGCGGTTGCGTCCTTGTATAAATCTCTTCGCGTGCGTCATACCTGTGGTATTGTTCACCAGGTTTTGAACTCATTAAGCATCCATTTTACGATGTATCCTCTTTTGTGGCAGGCTGCTAAGCCGCAGTAGGGTTCTGGGTCCAGAACATCCTTTTCGTTGCCTCTCTGCCCCGAATGTCCAGGGACTCATGCCAGAGTCAGGTCGTTGGTGACAATGAATTCCATCAGGGCCTCCAAGCAGTTCCAAACACTCTTTGCCTTCGCCTCGCATGAAGATAGGACCTTAAGTGTCTGGCTGTCAGAGTAAATAGCTATCTTCTGGGAATGTATTCCTATTGGAAAACTGTAGTATATTTACCTAGGTTTACAGTCAGTTCTGTCTTGGGATTCATCCCGATGACCCCAGCTTCCGAACTTCGAGAGATCGTTCAGAGAGGGTTTAAAAAATTTCGAGAGGGAGACTTTAGCCTTGAAGACAAAGAAGGTTGTGGAAGGATTTCTTCCCTAGATAACGTTCTGCGAGCTTTGGTCAAAGAAAATCCCAGAACATCTGTTCGAGAACTTACAGAGATCCCAGAAGCATTAATGAAGTATGGCAGTGTGCAAGAGCATCATCAGAGATGGTTTAAAAAATTTCGAGGGGAGACTTTTGCGTTGAAGACAAAGAAGGTTGTGGAAGGATTTCTTCCCTAGATTATGATGTTCTGCGAGATTTGGTCGAAGAAAATCCCAGAACAAACGTTCGAGGATTTTTGTTTCAGTTAGCATAGTCTTTGCCCATCAGCCAACTTTTTCTGGATAGAACTCTTGATGAAAACTGAATTCTCTACAACAGCAGATATTTTCGGGAGTGGCTCGACAAAGGAGAAGCAGCACCACATTTTCCAAAGCACCGACAACTCATAAAAAAGATGACTCCTTTGGTGGGTGATCAACAGATTCTTGAATTCTGGCGAAAAAATCAATGCCGAAATGTATTACTCTCAAGAAATTGACATTACTGAAGCCATCTTTGGTCAATCGGAAAAGGCCGGTTCTTTTACACGACAACGCTCGCCCCCATGCATTTTATAATGAACCTACATTTTATAAACACAGGGTGTCCCAGATAAAGAGAAAAACAATTGGGTGATGATACACCCTGTTTGCAACAACTTCCAACGTGTAGTCCTTATACCTATCTTCCTTTCCTGATTAGTTGCGATTTTTTTGTTAGTTTTTCCGTGGAAACATTACCTTACCTGAGAAATAACACAAATATCTATCAGGGTTAACACCGTTTTGGAATCGAACACCACTGGATTTTCTACTGAATTGTACACCTTCTCCTTTGGGAATTACAAAACGTAGAAATCCATGACAGTAAAATCAAGGGAACGAGGTGGCCAATGAAACTGAAGCAATGCACCAGAAATTGGCATTATTGAAGCCATCTTTGGTCAATCGAAAAAGCCCGGTTTTTTCACACGATAACTCTCGGCCTGTGACAACACGAAAACCGTTGGAACTTGGTTATGAGGTCCTTCACACTTCGTAATCTCCAGATCTCTCGCCTACGGACTACCATTTTTTCAGACACCTGGACAATGTTTTACAACATGAAAAAATTTATTGATCAAAATTCGTTAGAAAATGCGTTTACAGAATTTGTTAATAATAAAGACTCAAAATCTCTTCAGAGGGTGTTGCCTTCACGTTGGGAGAAGTGTATTGAGAGTGATGGAGAGTATTTTAATTATTAACAAGTGTTTAAAATAATTTCTGTAATTGTTTTTAATTTAAACCATATTTTCCTGATAATACATTGATTGTAAAATTTTACTCGAGAATGGGTTCATTTGTTAACACAAAATGACTATTCTTTTTTTATTTTTTATATTACAAGTAATTATTTAGAAATCGTGAGATGGCGGTCTGGTGTGATGTAGGTTTCAGAAAAACAGTTTCTTTATCGTGCCAACGTTTCGATCTTTATTGAGATCATCTTCAGGGCTCAATAAAGATCGAAACGTTGGCACGATAAAGAAAATGTTTTTCTGAAACCTACATCACTCCAGACCGCCATCTCACGATTTCTAAATAATTATCGATTATCGGTCACTAATAACATTACTACAAGTAATATTGTTGATACGTGCAAATGAAAAATAAACCAAAAGAAAATTTTGCACACGGGTGCGAAAAATCACTGGTAACCTACTACCCCCTTCTAGTAGGATCTACGTGCTGTCACGCTGCCCAACAGGTCGCGAGGCTACTGCCGCTTGATCTCCTTTGGAGAACATTACACTTTGAAAAATAATTAAAAAGAGCATTGAAAGAGACACATGGACACATACTTTTGTGCCAAAGCTTATATAAAGAAAGTCGACGAGCTTCACATAATTAAAAAGGGTGTCATTCCTTGTCCGTATAGAGAGCGAATAAGATTTTTACCGAGGTGTTTCAACTATGAGGTTATAGGAACCCTCGGGGTGCCGGCGTTTTTGAAACTTTGTAAGTATGACGGGTGAAATGCCGAACCGCGAGATTCGAACCCGGGTCCTTTACCTTACGGTAATGAGCGCCGTGTCCAATCCAGCCCTCGAATAAGAATTTAACCCAGCATTAGAACTTTGCTCGAGCACTGTTCCGATTTTTGGAGAAGACAGGACGGTGATATGTCTGGTTTTGTTCTGAGATTGAGTGTCTTTATTGGCGCGAGACTGGTTTAGTATGAGAGGATCGATGATGGAATATAATACGTAGATAGATTAGAGTAGTTTTAAAGTATGTATAAATGGTAATGATTAATTTAATATTCCCATCTATTGGCTTCCTATAGAGAGCGTGTTGGAAAGCAACCGTTTGTGTGAATTGTGCATAGCTGTAGAAAAATAGTTTTCAACTAGCAATTATTCAATTTTCACTTCCACAGTACTTATCCATATATAGTGCAGAATTGATTGCTATAAGGGAAGCTAGGAAGTATGCGAATGACAAGCAATTCCCAACTCTCGTCTTATGTACAGATTGTCATAGCTCTGTTCAAAAACTTCGTAATGACAAAAAGTTGTTCATAGCGGGCTACGTTATCATCGAGATCCTTAAACTTTCAGCAATGANTTTATCGTGCCAACATTTCGATCTTTATTGAGATCATCTTCAGGGCTCAAAGTGTTTGTCTTCTGCGTAATTGTGCCATTCTTGCGCGTCGTCACTCTCAACACGACAAGAAGAATTACATGGTACAATTACATAGAAGACAAACACTTGATAAAGAAAATGTTTTTCTGAAACCTACATCACACCAGACCGCATCTCACGATTTCTGAATAATTATCGATTAACGGTCACTAATCACCACACACAAAAGAAAATAATATAAACAAGGCCATTTGCAAAACGATGGTAAGGTTACGATCCAAACACGGACTCAGGGATACCTCAACAGGCTGAATATAATTCCGTCACCGTACTGTGAGGACTGTGGAACATACGATAATAATAATAATAATAATATCGTAACTGGGTTCCGTGGTGGAATAGGGAATGCGAACTTGTTGTAGGGCAAAAAAAGGCCCTAAGACGGCTGCGGAGGTTTCCGACTGATGAAAATTTGTCAAACTTCCGTAAATCCAGAGCGAAAGAAAGAAGAGTAATAAAGGAAGCCAAACAAAACTCGGTAAAATATTTAATTTCCAATTTAACACCACGTATGGAATCCTCGGATATATGGAGGAAGATCAGGGCAATTTCGGGCAAAAGAAAACCCCCAATTATGCCAATACTTCGTGCAGAAGACATGGTCATAACAGAACAGTTTCAAATTGCTGAGCGTATAGCTCGTCATTTTGAATCTGTTTCTAATTCCAGCTGGTATTCGGAGCGTTTCAGGCAGATAAAGGAGGAGGAAGAAAGAAACGATTTAAATTTTGCGACTGATGAAGAAGAAGTTTGGAACACAACCCCTTACTCTGGCTGAACTGGATCTTGTTCTGAATTCGGTGAAAGAATCTTCTCCGGGAAATGATGAAATCACGTACTCCAGGATTAAAAATCTATCTCCAGAAGGAAAAGTAAAGCTTTTGGAGTTATTTAACGAAATATGGGGTGCGGGATATTATCCTGAAAACTGGAGGGAGTCGGTCGTGATACCCATTGCTAAGCCGGGTAAAGATCCTAGCCTCCCAGAATAATAATGCAATAATGTAAAAAAAATGGATGTATAAAAATTTTGGAGTAAAAAAAACAAAAAAAACTAGCAATTATCGCATATCAGTAAACTTCATTGATTACGATATTGTCGCTGCGCGAGGTTAATTGTGCTTGACTATTTGGGTCTCATGTTTAGATTTTTGGAAAAAACATTACTGCTTTATTGTATATAGTACTTGGTAGATATCTCCCTTGTTTTCCATTTTGTGTATATTAAGGGTGAATGCGTTTATTACCCTGAATGTTTAGTTTGAGATATTGAATCGACCACCGTCAGTTAAAATTATTTATACAGTATGTGCAAAGGTTCGTTGCGCCCGGATGGAAAAAGGATGGCGCTTTTTGACTCTACATAGAGTGTCTGTGTATGCCATCCAAATATGAGAATTGTGCTGGATTATTTTGGTCCGGTGTTTCGACTTTTTGAACTGGGCTGCTTTTATTGTATGCAGTCAGTACTTAATCTCACTCTGTTTTCCCTTTTGTGTCTATTAAAGTTGAGTGCATTTATTAGCGTGAATGTGTAGGGTGAGTGATGGTGGATAATTGAATCGACGACCTCAGTTAGGTTATCCGTAGTAGCCATAATTGACCGTATTATTATAATTAATTATACTTTTTATTTAAGTTCTTGGTTGATACGAAAAGGTTCGTGACTTTTCCGTTCAACCAAGACCCTATATAGAAGGTATAATTAATTAAAATTAGTTATAAAATATGTATAAAGGGTGATGATTAATGACTATTTGGGGTCCCATGTTCATATTTTTGGAAGAAACGGTTTAAGTCCCACTTAATTAAACGGCGCTATTCCTTGGCTCTATATAGAGAGCGTGTAGGGACCCAATGTGAAAATTGTGCTTCGAGTATTATCTAAATATTCTTTCAGTATTCCTCGGCTCCTTCGATATATAATTGTTGATTAGATATTGATATATTTTTATCAATATAAAAACACAATATATTTTCTCTAAACTTAAAAAAATACGTGATTAAATAAAGCTTTTGTTTTATTAATTTAACGATTATGACTTAGTTAACTTCTTTAAAATTTAGTCGATTTTTAATTTGCTTTTGTCATTGTAATTTTTTGGACCAACAATTCTTGAATAGTTAGGGCAAACTCTGCTTGAAGAATTTAATCTGTTTTTCAAATGTTCTTATCATTCCAAATGTTTACTGCCCTCAATGGAGAAAGACAAATGTATATAAATTATCTATGGGAAAGGTTTACTGATTTTCAATTTATATATATAGATAGATAGCATCCATTTTATAACATTAATAGTTGTGCCATGACAAAAAAAAATTTAGTATCGGGCCATTACCCATACGCGTCATATCTCCAGGGATTAATTTCTCATTGAGATATCGTAATTGGGGATTTCATTACAACATTAGCCTCTGATCGGTTTCCATTAACGGTTTAACGATTGAGAAAATTATATTTTCCGATATTTATTAAAAATATCACAGGCAAATAAAGTTCATAATTGAAGTTTTACTTGTAACGTTTTGTTATTATTGTAAATATATATATTTAAAAATTTACTTCTGCGTAAGAAAAGGTCAGAAAAATATGTATTTTACTGATAAATAAATCAGATATTAATTAAAAACCAAGCACTTTTAGATAAATTATTAAATAAGCTATTTAATAATTGTCATAACTTTTTTCTGAGTCATACAAACAAATTTTTAGTAAATTTACAGCTTAGAAGAATTATCATAAAGATATATATTTGATTAAAATTTGAACAAGCATGCAAAAATTGGCTACGATTATTAATATTATTAGTAATATTTTGTTTCAACAAATTATGATAAATGTCACTAAGAAACACACATTATTAATATTTTTTAAATTTTTCGATAAGTTGACGTTTAATAGTTTGGCAAACTTGTTATTGGTCTGATAAAACCGATTTGCCATTAGAAATTGGATATTACGTGGGCACCCTTTCAAAAAAAAAAAAAAAAAAAATTCACACATTTTGAAAGTCTTTTCTGTCCTAAAGATGTTGCCAGAAACTTAAAAATTCGTCGGTATGTTCTGTCGACATTTAAGTATTTCTTCAAAATACAATAAATTCAATTTATCGTGTGACTGGTTAAAAAAAATGGGAAATTTAAAAATTTTAATTGAAATGATTTTTTTTTTTTACGAGGGTTCGCAACAGCAGAAGTCATATAAACCCTCAGGGTGCCGGTGTTTTTGAAAAAAAGCCCATTTGCAAGTATGTCGGATTCGAATGCAGGGCCGCTGGATTCGAACCCGGGACCTTTACCTTACAGTGATGAGCGCCGTGTCAAAGACAACCTTTCGGCCACCGACGCCCCCCAATGATTTTTTTAAACCTAATTTTAAACAGCAAAAATCAGTTATATTGATAAATTGAAATTATCGAGTTCTGAAGGAAAAATTCAATATCTCCAGAACCAATGAATGATTTTTTCTGGTACAATTTTTTAAAATGGGAAGGAATTTCATGTGTGAAAAAAGTGATATTTAAAAATTGTCGATATGTTCTGGATATAGTGAAGTTTTCCGATGATACCACTTTGATAGCTGAAAGCGAGGAGGGGTAGAGGAGCGTTATGTCGAAAGTGAAAGAATAAACCCTCAAAAAAGCAAAATAATGGCAACCAGCTTTGTTAACTGGCAAATAGAGGGAGAAAAAATATGGAGGTAGTGACAGACTTTGTATTTCTATGTGCAAAAATTCTTACAGACGTACAATGAGCATTGCAGCCAGGAAACTAGAAAATGTCTACTTCTTGGAAGGAAATCATCAATGGCCAATCTTGTTAAAATAGTTAAGCGCAGAGATATCACACTGACAACGAAGTGCCATAAGGAAGGGTGAGCGAAAAATACATGCTTTTGAAATGTGGTGTCGGAGGAAAATTCTTAAGCGCCTTGGAATGCAAGAAGATCTAACGAGTCTCCAAGAAATAAACAGACTGTTCATTTAAGAGAAAGATATTAAAGGCAAGACTAAAGTTCAGGCCACACATTGAGAAGGCCGGATACTCTGAAAAACAAGTTGATGCTAGAGAAACTGAAAGGCAAAAGGAAGAGAGGTCGACCAAGGGTAAGATGGTTAGATATTCTGGAGATGATGGACTCAACCATGGGGGAACTGGGGATGGTGTCGGTCAACAAGAAGCTCAGGCCTGGGCTGGTCCATGAAGTCACGAAGAGTTTAAAACGACTGAACGAAAAAAAAGAATATTATAATAATTAACAATAATTGAAGCACCCGTGATTGATTGATTTTTTCCTAGAAAGACGTTTTAAATTGTCACAATATTTTTATTGGATTGATCATACATAATTTCTCTATTAAAATTGAAAAGTAGTCAAGCATGGCTCGGTTACAGAAAACACTGACCGTTTTTAAATAAATATAATATCCTGACAATTGAAACATCCTTGAGTGCGTCTATGTTTAAAACTGGATGCGTTGGGGGCTGAATGGCCTGGTTGTCGACAGCTCCGGAGCCTAAACTCGGTGGTAAGATGACCTAGGTCTGACCCTGGACTGCGAAAACCCTAGATAGGTTCATATATAATGGAGTTGAGCTTATATAATTTAATCAAACAAACTTAACACGCCCAGTGAACAACGCATAAATTTCACCTTTCCTATGTAGCATTAACAAAAATTAAGCAACACTTCACAAAAATTAATCGCTTTCTTGATAGACGTTTCAAATTGTCAAGACCTGATCAAATCTAAATTTAGAAAGATATTTTTCACACTAGTTAAAGAAAAACACAGTAACGAACGAATAATACGAATAATCAAAAAGGATGGGACTTCTCGCAAAGTGGTTTTGTAGTGATCCAATTTTCGAGTTACCGGAAGGCTTGCGTAATTTAATTAATTAAGGTTTTTAGTAACCTGAGATAAAAAAGTCAGTGTCACGAGCGGGATTCGAACCCACGATCTTCGGCTGGATACGCCGCTGCTCTACTACTTGAGCTATCGTGATCTCGATCCACTCGGACACTAAGTTCCTATCTCAACCCCACCTTTTGAATTTTCCCTCTTTTTTGCCATTTTTCAAATGTCAAGCGGACCACTAAAACAATGCGTAATGTGATAATGAGCGATTACTGCTCTACATCCGGATCACTCAAAAACCAGTTTGTGAATAGAACTGTCCGTTTTAACTATTTAATTACTATACTCACTCCATTTTTTTAAGCAATGGAAGAACTGGAAGAACAATGAGAAGAGATCGTGTGGAGGGCCCGCTAATATTAGCCTGGTTATCATTTTGGATCATCATGCTTCAGTTATTTTTGTCTTATATATGTGCGTTTTGGATCAAATCTTTTTAACTGCGTGTTGGAACAAATTTTCAGGGGTTTACAATAGGAAGGGAACGCGAAACAAGGTTAATACATACATGGAAGCAAGCCGCTTAACAAATTTAAGATTCTCGGATGATACAGTTGTATCGCAAAAAATGTTAACAGAAAATGAAAATGAGAAAGGTCTCAAAATTAACCAAGCTAAAACGGTATTAATGGACTAATGGATAAAAGTGACAGATAAATATGCAAGGACCTGAAATAAAATGAGTATTAGACACAATTTACCAATAACTAGTAGAATCAGTTTTACTGATAGAACAAACAAAGAAGTCGAAAGAATAACCACAGTAAGGAAGAGCTATTTGAGTCTAAAAGCCATCATAAAGTACATTGTTTTCCTGTATACTCGGTCGTCCTTAAAAGGATAATGAGGATCCAAGCCGTTCAGGCCTTATTGGACGTTTTGATTCTCAAGATGAGAGCTGACGAACCTCCGCACGACAGGATTTTGTTACTGCCGCAGCATTGGTGTTGAGCAGCTCAGCCTCGGGGACGAAGACAACCTCGCTCCCCGCTTGTCCATTCCGAGTGGTCGGGTCCGCATCAAGCATCGAACCGTATACCGCGCCCACAGGGCTACCTAAGTCGAAATACATCAGCCTGGTTTCCCGCGCACTCCCTATCTCTCAGAGTATTGAGACTCCCCCAGCGTAGAAACTTCCGGATCCGCTCCGGCCGCGGTTTAGTTTAAAGTGGAATTGCTAACCACCCGTCTAGAGGAGACTGCCTATGGTAAAAGCCGCCAGTTGAAGAAATTACGTACACCAGCGTGCACAGCGCACTCGAACAGGCGCAACGATTCACTACCCATTTCCATCCTCCACTTCTCACGCATTTGGGGGGCTCCGTCAGCGTAATCTGAGCGTTTTCAACGCTATACGCTTCGATATAGTCCATTCCTTCGTATCCAGGAGGCTGGGTCTATAACGATGGTCATACGCAAGTTTCGTGCGAAGGTCACAGGGAGAAGACAGCCTATTCTCTAAGTTCCCGCCAGGGGCGTCACCACGTACCACTACGAATCCATTCCCAGTGTAACAGGGGCTGGATTTTGGAACATTTCTGTTACCCCATAGTACAGATGGTTATGCACCCTCCCACGTCTATGCAGACAGGATCTGGTACCCTAACCCTCGTGTGCCTCTGATAAGGCACCCGCCGGCCATGCCGACCCGAGTACAGTTTGTGTTTTAGAGAGGTTGCCACGCCCTCTGGGCTACACGATTATTTTGCGCCCGGACGACCCCCTTGTAACCAACGGTTGGGAGGGGTCACAGGAAAGCGGGAAGGAACCTGGATTGAGAGAGGGACGTGGATGAGGACAAGAGGTGCCCTTTTTCACGGCCCCGAGCCTTAACCCATGTCCCATTATACCACCCGTCGTCGCTGTAGTTACACATTGAGTGGGCTACAACTCCCTGGGTGGATTCTATATGGAGCCAATAATTGCATCGTTTAATTAGATGCAAGACATCGAGCAATCTTTCTTTGCACGCCAGAAAAATACGCGGGCTTTGAACCAAAAGTAAGTGTCCGTGTCTCGACCTCGCACGGCCTTAATCAGGAGAGGATAACCCTCCTACGAGTCAGATCCTCTGAGGGCCACCTATCGATAGTGCTCTTGATAGCGAGGATTCAGCACCCAATACCCCAATGCGTAATTAAATGTACATTAAGACATGTATAGCGAAAGTAGGCGGACCGGGATGACTGCGTTTATATAATTCTCATGCCAAAGGCTTGCAAAACCTGACATTTAGAACTTACAATCAAAATAGATTTAGGGTTTAAATTTATATGAATAATTTTAAAGTTGTTTTTCAACAGAACAACAATAATTATTATTTTAGTCTAATATAGGCTTGGGGTGTTGAAATAAATAATGTAAATGGTTTGAGTCTATAAAAGTATGGGAGTGACACGTTAACGACAACAACAACCGGAACGTTTCACAATAGGGATGAGTACGAAATAATTTTCCGAACGTGTCAGCACAAATACAAAGAGGGTCGATAACAACTATCAATAATTGGCTCGTAGATATTTATACAAATATCTCGTATTGAATAAAGTTCAAGAAAAATACCGTTAATTTGAATTACAAGCAAAACTCTCAGGGCAAATTAATTTGAATATCGAGATTGGCATCACTCAGTGGCACATTCAATAAACACGATCCATGTTTTTGATCTAACGATATTGTGTGAACAACGTCTAACTTCTCCTTGTGAGTATTTTCGAAATTCGAGGGAAATTTCTCCGCTTGATACCTTTTGAAAATAGGATTTGTCAGGGGTTACACCAATCCGAGGAAGAAAAAGGACACATTTTTAGAAAATACAAAACAAATATTTTATGATGCAATTTTACAAGACAAAAAAATATTGTTTTTGCCAAAGATTTTATAGTATCGTTCTCATACGTCAAATACCAAAAACAAACAAAAACTTGAATAACACGTAGGCAAGGCCGGCGCGTCAAATGCAAAAACACAAATAAATTGACGAATTTCAACATCCCTTATTTGTAGATTTTTTCTCTTCTAATTCTTCTCAATTTCGCCTGGCCACTTTTGATTTGGGGGGGGGGGATTTCCAACGATAGATCGATAATTACTCTGGGTAAAAGCCGTTTTCACAAACAACATCGGAAAATGATCTATACCAAATATAAAACTGAACTATTCAATTCTGTTCCGCTTGCCTCGAAGTGAATTAGTGAATAGCAGACATTTTTCCCCATCAGACACCACAGTCTAAACAGCTAAATGAGGATGCGAATCTATTTTTAAACAAATGTGAAAGCTATTAATGTTCTTTAAATAGAACTGGACAATCTGAAATATTTAGCGTAAAAACGTCACTGAGAATAATTTATTTATTTACAGATCCAGATTGACATCAGAACAAAATATTTTCCAAGAAATATCGCGGTTTTCTTTGAAAATAGGACATCACTGAATGTAATGAGCAATGACAAACTTATTAAAGTGCATTACAAGCAATAAATAAAATTTGGCAACAAATAAATAAAACTAAACAATACCTGAGACAAACTATCAGCTACATAGGAAAAAAAACTGATACAACTACCAATACTAAGGCAAAAATAGAATAAACGAATAAAGTCGGTGACATTATTAAAACTTTATTTTATTAATAACACTAATAAAAGGGTTATACAATACCTCGACTCTTAGATTTAAAAAAAAATTAAAAAGATAATTAATAGAGGAATTAATTATATATATTCCATTTTACTACATCTAATGTCTTTTTATCACAATTATAATTTTCAAATTACTTTACTAAAAATAATATTTAGATATTTTACGGATGTTGAGGTGGTGTATCGTATGTATTTTCTGGAAGATTCATGTTTTAATAATAGCCTATAATAAACGTAAACGATGTTTGATCAGTTCAATATTACGTTTGCATCGATTTAAAAGTCAGTCTATCATAAAACCGGTTTTGGTTCTTGGGATTTTTAACGCTTCTTTAACTAATCATAACCATAATTGTTTTTGGAGTTTATTATTTCAATCACAAAACTTCACAAAAGAATTTTAATAATATAAAACGTTTTTTTAGAGCGTGGAAATTTTTGAGACTAATTAGCCATTATTAAATTTTTCGTTTTCTTAAAAAACAATTTCATGTGGTTTTTTTAAAAAGTGAATTCCATACTTATTGAAACATTTAATTGGATGCTTCGGAAAATTACACCCATCGTCAGAATCTTTTTTTTTTCATTATATACAGATTCTATTAAAAGATATATGATCATTTTGCATTTCCAGCAACATGTCCTTCTTCATTGGAAGTTATTGATGTGTTTACTTCCTGGGTAGAATATTTTTCCAGATAAATGAATTCTTTTTTTTAAGGAATTTTTTTCTTAAAAGGTTTTGTTTTGAAACATGGAAATTGTAAATTATCGAAACGTCCAAATAAATGTTTAAATAAGTAATGAATTTACTTTAAAAAACATACGAAAATGTTTTTTTAACAAAAACCAAAATATTTAAAAAGACAAATTAGACTCAAATATTTCCACGTTTTAAAAAGACTCTTTAATAGAAAAAAACCCAATAATGAAAAATTAAGGAAATATATAATACGTAGATAGATTAGAGTAGTTTTAAAGTATGTATAAATGGTAATGATTAATTTAATATTCCCATCTATTGGCTTCTTATAGAGAGCGTGTTGGAAAGCAACCGTTTGTGTGAATTGTGCATAGCTGTAGAAAAATAGTTTTCAACTAGCAATTATTCAATTTTCACTTCCACAGTACTTATCCATATATAGTGCAGAATTGATTGCTATAAGGGAAGCTAGGAAGTATGCGAATGACAAGCAATTCCCAACTCTCGTCTTATGTACAGATTGTCATAGATTGTTGTCAGCTCTGTTCAAAAACTTCGTAATGACAAAAAGTTGTTCATAGCGGGCTACGTTATCATCGAGATCCTTAAACTTTCAGCAATGATCAGGTCTAATGGGCATAAAGTAGAAATCACCTGGATCAAAGGCCATACGGGGTTCAAACACAGTGATGTCGTAGATCGGCTAGCCAAAGATGCCTCCACAACGGACAACACTCTAAATGTACACAGAAAAGATCTGTATGCTATATTAAGGTTGCAGCAGCAGATAGATTGGCAAACCAAATACCTTTCAAACAACAAAGGTATATTCGACAAAAATGTTTCCGTTAGTAGGACAAGAGCCTTGGTTCAGCAAAGAAAATAATTATTCAGAAATCGTGAGATGCGGTCTGGTGTGATGTAGGTTTCAGAAAAACATTTTCTTTGTCGTGCCAACGCTTCGATCTATATTGAGATCATCTTCAGGGCTCAAAATGTTTGTCTTCTGTGTAATTGTGCCTTATTGCGTGTCGGGTTGAGAGTGGGAGAATCGACTTATGATAGAATTTCAATAAATAACACCACAGTAAACAAAAGTTCTACAATAAAAATAGGCTAAAATGAATGTTTGAATTTAATTATTAGCATAAATGAAGGAAATTGTCCCTAAATACCCCGTTAAATATCGAGTGATTTGGAGTAGTGTGAACAAAGTCTGGTGTGTGTGAAAGCAATTTATTAGCGCGAATTTGGGTGCTTATCCTCAACTACTCAGCGGAATATCGAGTAATCTGGCGAAGCATGAACGAAGTCTGATGTTTGAATGTAATTTATTAGCGTGAATGCCGGTAAAAAAATGAAAAAGAGTTTTTTTTCTAAAATACTTTATTCAGGACCGCTCCTCACAACTCCAACAAAACAATAAAGTACGACAGAATATAGAACGAATAGTAATGAAAAATAAAAAAAACACAATGTATGAAAAATTCACTTAATTTATATATATATATATACACATATATAATTAATACGATTTTTATCTATTTTATCATTTTATTATTATAATTAAGTGGATAATAAACGGCGCTCAGATTATAAAAGCATTTCTGCTAGAGATAACAAATTGTTGTATACAGCTGTTAGTATATGTGGATTGGATATGAAGAAAGTTGTAAAAACGTTTAATTATTTTTCACAATTGTTTCTGGATGAGAAAGTGAAATAAAAATGAAATTTGATCAACTCAATTTTGCTGATTATTTTGGGTCTGACTTTTTCAGATTCTTTCGTCCTATAAATGGTTTCTATAGTAAATTAAATCGAGAACCTCACATTTGCAGATAAGTCAGTCCCAAAAAATAAATAATTTATAGCTGCATTTCCCATCTCTCCCCTATACGTATATATAAACAATGAACAAAAAAAATTCGAATTGAGTAAGTAATAAATTTGTGTTTGCTTGAAGACGTTGGAAACGTAGTTAGGGAATTTTAATAATAAAGCTCTGAAAGTCATAGCTTTTGCCTACTTTTATCTCTACTTGACTCAGTAAGTTTTATGGTATGGCTGAACCTGAATATATTTCTAATAATTCTTTCTATGTGTCTACAAATCAAAAATTTGAACAATTTGAAAGTACTGAACTACTTTGAAGCTTTCTTCTGTTCAATTGGGATAACAGTACAAGAAATTAAGGGCAAACTCACACCTCATAAAATGTAAATTAACCGTACTTCATATAGATAAAAAATATACTCGAAAATATCGCAATTGCAAAAATATGCTTTCATGTTTCAAACAAATTTTTGCATTGTTATCAATTGGTATCTTTGGTAAAATATCTGATGAATCGGGCTTTGAAATATGATTTATTTTAAATTTTCCAACAAAAAATATTATTTATAATAAAAACCTACAAGTGGTCATAGTTTATTATTATTGTAATCCGACTGTGTTGTCAAAAGTTGAACTGGAATATTAAAAAATGAAAGAACGAAACTGAAGCAATAAAGATTTTTTATCAGCCTTTATACATCAATTTTTGCTGATCAGAGCAAAAAAATCTGACCCTTCATCTATTTTGAGAAGATTAAAAATGTCGAGATTTTATTTTAGAAATTGCATTTTATATGATGAAAATGGAACGGAAATGAAAGAACGAAATAATGGAAATATATATACCAGAGTATTCTTTAATAAAATAAAATATTAAATCAAAGGTTTTGATAATATTTTTACAGGTTTTCGATAATAAAATATTTTACAATTTTTTCTGGCAATAGTTCCAATTTAAGAGATCGCGGGTTGAACCAATGAAGAGAGAAAAAACAGAGAAAATAGGTAGAACCAGAGCTGGTCAAGGGTAACTAGTTGAGAAATTACCTTTTAAATTTAAAAAAATCGACCAACAAACAATTAAAAAAATAGTTAAGTAATGGATAAAAAATTATTTATGGCTATTACTCTTCACAATTTAACTCATTTTATTTAAAATTCAGGTGCAGACAAAGTGAACCAGCAGCTCTTATTGTAGATTTGGCTCAATAACTTAAATAAAAACCAATAATTTGAAAGAAAATTTATCATCTAAAGGTTAGGGATGGTTAGGGTTAAAAAATTAGTGAAGTAAAATACTCTTTAGATCAATGTTTAAAATTGTATTTTTGGACGTTCAAATAAAAAATAGCAAAAATAGACAAACCAAAAATTTGCTAGAAAATCTAAATTGCAATTATCTCAATCTGAAGATAATCATAACGAATTAGAGTTAACGAGTTAGATAAGCAGAAAAGTAAAAACTTGTCCACAAAAAAATTAAAACTAGCATTATTCAGTTGGTAATAATTTGTTGTCTAAATAATTAAAACGTAAACTAAATATTAAAAATTGACAGTATACATAAGTAGTATTATATATACGTGAGTTTCTCTCAAGTATATATACTACGTACTATTAATCTTAAATAGCATTAAAGTTACCAAATTAATTGGAATAACAAAGGAAATACAATTTAAAGGATACGTTTACATAATAGATTTTCAACTACTGAATATTATATTAAATTCATACCCCTAAAATTTATTTTTATCATGTTTCAAAAATTAGTTGTATTGCTCAAAGAAAAACCATCCAATGAACAGACTGATATTATGGTAATTAGAATGGATATCAGCGAACAATGGGATATATATGGAAAAAATCACTATTAACCAATAAAAACTATAAAATAAAAATATAGGAAAAATATTAATTAATAATTTTGGAATCACGTTACATTACCGTATAGAGTTGACAATAAAAAGTGTAGGTTAGGATTTTCAGTTTTTCTCTAAAAATTTATATTTTTGATATTGAAATATTTACTTGACAAATAAGTGGGATTATTATAAGCATGATAAAATAATATAAAATACGATAATAATCAGACCAAAAGGAGGTTAAAATATAAAAATAAATTTATATTTAAGTTGTGTTAATTTAACATGCAAATTGGAAGGAAAACAAAATTATCAAGACCGTTTACAGGATAATATATATGGTTTAAAATATTTAATATTTTACTTATTTGAATGTCCTGGACCTGATCAGGGTCCATTAATAAACAAATGATACCAGAAAACAATTTTGAAATATTTTAAAAGTTTCATAAGAAATCATAAAATCTTGTCAATGATAATAATAAAATTATTGTGTTTTAAATGAATATGAGCCTCATTGAAAATTCCAAATATGCTGATTATGCTCATACCTGTCAAGTTGAAAAATCCAGCACAGGCATTTAAAAGAACGAACCACGATTGGAAGTGATCCTCGAAGGTAGGACTTTTATAATTTTCTTTTTCATTCCCCCACGCCTGAACTCACCCCACAAATTACCTGTCGTGGTGGGGATTTGGGGTGATATTCGATAACAAGGATCTCATCCGTTTACAATAACAACTGGAGAAACGTCGTACATATTCGGGTTTAAAACAAGTAACAAGCGCTTAAAATTTCTTCATTGTGGGGGATTGATTAACTTGGGCTTTTCAAAAAATGCGAGACACTGACAGATTATTGCCGAAAATAATTCGTGTTTTCGATTTTTTGGAAAAGAAAATTAGGCTACGATTCCGGGGGTTATACACTTTATGGACGAATTCATTTTTATCCACTTTGTGTTTGAATTTTAATTTTTTGTTAAATCACCTTTGAAAACGCAGTAGCGAGGATATAATCCTATTTGAAATAAAATTCCGATTTTTTTTTTTTTTTTAACGAACCACCAATCAATGTATAGATAACAAAGTACTGAACAATTTCCGAGTAGACCTTTGGACCCGACATTGTATTAGTTAATTAAGTATAAAAGCGAATTTATACGCACCAGCTTTTTTAAAAAAATATAACAAAGTGTAACAATCTAAACTTAATGGAAACATCCATTTTAATCGTAGATTAACAAAATAATGTGAGGCTGTAGTTAAAAAAAAACAACGTAAATATACAATTCAATAGAAATTAAATGCACATAACTGCAAAAACTCAAATTATTTCAAACTTCAGATATTGATTAAATTAAGTATCAAGAATTGAATAGATTCACAATTTGATCTGGTTAATCTCATAATCTCTTTTTTTCATATCACACATTGTCACAATTGTCACTAAAACGATGTCCAAAATGCAAGTAACCACCAGAGGTAGTAAACTTACCCGGAGGTGTTCGGTTGTGGCCTGAACGGCGGAGGATCTTCTAATGGTTTTATGTAGAACAACGAAGTTTAGATAATTGCGATTTGCATAGAATTGTTTTACATTACATTCTCATTGTAAACGTTTGCTGTTTGATTTCAATTTTGACCTTTTGACATGATGAAACAAGAGAACAAGGTCTTTTCATTGATTGAACTAACAATCAGAAGGATAAATAAAAACGGACAAGTAATTATGACTTTAAGTTTCTGTTTAGTTGATTTACATATTTGATTACTCTGTCTAATTAAACTGTTAAAATTTTTGAAAAAATAAAGAAAAATAAGACTCGGAAGAAATTGTCATAGGTGTAAGGAGTCAAGTCTTCACCCCACTTAAAATCCTGACGCTACGCCATCTGGCAAAAATTATTTTGAATAGCCTAAAGCTAAAAATAATTAACGTTTCTCCAAAACGACTCTTCTAGACTTCGAGCTGACGCAGAAAAAGTTAGCAGAAGTTGAAGGTGTGCGCTCTTGTTTCACCCTGATTGTAGCCTTTACGCCATCACACAATGATTTTTTAAAATCTCGAACAGATTCAAGCTAGAAAAAATCAAAGTTTCAACCGAAGGCTCTCCTGAACTCGTTTGTTATAGATGAAATTAAAGGAATATCATACATGTAAAAGGTCCGATCTTGCTTCAACCTGCTTAAATCCCTGACGCCACTTCGTCTGACAATAATAACCGGACCATCGCGACCAGGCCCTTTGACGCCAAGCTAGCAGTAAAGAACATGATAAAAGAAAGATGGCAGCGTCAGTGGGCCGGGTCGTCCGAGAGGCTTTTGCGCGTCAAGAGCACGATTTTCACGATTCGTAGATGGCCCCCCGAGAACTTGAGCCGGAATCAAGGAATCGTCCTTACGCGATTAAGAATAGGCCATACACGGTTGACACACAAAGCCCGCAGAGAAAGGTTGCTCGATGTGTCCCACACACTGGAAACATGTCATGCCTTGGTTCCCTACAGGGAGCGTGTAGGCATGCCATCTAATCTGAAAATGCTACTCGAGCACTGCAGCGGGTCCCCTGTTCCGCTTTTTGGGGGAAATTGGGTTTTTTTATTGTATATAATATATCTTATGTGTTGTGTTTCTATATGTTTTCTCTGAGTGCATGTATTTATTAGCGTGAATGACGAGGGGTGAGGGTGAAATATAAATACATCATCGCCCCTCGAACGTTGAGAGCGTATGAGTGTGTGTTCGGGGTCGGTGGCGGAATATTTATAAAAGTACTCCATCGACCCTAATCTAGATTAATTTGAGTATAGGTCGGTGGAGGAATATCAAGTACTCCATCGACCAACCGGAATGAGTTTAGTGTATGGATGTATTTATGTGTATGAATGCAGTACTCGAAAGTGTAAATAGAATATACACTTAGTTGTGGGCTGAAATGACCTAGATGTCAGATGCCCCAATAAAAAAAAAAAAAAAAAAAAAAAAATAGCCTACAGATATAACTAATCAACGTTTCACCAAAAGGACTCTCCTAGATGTCGAGTTGAGGAAAAAATTAACAGACGTTGAAGGTGTGCGGCTTCAATTCACTCTGCTTACAACCCAGACACCTCGTTATATAGTAGTTTTTTATGTAGACTGGATTGAAAAAAACCAAAGCTTAAACAGGAAGGCTTTCCTGAACATCAAGTTGAAAGAGTGCGGTCTTGCTTCACCCTGCTTATACCCCTGACAATAAATATTTGAACAGCACACCTATAAATAATCGACCTGACACAAATTTACCGGAATACTATAGACTGGTTTCATAATTAGATAAACATCAATGCTTGCACATGAAGGCTGTCCTGGAAATCGAGTTGATACTGAATAAATTAATTAGAAATATAATTAGACTGGGTTTCATGGCTATCAACGCTTCCACAAAAAAGCTGTCCTGGACATCGAGTTCCAGAAGGAATTAGCAGAATTTTCCTGATGCCATCTGGGAATAATGTCTCAAAAAGCCTAGTTTTACGGCTGGAAGAAAAAAAGCTTCCACTTGAGTGTCATTACTCTTCTGGACATCTCATTGACGAAAGAACAACTTTTTCTTTGCCTTACCCTGTTTATAGTCCCAATGTTAAATTATCTGATATGTACTTTTACAGTCAATGATGTAGTAATTTCGTTTTTAAATTATGTAGTTGAAAAAACTGATTTTATATTAATAATTAGTAGTATAATACAATATTCTTCGAGATTGGGTCGAATAAGTAAAGCAGGTCAAGATAAAAAATAAAACCGGTTTCTCATTCTTTAATTATTAAGAAATTTAATAAGTTTAACATACTGTTTATAAAATTGTTTATTATTTTATAAATAATTAGATAACCAGTTAAATGATCAATAAAGTAGTATTAAAACTGAAAATATTTATTGCAGAACTTTTTAATCCATATTGATATAGGAGTAGAAATGTCGGAAATAGACGGACCGGTTTTTCGTTATATATAGATTCAAACGTTTTTTCCCTGCATAATTAAATTATAAATTCTCATTTGTATATAGCTTCAACGAGAAACGACTGGATTTTAGAAAGTAGAATGGATTAATAACCAATAGTTGTAGCAGCTTTTCGACAATAAGAGTCTAATTGGTTAAAACTATTACATGTCCTATTTCGCAAGGGGGGGAACAAAAGCGATAATTTTGTTTTTATAACAAGTTCGTAAATAACAAACACTTGAATTGATATCTGTACAGATACACCTAGATTGTTCTTCTTTGTGTTATTTAATTTATCGGGTCAAGGAAGCCTTTACGGGGTTAATGGCGGCAAGTGAATGGATTTATTGTAACTGTCATCGCAAGTTCTAACTTGGAATTCATTTTGATAAAATATCCGTTTTTCAAAACTTTTTTTTTTGTTTTTCAAATCAAAACGGTAAAAGCAAATCATCCAAGAAGAATCGATTCTATGAATAGATTACAATTAATTAAAGTTTTTAGTTGAGATGAAAAAAAGTTAATGGCACGAGAGTTCCAGTTTCTTTTAGAGAAAAAGCAATGTTTTAACTGCGAGGTCATATTAACCCCCATGTTTGAAAAAATCCCATTTGTAAGTAATGGCTTTAGCACGATTCCGCGATACTGTAAGTGCCAATAGGGATAGGGATAAGAGAGGTGGCCACAAGGCCTACTGCACCTCGGCCTGAGTAGAACTATTGTGCTCCTCTGTTCCATAACATAACTCGCTGGCCACCTTCAGGCTATTAACCAGCCTCAACATCTTTGCCAGCGGTTTCTTGGTGTAGGATCTTCCTAGAGGTTTTTCTTGTCCTAGTTGCAAGAACCTGCACCTACATAGACCTTCGCAGAAACATAAAATGTGTTCTGCGGTCTCCTCCTCTTCCTGGCAGTATCATCTGCACAGTGTTTCTTCTGTCAGTACTCCTATCCGGCGCATGTGCTTTCTTTAGTGGCAGTGCCCCGTCAGGAGCCCAAGCAGAATCCTGGTTCGGTTGCGGTTGCCTTCCAGTAATTCTTTTGCAAAATGGCCCTTTTATGAATCTCTTCGCGTGCCTCACCTGAGGTATTGTTCCACCAGGTTTTGGACTCATTAAGGATTCATTTTAAGATGTATCCTCTTTTGTGGAATTTTGTGCAAATATGAGGCCTGGTAGTGGATGTTAGCGCATAACGACGCTAAGGGAGGACAGAAATAATGTCATTTCTGCAAGACGAAACCATTTCTATAGTGCAGATCTTAAATGAAGTACAAGATGTTTTGGCAAGGCCTTTATCAACACAAACGATAATCGTTTGTGGGAAGATGGCCTCACATCGTACATCACTTTGAGACGACCTGAAGAAATAGCTCGCCGCCAGCAACTCAGGAGAATGTGGTGCAGCGAGCACCTAGAAGACAACACAAATTGAGGCTGTTATTTTTACTGATGAGTCGCGACTAGTGATAGCAGGCGCCGAAGAGTCTACCGAGAACAGAGGATGCTTACAATGCCCAAATTCGTGCTCCCTTCAGTGCAGTTTCAAAGAGGTAGTAACTGGGATTTATACTGGAGGACGAACTGGAATTCATATTGTCGAAGGCAACCACAACGCAGTCCGTTATGTCCAAGAAATTATCGAGGAATACCACCCTCAAACCAGGGATCTCATTCGCAGGGATTTTTAGATGTCTGGATGACAATGCCAGACCTCGTAGAGAGAGTTGTTCATCAATGTTTATAAACTCTGGGAATTTCCCATCTACACATTCCCCCAAACCTCGATCCCATTGAGCACAAATGGGATGCGTTGGAGAGAAGGCTTTTCCATCATCCGCAGCCAGTTGACTTGCAGCAACTGAGTGCACGTTGCAACATCTGTGGAGTGAAATTCCTTATGAAATTAGTGACTACCTTAATAACAATATGCCTAATAGGTCCACAGAGATTTTGGCTAACAGGTGACATTATACACGGTATTAATTAGTTAAAAAATTTTTGCCCAATAAACAAAATTATGGAATTAAAACCTTTTATTTCAAAAAAATCAAAATCAATCTTCAATCAAAACAAAAAAAAACAATAATTTTTAAGAAATTTTAATGCTATTTATAATAAAAAATAAAATAAAAATGCTAGAGAAAGTAAATACTTCAAAATTGGCAATATTCCTATTCATTTTTGTGCAGTTTAGTTTAAAACTTCTCTTCAGGCCTTTATGCAAATTTAATTTTTTTTCATTTTTTGCCTAAACGTAGACAAAATAGAGCCCAAAAAATAAAAAATAATAATAGACTTAATAAAGTATATATTTATTAGGTATTATTATAGATAATTTTTATTTTTAAATGTCTATAAATATCTCCTTTTTTGTTTAATTTTCTTAGCAAAGTTTGTTGCAAAATCATAGATAACACGGCACATAAAATAATATAAAGTTAAGTCTTAATAAAATATATATATTTTTAGGTATTATTATAGATAACTTTGATTTTAAATATATCTTGCTNCTATTTTCCTTAGTTTTTTAAATTTTCTTAGCAACGTTTGTTTAACAGACGTAGATCAAATAATTTTAAAAATATTAAGCCTTTATAAAATATAAATTTGTTAGGTATTGTTATAAACAATAAAGATTTTAAATGCCTTTTTAGGTCTATAAACTTTACAGTTTTTCATTCGTAATTAGTTTTGATTTTTTGCTAATTTTTTCGCATTAATCTTAAATAAAATAGTACATAAAAAATTCTAAATTTAATAATAGTCTTAATAAAAAATAAATTTATTATTATTCCATTAGTATAATACTGTAGTATATAGATCAATTTGGATTTTTAATATATCTTGCCTTACCAGCCTTCTTTTTTACATTAAATGTGTTTTACACAAAGTATCCATATTTGTGTAAAATAAAATAGATAACTGGAAAATAATGGGCAGTAACCCTCCCGGATAACGGTTTTTCGATAGCCATGCAGTCAATTCTATAAAATTCCAGTTGTTTGTTTACAGGACAAACAACTATTTGTAATAAACAAACATAATGTGTCCAGCCATAGTGAATATAAGTAGTGTTTCTTTCATTTCACACGAAATAGTAATTTTCCTCCCGATTTGACATAGACGCGGTCGTCGGTTCGATTCACACAGTTGTCCTTGAAATTTTCTGTCTCCTTAAAAAGCATTTGTTTGTAAAGTCCTTTGTATTGACCAACTACGATTTACCGTACATGTTCTGAGCATTAGTCATAAAGTTTCAAATTTTTAAAATGAAAAGAGAAAAAATTTCACATGACACATGATGTTACTCGCAAATTTATCAGCACCATGAACAACAAAATAGTCAATAATTGGTTCAGTTTTACTAAATTGGTGTTCACATATTACACCCAATTCAATTATCATTTTATGTTTACATTACAAACATCCTCAAAAAGAGCCCAAAACAGTATATTAGTAAATAAATTGAAGAAGAGAAATATATCGTATTATCCACTCAATAGAAACTAGAATTATGTCAAAATAAGTAGTAATTGATGAAATTTTTCGACGTGTGTCGAAACTATCTTGAAACAATTTGAAACACAAGTGGAATATTGTGTACAATGAAAATAACGTGGTATCTGAAGTGTCTGAACTTTTAGACTCTGACTACTGATATTATTTTCGGATGAAATATTGTGTTGAAGCAATTAATTAAGGTTTTTTAGTTAAGATAAAAAAGTCAATGGCACGAGCGGGATTCGAAATTGAAAAATGGCACAATTGAAAAAATTGAATCGAATTGAAAAATGGCAAAAAGGAGGTAAAATTCAAAAGGTGGGGTTCAGATGGGAAGTTAGTGTCCGAGTGGATCGAGGTCACGATAACTCAAATGGTAGAGCAGGGGCGTATCTAGCTGGAGATCGTGGGTTCGAATCCCGCTCGTGCCATTGACTTTTCTATCTCAACTAAAAAACCTTAATTAATTGTAATATATTAATTGGTCAAGCGGACCACGAAATTGGTGAAATTGTGTTAAAGGTTCAATAAAATCTAGTGGCTGTTTTAAAATTTCCTATTGAAATAATTTTAAAATACTCGCTAAATGTAGTTTACAAACTCAACATTCACAATGTTTTCTGTATTTATTAACTTTTTTTCAATTCATAATTTCTAATTTGCCAGTACTTTTGAGCATTCTTTTCAATATTATATTTAATAAAAAAATGACTCTTTTCTCTGTCTCTCTTCTTTCTCTCTTCCTCCACCAAAACACAGAAAAAAAACACTTAGTAATTCATTTAGAAATAAAAGCTTCAAAAATCTTTAACTCAATACCGAAACGTATAATTCAAATAAAAAGCATAAAATCATTCCAAGTAAAACTTAAAGAATACTTATTAAGTAAATATGTTGAGTATAATACTACAAATCAGCATTTACCTTATTTAACATTTACGTAGTTAACATGATATATACTTATATGCTTTTATTTATTATTTTTATTATTCTATTTTTATAATATACTTTTACATTAACTTGTTAGACGTTAATAATCATTTTATTAATATTTTACTTCATTTTTAAATTGTAAAATTATGTTTCAATCCTAGAAGGTTCTCATCTAATTTTTAAGAATCTTACGAAAAACCTATATCTAATTTTGTTACTGTATGACTGTATAAAATGCTCTGTATAAAAATATAACTTATAAGTTCAACATACTCTCACTTTATTCATTTAGTTCATTGTTGATTTTATAATAATTTTTTATTCAATTTTATTTCTGTTGCCACTATAAACAAATAGTATAATTGTAATTACACGTTAAGTGTAAGAAAGGTCCTGGAGACCTAACTTTTGCGTGTATATAAATATAAATATCATTTTCTCCCTCCCTCACTACGACACTAAATAAAACCGCATTCATTCATTCACTCAATCTCTCTCGCTCTCTCTCTCTCTCTCTTTCTCTCTCTGTCACTGTGACACTGAATAAAACGGTATTAATTCATTCATTCACCCACTCAATCACTTACTAACTCATTCTCTGTCTCATTCACTTCTCTCTTTTTTCCCCTTTGCTGAATCTGTTTCTCTACCTCTCACTTACTCACTCACTCTAATTCTCTCTCTCTCTCTCTCTCTCTCTCTCTCTCTCTCTCTCTATTTATCTATCTATTTCTTTTTCTCTAACTCTATCATTCTTCCCTAATCTTAATATTTTTTTTCTTCTTTACATTATCACACTTTCAAAAAGTCTATAATGACTATATTGTGTGTAATTATAAAATTATATTTTTTGCTTCTCTACCTTTTACGGCGTATTTAAGCTTTACTGTGTGAAAATGCCATATTTGTCAAATTGCGTTTAAACATTATGACTTTTTTTACCCATTGGTTCCTAATAAGACAGTTGTTTGCAAATTAAGCCGGCGATATATTTGGTCTTAGTATCCCATCCTACCCGTAAATAGGGAACGGTAGTCGACGTTCAGGAAAAAACAAAACATTGGTCGCTTCTATTTTAACATGGGTCAAGGTTATTATGTCATAGGAAAGAGGTTTTTAAAATATTTGTTTAAACAAAGGTCGAATTTATCAAATCGTAACGTACGACAACATAGAAAAAAGCAATTAAAGGAAGTCATAAAATGCAACGCTCTGTTTTGTGGCGTCTGCTGACAAAATTATCTGAATAATATTAAAAGAAAACGGCAGAACTTTTAAACATGAAACTTTAGGTGTATTGTCTTTGCTGTGACAGATTTCTTTTTTAAAATTCAAGTATAACGGTAAAATAGTTTTAATTAGTTTGTACTTCAAAAAAAACATACAAAGTTTAAACAAATCGTTTTAATTCGTTAAAATATTGCATTTAAAGATATACAAACGGGTCTGGACTATTATTAAATCATACGTCTGAAAATACTTGAACTCGGAGAGAGAGAGAAATTATAGAGCCAAGAAGGGCCAGTGAATGGCTGACCGAGTGCCAGTGCGTGACAAGAACGACACGCGGATTTTGTCGAGTTTCGGATAGATAAAAAGGAATTTTCTGTGTGAAACTCCCATTTCAGAATGTCACGGAAAGGCGGTACGTGTTTTGAGTGAGTATCGCTGTTTAAAATAGTTTAACAAATTTTTGACTATTTTTAAATCTTTTTAAGCTTGTTTAATTTGTGAGAATTTCCTTCCACCTTGGTAACAACGGGCAACCGAGTAAACCAAACAAAGCCAACGACAAAATCGATTTTTGCGCCTATGAAACGGAAGCGGGAAATATATTATTGCGACTTGTTTTAAAAATAAACATTATATTATAGACGACCTGGACGTTTTTCAAGCATCTTCAGAACCGCGACCCTCACATACTCAATCCTATTTTATAACATTTCTACTAATTTCTCTATCCTAATTTTACAATTTGTCGATCCTTTCATAATGAAACTTTATTTATTTCATGTAATACATAATTTAACAGAAAACAAATATGTAAAAATAATGCAAAACAGGCAAAAATCAACATTTTAACACAAAATGAATTATAGAAATAATAAATGGTGGAGTGAGTATGTTGTTCATTCTTTTTAAAAACGATAGTTCCTGCTCATAGTGAGTTGTTTTCCACGATCCCGATTTCGAGCTTACAGCACATCATCAGCTTAAACGAGTTCTACAGTAGAACCTGACGATGAGCTATAAACTCAAAATCCGGATCATTGAAAACAACTAACTATGAGTAGGAACTATCTTTTTAAAAACATCAAAATGGTTTACTTTAGTTTTTGAAAAACAAAACTAAACAAAATAATTATTAAAGATAGCATTCCTCTATTATTCTGTCAAACGCGCTGAAACGTTATCTGAAGAAGGCCCTGAAATGTTTCACCGGTCGATTCGCAATGAAAAAATTTTCTGATTAGGTCAAAATGTAAAAGGTCAACGATAGTACAATCTCCATGAAATCAATCATTGTTCAACTATCGCGGAGATTCGACAGCAAGAACAAAGAAAAAAAATCCACTGATTAATATATCGCTTCATTGTTTATACGTTCTTTCTCACTCTTGTAGATTTATGTAGAACATACTTCGCAAAATTAAAACTAATGATAATCTTTTAAGTTATTGCAGTAAAAAGTAATTTCTAAAAAGAGTAAAAGTTTATTCTTAGGATAAAACATAGCGCGCTTTCACAGGGCTAAAGACATCTTTAAAATGGCCTCTTTGTCATTTGACCATTGTTATAAAAAATTTCAAAATTTCTGCTGTTTAAAATAAATTAATTTATGATTGACAATTATTCAACTACAGACATAATAATAGAAAATATCTAAGAATACAAACACAAAAAATCAAACATGTCTCCAATTCTTACTTCTCTCTGTCTGATACTCCATCACCCCATCATCTCACGCTCTCTTTTAGTCTTTTGCTCTCTCTCTCTCTCTCTCACTCTCTCTCTCTCTCTCTCTCTCTCTCTCTCTCTCTCTCTCACTATCCCCTCTACTCCTCCCCACTCACTCACACCCTCTGTCTCTGGCTTGTATGATCTGTAGTATCATTTTGTCACTCTGTTTCCCACGATTTGTCTGTCACTAAATCACTCCCTTCCTCTCATTCACACACACACTCTCTCTCTCTCTCTACACACACACACACACGCGCGCGCGCGCACACACACACACACGCACGCGCGCACACATACGCGCGCGCACACACACATACGCACGCGCGCGCGCACACGTAGTATTCATGAAGATAAATGGTATTGTATTTTGGTGCTAATGTCAAACGCTTTTAATAAGTGCATTTGATTAAAAAATATGTACTCCGTTAGAAATCTCTTGTTTAAATAAGTAAAATTTGATGAATTACTCATATTACGGTTCAACAGACTCTGATAATAATTAAGAAAAAAGTAACAAAAAATGTCTGTTTCAATAAGTCATTATTTGAGATAAGCAGAAGAGCGATTCGAACGGGACAACAATTAAACTCCCCATTCTTATAAAAGTCTTTCAAAGTTAAATTATACCGTTAATTTGGGGTCATGATAAAAACAGTGATATACCGCATTCGATTAATCAATGAAGGAAATCACAATAGAATATACAAAATAAATAACAATAAAAATAGGTCATCCAAAAAAAAACAAAAAAAACTGTTATTATTCAAAGGTGTAGGAGATAAAGAGGACACACAAGATTACCCGAGATTGTGATTATGGTCGCTTTTAGCTTATTCTACGAAGTGAAAGAAGTTTCAAATAAATTCTGTTAAAAAACTAATTGTATAAAAATAATATGCATAGTGATTATAGTTATTTTATTATTATAGAGATCAGTGTTTTTTTAAATTACTTATGGACATAGGGTTAAAAGCAGGATACCGTGACATCTGCGAAACTAGAAAGCCGACGTCCTTGCCGAAATGGGCTTTGGATCTGCTAGCATGCAATACCTCAACTAAAACATGGGATATCCAATGCTTCATCAGATCGGAATTTCAACTGGCAACAATTTTTTTTTAATAGCTTTATACTTTATGGAACTTAATACGAAACGTCAAGATTTAATAATGGTATGTTTTCCCCGATCTTCTGCACTACCTCAAGCCTACAATCTTGCTAACTTTGTTTAATTAGAGATGATTATGTTACGATGACAAGATGGGTAATCGTTAAATCTTTTCATATTGTTTTTCCCCCCAAAGTGCTAAAAGGCTACCACATTGGAGCCATATCAGCCTTCCAGGCATTCTGAAGGCTGATGAGGTAGTCGAAATTCCGCCATCGGCCTTCTCACATATTTATACAAGTGCACAACTACATTCGTACAAACTGTATAACAAAAATATATACGATAAATAATTTATACATACAATGTTTGCAGATTAAATATGGTAAAACAGTTTCATTTAAAAATCGGAACAGGAGTCCCAACAAGCTACTTTCATGCCCAAGGACTGTTTTTCGGGTGCCATGCCTACTAGCTCTCTATAAGACAAGGACTCTTTCACTGATTGTGACACAGTGACGGGCGTGGCCTATCATCAATTGGGCTAGTACCTTTCCCTTTCGTTTCAGAAACTCGAAGGGCCATTGTTCAATCGTGCTCTAAACTCGGAGGAGCTTTCTGGACGACCCGGTCTCGCTGCCAACGCTCTCTCGCAGCATTTTTTTACTGCTCGGATAGCGTCACCGGTCCGGATCGTGGTATTTCGGTCTGGAGAGCGAGACGTCCCAGCTTTGGCCGTCTCGTCTGCACGTTCGTTGCCCTCCACCCAACGTGTCCAGGTACCCAGGAGAATACCACCGTTTTTCTTAGGCGCTCCAGCTCAGCATTCCTCTCTAAACAGAGCACGATGGGACGAGAATCAGCCCTGAACTGCCGATACCGCGTTCTGGGAGTTGGTTTCGAAGGGGCACAGATTGCTTATTATTTTCGAAAAACTGTTAGAAAAAAACAACTATGGAGGTTCCTGAACAACTCTACTGTCAAAAGGATTTGTTAAAGAAGAAAAACCGACATAGACAGACTTAAAGTCTTAACAAAACTTGTTTTAGTGGTATATCGAGGAATTGTAGTAGATTTGCTATGTAAAAGGAATTCTAGAGGTCATTTTTGTTTGCAGTTTCCTTTCAAGTCACTAAGATAAAGATATTTCTTAAAAGTTTTGTATAGAAGCGATCATTGGTTAAACCAAATAAGCAAATCTGTTTAAAGCACAATTCTGTTGTCACAAGAATAATTATCACATGAATCATTTGTGTGAATAATATTTTTAAAAGGTTTTTGACTGAGAAATACAAATTGTTTATCATAAATTTTTCCAAAATCCGAAATACATAAAAAAGTGAAAAAAATTGAAATTATGCAACGTATAGTTAATACATTACTTTATGTGTGTTTATTTGATTGTGTGTATGTGTTTTGCCTAAAGTTTATTATGTTGTAAATTAAAAAAAGATTATCTAATTATTATGAAATTTCATGCTTAGTATGAAGCTCATAACTGATCTAGTTGAAAAACTAAATTTAAATATAAAAAAGAAATAAATAAAATCATATTTGAAATTCAAGATTACAAAATAACCCATAACAACCATAAACAATGTTCATTTTATGTATAACATTTTTATTTAAACTAAAATTATCTGGAATAGAATGTAGAAGATTCATTTTATTTTCAATTTTCTGTCTTTAGTTGTGGTTGACTTATTGATTCAACAGAGGCGGAAACCTAAATATTTTCATTAGTTATGTTCTATCTCTCGGAGTTATGCTCTCGCTAGTCACCCTTGTGAGGTACGCACGTTAATGTGCACTCTGACCGATTAAATTTAGTCTTACACGCGATGCCAGGTGGTAAGATCTTGGGATTAATGTTCAGCTGGTTGGCATTAAAAAACCTTCTAACTGCGGAGAAAAAAACGTTAAGTTATCTTATTCATGACCTAAATCAAACTTTAACAACTTTCACACTTTTATTTGAATAATATAATACGACTTCGAGTTATTCTTTTTCATCTCTCTCTCTCTCTCTCTCTCTCTCCCTCAATCTCTTTTTTTCTCTCTCTCTCAATCTCCCTCTCCCTCTCCCTCTCTCTCACTCTCTCTCTATCTCTCTCTCTCTCTCCGTGTATATTTATTTATCTATCTACCGATCTGTAGTTACGTATATCCCATATCTGTGTATATATAGTTAAATGTTAAGTACTGTCTAAAATTCGTTGTAATTTTTCATATTCCTTTGACAATTTTTCCTCTTTGGATCTAGATTAACGTAATTCTAATAAAAATCAGGCATGTTTTCAAAATGCGCTATTTTTATGCCGTCATAAAATTAATATATATTTTAACGCAATTTACCTCTATCTGCCTATCAAGTTTCTTTCACAAAAATTAGTTTTCAAGTTTTTGTTTCTTTGGTTATTTACGTAAGCATAAATAGGTCTAAGAAACAATGCATACATTTGCTATGAGGTTTTATATTTCATAAAGTTAAGCGTAAACGACATAGTTTCTTCACATATCGTTTTCCTTTTAAGCATCCGTCCGTAAAGTTAATTATTAAGTCTCAAGCGCCTTATACAATTTAACACATTGAATCTAGTTTTACATAAGACACATAAATCATGTGTTTTTAATATTGTTAAGTCATCATAAAATTAAAACAGTTACACCTTTGGTTTTTAAGGCATTTCAAGTTCGTTAATAACAAAAACCCTAGATGTAATTTTACATAGTCCATATAATAATAATTCATACATTTTTTCTTGTTAGGGTCTTTCATTGCTTTTCTTTTCCTGCCTTTTTCGCGTATTAATCGTATTAATTTCTATTCTTTTTTCTTCAGCCAAGCTATGACTAGACCAATTAGGGCCGTAATAGATTCTCATTTCTTTACCCTTTCGCAAGCTTCTTGGTAGCTCATGGCCACGCCAATTGTGGATAAAATAACAAACACAGTTACACATAAAACATTTTTTAAGAACGCATAACAGTAACGTTTGATAGTCTGGATAGAATTCGCAATACCCCAGAGTATTTAGGGATAAGCCATTTCATTCGAGGTAATAAATGACATTCACATCACCCCAGAGTATCCTATATTCCTCGGAGTAATTGGGACTAAGCACCTCCGTTAACGCTAATATATACATTCGTTTCAATAAATACACTATCACTTACGAAGAAAACAGAAATATTTATGCCCCTGAGATCTTGGACGTCCCGGCCAAGGGTTGGCCGTCCCAACATTTGGCCGGGACATCCTAACCTACAGGCTTACCGGCTCTCTGACGTAAGAACTGCAGAATACATGATTAAAAGAAAGTGGCTGCGTCGGTGAGCCGGATCGGAAGAGAAACTCGCGAATGCGAAGAGCCATGTCGAAATGTGGCCCTCGGAGGATCCTCGCCCGATTAAGAAAGAATAGGCCATGACTTTTGGACCAAAGGACGCCGTCTATGTCTGGCATGCAAAGAAAGACTGCTCGATGTCTTACACCTAATTGAACGGTGCAATTCCTTGGCTCCATATAGAGAGCGAGTAGGAATGCCACACGAGATGAGAATTGGCCTTAAGCACAGCAGCGAGTATCTGGATCCCTTGTTCTGATTCTTGGAAGAAACAATGTTGTTTTATTCTATATAGCAACGATAGTTTTGTGCCCCTGAGTGCTGAGAATGAATGGGATAGGTGCTGAAATAACCTAGCTGTTGACTGTCAGCAGCTGGACGGAAAAGACGAAGATGACCCGAGAGTGTCAACGCCCGAGGTGGGTCTCGAGGCCTGCCATTAATTTATTGTAAATTACGAATAATGGAATTGCCGGTGGACTGCGAGAAGTACTAGGCTCAACTCTGTACACTTGTGCGCATATGTACATAAATGTGCAAATTTGAGCTTTGGTACAGTATTAGTAATTTGTTCTTTATAAGCAAATGAACCGTCGGTAAAATTAACTGGAAATTGTTCAGTTCTTACCTTAGACAGTTTGGATCTAAGTACTTATATATTTGATCTAGTTTAACGAACATAAAAACTATTCTTTCGTTCGTTTTATTTTTAAGTGATCATGCGACTAAAACGGTAGTGCATTTTGCTTTTTAGGCAGGATTCAAGTTCCTTCAGGATGGATCTAACCCTTAAATAGATCTCGGATCAAGTTTTACTTAACATACATCAATTAAGCTTGTTCTTTAAATCTTTGTGCTTTTGGTCAATCCATTTTTCAAATTTTCGATCTGTCCATAGATCACGTAATTGTGGCGGGTACGTAATATCTCTGGTGTAATAAAACTAAAATTATGAAAAAATAACAACACATAATTTTTGAATTTCTAGTGACCTGTTGTTTCATAATTTGTTGCAGTCGTGAGGAGCGGTCAAGAATGAGGTAGTTTAGAAAAACAATTTTTCATATTTTTTTGGCTACGTTTCGACCTTTATTCGGGTCATCTTCAGGCCCTGGGTAAATTACAATAAATACAAGTAAATCTAAATTTTGAACCAAATCTTTCATAACCATAAAGTGTGGTGTTATATTGGTTTTGTGTCAATGTGTTGAGAATTGTGAATTTGCATACTGCTGTTTTTATATGATTGTGAAAGGTTGGGGTACGCTGTAAATCTGGGTAATTTTCGTTGATCACCAAATACAAATTCACGTCACAAGAATAACACCACACTTCATGCGAGTATGAAATTTATAATTACATCTTAAATTGTATTTTTTCTAATCAATATATGCTTTCTAATTTACCCAGGTCCTGAAGATGACCCGAATAAAGGTCGAAACATCGGCGAAAAATGAAAACGGTGTTTTTCTATACTACCTCATTCTTGACCTCTCCTCAAGACTTCAATAAATTAAAAACACACATTTTGGTTTTTTTTACGTATCTTTTTAGTACAAGTAATAAAACTACTATCTGTACACAAATGTATGGATATAAGATAAGATTTGATCATGTTTAATTATACAACTATTGCTTCTGTTTCCGAGTTAGTTTCTGGGTTGTCAGAATCATTTCATCATTCAGATTTTTCTACTCTCATGTCATAGATTATCAATAAATGTCTAAAAATTTAATTTAAATTTTTTAACGAGGGTTCGCAACAGCAGAGGTCATATAAACCCTCAGGGTGCAGGAGTTTTTGAAAAATTCCATTTGTAAGTATGTCGGGCTCGAATTCAGGGCCGCTGGATTCGAACCCGGGACCTTTACCTTACAGTGTACCTAAACCGTTGCGGCCACCGACGCCCCCATATATTTAATTATTGTCATTAAAAAAATTAAAATTTTCCATAATTAACTTATAATGAAAATCGCGATTTAAACAAAAATCAGAGTGCCACGTTTAATTATAGTTGAAAATATCGATTTACAACCAGATTGTGATTATACTTCGTAAGTTAATCTGTTCCACTTATATTTCGTCCAAAAATCGATAATGTTAATGTTATATTTCGTGCCTTTTGGACAAATTCACTCTTTTTTAAAACAGAGTTTTATCAAAAGACAAATCTCAAAAACTGGTCAAATCTTCAGAGATAAATTAAACAATAAGTGAAACAAGTACAGCGATTGGTCCCGAATGATTTTTCGTAGAAAGCCACCAAATAGATCTTAGAGAGGTTTCGTGGTGGGGGTTGAGACGCTGAGTTTGTTTGACGGGACCTCAGTCAGTGTTCTGACCCAGTGTGTGACACGATATACGAGCCTTCATCGTCTAAGTAAGTCGTTAATTTGCATTAATAATTCACCCTCTTAATATTTATTCCTTCCTTGCATTATTAACAACAATTAATTTCTCACATATTTAAATTTAGGGTTTGCAAGTGAAAGTAAACGCATAAAAACAAATTGGCGTTAAAAGAAATTTGGCTTTATAATTTTTAAAACAAGAAGATGCCATTCGAGGACTTACAATTTTTTCGTTTTGTTTTGTATAACATTAATATACACGAAGCGTGTCATACTCAAATTTACTGGCCAAAAGGCGATACTTTATTCATTTTTTAACCTTACTTAAAGACCTAATAAGATAGGATTTTCCCGAAAGATAAGACGGTTTACGCTGTTACAACAAACAATTTACAGTTTTTCGTGACGGCAAACACATGCGATGAGGTTCTTTACGTAATAATTAGAAAACCGGCTTTGGAACACATCGGAGGGAAAGCAAAGTAGCATGAGTTTACATTCCGGTGGTACAAAGAGCCCATATGGTGTTAAAATTACATAGTTATTAACTCTAATTTACGTAAATTATCAACGCCAATTTTTTTAAATTCTGCTGTCTTGTTTACGAGGATTCCCAATCAGTAATATTTTGAAAAGCTGATTTTTTTTTCTTTCGAAAGTGCTCATATCAGTTTAGCATGTAACAGAAAATCGTTCAAATAAACGAATTCAAAAATAACAACCATGACATTCTTGTTTATTTTTAAATATTAAAAAAAAATCCTTGTTTATGTACTCTATGAGCTATAGCTAACTATGATTGTCATAGGGCATAGTATTTACATACACTCTGATCTGCACATGCACACACATGTGTTAAGCTGAGATCATCACTTCTCGCAGAGCACGGGAAATTCCAGCGTCTGTAATTTACTGTATAAATTACCGACAGGCTTCGAGAATCACCACGGGTTTTAGCAATCTCCTCAGGCCTCGGTCGTCCAGCTGACGATGTATAGCTAAGTAATTTCTGCACCCATAGCATACAGTTCCTCAATCCAAGCCATTCACACTCTCATTCACTCACTCTTAAATACATTAATTCCCATTTACAGTCTTTTAACAAATTCCTGTAACACCTTTACACCTATTTTATTACTATACTAATTGATGGTTGACTCAATATCCCGCCATGAACCTTTTAACACTACATATTCACGCGAATGAATACATTCACTCTCAATACACAGTTTTGTATACTATCTGCCCTATATACAATAAAACAGCCCCGTTTCTTCCAATAATGGAAACAGGATTCAGATACTCGCTGCTGCGGTCAAGCCCGATTCTCATATCGTGTGGCATTCCTACATGCTCCCTATATAGAGCAAAGCTTTCAATTAGATGGGAAACATCAAGCTTTCCTTATATGACGGACACAATATCGGTCCTTGGCTCAAAAATAAGTGTCCGTGTGTCAACCTCGCATGGCCTATACATAATCGGATGAGGATCCTCCGGGGTCCAACTATCTACAGTGCTCTTGATACGTGAAAGCTTGAAAGCTTTTTTGCCGACCCGGTCCACCGTCACTATCACCTTGTTTTAACCATAACAACAAAAATAGTATTAATATTTTAATTATTTTAATAATATAATAAACAAAGAAAAATATTTAACAGCTACTTCAGTTTGCAACAGTTCCTCTCTGATGAAGCGCGCAATGCCGAAACGCTTATGAGTTCAACAAACCCGCGAGTGAAGGTTCGCCCAATAAGTGACCCAGTGCCGATTCAGCAAAATAAAAATATAATTATTCTAAACATCTCTATTAGTTCAATAATAGAAGACAAATTCATAAGAATTTTTATTAGTAAAAACAAAATAGATCATAACGTTTTTGACATATTTTCCAAAGAAGTTTAAATGTCGCATTGACGAGTTGGCATCAAAGTTATGCCCTTATATAGTTGATGCAAATCAAATTTGCATTAATAACGGAATCGATAATAATATTTTTAAGTTTTCCCCAATTTTATACTTACAAAACTAAATGTATAAACATTAAAACAAATTAATGGCCAAGTTGTAAGTTCTTTTGATGACACAATGTAACTTTCAAATATCAGTACAGAATTTAAAAAAAAACATTTTTGTGTCTATTAAGTAAAGATTAGATGACTTAAGTTACATAAAATCAAAATCGATAACCTTTGTGCTCTTTCTGTTTGACAATAAAAAGGAAAATTCAAATCATTAAGTTTTAAATTATAAATGAAATCAGTTAAATGTTAATAAATATAAAGTAGCAGCAATGCTCGGTTTATTTGAGGTTCGAAAATATTGGCCAAGTTTTAAGTTTACTATTTCTGTAAACTGAAATATTGGACATGTTTTTAAGTTCCGCTCGAAAATATTGGACGTGTTATTAAGTTCCGCTCGAAAATATTGGACGTGTTTTTAAGTTCCGCTCGGAAATATTGGTCATGTTTTTAAATTCCGCTCGGAAATATTGGACATGTTTTTAAGTTCCGCTCGGAAATATTGGACATGTTTTTAAGTTCCGCTCGGAAATATTGAACCGTTTTTAAGTTCCTTTAAAAAACAGTTCCTTTATTAACAATTCATATAAATAAGGTTTGTGTGAAAAATATCGGCTTAATAGAATAAATAAAATAAACAAAAATAATCCACTTTTTCTCTTATAGTTAAGTTTTGTCCAAAGTTTCGAATTATTACTACACAGATTTTGTATTACTAGTGTAAAGAGAAGGGAAACTGCTCTCTGTTCCTGTCAGGCCTTTAATTTCCAACTAAAAATTAACCATCATGTTTTACGTTCTTTTGACAAAGTTAAATTCGGGTTTACTAAGTTATTATAAATAATTCCTCAAATTGTCAATATGACGAGTAGTGTAGAGTAGTAAAGGTTTTAGAAGATTTGCATTGTAAAGATTTTGGCGAGTCACTTTTTTCCTTATGTACATGCAAATCGACCAAGTTGATATACAGGGCAAAATGGCATTTCGTGAAATTTAATTTATTTAAATTAAGATATCGGTTAAAGGTGAACAAAAGAACTCGAGTCGACCTTTGAATTTAAATTTGTGTAATATTTGTTTTCAGTTTTTCTTTTTTGACGTCACTCGGAGATTGCATTGAATGACGCTTCATTATACTTTTGCTTCATGGAGCCGATGAAAAGTATCGGGACGAACCCGACCGTCCAAAGAGGAACAATCGAGTACAATAGCTATTTGGGGTCGAGAAGAAAGTGAAATCTTTTCTTATCGAATTGTACTTTGTATCAAGTACTACGCTATCAAAAGCCATTGTCTCAGAACGTGTCATTATCTATCCGTGTCAACATTTTTGTCAAATACGACTTGCCGTTACATTAACCATGCCCACTTGAACTACCTGACCGGTTCGCTTTTTGTACCGAGGAATAAACGTTTTTTTCTTCTCATTCGTGACCGTCAAAAATCACTTTTTGAGTGTTTGGATTACCGAATAAAGCCGATAACAGGGATCAAGCAGGTCGAATTTCGAGCCCTCTTTAAAACGTGTGCGGGATGGATTGTACATACTCGAAACGTGTATATTTATAAATAAAATTGTCCAAGTAAAGTGAGTAAATTTAAAAGATCTGCTGTGACGCATTGGCACATCACTAACAATACAGAATTTTTAAGTAACAGTGTACCAATTTCATAACTGTGGGCATGTAGTCACAAAACTGTTTGTATATATTTTTCGAACTACGAAAATGAAAACTTATGTTTTTTACTTAACAGAGGAAGAGGGAGGGACTATTGAGAGAAATAAGGAAAGAGAGATAGATAGATAGATAGATAGATAGATANAGAGAGAGAGAGAGAGAGAGAGAGAGAGAGAGAGAGCAGAAAAAATAGAAACTGAGAAATATACAACAAAGATACATGATACTACTATGTATACCATACGTATACCAATAAGATAGGTACTATACAAGGTGACGTTTTGTGGCCAGAATGAATTTCTCTTGTACCAATAACTGCTATCAAATAAACAAAAAATTCGAGTTCAATACTTTTTACCTTTTTTGAAATAAAATTATACAGGGTACCTCAGGCCCAGTTCAACTTCAAAATTTGAAATACGACCCTTTACATACTGACACATCATTTTAAAGGATGTTATAGATGAAAACAATGGTGCAGTCGCAGTTTATCCTAGTTAAAACATGACAAAGTTATGGCAAAAAGAAACCGACAGAGTAATTTCAGCGAGAAGCTGAATATTTTACTGTATTTTCGGAAAAATCCGAATTCCTCTTTCCGAAATGTTGTAAGGGTTATAGGTTTTTCAAAAAGTAAAATGTACTTGTACGAGCATGAGACGTATCGCTCTCATCTTGCCCAGGGACTTCGATTATGACAGGAATCTAACGTTCCTTGCACAAATGTAGATTTGGGAAGCTGAAGAATACATAAAATCTCCATCCTATGGACTGCTGAACCCATGTTCATCTTGTTATAAGGGCAATACTAAACCGTTGGAATTTTCGAACTTGGGCAGAGGAAATTCCGAGAATTTCGTACTCTTGTCATCATCAGGTGACACAGTTTAAACGTTTGGTTATGGCCCTCTCCGAATGAACTTAATTGGGCCTTATTTCTAAAAATAATGTAAGTGGTGCTCATTTCCTCAATTTTTTGAGGGAGGTTTTCCCAACACTATTCCTCTGCAAAAACGATAAAGAATAATTCTCCAGGTTGATGGATGTCCCGAACACAATTCTTTGCAGGTGAGACGTTATTTGAATCGCCACTTCCGGGACCTGATGGTTGGCATCCTCGGTCACCGATTTAACCTCACTTGACTATTTTCTGTGGGACCATTTCAAAAACAGTGTCTACGGCAATCATAATCCAGCAACTCAGTTGAAGAACTGGCAAAGGATAGAAAATGCTTGTCAATCCTTCTCCCTTTACTCTATCGCTCTGAGCAACGGTGAAGAGTGGTTATAAAGAGAAAATTGTTGCATCTTTACATAAGGCAGGCAGTTCGAACAGGAAATGTGGTTAATAAATAGCAAACCAAATGACTGGTTTTTTTCAAGCTTTTTGCCACAACTTTGTAATTTTTTTATCAATTTAAAATCCAATTGCATCATTGTTTTCAGCGTAAAAAATCCTTTAAAACGATGTCAGGATACATAGAGTCGTACTCGAAATTTTGAAGTTGAACTGGGCCTGAGCTAATCTGTACAATTTTTCTTCCAAAGAAAACACAAATTTGAAACTAACTAAAAAACATTGAACACTTTTTTTATATCCATTGGTCCAAGAGAAATTCAACCGGTTCGTCTACAAAGGACACCCTGTATATTGTAAACCTCAATTACGGTTTTAATGTATTCGTTAATTTTAAATTCAACGTTCAAATGAATGTAAAATAATTTATTTATTCAAGTGTTCATTGTCCTGGCTGTAATTAACCGATATGGATTGTAAATAAATAATTAATTGCAATATTAATAATTGGATTAAGTAATTATGTAATTGTGCTATCAAATCAGAAACCAATATGATGCGTCCAAATTTTGTTCTTGTCAGTAAATAACAAAATACGGAAAAGCCCAAATCAAAAGGAGAAAATACGCGGACCACGATTAATTATTTGAAAACTCGCAGATCGAAAAATTCAAAAAGTACACAAAAATTGACAAGTTTTAAAATATAGTAAAAACTGTCGAATTCGGCTCATTCATTGTACATTCTTTGGTTTCTTTTTGATTAATTATGTTGCCTATTTTTTCTCCCTAGTCTAGAAGATGAAATGTGTTGGAAGAACACGTCTTAGATTAGTTCTGAGGAAATTTAGTTAGCAACAAATGAAGAATTCAATTCTCTCATTGTAAATTTAAAAATCATTTAAAAAGTTTATTTGTCGCCGGGTACTTTTGTTTTTTCCTAGTTGGGCTCATTTTGTCGATTTCGTGTCAAGTGTTTCCTTTAGCTGTTGATCGTTCGTAATTTGTTTATCCGTCTAGTATTAATGGTCCTTTTAAAATTCTTAACTACCTTTTTAATCTTTTCTTAATCGTTCTTTTTTTGTCATAAATTATAATGATTTTTCTCTATTTTATTATAACGTCCAGGCGATTTGTTATGACTTTGGGTATTTTATGCTTTTTTGACATAGATTTGTGCATGTTTGTCATTGAGCTTGTCGAATGCCTAAAGATAATGTTGTTTTCTGTCTCAAGGTGGTGAAAGTTATGTTTTTATAGAACGGTTTAATGTTTCTTATTTAAAACTACTACGGCAGACGTATATTTATTTAATGTCTTCATTGTTGCGAAAATCAATTGTTAAACGAATTGTTTGTTTTCACTCGAAATCTTAAGACGGTTATGTTTCTATTACTTAATGATTTTCCGAGGTTTTGGTGAATTTTCTTTCAATTTTCTTTCAAACGATCATAATTAAATAAATTTTATTAAAACTCTTTAACATGAATTTCTGATCTCGTTTAATTTGGTTTACATTAAAATAAATCGTTGTAATTAATGTAACAATAAAAAACATACTTTGATATGAACCACAAAATAGCGCTCTGGTTTAATTGTCTTTGAGTGTAAATCAACAGGCAGACAAACAGAGAAATATGTACACTAAGTGCCATTTAATAGATACATAGATTTTATATATATATATATATATATAGAGAGAGAGAGAGAGAGAGAGAGAGAGAGAGATGGTGAGGGGGAAGAGGAAGGAGGAAGTGAGAAGGAAGGACTGATTGAGAGAGTCTAAAATATATAGGTTTTTCAGAAAAAGATGATGATGATGATGATAGTACTAGGAAGTGGGTGTTTTTGTGCCCCAAGCACTGCACTTGTGTTGTACTTTCTCTCTTCCTTAGCTCTTACAAACGACTCGATCTTTCGTTTAAGAAGTACTACGTCATTGACTGTCATTGGTTCAATTCCTTTCACTGGGTTTTCTTTGTATCCCACGTTTTGCCTCCGTCGAGCGGTTGCATTCGAAGATGATATGGGTGTCTGTTTCATCTTCTTCATTGCATTCCTACAAATGCGGTTATCATTCTGAACGTGTTTTCTAAGATGTCTGTGACCGGTATATAGTCGTGTTAATCTTCTGAGTTAGACATCACTAACAGTAACAATGAGTTCACTAGTTTTCGTGGTCCGCTTGACCAATTAATATCTTTCAATTAAAGGGTTTTTAGTTGAGATAAAAAAAGTCAGTGTCACGAGCGGGATTCGAAACCCTGAAAAAAACCTTAATTAATTGAAAAATATTAACCGGTCAAGCGGACCACGAAAACAGCCATTTGCCTACCCCATCTTAAGAGGTAATAATTTTTGCCTCTATTACACTCGGAGAGAAATCAAGCAAAAGTTACGTTTGACAATGTTTTACTGTTTTCAGGGCGGGACTTGAACGTTCTTCATTCTGCCTGAAACTGACTTTTCAGTTTTTTTAAATCCCATACTTCCATTATTGTCGCTTGTCGTGCAAGCTTGAAAATGTTTCCTCAACCGCATTTGCTTCATACAAACGGAAAACCGGTTGTGGATACTTAACCGGTACTAAGTGTTTTTTCATGAGGAAAACGCCCCAGTGTCATGTTGGTAATTTGAAGTCAAGTTTAATGTCAAGGCAATACCAAGGGAAAAAAAGAATTAAAACAAAACGATACAACCTTTTAATTATCCTAGTGCAAATGGTTCTTGTTTTCCTCGGACCTTGAAAATAACAATTTCTATTGTCAACTCGTAATCAAACAACATTAATGGTTGTAAGGATCAAGGTAAATATAACAATTAAATAAATAAATGGTTATTTATGATTATTTAAATGTAAATATTTAAATGTTCAATACATTTGAACAAACAAAACATTAAAGCTATGGTTTTTAGATATAAATTTTTTTTATTACATTAAAATTTTCAAAAAAGTATTTAGTATAGATCTAGAATTGGGATGTGATGGGTAAATTTATTTTGGAATTTTCCCAGATGTCAGAAAATTTATAAGTCAATTTTGTAAGCGTTCGAATCGATTCTATTCATTCTATGTATTCTTTACAAAATATAAAAAGCTCATTATATAAAAGATTTCAAAATTATATAAGCTAATAATATAAAAAGCTATTGATAATTTCATTCATCACTGTTATATATTGTAGGAATTGACAGAAGCTAGATTTTCCCCCTTTTCGCATCCGTATCACGAGCCGAGGAAGTGTCCGTTAGCTGGAAATAGCGGCGACCGCAATTTTCGATACAGGGAAGCGCAAAGGGTAAACGATTAAAGAAATAATCTCGTTTTTTAGCCTTTTCGATTTACTCTGTGTACGTTTTCCGTTTGTTCGGGATCTGTTTGTCCCTGTGACTAAGGTTCATCCGCGATAATGCTCGCGTCATCGCTGAACAAAAAAAGATAAACCCGATTAATTTAGCTTCGAGGACTAATTGAGACTGAACTTTGGATTGTTGGACATTCGCATTGCAATTTGAAAGAGAAAGAGAGAGATTGTGTGTAGGAGGGAGATAAAAACTCAAACACACTTGACAGAGTTCTTATAAACAAGAATTATTTTTCACTCGACAAGTTCGACATAATAGATAACTTTTTTATTATGAAATTTTCACAATGTAAGCTCAACTTCATTTGTATTTTAATCCATATATGTTTAGCGGTCATAATTGACGATATTAATTATTCCATTAATCAACAAAGACCTTAGATAATAAGAATAATTATTTTAAATTCATTTTTATTTTTAAACTTCAACATTATTAAAACTTGTAATGCAGTAAAGAAAAATGGATAAACGAGGGAAATCTCCACTGTAAAGATTTACAATTGATTTTACTTCCCTCTATTGTACATATCGTGTATCTTTCTTTATCTTTATTGAACTTATTCTTTTGTTAATTGGAATTACAAAAATTTGATTTGTCCAGCTTAATCTAATGCTAAGAAAAGACAAGTCAATTGTTAAAGAGATAAAAGTTATCGAGATGTTTCATGAAACCAAGAGGCCAGATAACTACACCCTGAGAAAAGACAATAAAAGTACATCGTTAAACATTTCAACTATCGTGTTTATAGAACGGAAGGTCTTACAGATCAAGTTTAAACATTTGATTTAATTTTTAGTTTTTTTAATATTGTCAAAAATATTAGAATTACATTACACTGGAGAACAGAGTTTTTTTCCACTTGTGGAAATTCGATTTTGCTGTGCAGCTCCTTCGTTCCATTATCTCTGCTATAAACTGACCTTCAGTCCGCTATCAAACGAGAAAAAACGTTTATCTATTCTTTAGAACCTAAAAGTGAAAAAACCGCATTTGGCACATCAGGCCTTTACGAAAATAAGTCATGGACAAAACCAATTAGCTTTTAAAAGGGAAAAATAACTTTAAAATTGAATTTCTTATTCACATAAACATTAAGACCTGGAAATCTCCAAGGTAAGTTTATTTGCACCTGTATATACATTTTGTGACATAGTAAATGTTAACAACAAACTAATTCCGTATCATTGATCCTTGACTATGACGTACGTTTCAAGGTTTAGTTAAACCAACAACCAATCTTACATAAAGATTAATTAATTGAAAGAAGTTATTTGGTCAATCGGACCACGAAATATAATGGGTTTAGTTAAACATTTTTCGCTTTCATTATCAACATAAATAAAACTTTATATTATATTTCATTTGTGGAACTGTCTTTGTGAAATGGACCTATGAATAATTTTTTAAAATCTAGTGAGAAAGGTCAATCAAAATCTTCGTTTGAACCTTCGATTACATAAACCTTTTAAACTTCACCAGGAACTTTTGTATGATTAAAAAACTTTATGCCACTTGTAATCGTTTTATTATTGGCACAGTTGGAACTCTGGAGTAATCACTTTCCTCCACATATATACCATACCGTTCTATGATTAAAAAAGTTATGCCTTAAATTTGATCATCTTTTTGCTATTTGACTTGGGTCAGTCTTTTCTAGACTCATATAATGATATGGTATGATGATGTATAATGATGAGAATAATTTTTAGTGATGTATGCATTTGTCATGCATCAATGTGTACTGTTAGATAATTTAATCATTCCTATAAGTTTGTATGTATTGTATTGAGCATTATTGAAATTATTTACTTTTAAACATGTATTTCTTAAACCTGAAAAGGACTTTTCTATTGATAAAAGCATCTCTTGTGATCTTTTAATGCTTATTGGATTCAAAGAGAAAGTAAAAACTTTCGTTCCGCTTAGTTTCGCTTAATACGAATTTTATCCATTTTATTATTGGAATTTTTATTTATTCAGTGGATAAAAAACGAAGCTGAGATTACAAAAGCATTTTGGTTAGAGATCACAAATTTTTGGTATAAATATTACTATTTGACTAAATTATACAAAGAAATTAAAAGAAAGATTCTTGATAAAACGTTTATTTTTNCTTAGTTAAGAAGAAAAAGTTGTTGATAGATTTGCCGGATTTCACAGGGTTCTTTGGGTTATGACTCAAAACGTTCCATGAATAGCTATGACAGGAACAAAGAAATAAGAAAAACTGTGATCGTATAATTTCTCCTGGATAAAAAACGGAGCTGAGATTACAAAAGCATTTTGGTTAGAGATCACAAATTTTTGGTATAAATATTACTATTTGACTAAATTATACAAAGAAATTAAAAGAAAGATTCTTGATAAAACGTTTATTTTTCATGATTCTTTCTGAATGAAAAAGTGAAATAAAAATGCAGTTAGGTCAACCAAATTTTGTTGATTATTTTGGCTCTGACTCTTTATGGTTTTTTCGTCCATTGTAATGGTTTTATTATATATATTGTTCTATCGGAAATCACTCCATAACATAAAACATAAATAATTTAAAAGTGCATTTACACCATCTCTCCCAATACTTATTTGGTCATTATTAGCTGTATGATGTAATATACATAATACGTACGCACGCACACGCACACGCACACGCACACACACACACACANAGCATTTTGGTTAGAGATCACAAATTTTTGGTATAAATATTACTATTTGACTAAATTATACAAAGAAATTAAAAGAAAGATTCTTGATAAAACGTTTATTTTTTTTTTTTTATTCAGTACAATTTTTCACATTTTCTTTTATTCTATTGTATATTTTACGTTGGTAAAACTAAGCGCAGATAAAAGCCCAAACCAGGAAAGATATTGCTAATCTTTCAAATTAATTTCCCCCAACCTTCCCCAAAAACGGGCTTTAACATTTTTGGTTAATAAAATATGTACAGAAATAAGTGAAAAACGTGATTTAAACCACCGGATTTTGCTGATTACAATGGATTTAATTTTATTCAGGATCGTTATGATTCAATAAAATATTTATGTGCTTTCGAAAATTGTACTTGAACGTTTCACGTTCAGCTAGAAGAAAAGCTTCATTATTGCCTTTGAATGCAGCCAATTTCGCATTTTTCTTTGGTTCTCAGATGTTCCCTTATTTTTTTCGGATCGATGTTACCAGCAAATCAAACAGTATTTCAAGCGGGAATCACAATCTTCGTTCAGATAGAGTAGACACCAACCAAACAGAAAATTTTCCCTTTTTCTCTCCTGACAATACATCTTTATCACGACCCAAAACATCGGCACACGTGGATTTGTCAGTTATTGCTAACCATGTTGTATAGTGACACATGGGAAACACAAACAAAGCCGTAAAAATGCATCTTAATTTTCACTTTTATTTAGAATCTTTGTTAATTAAATATTTAAATATCTCCCAAAATAATATTTGTTTAATGGACAGCTATAAGAAAAACTTTATTACTGGCTTTGGATCCACCTATTTCGTAATTTCCTTAGGGTTTCTAGACATTGGCGTATTGTTTTCGGGTTGACATTAACATCAAAATATTATTATTTTTATATAAAGAAAAGCTAGTGGTAGAAAATTGTGTGTTAAACGAAAAGTGTTTTCCTGGATAAAATGATCGTCAAAGTTGTATTAACGGCTTCACATACACACATACACAAACCGACTTTGGTTAGGGGTAATACTTCAGTCGCGCATTTCTCCTTAGGCCCGGCACATTCAGAAATTTCATTACGTAAACTTCACTTTGTTGATTGTTCTTAGATTCATTTTTGTATTGAGTATATTTAATATTTAAAGCTTTTCCTTTATAAATATCAGAAAAAATTATATAGTTTGAAAATCTACGTTCTGTAGATAATAACGCTAAGGCGGGCTTACGAGCTCTATTGAAATATTGTAGATTTATTCAAGACCAAATAAGATATACCGTAAATCAAACATGTATCCTTTAATCTTATTTATTTTATTTCACGAGCACTTTAACACTTCATCATTCTCACCAATCTACGGTGGCTCTTTTATGTTCACTTTTTAACAATAATGCTGAGTAACCACTTGGGAAAATGTTCCCAGTTTGCTTAAATCGCATTTAAACGAAAACATTTCACTTTCCTTGCATAAAAAGCCTAAATGGGCAAGTTTGTATTAGTGTTCACTCAGTATTGTATGCAAATTGTTTAAAAAAAATTTTAAAAAAAATTCTAGATTAGCAGATCAATGCCTACAGTAACGATTGTTTATGTTTATCAAAAATATTGTATGTTATTTAACTCCCAGATGATCTCCCTGTTCTATATGACGAGGTCAACACATTTTTTATCCGGCCTACAACAATTTCGATTGATTTATTACCCTGCGTATCAGCGTAAAAGGAGGGGAAAATATAGATACTACACATCCCCTTGAGCGAAATTTCTTCCGGATTTTTTGACATATACTGCGTAGTGTTTGCCTGAAGCTGAATGTCTGGAAATGATAGTCTGGCGTGAGTCGAAATAAAAGGAGATATCGGCGAATGAGCGGACCATTGACGCAGGTTGCTAAGAAGGACAATTATGTTGTTGACCTTCCATAAAATGTAATTATATTCGTCATAGGGCGTGATTCACCTTTTAACATACAAAATTCGCTTTTTAAACCCGGAAAATTGATGTACATGCATCTTTGCTAATTACGGCCTTGTTTCTTTCTCCGATGTGTCATTACACATCATGACTGGCAAATAATTGAAAAGCTATGGGCCTTCGTATGAGACGAGAATTATTTTGCTGTCATAAGTTGTATAAATTTATTAGAATTGATTTTTTTTGTTTTTAATTTTATAAAAGGTAATATTATGCAAATAAAGCTGGGATGAATATTTATTGTCAGGAGCGAAAAAGGGAAGTTCAAAATAGTTGAGATGGTTGGTGTCTTGAGGTCTTAATTGTAGAATATCTGGAGGAAAATCGTGGATTCGGATCCCGCTTGAAATACTTGATACTTTTCATCAAGCTGAACATAAAACGTTCAAATACTATTTTAGAAAGCAAATAAATATTTGATTGAATTACAAACGTCTAGAAGAAAAGTTAGATGCATTATAATTTTTTATTAATGGCATTATAATTTGATTTTATTAATCAATTACATTCAAACCCATTTTTAGGGTAGGTTGCGGAAGATTCATTTGAAAGACTTTCTTGGTCTGAAAAATCGTACTCAAAGGAATAGAAAATTTATGCTATTTTCCTATTTCTTTCTTCCTAGTCATAACTAATGACGGAACGCTTTAAATCATAAGACTTTGTTCATGTCAACTACATAGCCAGTTGCATCTCTCTCTCTCTCTCNTCTCTCTCTCTCTCTCTCTCTCTCTCTCTCTCTCTCTCTCTCTCTCTCTCTCTCTCTCCTCTCTCTCTCTCTCTCTCAAAAATTTGTTATCTCTTGCCAAAATGCTTTCTCAATCTCAGCTCCGTTTATTATCCACTGAATATATGTGAGATAAAATGGATAAAAATCGTATTCGCGATTAATCGCGGAACTAAAGTTTTGCCCACTTTGTCTTGGATTCCTATAAGCAGTGAACGTTCACAGGAGTTTGTTTTCAAATCCAAAGAATTTTAACAATACACAATCATAGAAGAATGATTTAATTATCCAACAGAACAGAATGCTGCATAACCAAGGGATTACAACACTAAAAAATATATAATCTCAGTCTTGAAAAGACTGACCCAAGTTAAATAGCTTTCAAGTTTAAGGAGTTTAAGGAATAACTTTTTTAAACTCAGATGCACTATTCCTCCAGAAAGAGTTCCATCTTGCCCAATAATAAAACGATTGCAAATGGCATAATGTTTTTAATCATCCAAAAATTCCTGGTGTAGTTAATAATGTTAAAAAATTTTAGTTCCTGCATCCAAATCCATCCACACTCTCACTCACTCTTAAATTTTTTACTATTTGTATTTCATTCACTCAGTTAGGATGGTGTAGTACTCTATATTCCTTCATCACCTTTTACTCCATTTATATAACCAACCTAATTGAGGGTCGACTCAATGTTCTGCCATCAACCCTTTTACACTACGCCGATTAATACATTCACACTCATACACGCTAGGTACACAAAACTATCTGTAATGTATACACTCAAACAGTATTTCCTCCAAAAATCGGAACCGGGGAACAAAGCACAATTTTTACATCGCGTGGCACCAATTTTTACATTTTTACCAAGATGTCAATTAGGTGGGGAAACATCGACCATCCTACCGGACGCGGGCTTTGGCTCAAAAGTCCGTTTGTCAACTTCGCATGGCTTATTCTTAATCGGGTGAGGATGATCCTTCTTCTACGAGTCAGTTATACTAAAATCAGTTTTAATTGCATAATAAACACGATCAAACAATATACAAAATAGTATTCCGACCCATCTGGACCTACGGAATAGAACTGTGGGGCTCAATCAAACGCTCCAACTCCCAAATAATCCCAGTCACTGCAGACAAAAATCCTCCGTAAAATCACCAATGCTCCTTACCGTACACACCGACCTCCAAATTTCTTTTGTCAAAGAACTCATATTTTCCCGTAACACAAAATTCCAAAACTCCATAAGTATACACACTAACCCACTTGTTCAACGAATATGCTCCCTACAAAATCCCGCCGGGTCAACACGCCGTATAAATCGCCAGTGGCCACGGGACCTACTTAATTATAACTAGGTTAGGTCGACATTGGGCAACTTATTTTTTTCCGGGTTTCACGCCCGTTTAATTTTTGATGTTATATATTTATGTATATGTGTATATGTAGGCATATGTATATGATTTGTTTACTAATGCTAATTTTGTTAATCTACGTAATAATATCATTTGTTTTAATAATAATCTCGTACAGATAAAAAATTATAATATTGACCAATATTTTAGCCTAGCATGTTCGGTTTTAAGAAGATATGAAAACTGAAAAGGATTAGAAGCAATCAAATGCTCCGTTTTGTATACTAGAGTACATAAAATTTAGCTTTAATAAGTCAAACAATAGTATAAAATGATTCACTAGTTTTCGTGGTCCGCTCGGCCAATTAATATCTTTCAATTTATTAAGGTTTTTAGTTGAGATAAAACTGTCAGTGTCACGAGCGGGATTCGAACCCACGACCTTCGGCTAGATACGCCGCTACTCTACCACTTGAGCTATCGTGACCTTGATCCACTCGGACACTAACTTCCCATCTCAACCCCACCTTTTGTATTATCCCTCCTTTTTTCCATTTCTCAAATGTCGTGTAATCTATTTGATTCTCGGCGGTTTTTAGTTGAGATGGGAAGTTTGTGTCCGAATGGATCGAGGTCACGATAGCTCAAGTTGTAGAGCAGCGGCTTATCTAGCCGAAGATCGTGGGTTCGAATCCCGCTCGTGACACAGATTTTTATCTTAACTAAAAACCTTAATCAATTTGAAAGTATAAAATAAGTCAAACTAGTGTAATGTTCTAAAACATACTAAATTTTAGGTCAAGCGAGAAAGAAAAGAGAGGATATAATTGGATGCCAGAGAAAGGGATTAAGTTTTGTTTTGTCGGTTAATCGCTTGGCATATTTTAATATCATTTAACTTGATAATAAAATCGTTCGTAAGGGCATCTGGCCTTACCTCGGTATCAAATAGAAACGCAACATCGTTGCCCAATTTTCAAGATTCCTCTTACATGTCAGTTTTCCAATCAGTTTTTCTTTAAATATAAAATACATATTTGCCGATAAAAATATTAGATCCGCCAATAAAATATTAGATCATTCGGCAGGCAGTTTTTATTATTATTAGTTATTATTAACTAGTGCGTAATTTTTGGTTTCTGTTTAAAAACAGATAAGGCGGAATGGTTGAGGACGGTGCCATTGAGGAAATACCTCTGAAAACAAGGCCGGCGTTGACTTACACACGGTTGCCGGCGACCGAACCAGTAGAAATTCGCTTTCAGGATCTCCAGTACAGAGCGTCCCTCGGTTTTAGAAAAGGTAAAATGGAAAATTCCTCATTGACTTTAACGTAAGTTTGAAAAAATCTTTTTGTTCGACAGGAACCAAAGAAATCCTTCACAATGTCCACGGAAGGTTTCTGCCTGCACAGCTCATTGCGATCATGGGGCCGTCAGGCGCTGGAAAGTCAACTCTCCTCGATGTACTCTCAGGTTACAGGTCAGCTTTAAATAATATAAAACATATTTACACCGAATACATTTATATTAAGCCTGCTAATTCGTTGGAGTTTCTTTCTTTGTTTACTAATTTCTTTTCCCGTTTCTCTAGCAAAGTTATGATCAGACCAACTAGGGCGGTAACCTACTCACACTCTCTCTCTCTTTTATATCCTAGCCTCCCTGTACCTCACGGCCTCGTCAATTGTGGATAAAATAACACAAATAACGAACACAGCTAAACGTAAAACAAAAACAAGATAAATGTTAGTTATTCGGAAATCGATAGATGCGGTCTGGTGTGATGTAGGTTTCAGAAAAACATTTTCTTTATCGTTTATTGAAATCATCTTCAGGGCCTGGGATTTACAAACATTGTTTAAATTTAACAAATACATGTAGGATGTGGAAAAAAGTGAATTTATACAATGAAAAAAATATTATTTTATATTCAATCAAAGTATTCTTACTCAAAGTGTTTGTTTTCTGCGTGATTGTGCCATTCTAGCGTGTTGTGTTGAAAGTGCCAGTGAAATATTTCTGTTTTATGACACCAGACACCAGACCGCATCTCACGATTTCCGATTAATCATCGACTAACGGTCACTAATCACCACACATTTCCACCTAGAAGAACAAAGAACATGGGATTCTATGAATAAATTTCAACTACATATGGACACGAAGCAAAAAGTATTCTGAAGGACATCACCAATAATGAGAAGAAACTCGCATTGGCTATTAATCAGAGAATCTTTTTGTTGAAATGCAGACAACACAAGGTATTTCCTACTCACATCAAAAACAATTTTAATTTCACAAATGCCACACTAACACAACCCAACACCAGAATTAACATAAAGCCACAATACATTTCAAAAGAAACATTTTACACATAGAAATCACCACGGGCATAAAAAACACTAAGACATTAGCACAAAAATTATACCAATTAAAACTTAGTGCCGGCAACATAGTACCTACAGACATTTTAAAAATTTTTTACAAACATAAAAAAGATGCATACAATTTCCACTTTGACCAAATTAAAAACAAACCCACCAAAAAATTGATCAACTTAATCAACAAACACCTGTTAATGCAAACAAATGGTTTCTAAACCTAACAAAAACATTCCTCCAGAAATCCAGACTACCACTTGGTCCTAAACATTCCATTCGTTACAACAAAACAGATTTTCCAACAGCTAAATTAATTACTGATGTAGACTATGCGGTCCAAAAGTCCACAAAAAGAGAAGAAGAAAAAGACATAACACGATCAAAATGCATTAACACAATAACACATCACTTACAACACCTCACTACAAATCAACACAACATATCTCAACAAACATACACCAAAACCAAACATTTTCTCAAATATAATCCTGACATACTCATTCTTTCTGCTGATAAAACAGTAGCAATCAGCAAAAAACAGTACAAGGAAAAAAATTAACAAAATTATCAACGACACAAACACATACAGCACAATCAAATCAGACCCTACCCCTTCTCTCATCAAACAGATAAACAAAATTCTCCAAGAAACACTTAAACGAAAAGAAATTGACCTATACACCTACAAATCACTTCAAAACAACTCACCAACGCCCCCGAAACTATACGGATCTGTAAAAACACATAAACCTGAACACCCTCTAAGATCCATAATTTCATTTGTAAATTCCCCTAAATATAACATGACAAAATACCTAACCAACATATTCAACAACATCACAGATAACACATATAGCGTAAAAGATTCATTTCATTTAATTAACAAAATTAATATTATTCTCATCACTACTCTCTCATATCCCTAGATGTTTCATCATTGTTAGTTCTAACTAGCTAGTTCATAACAATGGTTCGACACTGCTGTATCAATGGATATTTTACATACAACAATCAATTTTACAAACAACTATTTGGCATAGCCATGGGTAGCAACCATGGGCCCGATACTTGCAGACATAATTATCACATCTATTAAACACAACGTACAAAAAAAAAAAAAAATCTCACTGGCACTCTCAACACGACACGCAAGAATGGCACATTCACGCAGAAAAACTTTAAGTGAGTAGAAATATTTTTATTGAACATATAAAATATTTTTTTGCATTGTATAAATTCACGTTTTTCCACATCCTACATGTATTTGTTAATTTTAAACAATGTTTGTAAATCCCAGGCCCTGAAGATGATCTCAATAAAGATCGAAACGTTGGCACGATAAAGAAAATGTTTTTCTGAAACCTACATCACACCGGACCGCATCTCACGATTTCCGAATAATCACCGACTAACGGTCACTAATCAACACACATAAATATTAGTGTGGTTAGCATTCACACTACCACACAGTACTCGATATACCTATATTCCTAGATATTCGAGGTAAATGGTTGTATGCCCCTCCATTCACGCTAATAAATTGTTTTCACACACTACAATTCATCCACACTATCCAAGAGTACTCGATATTCTTGTATTCAAATATTTCTTGATATTCAGGGTTGTACAACCCTCCATTCACGCTAATAAATTATGTTCACACAACACAATTCGTTCACATCCCTCCACAGTAAACGATATTTCTCGGGGTAATTGGGGATAAGCCCTACATTTATGCTAATAAATTACATTCACTCACAATAAAATAAAATAAATAAGGATACCATGCTCCTTATGGAAATATTTTGATATAACCGCTATAATAATGTTCTAATTTAAAAAAATATCATCGTAGTGTTTTATTAAAAGTTAATTCTTTCAAAACTGTCAGATTAATAAACAATTTTCAAATAGCGCATTAATATCTAAACTAATAGCTTGTCATTTCTGATCATTTTTAGTCTGCTTATCATCGCCATTTTGATCTGTACATAATCAAAATTATTAATGTTTTACCTCTAGACCCAAATATATTTTCGCCTTCAAAAAAACAAAAATAAATAAATAAATAAATAAAAATAAAACAATGCCTCGTCTTCTGATGAAATTTAAGCACTAAAAAAGTTTTAAATTATTTTAACACAGGTTACATTCCGTCATGCTTAAATTCTATTGACTGGTAATTTTGTTTTGATTTTAAAAGCTTAACTGACTCAATGACTCGACTAATCCATCCATTTAAAACCAACTCATATATTTATTTTATTAGAATGAGATAATAATAGAAGAGATACATAATAAGAATAGAACGGAAAGATCAATGCAATTTCTAAAGGCATTCTCATCCATAACTGATTAACAGAACATTTCGAAATATGTACGCTTAAATGTGTTTATGATATGATCTCTTAATCAATTAGGGTACTTGGTTTAACGACCCCATTGTTTTTAAAGATTTCCTGAGAATCCATTTGCATAAATTGTATTCTTTCTTCTGAAAAAAGACTGTAAGCGTGTGACGTGGGTGCATATGAACTCTATGTAATTTCAGTAATGAAATGTTACTACTTTGTCCCAGGATATCGTTTGCTATCTTATCTTCTTTCCTTTTATTTGGCAACTGACCGGATATTTTTTGACTGAATGTTGTTCCTTTCGCTATTCCACTGCAATTTATTTATTTTTGAAAATCACTAATTGCTTAATAAACAAGCTCACCATCAATAATAAAAGCATATCCATTAGTAAAAACATTAAAAAATGTACAAAACTGTCAAATTAAATCTGTCAACTATTAAATTTAAATACGTAAATTAATGACGATGAAGGATAATTTATATTTTAAACAGTCTAAACAAAATTTGTTGTGTTTAATCATAAATTGAAACAAGCTACTGTATAAATTGAAGGTGAACCCTTGTGAACAATAAAAAATATATTTAAAAGTACGCAAAAGAATTCTGTTAGTTATCTTATAGATAAAATTGTGCAATTGATAATAGCTCTTGGATATTACGTCAGTTCTTAGTTAAATTACACAAAACATTAATTTGAACCGTGATATCTTCTCCATGGACCACTTATCCAAGCAATACAAGATATAATTAGTTAAATAAATAAACAAAGAAAAGAAGTCTTTATTGCTTAGATTCCGGACCATGTAGGCATAGGAGGTAATGAGAATGCCGACCGAGCTGGCAAACGAGCAGCAACTATGCCATAGACCCGGAGACTCCCGTTACCCCGGTGGACGCCAAATATTGTCATAACTTTATGCTGGGAAGATTGGCAGGAACGCTGGATCCTAATGACCGACAAATTAAAACAAGTGAAACTGTCGGTCAACCAAGGTACATACAGAAGATGGATAAAAAAACACTAGTATTGACTCGACTGCGAATAGACCACACTAGACAGATGCATAGACATCTCATAATTTACAAAAGGCCATGGAAATATCCCCTGTGCTGCGCACAAGTAATCGTTAAATATATACTGCGAACAAATGGCGCCGCACAGAATGTGTGGCCTTTCATCAGAAGTATTAAAACACAGCAGTGACGGCAGCAAAAAGTTGATCGAATACCTGAACCGAATAAATGCATATTGTCACATTTGATGCTTTCCCCACACACGTGGTTTTCTTATCTGAAATATGAGTGTTGAGTGTGTTGTGGCGGAATATAGTGCCCACAGACCCACCAACTAGGTTAAGATTTTTCTGTGTTTGTTTTGAGTTCTTGAATGAATGTATTATTAGCGTGAATGAATGTGTATGTGAGGGTGGGCTTGCAGTGAAATATCGAGTACCCCCACACACATAACTAGGTTAGCTTTAGTTTAGGTATTTTTAGAGGTAAATGGGGGGGGGAGTATACATTCATGGGCGAAATATTATTGCCCCACTAGCTGCCCATTTTTTAGCTGCACTATGGTATAATAATCAGTATGACTTTACTTATTAGCGGGAATGAGGGCAGGCCTTCAGCAGAATGTCGAGTACCCGAAACCCTCCAAACTAAGGTGTGTGGATACGCACCAGTTTTTAGAAACTTTTTACCACGCGTATGGTGGCTAAATATGAGTTAAAATCTAGTCCTAGACGTTTCGAAAGACCGCCAGGTCCTAAGGGAGAGCTAATTCTTTTAGTTTTCAAAAAAAAAAAAAAAAAACTCGAGGTGCTGACAATAGCCCTCGTAGATAGTCGGCTGGGAAAAAACCGCATCGATAGGTCAAATAACGAAAGTAGGGAGTCGAACAGTTATTAATGTATTTTACTCCTTTATTACTATATTTTTTATGTGTAAGTTTTAGGATATGTTAATTAAGTCTGTTTAATTTAGGATAACGGGTGTCAGAGGAATTGTGACAGTAAACGGCCGAGAAAGGGATCTTGACGAGTTCCGAAGGGTCTCCTGCTACATCACGCAGGACGACAGACTCCAGCTGCTTCTAACAGTGAAGGAGAACATGAAAGTGGCCGCAGATCTCAAGTTTACTGCCAAGTACACCGAGGAAGAAAAATGGGCCATTGTGAGTAAAATGGAATCGGAAAAAGCTAAGATTTTTACAATACTCCTTTGCAGATAGACGAAATATTAAAAATGCTAGGCCTTTACGAATGCAGCAAGACGAGAGCGGGCCAGCTCTCCGGAGGACAAAAGAAACGGCTATCAATAGCCCTCGAGCTAGTCAATAATCCTCTGGTCATGTTCCTCGACGAGCCGACGACGTGAGTCCACAAGTTAAGAAAATTGGTTTAAAAGGAATAATGTTTTTTGTCTATATTTTCAGCGGCCTCGACAGTGCCTCTTGTCTTCTTTGCATAAAACTAATGAAGCAGCTAGTGGCACAGGGGAGGACTGTCGTTTGCACAATTCACCAGCCGAGCGCATCTCTATTTCAAAATTTTGACCACGTCTACGTTTTGGCGGAGGGCGAGTGTCTTTACCAAGGGTCGTCGACAAACTTAGTGCCTTATTTGGAACACATGAAACTCCCTTGTCCAAAATACCACAATCCGGCCGATTTCGGTAATGATACTAATTATATAAATTTGGCGTATTTTTCTTAATTTTGAAGCCTGGCTGGATTGCCTACGAGGGTACTGATCATCTCTCGGTCCGTTTCTTCTCCCTGTTTACCCTCAGTCAGGCGCCTTATGACTGGACAAGAGTTCAACACACAGACAGAAAATTAGCTCCTAGATGATGAATAACAAAACAATAACTGCTGATAAAGTATTGATTTCATTCATGAGGGGTTTCTTATGATTATGGCAAGTTGTTGATATTTTTTGAAGTAGCATGCTTTCCTAACATATTTCTGTTGTGGGCTGATCAACCAGTTGAGGTATATTGTAGAATGTTGGGATCAGGTCTAAGGTAAATAAGTACAAGGGCGACTTTCCGAGCTTTCAGTATATTATAATACCTTCATCAGGGCAACATATAACAACATAGGTGTCTGCCCTGATGCAGGTTTTGTCATAAATTAATTAAGGTTTTAGTTGAGATAAAAAAGTCAGTGTCACGAGCGGGATTCGAACCCACGATCTTTGGCTAGATACGCCGCTGCTCTACCATTTGAGCTATCGTGACCTCGATCCACTTGGACACTAACCTTCCCATCTCAACCCCACCTTTTTGAATTTTCCCTCCTTTTTGCCATTTTTCAAACGTCGTGTAATCTATTTGATTCTCGGCGACAAATGAAATGGCCACGGAGAGTTTTAGTGAGGTATACTTCATTTAAACTTATTAAATTCATTAGTTTCGTGGTCCGCTTGACCAATTAATATCTTTCTATTAATTAAGGTTTTTAGTTGAGATAAAAATGGCAAAAAGGAGGGAAAATTCAAAAAGGTGGTGTTGAGACGGGAAGTTAGTGTCCGAGTGGATCAAGATTACGATAGCTCAAGTGGTAGAGCAGCGGCGTATCTAGCCGAAGATCGTGGGTTCGAATCCCGCTCGTGTCACTGACTTTTTTATCTCAACTAAAAACCTTAATTAATTGAAAGATATTAATTGGTCAAACGGACCACGAACCTAATGAATTTACTAAATTTAAATGAAGAATACCTTCACTAAAACTCTCCGTGGCCATTCCATTTATCGCCGAGAATCAAATAGATTACACGGCATTTGAAACATTGCAAAAAGGAGGGAAAATTCAAAAAGGAGGGGTTGAGATGGGAAGTTAGTGTCCGAGTGAATCGAGGTCACGATAGCTCAAGTGGTAGAGCAGCGGCGTATCTAGCCGAAGATCGTGGGTTCGAATCCCGCTCGTGACACTGACTTTTTTATCTCAACTAAAAACCTTAATTAATTGAAAGATATTAATTGGTCGCGGCCACGAAACTAGTGAATTTAATATGTTGTCATAAACTGAAAGCTGGCAAATCGCTGTTTTTTTATTTTATTTTATTTTTTAAATCTCTTAGACCATACACTTGATCTCAATGTATCTACCATTTGTACTACTTCACTATAGTAAATTTATGACATTAAATCTTGTCAATATTATTCAAATTTAATGATTTTTTTGTTTTGTTAATTTAAAGGCAAACACACATATTTAATATAGTTTGCAATTCTCTGTTACATTTTATTGAACCTGCTTTTTAACATTCAGGAAGAGAAAAAATCGTAACCCCTCAGAAATGGATATGACAAAGGGGACATTTATGAACCATTTGTACAATTAATTGATGCATATTAACTGTAATAGTCATTATCAGCACTGGATTGCCTATTTTTCCATGTAATCAATAACTTTTACTCAATTTAACGATAAACAGGAAAACAGGACAATAGGATAGATTATTTTTCTTTAAAAAAATTAATTCATTAATTTAAAAAAATATAAAAATACGTTGTTCGATTTCTTTTTTCTTACTTTTTTTATTCAGTCAAAATAGGTTTATCAAAAGTTCTTGCCAAGGGTGAATCAAGTCCAGCAATACAATTGCATGATATTAGTATTTTGACAAAATAAAATTTATGAAACATCCTGACATGAATTTTATTTTAGTTATCGAACTTGCTTGTGGTGAGCATGGCAAAGATAAAATAAAAACATTGGTCCATGGAACACAGAATGGTAGATCGATACAATTTTTTGAGAATGCTGATCAGCTACCTCCTACAACTCATGTTGAAGGTATTTAAAATTTGTCTATTTATTAAGGATCTGAAAAAAACATTTTTTTAACAACTTTTATTGCAGTTTCCCACAAAAGCCCACGCCTACCGGGTAAAATCAGATGCACTTCGAGCCTTCAAGACACATCTCAGATGAACCAGTTGTCGGTCATTATTACCAGAGGGTTTGTCAAAGTGATGAGGGATTCTGTATGTATGAACTACAACAGTTTTCCGTAATATTGGTGATTATTTCTTTTTTTTTTTTACATTTCAGACATTGACCTATATGAGAATCGTTGCTAATTTAGTAACTGGATTTATGCTGGGACTTTTATACTACAATTCTGGTGTTGACGGATCAAGAGTCCTTGACAACTACAATTTGTTATTTTCTATACTAATCCATCACTCAATGTCTACAATGATGTTAACAATTTTGACATGTAAGAATTCTTCATTCACTTCAATTATTGTCAAATAACAAGATTTTATTTTTTCTGTTTGCACATGCTAGTACAGACTGTATAGCATAGTACGTTAATGGTCTTGATGAAGAAACAAATTCAATTATTACTGCAGGTTTTTGATTTATTTTAATGTCATCATCATGGCAAAACAATCTTATAGATGATTCTTTGAAGAATGACTATGTCCCAAAATTGCCAAGGCCTGTGATTGAATTCACTTTTGCATCAAGACCATACCATGACCCAGATTATTCATTAAAAAAGTGGTTGATACATCTCACACTTAATACTTTTATATACAAAATTTTGCAAATGTATTCAAACATATTCCAAAATAAATTTTTCCAATTTTAATTTAAATTTTTATATATAAAGTTTTTTATTTAATTTTGAATTTTACATTTATATTCAACTCTTAATTTTTATTTTATTTTTACATTTGATATTAGATTTTTTCCATTTTTATTTTGATTTACATTTAATATTACTTTTCCATTGTAAAACGCACCCTTGTCTTCCTTACCCACTATGTATAACTCCGTCTTAAGAACCATGTACTTCCCAACTTTATGAAAATTTTTCTCAATTAATCTGATCCATAAACCCAACATCTCGTCCTATTGTCCTATATGTCTTTTTCCCTTGATGGGAAAGATCCTTGAAAAACTACTCATATAATTTTATCATACTTAACTCCCTTTAATTAATCCAGATCATTACTTTTTTCCATCCACATCTACACTCTACAGCCCAGCTGTCTTTCTCGATATTGCACAAGCAATTGATTCGGTCTGACATGCTGGTGTACTGAGAAAAATGAAAGCATCCTCCCTACTACCTACTGCCTTATCCTAAAGTCCTACCTTGCTGACCGTTATTTCTGAGTTCTTTCCATTCACCCCTGTCCATGCAGGATCCCCCAAGGTAGAATTCTTGGTCCAATCGTTTACATAACATATACTGCCTATAATACCTAATCACCCAAATATTTCCTTGTTCACATTTACAGATGACATTGCAATCCTGTACACCCACAATGATCATGTCATTTTCGTTCGTACACGACAGTCTCACTTTAACCATCCTTGAGCCTGGCTTTGGAGGATAAAAATACATGCCAGTACATTAATTATACATTGCAGCGAGCAATCCTACCTCCTATATACCACAACTGTGTTCCTCTACCCATGACAAAATGTATTCGCTGTTAGAACTATAATAAACAAACACCTCACGTAGAATCTGCATACTAGACTTAAATGACAAGTACTCAATAGATGGTAGAAACTTTTTTCTCGACTTTTAGACAGCTGATCCAAACTAGCTATCCCTTAACAGTAAAACACTAATCTACAACATGTTACTCAAACCAACATGGACTTACTGGAAATATGGGGCTCAGCCAAAATATCCAACTCTTCTTGAATCTAATCCTTCCAGTTCAAAACCCTCTGTTGTTTTGTTCCAGTTACAAATGCTTCTTTCTGTGTCCAGTCATACCTTTCACCATGATCTCAACATCCCTTTTGTTTCCCACATTCCACTCCTCACACACTGGTAATCCTTAACATGAATTTTCTCTATCACACTTCCCGGTTTACCTATATCAGAGTGTCACTACTGAGTGACTTCTCCGTTCAGGACAATACATGTGAATTACTCTTTATCAACATTATATTTGCTTACTGTAGTTCATTCTACAATTGTAAATTTCAAAAATAAATAAATAAAAAGCTTCATTTTTTCTTTTAGTTCCAATGGAAATGTCAATTTTAATCAAAGAACATTTTAATCGATGGTACTCTCTCAAATCATATTATATAATGGTGAACATTGTTGACATACCTGTGGCCGTAAGTACAATGTGTTAATTTATTAAAAATGTTTTATTATGTTTATATAATTTTATTAAATGTAAACTTATGATGCTTTTAGGCTGGTTGTTGTATAGTGTTCACCATAATAATTTATTTATTATCCGGCCAGCCATTGTCATGGGAGAGATTCTCAGTGTTTTTGGTCTTGAGTCTTCTTGTAGTGTTCATAGCTCAGAGTATCGGATACATCGTAGGAGCAGTTTTCAACAGTGTAGTCGTAAGTTTTCTGCATTTTTTTTTTTAATGTCACATAAAAATTTATCTGTTGAATTTTAGAATGGAACTTTTGCTGGGCCAATTCTAATCGTTCCAATGATGATGTTTTCCGGTTTTGGTGTAAATTTCCGAGATATTCCAGAATATCTTCGCTGGGGCACACATCTATCATTTTTGAGGTACAGTCTTGAAGGTTATGTTGGTGCTATTTATGGCATGGACCGAGGTACCCTTCCTTGTAATGACCACTTTTATTGCCATTATAAATACCCAGACAAATTCATGTATGATGTTGCCATGAAAGGGGATGTATACATGAACTGCATTATTATCCTCATTATGATGCTCATCTTTACTAAAGTTGTAGCTTACATATTATTAAGATGGAAAATCAGGTCGCTTAGATAAATCTATTTTAATTAAACATTTAGAAACATAAGACTGTGAATTATATTTTATCCTTTATTTGCTAATGATGATTGGTTAGAAGGATGGTTAATGTGATGTTTATAATAGAAAATCCCTTTTGGGAAATTGACATATAACTAATTCAAAGAAAAAGACAAGACGCTTGTTCGACAAAATTAATATTTTATAATTCTTATCAGGGATTTAATATTATTTAATACAAATTATTTATCATTTCTTGTGATATTAAGATTCAACATCTATTATTACAAAATAAAATAACCAAAGTATAGCTTTAGAAATATTTAAAGGACAAACTTAAAGATTAAAATCTTTTTGTTGTTAGATTTTTGTTAATTTAATTTTCAATTAGGGTTTTAATTTTGTATTATTCTCAAATAATAGTCTCAAATAATTATATATATAACATGACAATATTTTGCTTTAGCAATAAGAAAATATTGATATTTATGAAATGAAAAATTGCTCAAAGTTTTTGTACTTATATTTGACAATAGTTAAACATTATGAACATAATATGTAATACAATCAGTAAAATATGATTTATATATACATATTCCAGATCCTATAGAGGTTGGTCATTTTTGAACAAAAACTGGGTAAAATTTGTTTATAGATATATTTTATGAAATTTGTTTGAATTCTTTTGTCATTAAAAGGTCTACTTAATTTATTGAGGGTTCAACTTCAGAGCATATATATATATAGTATGTATATGTTAATATATTTTGTAAGATATATTTTTATAATTTGTAAATAAAGAAGTTTTTATCAAATATAATTTATTCTTTCCATATTTGCATTTGTCTACAAAATAAATAAATTTATGGTTTCATTTGTTTTTGTTATTTGTCAATTTCACTCTTTACAAGATGCTAATTCAGCAAGAAAATGACAAATAGTAAACATTTTATTTTCCATATAATACACGTTATTGCTACATAAACCCTTTCTTTGCTTTTCTTTTCATGCTTTCTTGCCTTTCTCACATTTTAATCCTACTAATTTCTTTTCCTGTTTTTCCAGCCTAATTATGATCAGGTCAATTAGGACATTAACTCTCTCTCTCTCTCTCTCTTTTCTTTATCCTACAGCCAGCCTCTAAGTGCCTCTGGGCCTTGGCAATTGTTTACAACATAACACAAATAGCAAACTCAGACCCACGTAAAAACAGAAACAAGATGAGACACAATAATCTGGTTAGCATTCACACTACCCTAGCGTACTTGATATTCCTCGAGAGAATTGGGGATGAGTCCCTCCATGCGTGCTAATTAATTCCATTAATATACCACAATTCATTCACGTATCCCAGAGTATGTACTTGATATTCCTCGGGATAATTTGGACAAGCCTATATGAAACAATTCTAAATACAACAATCGCTAGCCAGCTATAATCAGAGCTGATGTATCCTTGTCTTTAAAATGAAAACTATTTTTATTTATATGGTGGCTGCTTACTGCCATGATCATAGCATGAAAAGAATCCAGGAACTTGGAATCGAAATCCAAAGAAAGGGCAACAGAAAAATAAGTAAAGCAAAGCCAGCTTACCGGTACCTGTAGTGTGTTGAAAGTTAACACAGGACTAATCTGTGAAGTGAGAAGGAATCAATAAAACAAAACAAAAAAAAATAAAAAACAGGGAGAATTAGACCTAATTTTCAAGGTTTTGTGATTACATATTAACCTGTTCCTCATTCCAATCTTTATACGGAAACAGTAAGGTTAAATCAGTTAATAAAAAAAGTCCTTCAACACCGACTGGTTTGCCTAAATTTCTTATTATAAATCATTATTTCTGTAAATCTTAATATATTATTTAATTTTAAACACTTTTGAACATTAATAAAATAAATTATTTAATTTGAAGGTCATTTATTTTCATAACTTTGAATATGCTAATTGAAAGGCGACACTGTGTTTCCAAACACCTAGGCAAACACTTTTGTTTTCCAGAAGTTCATTCCCTTCAGCCTGATTTTTGTGCAATATTATCTTAATAGCAATCATGTTTTGCTTAATTAGTACGATATCAGCCCTCACTATAGAAATGCCATGGTCCAGTCAGGAAGTTAGATTGTATAATGAAGTAAAATTATTTTGTGAAATAAGTAATGTACTTCATAGATCCTCTACAATTTATAATTCATTTCCTAGTAAGAGGATGCTGAAAATCGACAATGTTTAGGCCACCCAGAAAAATCAAACACCATCTAAAAGTGTGCCTTTCTCAAAGAAGTGAACACCAACCATCAGTGCCCCAGAAATTGTAGGTATTTTGCATCAGGATTATAATATTTCATTTATGCCCCAAACAGTATGAAATACTGTTAAAAAAACGGAAAAAAAAAGTACGGATGCAATCCCAGAAAGAAGCCCTATGAAAAAGAACAGTGAAAAGTGCATGCTGTTTGCTAAAGAGCATTTAAGTATGCCTGATGAATTTTGAGAAGCAGTGCTAAATTGTACCCTACATTTTAAAAATAATTAGATTGATTTAACAAAAAAACGTTTTTGGCTACATACTCAGTATCCAACCTTGTTAATAGTTATGTTTGGGTTTGCCTCCTGCAGAACTGCACTTAAAAGCAGGATGTACAGTTATGCTATTGAGAAATTTATGCATGTGAAACGGTTTGTGTAACAGGGCCCATTTGATATAGGAAAAATTGCTAGGTACAGGAGATATGTGCACATGCTTCAAATATATTTAGACGAGCAGATATTGAAATGCCCTTTGTTTTGAAATAGTTGCAATTCCCAGTGTGTTTAGCATTTGCTAATAAGTCACAAGGACAAAATTTTGAGAAAATATGTTTGATTATAAATTCAAAAAAACACAATATTTACTTTGGACAATTATATGAAGCCCTGTCTAGGTGTACAAAAAAGATGGGCATTAAAATAGAATGCAAATTAAAAGAAAAATGCATAGAAAATGTTGTTTTTGATGAAGCGTTGGTGTAGCATATAAGTTAACTTTTCTTACAAGTCTGCCAAAAATTGACAAGTTGAGTTTTAAAAAAAATGTTGAGACCCCCTAAAGTATAATTATTTATAATTGAATGATAAAACCACATTATGAAAGAAAAGCAGAAAGAGAAAAAAGGTAAAAGGAACTGGGAACAAGATTTATGTCATTTTAAAAACTCTTTTAAAAAAACTCATTTAAACCTGAAACCTGGAAGCAGAATGTACTGCCCAAGGATAGTCTTGCCCCCACAATTCTGAAGGATAAGGCTAAAGTTTTAGAGGAGTGTTGAAGGCATGGGATATGATTGGTGCGTTTGGATAAGGAATGGGGGAACAAAGTTGATAGATATTGAGGACATTTATTTTATTTTATTTATATGTATACACTGATGGACAAATTTAACCTACCCTTTATAAAAAGGATTGAACACCACACTCATTCCACCATTCATCGTTTCTATTAATTTAACCTACTGCTCAATTTATTTAGTTTGAAATTAAATACATTATCTTTCTACATTAATTACTGGTGATTAGGAGCTATCATAAAATAAACAGTAAATAATGATTTGTTTACTTTTGTCCTGATTAATTGTCCTATTTACACAAAAAGTAGCATTATGCCCAACCATTCTGCTTCACCTAAAGATTACTTTCAGTTAATGTTTTTTCCTTTGTTAATTTCATTTGATATTAGCCTTATTTTTAAACCGTTTCCAATGGATTCAGCCAGGCATTTGAGTGAGCATGAGAGTGTCAGGGTCATAACATTATTAGAAGGAGGCAGCCAGCATGGAGTCGCAAGGAGACTGAGTGTAAATCATTCTACAATATGAAGGGTTCTTTTGCATTTCAAAGATACTGGGCTTCACATTAGAAGGCTAGGGAAGGATCAACCTAGGTCTACAGAAAAGAGAGATGATAGGTTCATCCATCATCAGGCTCTATGAAGAGGATTACGGGAAATGAGATAAAAAATCTGATAGGACAAGTCTGAAATGTTGTTTCATGGCCAGAACTGTAAAAAGAAGGCTAAATGAAAATGACCTTAGGGCTTGGTACCCAGCTCATGGACCACTTCTTACCACAGCTCACAAAATGGCCAGGTTTCAACTCGTACAGAAACATGTGAATTGGGCACTGGAATATTGGGGGGCAAGTTCTCTTTACAACTGAAGTGAAAGTTGGCCTCAAATCTTCTCATGGGCATAATTTCATATGAAGACGCTCTGGAGAAAGGTACTCCCAATGTTGTATGGTTCCTCAGATGGCTCTAGGGTGGCATTTCCTTGGATGCCCGCATCAAATTGGTTGTTGTGCAAGGAAGATCTCTAACATCACAGAAGTACTTGCAAGACATAATCAAAGAACATGTAATGTCATTGCCCCATTGTCAGTGGGAGATTCTTGCGAATGCGGGATAATGCCAGGCCCCCATAGAGCACATATTGTGATGACTACCTGAATGAGGTTGGAATTGAGTGCTTGTGTGGCCAGCTCAAAGTCCAGATTTGAACCCAGTCAAACACATTTGGGACCAACTTAAGTGATGTGTATGACAGCGAAACCCAGGCCCTAGAAGAGTTGGAACGGTTATTCTTTATGAATGGGAAAGAATTCCTCAGGATTTTATCAAAAGGCGTTTAACGGATGTGATTTTTATATACTAGGTATTAAAGTGTTTTTTACTTTTATAATTTTCTTTTTTTAATTTTGTTTCTTTACTCAATAATTGTAATTAGGTAATGAACATTTTCTTTTTAAATGTCTTATTTTCACAACCAAACCTATTTTTGGTATGCAAAGTATGAATAAGCCTAACTACATTAAAATTGAAGGGTAGTGCATTAATGTTGTCCATCAGTGTATTTTACTGTCCTTGATTTGTCAAATGCCTTTTTTTCAATTAACACTCAAAGAAAATTTGCGTTCATTTACTAAATAAATCTGTTTTAGACCCCATCTTATGAACTGGGGTAACGTAAGAGCACTACCAAGCATTATGAAAAGTACTTGTGCCAAGGGGAAACAAGCAAGCAATAGCCATATGCAGTAATTGACTTCATCTATAAAGAAAAAAACCTAAGATACCATCTGATATATACGTGGATAAAATTTTAGGCAATTAAGAGCTTTAAGAACAATATTGTCAGAAAAATCAATATTGTTTATGTCAACATCACAGTACTGGAGAAGTTGGAGTCAGAGCTATGTTTATAATTTTTGCAAAACAATATAGAAAAAGCCTGTGTGATAGCTGGGACTGAGAAGTATTGGCCATCATGGTTTAAAATAGAGGGAACGACACTATTAGAACACTTAGAGTTAACAAATGACCAGAAATACTTAACATTATGAATAGTGTTTAATTAGATATTATTGACATATTTTTCTATAATCTAGATTAATATGAATCTTGTAACTCACAAAACTTTTGTACATATTTATATTTCTACATTTTTGTATTTTTTATTAATTCTATTTTTGTGCTAAATAGTACCAATGGTCATAGAAGAATATCAGAAAGGAAAATGATGATTACTATGTTTTCTTAATGGAACGGAAAAACCAATTGCATAGTTAACAAAACTGTAAAATTTCAGAGAATTCATGTATGTTCCAGAGAAACATTAATATCATCTTGTAAAATGTCAGTCGAAATCCCTGAAAAATATGTACAAGCTGTAGAAATCAGCTTTAATAAAGTCCCTGATACAAAGAGGTATTTTACACAATTGCAATCAAACTTTTATCTGTAAGATTCTCGAAAAACTACTGATGCATTTGGCTTTTGGAGTGTCACTCAACTGCCCATCAAGTTCATCATGTTGTAGATACCACTGCTGCAGCTCTCAAACAGTACTGCCCTCGTGTTTTCCTGGACATATATCAGGTGTTTGATAGGGTATGGCACGCAGGGCTTCCATCTACTCTATTCCTGATACTAAAATCATACCTTACAGACCATCACTTCCAAACTGTCCAAAACACTTATTTTTCATCCATTTACTTCTCGCTGATGTTCCACAGGGGAGCGTTCTCACTCCCCTCCTCTACATTATCTACACGGTTGATCTACCTACCCACTCACCCTAACACTTTCATTTTTACTTCTGCTGATGACACATCAATACTTACCTCTAATAAAGACCCCTTTACAGCTACACATAATTTACAAAATCACTTATTCACACTCAAATCCTGGCTCCGCTAATGGAGAGAATGTCGACTCAAGACTAAAACTAAATATTTTGTTCCGTTGCTAACCAAGTACAACACGTACAATACCTTGGTCTGTATCTCGACAAATGGCTTACTTGGAATACACTCATATGAGACTCAAATATAAGAATTTAAATACAAGATTCACAAAAAAGACTATTTGACAAGTGTTCCAAACTTACAGTAACAATCAAAAAAAGATTATACACTACCCTGCTAGCCCCAGTATGTAAATACAGACTTGAACTGTTCGGAACTGCTAAGTGTTCTAATCTTAACAGACTACAAACCCTACAATCTAAAATTTTTCGAACAATTGCTCCCTTTTATGTCTCTAACCGTACAAATCATAACAACTTAAAAATCCCATTCATATCCAACCCTTGCCCAATTTTGTTACAAAAATATTCATTCTAAATTATCTCGTCAGAGATTGAACCGATGTTGGTCATGCGACAATTTAGTCGTCTAACATCGACAAAGGATAGTTGTCAAGTGATCTCCACCCTGTTGGTGAACTAATGGCTTCCATCACTGGACTAGGCAATATCAAGATAGTTAATATTGCTGTACCGAAGGTGATGTGGTAACTCCAATGGGTAAATTATAATCTCCAGTAATATAAATACATTTATGACGATAGAGCACCCCATCGACAGTCAATTTGGTTAATTGTATAATATGTGTAAAGGGTTGTGGAGGAGTATCAAGTACTCCATCACCCTGATTGAATGTATGGTATGTAAACAGAAATGAATGTACGAAAGAATGACTTGTATGGTTCGGAATTGTATGCACTGGGTGCTGAATTGATCTAGCTGTTGGAACCCCCTCCCCCCAGAGCACAACCTTGGTGGATGGATGGATAATACTGAAGTCTGTCCCCAGATTGCCAGCACTCATAGTGATGATTCTTGAGTCTGCCGGCGATTTACTGTAAATAGCAAAAGCTGGAATTGCTGGTGGACTACTAGAAGCGATTAGGCTCAACTCAGCACATGTTTGTATGTATGTGCAAGTGCAGATTTGAGCCTACATAAATCCAAATTTATGGTGATAATTCTGCAAGATGTATTCAAAGTTCTGAAAAAAAGAAAAGTATGCTGAAAAACCCGAACCCGTGGGAATATAGAAAAGCTCAATAATAATTCTCTCGGCAAGATTATTCAACTCCAATAAAACATATAAATCCTGAGAATGGGAGAAAAGAGAAGAATCGAGACTCTAGAGTCGAAACTTTTTTAACTGCCATGATGAACCTCCACCCCTGCCCTAGTAATAAAATAAGATCTATAGTTGTAATACATACATAGTTTCAACAACCCAGAAGTAAAAATCCCTTCACACAGCCAAGTTTCAGTTATAATTAAAACATGTAATTGCAGGATATGTTATGGAATAGAATTTATTACTAAATAAACAGCATTATACCCTACATGATTGGTAGAAATGATAAAAGTATGTTGTTTAATTTTTTTAAAATATAGTTGTTACTTACAGTTTGTTGTTTTCAATTATCCAGATTTCAAGCTTAAAGCTCATCATCAAGTTGAAGGAGTTACAAGCGGTAAGCATCTCTTGACATGAATTGTGAGTGACCCGCAAGGCGCCATTCGCCGATCCTCGCCAACGAGACGATCCAATGAAAAGCTGGTTTGAACGCCGCTCAATTTTGAACGTGCGAAATACGTTAAATTCAAATATTATCTTAATAAATACTGTAAGAAAATAATTTTAAATTAGTAATTAATTTTTACATCAAATATTATTTAGGTACATAAATAGAAGATTAATCAAATTATTTTATCTATGCATTTATTTCGATGTTTAATTGTACATTTTTTAATTTGAACTTACTCGTACTAATCTAGTTCCCGCCCTTTGTTGAAACTGTGTAACACTTTTGTATTTAAGTTCAAATTGAAATTGTGTTTTGTTTAATATAGACGGAACTTTAATTCAGAATTTTTTTTCGATTTAGGCAAGTGATCTTTAACTCTTGTTTCAATTTCTCTGCCGCTTTGTCCTAGATAATTAATATCGCATTCATTACAATTAAGTTGGTAAACCTGCTTTTTGACGGTTGGTTTTGAGAGATTTTTTCGTGAACACGTCCGGTAAGTTGAAAACTATGAACTATGAGTAAAAAGTATTTCTTTAAAAAAGATTACATGATTGGTATGTTCCATGAAAATGCCCTATGATCAGATTTTCATTATTGATCAAGGCTTCTATATAATTAATATCTGAATCATTACAATTAATTTGTAAATCCCACTTTTTTACAGGTTAGGTTTTGTGAGAATGTTTCGAAGTGAACGCAGCCATATCTGAATAGTTGAAAACTACAAACCGTCGGTAAGAACTTCTTTAAAAAACATGATCGATATGTTTCATGAAAATTCCCTCTGATCAATTATGTAAAGGCGATTGACCACTACATCCACGATCCCACTACTTGTCGTCGATAGGAACTGATCAATCACCTTTACATCATTGATCACAGGCTCCTATATAATTACTATCTCAATCATTACAATTCATACCAAATTTTATTATTTTTATCAATTAATCTTAATTATACATATACTCAAATAATTATACACAATTTTTTCAAAATGAAAAATTTGTGTCACAGGCAGGATTCGCACCCATGACCTTCGGCTAAATATGTCGCTGCTCTAACCGCTTGAACTACCGGGACTTCGATAGCCCATACCATAAAGCCGAAGTTCGTGGGTTCGAATCCAGCCTGTGACACAAACTTTTCATTTCGAAAAAATTGCATACAATTAATTGAGCACATTACAATTAAGTTGGTAAACCCCACTTTTTTACAGGTTGGGTTTTGCAAGAATGTTTCGAAGTGAATGCGTACCTATCCGGATAGTGAATGAAAACTACAAACTGTGAGTAAGCACTGTTTCTTTAAAAAACATTACATGATTGGTATGTTTTATGAAAATTTTCTGTGATCAATGTAAGGTGATTGACCAGCTACTATTTACAATATCAGGGATGTGGTTGGTCATTGGACCACCTCCGTGATCCCACCAAATATATTGTGAAGAGTAGCTGGTCAATCACTTGTACATCATTGATTTTGAATTTTCGTACATTTGACTTCTTTGAACTTCTTCATTTTCTTTCTCCCTATGCAATACATGTAATAGAAGTTTGTTTTATCAAGTTACTACAGTTAATTTGGAACAGTTATCAGTTACCACATATTATATACAAATTTATATTATCTATTTTGTTAAGTTATCAGGTCTCCTTCATCATTTCCACATACACATTTCATGATGCCCAGTATCTATAGGATTTTTAATCCATGACCTTTGGTTTTGAGTCGGTTAAGTGAATACATGTCTTGTGTCCATGAGTGAGTGGGAAAATTTATGTTTTATTGCCGCTAAGGGTGCCAAGGAATTTGTGCATGTATGGTATAATATATGGTTTATAAGATCTATTAAAAGTTTATAATCTTTCGTGTTAGAAGCCAGTAAGTAACGGAGGCATATTTGACATGGTTGTTTATTTTAATAATGTTGGGGAATAAACCAGGTAATAAACAAGATCTATGAGACAGAATCAGGCATAGGGATCAGTATGTACCTTATAAAACTAAGCTTGGAGTTTGGAGCCCCAGCTTTTGTTTTTGCTGTTGAAAACCATTCGAAGAAAGCCATGACTAATACCTGTTTATAGGTTATCAAATGAAAAAGGAGTGTTTTTATCTAAATGACAAGATTATTGTCGTAAATCATGGTATGAACAAGGGCTGTGAAGGTTGCAAAACTTTATTTAGAACCACGTTAGTGCTTAAAACACATCCTTCCAGTATCCCATTATTTATTTTTCAGACGAATTAGGAAGTCAATGAGTCTTCTCATTTCATTAGAAAATTCTTACATTCAAGAAAATATTTGTAAACATGACAATAAGTCCATCCAGCTTTTTCTCTTTCATAGTGTCCAGATTTAATCCTCTCTATACTCTATACAAGCACTTCCCAAATTTTCTGTTTACGCCACCCTTTATATACAGAATTTTTCCGTGGTGCCCCAAGTCAAAACAATGGTCTATCTCAGCATGAACTTTATGATAATAGTTAATAATTCATTTCCACTTCAGAATAGCATTGATATATTTAAACCTCTTATTTTCTTTGCAATTTTATGTAATAAATAATCATAACTATTGACCTTCTTGTGAAATTGAAAACTTGCCTATTGAAAAGCAATTGCGCATTTAATAGAAAAAATATAAAAGGGAATTTTTTTTTGGGGGGGAAGCATTAATACAGAATGCACAAGTTCTGCTGTCAGTAACGAAGGCTTATTTGACATGGCTATTTATTTTAATAATGTTGAATAATCCAGTTAATAAACAAGGCCTATGAGACAGAATTAGACATAGGGATCAGCATGTATCCTAAGCTTTGAGTACGGAACCCATTTTATTTTGTGAAAAACCCAGTTTTTTTGGCTGTTGAGATGCTAAAACTATTTGATGAAAGCCTAGTGAAATCATGACTAATACCTGTCATTAGTTGTTCCTTCAGCTTATCAAATGAAAAAGTAAAACAATACAAAAATATGTTGATATCCATATTGAGATTGGACGACCTACCAGTGTCTTAGTTTTTAGTTTTATAAAGCGGGGTTTACATTTTGGGTTTTATATATATATANTTTTTATAGAAATTTTTTGGGATGCCCTTGTAGCACGGTTTGGGGATCACTGCTCTTTACTTTACCATCCTAGTTTTTCCAATAATATGGTAAAATATGTACAAAAAATGTATAAAAATGTGACAAAAAATCAAAATTATCAATACATGTTCCAATAGGACAAATAGTTCTAATTACATAAGTAGCAGTAACATTAGAAGTCGTACTATGATTTTAAAAATAAATAAGAAATGGAAAACATTAATTTTTAATGACTCACCCCACTAGATGGACAACTGAAAGAAAATGAAATAGATAAATACAACAATAGACAGAAGGGTACAAAGACAGGCAGAGGTAATATTCGGGTGTGTAACATATTGCGCCCTAAATATGCAAAGAATTGGAGAAAAATAAATGGACTATTGGTAAAATTACGCCAAAATATGAAAATATAGGTAGATAGAAAAATAAGAAATAAAGAAATGAAAAATAAAAAATCTAAGAAAAACTGATAAAGAAATACAAAAAGTAGATTTGATAACCAGGGCTACACCATGTATTAGATTGAATTGACAAAACAATTATACTGAAAACTTCATAAGTACTTAAACAATAAAACAATTTATTATTGAATGTATTATGAAAAATACAGTGGAATGTTCTGAATCTACTAATTATGGACTATATGTTTTGTGAACTGTCCACATTATTGATCAGTACTTCATTTAAAAAAATTTCTTCAACATTTCATTTTGAAATTACTAATTAAATAAATTAATAAATAATGAATAAATAAATAAGTTAATATAAATATAATAATATAATATGAATTCAAAGCAAATGCACATAACATTTAAATACATACATTACTCTAATAATAAGTAAATAAATTAAGTAAATTAAATTAGTCTTTAGCGCATTTTGAGCCTCTCAGTGAGCGTTTTATGTTTGGTCCTGATATTTTGTGAATGTTTCCCTTTCGATGCCTTTTAGAAGGCCTATCATGCTACATGAACAACTTATGAAAAATCTGTAGCAGTTTGTGTCAAAATATAGCGGTTCAGAGGTATTGTTCTCCGCCTATATACATAATCATAGGAACTTGTTCTTTGCAGATTTTTATTTTCATTCTGCAGATAAAGCTCCAAGAAGAGCAAGCTATGTAAGCACATGCCTAACTAAGGTTTCATAAATGAGCAGTTTAGTTTCAATGCTCAATTGGGAATCAAGCAAAACGGAAATAAATTTTTTATATATTTCTTCCCTTTTTTTGGATTAATTTGTTTAAATGAGTTGTGAACATTAGATTTTAGTCCAGCCGAATGCCAAGGTACCTCATTGTGGGAGACTAGTTTATTCCTTCGCCCCAAAGCTTTGTGGGCCACAGTTGGGCATTATAGTAACTAATGTGTGTGTGAGNTTAATTCTCAAACTGTTCTGTCAAATTAATTTAAAAAATGATAAATTGTCATCTTTATATGTCATTAGGCCCTTTGTTCATTCGATAAATATGTAATAAGAAAAGCAATGTAAGCAAGCAATAATAATTACGATAATATTGCTTGTCTTACTACAAATTTATTGAATGAACAAAGGGCCTGCTGCTTTGCTCATTCAATGCTCAAAGGAATTTTAATAACAACAATTTACCATTTCTTAAAATAATCCAACAGAATTGTTTGAGAGTTGAAAATTTTTAAAAAAATACTCTGACTTTGTCCTTACGATAACAGAAACATAAACTTATCCTAACGAACTTCATAAGGTAACCAACAAAGCAACTGTTAGTTAAACTAATATTGTCTGAATTTTGACTAAAAAATTGGCAGAATAATTGCAGAAGGATCTAAATCCTGGAGTAGGTATGTAATGCTAATAGTTTAGCATTATTGAATTTATTTTGACAGAACATGAAAAGAACTTACGCAATTAAAAAAAAAAGAAGCTTACTCCAACCTTAATGCAACGGATTAAGTATAAACATAAGATATCTTAGGTCTGACTGTCATTTTGCTACAAAACCAACAAATATGGATATACGCTGTAAATCCGGAAATGAAAGTTAATGTTAACTATTTAACATCATTGACATTAATTTTACAAGACTACTTGGGCATGGAAAATAACATGTATTTTTACATTAAGGTAACAGATAAAAAACTTGACAAGAAAGGCCCTTTATTAAGGGAGCAAACAAAACATGAAAACCAAAAAAGTAATTTATAATAAAACTTTTGCTGTTTCACTTTTAACTACAAAGTTTAAAAAAGAAATATGAGATACCGAATACCGAGAACCTTCACACATCCTTGGGGCTATAGTCACTGATTGCTGATGCAATATCTCAGAGCCATAAATATTTTTAATTGTGTATAGATCTTTGTACCTTCATGTATGTGATATGTGTTATTTATTGGAACGAATGTAATACCCCGAGGAATATTGAGTACTCTGGGGTAATGTGGATGTATGTGTGAATGTAATTTATTAGCATGAATGGAATGGACTTATAACTCATTATCGAAAGAAATGTAGAGTACTCTGGGGTAGTGTGACTAAAATGAGTAAATGTAATTTATTAGCGTGAAGGTCTTATCTCCAATTAACCCAAGGAATATTGAGTACTCTGGGGTAGAGTAAGCTAATCAGAATATTATGTTTTTTTGTATGTGTTTGTCAGGAGGCTAGGAATAGGATAAAGAAAAGTGTCGGTTTCCTTTACATCAAATAACCTTATAAAATTAGTAAAGGAAACATTAAAAGAAATTTGAAGGACGACAGGAAAAGAATTGAGAACCGGCGATTACCAATGTCGTTTCCCTGCAAAAAAAGTTTATAGCGATGAAAAAATAATCTAATTAATTGTAATAATTTATCGTTTTTGAAATTAATTTAAAGGAACTGTTAGAGTATTGAAAAAATATGCTGACTGACTTCAAGGAAACAGAATAAATTCGTACGTAAGATGTCTTTGACCTGAAACGCATTTTCGTAAGTTAACTAGCAAAACAAATGATAGAAAAAGTATTATGTATTGTATAAAATTTGACTATTAATTTTATTAAATGACGGAAGAACACAAGATCTAAGTATTAAAAAAAGTAAAAAATAAATAAATAAAAATTCCTCTGTCTGATCGTAAGGCAACAGAAAGAAAACAAACAATAAACTCTGACCTTGAACTGTCAATCAACATATTACTTAACACACAAAAACACAGCAAAGTAGGTAGTTGTAAAATGTTTCGTAAGCCATGAATGAACGTTGTTTTAATAATGAAAAATAAATAAAACAGAGAAAAAATGCAGTCCTTACTATTAATTACAGATAAATAAAAATTACTCTGTATTTTTGAAGTACGTAATGAAAAAAGCGTATAATATTCATCACAAATTCATAAGTGCTTTGACCTTGATCCAGTGTTCCATTTGTTATGCAACCCAGAAAAAAATGACAGGACAAATTGGTGGTTTATAAAATATTGTCAATCCATTAATTATCAAATTTGAGATAGGTGGACGTTATCGAAATTGTTGACGACTATCGAAAATATTTTGTTAAAATTGTATCACGTCCTGTTCCGAGTCAACAAGGACTGGCGAACAGAAAACGGGCATAAAAGCTGGCCTTGACCAGGCGATCCAGTTGTTATGTAACCGGCATGAAAGTTCAACGTTCTCAGCGTCTTTCACCCGGTGACCCAATGACGTTGAATGAATCGAAAAACACGTTCTCCAGAAAGATTCCCCGGTCGTTTTCCACAATTTCCACTGAAAAGTCAATCGTACCGTTTGAAACGCTGGTCTTGTACCGGCCTAGTTCAATGCGCATGTTCTCATGCGACACCGCGCTGGAGCTTTGAGCAGTTTCCGTTGCATGTAGTGAGTGGGATAACCTGGATTTTTGGATTTTGTTTCTCCTTAACTTGTTGGCGTACTGAAAGTGCGAAGGTTTGTCTAATCATTGAGCAATTAAATATTTTCCATATGATTATTCCGTATGTATTTCAAGATCAATGTTAAATGTGAGATTTTACCTTTAAATCCTTAAGCTATGCCTGATTAAATGTGTCTCAACTTGACAATACTAGTACAATACATAGTATACCTCTTTATGTTTTCATTCCTATTTCTTTATCAATGCAGTGACCTTGATTATAAGTCAATCTAAGTAGAGCGGTAACATAAAAATACTTCAGTATAAAAATGTAATACATCGTAACACAATAATAAATTCAATGCTACAAGTTTAGCATATTTAGTTTTAAGTTCGAAAAAACGGGTTATCACTCAGATACAACAACATCCTTAATCAGACAAATCAACATCGCTCCATGAACGTGTCATGAGTCATGGGAGAAATTAGATTTCATATTCATCCTTTGAAATAAAGTTTGTTTTTGCCACTGTGATGTACGCCCGGTTCATTCGAAATAGATGTAATCCATTTTTAGTGGATAGAGCTGTCTGGGTCTACCGGAATCTTGGTGTACCGTTATAGAATATAAAAGATTAAAAGGTACGGCTACGGTGTACACATATGTAGGCATACAATCCGAAAAGGCAAAACTTTTGAGTGATGCACCAGGAAACGATCCTTTACATCTACATGATTATCTAGCTAAAAAAATTTTGATAAAACTGTTGAAATACTTTAAATCTATTATTAACCAAATTTTGGTAATGTTTTATGCCTATAAAATAACAATTTTACAAGGTTTTGGTCTAGATAGTAAATTTTCACGATATTTAGCCTAAATCGTAAACTCAAGCTTTTACAAGCAACAATAAAGCCTGAATTGTTTTTCACATGCTGAAGGTCTTTCTTGAATATTGCATACAAATCAACAAATACATTTATCAATTTTTTCTAATTGGTTTTAATGACTAATATTAACACGGTTTTTTTAATACTAAAAAGTAGTTACAAGTAGTTTACAAATAGGTTTTACCGACTGTTTAAAGTAGTTACATCAAATAGTTTTACTCTACAATGTTGATTTTACATTAGTTGTTAGCCTTTAAAGTAAGTTTTAACTTTAAACTAACAATAAGTACACAGGTTACACTGTTTTTTTTATACTAAAAAGTAGTTTTTGTAGCCTACAAATAGGTTTAACCGACTGTATAAATTACATCGAATAGTTTTGTTCGACAATGTTGATTTTACATTAGTTGTTAGCCTTTAAAGTAGTTCTAACTTTAAACTAACAATAAGTACACATACAGTTTTAAAACAGTCATATCCGAAAATAAAATAAAATAAAATATGAGTTTTTGGCTAATGTTAAGTATTACATTCAACAGTTTTCGTGGTCCGTTTGATCAATGAATATCTTTCAATTAATTAAGGTTTTAGTTGAGATAAAAAAGTCTGTGTAACGAGTGGGATTTGAACCCACGACCTTCGGCTAGATACGCCGCTACTCAACTACTTGAGCTATCGTAACTTCGATCCACTCGGACACTAACTTCCCATCTCAACCCCACCTTTTGAATTTTTCCTCCTGAAAAAATGGCAAAAAGGAGGAAAAATTCAAAAGGTGGGGTTGAAATGGGAAGTTAGTGTCCAAGTGGATCGAAGTCACGATAGCTTAAGTGGTTAGCGCAGCAGCGTATCTAGCCGAAGGTCGTGGGTTCGAATCCCGCTCGTGACACTGACTTTTTTATCTCAACTAAAAACCTTAATTAATTGAAAGTTAAGTATTACAATTTTGTTGAAAAAGTAGGCTTTACAGCTTACTTTACAGGAGTAAGTTTTAATGGACTTTTTAACCCAGGAGTTGTAAGGAAATGAAGTAGATTTTACATGAAGTTATTCTACAAAATAGGCTTAACAGTTTTTAATCTGATAGTAATTATTAATAGCCAACAAATACAAGGAGACGTTTCTAGTATAGCATGAAAAGTAGATAAACATATGTTACAAGTGGTGTTATCTTTATTTTACTGCTTCAGCTATTTACTGCTATTGAACAAAAATTACAAAAATAAAAATAACTAAACATAAATAAAAGGTTAGGAGGGTTTTTTTTCCCCTTTTGGAAAATATTTTTTGTTCATAGTAATATTAGCTAGCTATCCGGATTGTATGCTCAAAACATCTGTGAGTAGAACTATCTTTTCCAAAAAGTGAATTGCCATACTCACCCCACCTCAAATCAATTATATGGTTACGAAATATGTTTAACACAAGCTGTGAGCACAAAGTATGTTTTAATCTAAAAGGTTGTCTAAATAATAGGTGTAGACTTAGCCCACAACCTAAAAAGTAGACGTTACACTAGTTATTGTTTACTAAGTAAGTACAGACATAATTCATAACCTAGAAAGTTGATACTACACGAGTTTTAGTTTATTGAATAGGTATAGACAGTAAATATCGTAGAAAGTATGTAGTTCACGAGTTATTTCTTTCTAAAATGGTACAGTCTTAGTTCATAACTTAAAAAGTTGATATTGCCCAAAAAATCTGGCTACACTGTAGGTTTTACAAGAACTCTGTCTGTTCTTATTAGGAGTTTCACTTAGTTTTTAATATTTAAAGAAGCTGTTACACAAGTATTAGTCATAGTCTTAAACATTTTAGTCATAATATTCGTCCGACCTGCGGTGTTATCTAAAAATGTTAGTAACTGGTGCTTCCATAGAAAGCTGTTGTAGTACTAGCTTTGTGTCTGTAAAATAACATTAAAACAAGTCCTTAACGTCAAATGTGATTATTATAAACATTTACGAAATCTGGTTTTGTTTGGAAAGTGAGGTTTTATACGATTTGTTGGTTAGGGATATTTGAAAAAAAAAAGTTAACTATGTGAGTTACTAGCTTAAAATACATGTATTAATAGAATTTTTAAACCTGAAAAGTAGATAATAAAAATTTAAGTTTAAAGAAGTCACGATAGCTCAGGTGGTTAGAGCAGTGGCGTATTGAGCCGCAGGTCGAAGGTTCGAATCCCGCTCGTGACACTAACGTTTTCATCTCAACAAGACATAAACAGAACATACATAAAAAGAATAATTAAAATGGATAATTAGACTAATAAACATAAATGGATTAATATTTTATAAAGTAGGTTTAATATTATCGTGGCTACTATAAAGTAGGCGTTAATGAAATATTAACTTGCACTCAAATATTTCCCTTCTGGATAGTTTTAAAATAAATCTGCAGTTCGTAGCGAAAATGTTTCTAAATGGGTTACCGAAGTTTAGGTAGAGTTGTAATTATAATTCACTGACGGAAATGACAACCTGTAGAAAAATATATGGAATTATCAATAAAATATTGATTTTTTTCTGGCTGCATGTTAAAAAAAAAGTCTGACATCAATTCCTGATAACCCCAATTTAACTAAATTTAACATGACAAGGTCAAAAAAAAAAAATCGCTCGTTTCATTGTGTGCACTTGGAGTTTATTATTGTATTATTTATTTCGTACAAGTTGGGTCAACGTTCCTTGGAATGAAGTCCGCACGCTAGAAATTTTCTTGGCAGGTAGTAAAGCTTTTGAAGGACAAGTCCTGCTGTTACGATTTTAGTTTGTTCATTAAGTTCCAGGGTTGGATGTTAAAGCCTAAACAAATATAATGAAAGGTGAAGTATTAATTTCCTGTTACGGAAGGAGAAAGTAATCATTAATAACGATAATTGTACAATTTTCCTTTTCAAAATGGGTGTACTATTCTTAATCTTTTACGAAAGGACCAATCTGTTTTCAATACGCGTTCAGGAGGCCATCGAGGTGCTTAAATTTTTTTTTGCATATGTTGCTAATATTGTTTATATATTGTTAATTTATTTAATTAAACATATTTCAAATTGAGATAGATAATGCAAAACAATTATATAAACAATTCAATGTTAGCAATGTCAATAATTTATTTATCTAGTTTTCTAGCTTATTTGTGTTTAAATATTATCATAACCAGCCTTATCGTTATTTTTGATAAACTAAAAATTATTTAAAAGTCAAAGAGTGCCCAAACAATTTTGTCGACTTGTGATATAGTTTTTCAAAGCAAACTTTCCCTTTTTACTATCGTGACGTTAGTTTTAACTAGCTGTTACAAAACGTAATAATTTTCATAACATTAAAACAAGATCTATCATCATATAAATATTTGTTTTAAATATTTTTTGTTATTATCATTATTATTATCTATTTGTTTAAATAGTTTTGATAACTAACACTCCATAACAACTGTCCTGAGATACAGTTTTGGCTATTCAGGGTAGCTTGTTTGATTTATTTTAGGTTATTTATTGAAAATGTGCTAAGCGCAATATGGTAATTATTTATCCATTCTCGTTAAATTTTTAATCAGAAGCATGCTTACACACGCTTCATAATTATGGTTATTTAACAGATTACATGCTCATGTTGCTTGTATGTGATTTTTATGTAGCATTCAAAGTTCAATGTTTATCTTCATCAAATATCATCGTTTTATATTGAAAGAGAGAAAAAGCATATTCGATTGTCTCAAGTTTTATCAGACTCTTGTCAAAGATCCGCAATGTAAAAGTTACTCTAATACGCGTGGCACTTAACTTATATTTAACATCAATATACATATTTATTTACCAATCATCAATCACAATCAGTAAAGATTATGGGATTAAATTTAACTCCAAGTTTCCAATGTGTGTGTTCAGGGGATTGTTTCAAAGTTGTGTTTAATCCTGCTGTAAATACGGTTTATATTGTACTGTACTGTCAGTTACATTTGTATTGTTTCATTCAACGTTTAACCAAACGTCAAGTGAATTTTTAAATTATAAATTGCAATCCTATGACTTATTTTTTTAGCTGAAAAGTTTTATTTCGAAATTCTCACATGCGATACTCTTACAAATTTTACATTGCTAGTTTTAAACGAGGCAGTTTTAGTTGATTGAATTGAGTTTCCTGGTTGAATCTCAACTAATTACTGCCGAGTGAAGACTTTTCTTGCCTGGTTTCATACCAGGCACCTTGTGGAATTAACGTCTCTTCCCAACGGGAGTTCAGATGCTAGAACCCAAGGAAACAGTATTTTGTGCTTGTTCTTCTGCAAGGAGAGAAGCAATAAAGGAACCAGCCGAAGAATATTGTGGGTTCTGCTTTGTTACAAAATGGGAAACGGGCACTTTCTCCCAATTGCCGTGCCATTTCCCTCCAAACTTCACCCCCATTTAAGTTTGTCGCTATATACTTCACACTTGTCCTAGATAATTGCCAAAAATTTAAGGTTAATAAGCAGGACTTTTTACTTCGCAGAAATTTACCAAAATGTTGGTTTTTACATCTTTATCAACGAAGTAGGTTTTAATGCGAACACTATAATGTTAAGTAGTACTTTTTCCAGTTTAACCCTTAAAGTAAGTTTTACAACAACAAAAAGGTAGTATTTTTATATTGGAAATAAAAAGTGGTACCATACAAAATTGGAATTGTTTAACCTACAAAGTAGGTTTTACACTTACTATCGGACTCACAGATACTGTAAATGTTCTAATCTTATATAATTTTTAAATATTACATTTCAAAATATTATTTTTCTTTAACTAAAGCTGAACAGTTTTAAAACAGATTTCGACATTCTCACAAGCAATACGCCTACAAATGTTTACATTAAAGTCAAGTTTCTCAAATTTTTGTAATATAAAGCTTTCAGAGTAGTTGTTTTTAAGAAGTATCAGTTGGCTAATTTTGTTACTAGCTTCAACCTCAAAAATTAATTTTTTCTGAATTTTCAAACGTATACGATGAGGATTTGGCCTAAGTTCGTTTTACACAAATTTTTGGTTACGTCATATTTCATTATACCGAGTCTTAACCTAAAAAGTGGGTATTTTCTTACTGTTTAGGTTAGGAAGTACGTTTTACTGCTCGACTTTCAAAGTAGTCTGTACTGCACTTTCAACATATATGTTATGTAGTAAATTTTCTGGTTTATGCTCTAAAGTAGGTTTACAACTACACAAAATGGAAGGATTTTTTCCATATTTTACATAAAAAAGTGGTTTTATTTTGGTCTTATCATATAAAATTCGAATATTAATTTTAGCTTGATCCAAAAAGTGTTTTATACTAATTTGTTGCTTGTACCGAAAAATAAAAAATCCGGGATTTGAACTCAGGACCTCAATGCATCTAATTTGACAATCAAATTTTTCGTAGAGAGTAGGGAATTTTTCAAAACTGGTGACTTCATTGATGATTATCTTTATAATTGCAATAATCCTTTCAAATATAATGAATACTGCTGAATTCGCCTTAACTGAATTGACACTAACGTGTTGTAGGACTGCCCTGAGATTTTTAATCTTATCGAGCCGCCCATGAACTTTGGAACTACGTCTGTAATCTAGGCTGTCACCGATATAAATAATCTATGAATAACGCTAATTCTAGATTTTGTTATTTACAATTAAAAAGTTTTTTCTTCAAATAATTCCGTGTCATAACGCCTCGTCTATCAAATATAAATATGTAATTCTGCTGATTATGAATTTTAACAGTTTTCATCTAAAAGTTGATACGTGTTCATTATGTCAAGACAGATGTGATATCTTTAGCAACCTTGTGTATAATTACAGATATTCACAATTGGTGGGAAATGATTAGTTAACTAATTTGGCGCTTTAATGACTTTGGTAATTTGTCCAGGCAATGTTCCTAATCTGGGGGATTGAATTTTCCTAATGGACTGGAAAATTTAATGCACGCTAAATTTCCCAATCGTGGTTCAGGCGGAAGATGAGCGATGTGAAGATAACCGGGCAATAATTTATAATGACTGCTGTTCAATCTAAGCTGGTGAAGTACGAAGTAGAGAATTACAAAAATCTAAGGACTAACTATAATTTTTTTTATGTTTTTAATAAACAAATTTATGTTTTTCGCGAAATTGCAAGTACTTGTTAATTTATTATCCATCAAAGAAGATAAAGTATATTGTTATTTGATTCAGATAATAATCTACAATCCATATCGCACGCAGCCTAGTTTTTTCCCCGTACAATTTATCTCTTTAATAAGCCTTATTATACGCAATTGTAAATTAATCTCTTTAATATTACAATAAAAGATAAGGTCGAATGTTTTCGCAGTAGAAAACACTTAGGGGTTTGTGTTTTGAAATTTGGATATTAGTGAAGGTTTTTTTTGTTGATATTTTTATCGAAAGGATATCTGTAACTTCAATCTTCCAGTTATTCAACCTAATCGTCCCTTCGATCATTACTGATTATCGCTCGGACGTCGGTGCGTGATATTTCTTATTGATCGGACGCGTCTCCACTTCACGCCAACGCCATCGGCGCATGGCTAACAACGCGGAAGCGAGATTATGCGGACCCAGGGGATGATGTAACGGCGTAAAGACATGTGTTCAGTCACTTTCATATTATCCAATTATATTTTCACGTCGATTCGACTTTAGCCGATATTATCACGCGTCTTAATAACATGAGATCATGGTTGTCGTAATAATGTTCACAACAATTACAAGTTAATCAACCATCTTTAAAAAACCTATTACTTGGTGAAATCTCTTTGAATATTAGAAGAATCGTTTGCTTTTATATTTAATTGCATATAACATATTGTTAAAAAAAAATTTAAAAAAATTAAAAAATGGCAAAAAGAGGGAAAATTCAAAAAGGTGGGAGTTGAGAGAGGTTAGTGTCCGAGTGGATCGAAGTCACGATAGTTCAAGTGGTAGAGTAGCGGCGTATCTAGCCGAAGGTCGTGGGTTCGAATCCCGCTCGTGACACTGACTTTTTTATCTCAACTAAAAAACTTAATTAATTGAAAAATATTATTTGTTCAAGCGGACCATGAAAACTAGTGAATTTAATATAATTTTAATTGTCATTAATTGTCATATAGTCTTATAAGGGCTCATATATTTTATATTTAAATAAAAATCTATTTTTTAAATTAGAAGCCTATATTAAATAAAATGTCTATGGTTTAAATGCATAATGTTTATGTATATAAGGAAAACTGTTTTTGTACTCTATACATATCGTACATATTGCAAATATGATGATAGTACGTTTTTTCACACGGTCACAACAATAACACTAATGCCATGAGAAACCACTGCTGGCACTCAGCACTCAGAAAGTGTGAGGGTTTAAGGGCCAAGGAGGTTTTGAGGCTAGGTGATGTGGCGGGTTCCTGGGGTGGGAATGTGTAAAGAGGGCTACAACAGTAGGGTCAGGTTGGATCGAGAGATTGATGTGAAACGTTTTTGAGTTGGTTGTAATGTTAAGGTCGTTGTGGATAGTAAGGTTAGTGATGTCGCAAGGAGCTCGAATTGTATGTGATGTGTGTTTGATAAGCTGGCAGAAACCCACAGATCAACTCCGTATGTCTAAAGTGATCGCAGTAAATTCTTGTGTAAGGTTTATTTAGTTTGAAAATTTGGTTGGTGATAGATGCATTCTGTGTTAACTGTTTTGTGAGAATGTATTTATAAGCATGAATGTGCATGCTTATAGTCTGATTTTTTGCAGAATCTGCATGTTGTAAAACAATAAAAATTATTAAATTCACTAGTTTCCGTGGTCAGCTTGACCAGTTAATATCTTTCAATTAATTAAGGTTTTTAATTGAGTCATTTGTCGCCGAGAATCAAATAGATTACTCGACATTTGAAAAATGGCAAAAAAGGAGGGAAAATTCGAAAGGTGGGGTTGAGATGGGAACTTAGTGTCCGAGTGGATCGAGGTTACGAAAGCTCAAATGGTAGAGCAGCGACGTATCTAACCGAAGATCGTGGGTTCGAATCCCGCTCGTGACACTGACTTTTTTATCTCAACTAAAAACCTTACATAAAAAGATTAGTTAATTTAGTGTTGTCAGTCAATACCGATTTCGGTCCTAGAAGTCTTCGTAGTTATCCTCATCTTCTGATAAGTTGTCTCTTGAGTGGGTATTGCACGCTAGATTGCTTTCTAGGTATAATACTAAGTGTTTGATGTTGATGTGCAGTAGAGAGCATGACTGGTTTTTCAATGTGAACGTACATTGAGTACAGTTTTTATTGGGAAATTTGGATTGGATTTGGATTTATATAAGCCTATCACTTCCCGCAGTCTACCGGCAATTCCAGGTTTTTGCAAAGTAAAGGAATTTACCTACGGTTGTTCTTTTTTGTAAGCATTAAACGTGGAATCCTCAGGAAAGTAATATATATCGGAGATTGGACGTCAATAATTCAATAGAAGAACGCATAAAAGACCCAACCTATCTACCTTCACCGCTTTCCATTCTACACGGATTTTAGTAAGCTTGTGGTTATTAAAAAGTTCAGAAAAGATTTGGTACCTCCTTGATAAAAGGTAGTTTTAGTTTTTTCCTTTATACGTAAAATTATATCATTGTGATAGAAAATCCACATTTTTTCCTCAAACTAAACAATAAATTAGTTTTAGTAATTATCAATGTAGTAATTAAATATAAAATAATGAATACTAATTATTTTATACAATTATGTCGGTCAATCAGCAAATGAAGATACACTCAAAGTCAAAAACCGAATACTTGTTTATATTCCATAATAACTACGTATAACGATTTATAGTCCACTTAAAACATAAACAGAACATTAATAACTAGTTGTTTATTTTTATAAAGTGTTAATAATCAATACTTTTACACTCTTTAGATTAAAAATAAAGAAAATCGGTCCAATTTCATCTTTTCCGGAGCCACTTGTCAAGTGAGTTATTTGGCTTTTTAAATTGTTTTCTTAGATGAAACAATAACATTGAGTAAAAAAAAAATTGTTTATTTTTTGTTAAACATTGGTTTTAAATGAGATCTTGCCGGGCAGATGCTTTGCTAACGATGGGCTAACATAGCCCTTCTCCTGGGTGTGCCGCGCTCCACCATCCCGATGATCTATAGTACCAGAAGTCTCCATTGCTAAAAAGTTTGTAGTCGACCGCGATGTAAAACGGCTAGAGATGATCTTTTATTGCTCTCAGTTTTAACGGCTTCCTTGATAGGTAACTGCATACGGACATAATGTAAGTGTGAGCTCTAAAACTGTCATCAGAAGTCTTCATATCATCAGAAATAGCTTAATCCCTAAACGTCCTGCAGTAGGTCATCACTACTAAAGAGCATCGAGTAGAAACGAGCAAATCAGCATGTCGATTGGACAATTGAACGATCGGGGTGTTGTTTTCATAGACGAGTCCCAGTTTGCTTTGTGGCAATCAGATGACCGGGACCGGTATAGAGACATGTGGAGAACTCTTTGTTTCATATGCCATGCGTCAATTAAAGACAGTTGCGGAGTGGAATCAACGTCCATGCCTCACAGAATTGATTATCATACAGAATGGATCTTTAAATGCACAATTGAACATTGAGGAAGATCTTCCGGAAGCTCACTGGAAGTTCACTTCACTGCATTTATTAGGGGGAAGCTCACTGGAAGTTCACTTCACTGCATTTATTAGGGACAACTCCGTGTTATTGTGTGATAATGCGCGAAAGTATGTAACTTATCACCCATTGGAGGATGTAGAGATTACCACAATGAATTGGCACGGTTTAGACATCTTCATTCGCCGCTTCCAACAAGCGTTGAACGGCTTCAAACCGGTTAAAGAATGGGATTCTGTTTCACCAAACGAAATCCGATCGTTTATTTACTCAGTGCTTAGGATTCTTAATTAAGGACCTCCGCGAGGACACAGGGGGGTAATACAACAAAATACGAGTGCCAGGTTTTTCTCACTTTGAGTGTGTATTATGGTCATATTCTGAACATATTTTATTTATATAATAATTTCATTTAACGCTCAAGGTATTTCATCTATTATAAGGGTGAAAGGGAGTAAAAAAAACTTAACTGGTTCTTGCTACGTGTTGAATGTAGCCGAAGGCCGCCCGAACTAATGTCTTATTTTCACCGATTGAAAGGTGATTTTTGTTTAAAAAACACAGTTCTAACATTGGTCAATAAATTGAAAACTACTATTTAAACTATTCTTTATCAATTTTATATGTTTTTGTTGCTATTTTTATCCCTGTGAAGGTTGGAAACAACTGACGCGGAGAAAAGCGGCCGATTCACCGGCTTAGGGCTCCATTTGATGGAGCACGGTTCGCTTGGCTTGCTACACAACTCCTCAGGACTATTGGGGAGTGGTCAATCAGGTGAGAGTTCCCTAAAGGAGCCCACTCTACCATTGTAGGTAGGGAGGACTATCGACAGGTTAATCGCGCTAAAACTTCCAGAGCTTAAATCTATAAGTATAGCGGCGTCGTTGTTCAGGATCAGTCCTAAATCTCCATTTAGGTCCCTATTTCTCTGCCCCTACCGTCTGTGCGCCGTGATCCCTAGTAGGTGTTATTAAAATCGCCCAACATCATTAGGGTTGGGGTAGGTATTCAATAAGGGCAGATACATCACCACCGTGCGGCTATCCATTCGGTTATGTAAACTGTACTCAGCGTCATGCGCATCGCCGCTATTTTTACCTCGATTGCCTGGATGTTCGATTTCATTCGCACCCCATATATATATTTTCTATTTTTAGGATACTCCGCGTACCCTACCATCAGGATCGAGTTGCATCTCCATCGAGAAAGCTTTGTATCCTCTTGTTTTTAAACAATGAATACCAGGGACCGGAAGAGTTCCCCCTGAGCTCTGCAGCAATTCAGCTTATTGTACTTTATCCCTGGCTCCATTTTTGGGGGCTCGAAACACGAGTGTGAATTTGAGTCCCCGCTGTGCCGGTATTCTTCCATCGAAGAAACTCATGTTTGAAGTGAGTTGTGGCTAAGTTCAGGCTCACTGAGATCTGATCCCGTCCCTTCCATTGATGAGTGCCGTGTCAATTTGTTTCAACTGCGGCCACAGGTCCCCTTAGGCGTCAGAAAAAAGGTCAGAGGCGACGGTGGGGATCGAACCCACGACCGCGGGATCTACTAGCCGACAGTCTGACGCCTTAACCACTCGGCTACCGCGGCCCTCCATTGTATCCTCTTAGTTGAAGGTGCGCCCCCGGGCGGAGATTATTGAATTTATATTAAAATTTATTCTCTGAGCATTGCATTGTTGAATGATTGATTGATGTTGTACAAGGAAACGAAAGTTTTAGTACTTTAGTTTGTTTCATACAAGAACCTTTTTTTAAAAATATATTATTTTGTTTATATTTTACTTATTCCTTTTTATTATACAAGATCCGGCCTCATAAGTTTTAAATTAAATTGAGTTAATTTGAAGGAAAAAGCTATGTAGTTACCTATTTGACAGCAGATTGTACTGATATTAACCTCGCTTAAAAATTTAATGTTTATATCTCTAATATATTCCAGGTCTTGGAATGTTTGTCGCAGTGTCTAGTCAGATATGCCTGCCTATACGTATTTGAATATTGTAGTTGATGTATTGAGTGGGTTTGTATATAAGTAGTTTCAAAAATAAGAATTAGAACAATCGGGGCGTCGGTGGTCGCAACGGTTTAGGCGTTGACACGGCGCTCATAACTGTTAGGTAAAGGTCCCGGGTTTGAATCCAGCGGCCCTGCATTCGAGCCCGACATACTTAAAAATGGCCTTTTTTTTTCAAAAACACCGCCACCCCGAGGGTTGAAACAACCTCTGGGGTTGCGAACCCTCGAAAAAAAAAAATAGAACAATATTGTTGAATTAAAATAAGGTTTATTCAGGAATTCCCACTTAAAAATTTTGCCTTTGTAATCCGACTTGTCACTGTCAAAAATTGAAGTTCATCGTACCATTGATGATGTGGTTTACATTTTCATGGCACATCCGTTCTAAATACTGGCAATGTGCTCATTTACTCTTTAACATTTTTGATAGCACATCCAGTCCTTCGTTTTATTTCAGAGTTTCCTACTTACTCCGGTATTTTAACATGTAATGCATGTTTTACCCTTTGTGTGCTTTAACGACCGACAACAGCATGTCATGTTTGTTTAAAAGAACATAAAAAAAGAAATATAGCAGGTAATAAATGTAGATAACCGGAGCTATTTGGAGGAATTGTTCAATTTGATGTCAGACTTTAACGTATCTTTAAACAACACAAAAGTTTCTAGCGCAATAAAAACACAGTTTCAATATAAACGGTTAATGAGGACTTTCCGACTGATGCACGTGATAAAGCCGGCTTCTCATGCACCTCGTGAATATACAATTTTAACCCGCTTTGAAAATGGGTTCCATTAAAGTCGGATTGGACCAACAGGGGTTTTGCGAAGAGGCTTTTTCAAAATACGACTCCTAAGTACACACTAAAACCTCTCCATTTCCTGTACATTCGACTGAGAATCGTTTGAGACATTACTTGAAGAATCCATAGAGCTCAACGTACCACGCAAGCCTCTTGAAATGACTGACGATGCAGTAATCATACTGACAACCTCTATACAAAACTTCGGACTCAGCAATACAAACCCAGCACAGAAACATCGCCAACCATATTGCACTGTACGTAAGGACCTTACCCTATGGGCGACCACAAAACGTATCCATATCCTTACTCCCATCCTCTTCGCAGAGATGATGGTTCATGGGCCAAGTCCGTCGAAGAAAAATCATATCTCTTTGCTCAGTACCTATTCACCATCTTCGTGCCGCACTTCATAATACTCTATAGACAAATAAAATCGAGCAAGACTTGAATACTCCTTTACCTCTTGCTCTTCCTCCTAAAGCCTGTTTAGACTGGACGTTTGGTTGGGAGGCAGAGTACCAGATGCCTTTGCTTTTGGATGATTGTTCGTACTCGCTTTGCCATTTCTTGCGTAATAAGACTATGCGATGACTGTGCGATACAATGTCCCAGGCTGAGATCTCTGATGTTTCCCGATAGAGCAGCCGCCTTTGCCAATTCATCAACCCGCTGGTTAAACAGGTTGTTGTTATGGCCTTTGACCCAAAGAAGATGAATAGCTATACCGATTCCTCAGGCTAACAAAATGTTTTTGATCTCTAGGATAATGGGATATTCAGGAGTATCCGTTTTATTCAGGGCCGTCAGAACACTAAGCTTCCTTTATGGCTATAGCTTCAGCGGAGAAGATCGTACACAGAGGTGGGAGTTTAAACTGCCTGGAATAGTCATTATTTATATTAAGTATTGCGACCCCCACCCCATACTGGGATTTTGAGCCATCTGTATAAACTACCGTAGTCAGCGGGCTTCTACCAGTCTCAAAATAGACCTTAATGTAGTCCTGTTCACCTTTCAATTCCTGAGGGCACCTTAGGTGCGAAGAGTGGAATAAGCCAGTGAAGTTTCGTGTTTGACGAGCGGATGATTTTTCCCAGAGAGATGCTTTTCATTTTCAAGTAGATGGGGCGTGACTATCACTAAGGGCTGTGATCGCCAAAGCATCCAGTCCCATAACTACAGGATGGTTGGGATCGTGCATTCGAGTAGCTAGGAATTTTGTTGTTAGTCGATTCCTTCTTAGATGCAGCGGTTCCGTATTGGCCTCTACCTTGAGGGAATCAGTAGGGGAAGATCCTAATACCCCAAGGCAAAGCCTTATTGCCCTGTGTTGGACCGTTTCAAGTTTTTTAGGTGGGATTTGGTTGCACTGCCGTAGACTATCGACCCATAATCAATGCGTGCGAGAATGAGGGCACGGTACATCATTAACCCGATGCTTGGGTGGGATCCGTACTTAACTTTAGAAGTACGTCTTAAAATATTCATTGCTTTTTCAACATTCTTCTCGACGTACTCCATGTATGGTTTCCAGAGGATTTTGCGGTCAATAGTTATTCCCAGGAATTTGAAGGTTGGGTAGGTCTTGATCTTATAGGGGCCTAACTTTAATGCCTTGGGTTGAACTAGTTTCCTTCTTCGGGATATTATCATTGCAGCGCTCTTTTGCTCTGACACTGCTAATCCCAGGTCCATTGTCTATTGTGAGAAAGTCTCGAGGGCATAGTTTAAAACCGTAATAGCGTCCTCGACGGAGAGTGCACTGGTGTATATGGCGATATTATCGGCGAATTGAGATATCTTAATATTTTCCCCAGAGATGTTCTGCAGTGACGCCGTATATATGGAAAAGAGTAGGAGGCTAAGTACTGCTCCTTGGGGAATGCCTTGGTTGACCTGCCGCTGCCCGTACATTTCTCCATTAACTTGTGTGTATATGACCCTGTTTTCTATTATGTTAATAATGGCCCGAATCATAACGGCGGGTACCTTTTTTTCTTCCATTATTCTCTTTAGTGTTTTAATATTCACATGGTTATAGGCATTTGTTATATCAAGACTATGACCAGGGTGACTTTCTTAGTACTTTTTGTACGTCAGTGATAAATGTCACGAGATTGTCGGAGGTGTTATCTCCCTTCCTAAAACCATGTTGGAAGTCGGGGAGGATTTTGTTTGTTTCCACAACCCATTCTAAACGCCTCTTTATCATTTATCAGTTTTTAAGAAGCACGATGACAGGGCAATGGGGCGGTATGATGAGGATAAGCTAGGGGGCTTACCCGGCTTGAGAATAGGGAGGATAAGCTGCATTTTCCACTCAGGAATTATAGTCCCTTCTGTCCAGATGTTATTAATTGTGCCTAGGAGAGCCGTTTTTGCATTGGGCGGGAGTTTAGCGATCATAGGATAGTGTATCAAATCAAGGCCTGGGGCTGTATTAGAGCTTGTCACTATCGCTGCCTCCAGCTCTTTCAGTGAGAAGGGGCTCTCTACCCCATCACTCCTTGCTATTGTTGTAATCTCCGTCTTTTCACTTTCTTCATTGACTGTATAGGGAGCTAGGGTACACATAAATTACTCTACACAGTTTTTATTCATTACCCGGGGTTTGGGAGCGGATGAGCTTTTCAGTTTTTTAATTCTGCTCCATATCCAGCTGATGCTCGAATCTTTGTTCAAAGCACTGCAGAATGTCTGCCAGCTTGCTACTTTTTTCTCTCTAAATTTTCGCCTACATTTCGCGCTGGCTCTCTGTGTTTCTATATAATTCTCTTTAGTTGGATTTTGCTTGTAAACTAGGAAGGCCCTATGTTTTTTTCCCCATTCTTCTTTGCAGTTGTCATCCCACCAGTATTTTGGATTATGGCCTTGTTTTTTGTATATTGGATTCCCGATGAACGGGGGATATTGTTTTTCGTGGCTAACCATACAATTTTCGTCATCTCCTTGTAGTTAGAAGGAGGATTTGTATTAATCGCGTTTTCAATATCTAAGGTGTACTGCGTCCATTGGGCCATGTCCAGTTTCCACCGTTTCGGACTGGTTTTCCAGTTTTGGAGCGAATTATTGTTTTCTATCTGGATAATGATAGGATAGTGGTTCGATCCATAGATGTCCGGGAGGACTTCCCATACGGCTGATAAGACAAGGGGGGAGGATATTATTGAAATGTCTGGAGCGGAAGGATTCTTACTCGGTAGTGTGACGAGAGTTGGGGTGCCATCTTTCAAAAAACATACCCCGGTCCGATCGAAAGCTTCAAGAAGGGTGGATCCAGCAGTATCCTTAAATGAACATCCACAGCTTTGATTATGTGCGTTAAAATCCCCTCCTATTAGGAGAGGGTGCACAAATTGGCCAAGTATGTCATCCCATTTATGTCTTTGGTCTTAGTTTTGGGGCCTAAGTAGACCGACACAATTGTCATCGCTTTGGGAAGGATGTTCGCTTTGATGGCTGATATTTGAATGGTGTCTGAGTGGTTTCTTGCCACATATGTGCAGTCATATTCGATATCTTTTTTAATTAATATGGCGCATCCACCATATCAAGCATCTCTGTCATTACGTATTACATCAAATTGGGAAATGTTAATGGGTTGAGTGTTTTTAAGCCATGTTTCCGAAATAAGTGCGACATCGATATTCTCCCCCATTAGAAGCAACTCTAAGAATCCTATATTGGCTGGTAAGGAACGAATGTTCCATTGTAGAATTCTGGGGTTCTTTAGGTTTTTTGGTTTTCTACCACGTACCATCATTGTAAGGATTTAATCAAAAAGGTGGATGAGGGCGTTCTTCCGAGAAGTTATCAGAGTGAAGTGATGAATAATTAAGCTGATTCTGTTTCCGTTTCAGTATTGCTACACATTTCCATATCTCTATTAGGTCGATATTCCTTCCGCAGTTCATCGATAATTGTTGGGTTATTTTGTACAATGTTATATAGTACTGAACCATTTTCATCTATCATTTCTTTGCTAGACATTTTATGTGAACTTATATTCTACGTTAGTTTATTTAGTATATGTATATATTTTTCGGCTTCGGATCAGGCGTGCGGGTTTGTTGGTGTACCTTGCCTGGTTCGGTCGGACTTGACCGCTTGAGATAGTGGACGTTTAGTTTTAAGTGTATGTTTTATTTCAGCGTTATTCTGCGAACGAGGGCTTCTAATTAGCTGTTTCCTGAATTGTAGTCGAGTTGATGGTGGCTGGGTGGTAGGCAGTGGAGGGAAATCTTCATCTTTTTGTGTGATATGTGCGTTAGCGAGGATGTCGAACTTGTTTTTAGAGAGTACGTTAGCATACTTTATTTTATTGGTTTCCACATTCTTTTTATAGATTTAACACTCTCTGCTATCAGCTAGATGATTTTTCCCACAATAGATACATACTATCTCAGAGTCAGACTTAGTGCATTCTTTAATGGAATGTTCTTCACCGCACTTCAGGCAACGTTGTTTGCTCCTACATTGCGAGGCTACATGATTATATCGCAGGCAGTTGGCACACTGTTTTACTGGGGGTATATACGACCTCACTTGGCAATAGCTCCCATAAATAGATACGAATTCGGCGATATTTTGACCTAGGGAGGATACCACACATGTAGTAAGGGGGGTAATTCTTACTTTATCTCCTATATTCTCAATTCTCCGCATCCTCTCTATCGATACAGGTTCTACTGTAGATTGCATGCAATTTAAAATTTCCTCGGAGTGCAGATTAACATCAACAGATCTAATAACTTCTTTCCTCTTAACTAGAAAGTCGGGAATATATACATTTAAATTTTCCTTCGCTAATATCTCACTTTCTGTTAAATAATTCGCAATCTCTTTAGTGGCAGTTGTGACTTTAATCCGGTTTTTGCCCGATGTCCGAATGTCTAGTATTGACTTTTTATTAAGTGCAGGGTCTTGAAATAGCCATTTACCGCAAAGCATAGGGTGAGCGTTACCTAGGGGTTTTTTAGTGCTCTCCAAAAAAAGAAAATTTGGGCCCGTGTCACTACTTTCAAAACGGCTTTTAGATAAACGCCGCTTTTTTCTTGGCGAAATACTTCTCCTTCTGCTAGAAATTCAGTCTTATCCATTAACATACATTTCGAGTATTCATTAAACGACGCACCTGTGAATAGCCGCTTGTTTTCATTACTACTTGATCTTACTACCGGGCTAATATTTAATTGTATAACATCTTCCAACGAAATGGATATTTTTTCTGAGACGACGCAGACTCCAAAGGCTCTAGTTGTAGTTTCGGTCCGACTGGGGGAGGATCCCCTCCCCCGTGCGATTCCCATTCAAATTAGAATGTTAATATTTTCGATAATATGGATAGGTAAAGATCCACGCAGATAAGGAGTTAGATATTTAAAAATTAATATGAGACCTTCTGTTGTTATTCAAATAAAATTAACTAGCTTCAGTTTATAAATTATAAAATAAGGTAAAATAATTACTTATTTCAATCAAACAAAATTATAAAACTGGAATTTTAAAAGTACGATTGAGGTATTTCTACTTATCACCCGTAGATAACTCCGATGTGTTTACACGTTAATCCTTCAGAGGAGCAAAGTGTGTACGTCCATCCTAATCGAATTATCCGTGAGCGACGAGTTATAAGCTTGATATCCGGATCGTTTAAAAAAAGTAACTGTGAGTAGGAACTATGTTTTTTTTAAGTTTAAAAAACTTTCCATCTTCCTTCATCCTACCGCCCTATACTCAGAGCTACCACTTCAATTGGCTTTTTAAGGGGTGGCAAGTTTCATAGGTCGTGGATAAATGAAAGCATGTTCTATGAAAGGCAGATAGGAATTTGACATACGATAGGACTTGTGAGATTTCTATTAGGCTCTTTAAAAAGAAGGAAAGGGAAGAAAAATATCTGGAGCATCAATGGTATGGTGAAAAATTTTCCAAAAAACTAAACTAGGTGGATGTAGTTGTTTATATAGTTAATTTTAATCCGACTTTTGCATCCTGTTGGCTTGTTTAAACATAATTTGTTCAAGTAACACACTTAAAACTAATTCAGGTTGGCAGAAAAATGTATGTTTTGTTTGTTTTTTGTTCCTCGTTCATACGTCAACGAGTGTTTTCGAGTACCGTAATTGATTACAGTATAAACATCGAGATCACAATTATTTCAACGATAGACAAAAACGATTAACTTGTTTTCACGTCGAATCAGCCTGTTGCCCCATTCTTTCCTCAATTAAAGAAGAAATCTGGTGTAATTGATTGGGAAATGTTCGATTTTTTAAATTGTAATACTACTTTATTCTGAAGAAAACGACTAATATGTTCTAATCACGAGATCGTAAACAAGGAGGCATGTAATTTTTGATGAATGTACTCTGGAACAAGTCCTACCGATCTTTAGAAATATCTTCCGGAAGCTTTTGATTTTTTAACAATTTATGTTAAAAACGCGTGATGGGTTTGAATGACACCGTTTAAAATAAACTTTTTTTTTATTCGAGAAATCTTGTAAATGTTTCAAATAGTTTTACATTTTGGGAATTGGTTTGTTATGCGAATTTAGTAAACGCGAAACGCCAATTGAATCCGTAATAATAAATTATATTACACAGTGTAAGAGTTCTAGTGTGATAACGATTTTGGGAGATAGTAAACCGATTTGAACTACTATCAATGTCTTCTCCCTATCTTTCAATCTTCAAATGTTTAAGACGTTAAAGACGTCACATAAAACCTTGATTTTTCGTTTTGACATAGTTTCTCATAACTTTTGACCTCGTTTTACAAAAGAGGGTTGAAGTCCTCTAATATCCGTTTTTGCACTAACAAGGGAGATCTCGAGGCAACTGTCCAACTTTGACAGAAGTTTCAAAAGAAGCGGAAAAAAGTGAAATTTTGTGTTTATATAAAACTGCCTTTTCATTGAATCATAATGATTGTTTAGAAAAAGAAAAAACAACAACAAAACTCTATTCTTTAATAAGCTTCATTGCTATATAAAAAAAATTAATTTTTTATTTGGTATCGCGATAAAAAATTAAATATTTTAAATCATGGCAATTTTCTTCTACTTCTAACATTTGTCTAAAATAACCGAAAAATTCTGTACTAAAGAGAATTTTCTCAGTTTGGCCCGATTTGACTGTCCTTTAAGTGATTTATATTAGAACGTGACGGGCATCTTACGGGACGTGTGGAGAACGAGTCCCGTAAGGCGTTTGTATTTACATTACACCGGGCTGCGTACAGCACAGCACGGCAGTAGCTGGGATATTCAACTCAATTTTTCATCAGTTTTACTAGCGTTCACGTCGGGAAGTGCTTTTTGTATGTGCGCGCGCGATAATAACATGAACTTTAACACTGTTGAATTAGCAGCCACAAAGGAGTTGAACTATGACGAGGAAAAGTTTTTATGGCTATTTTAGAATGACTCGTCAATGTTTTTCACTTCTGTTACGTGTTGAGTACTGACGGGGGTGGAGTTCATACTATACGGGACGGGGAAAGAATCGTAGGCTGCGGGCTGGCTCCGGGGCGCCGTACGGGGTTTAGCCCCGTGACCGCCCTGTGCCGCCCTAATTTGAACTCTCCTACTTGAAAACAATGAGATAATATGTTGACGTGGCCCGTAAGACAGCCGTCCCGTACCCTGCACGTTCTAATATAAAGGTCGATTTATATTAGAACGTGACGGGCATCTTACGGGACGTATGGTGAATGAGTCCCGTAAGACGTTTGTATTTACTAATTCACTACTTTCGTGGTCCGCTTGACCAATTAATACATGACAATTAATTAAGGTTTTTAGTTGAGATGAAAAAAAGCTAATGGCACGAGCGGGATTCGAACGATAGCTCAAGTGGTAGATCAGCGGCGTATCTAGCCGAAGATCGTGGGTTCGAATCCCGCTCATGCCATTAGCTTTTTTTCATCTCAACTAAAAACCTTAATTAATTGTTTGTATTTACATTACACCGGGCTGCTTACGGCTCGGCACGGCAGTGGCTGGGATCTTCAACTCAATTTTTCATCAGTTTTACTAGCGTTCACGTCGAGAAGTGCTTTTTGTATAAGCGCGCGCGGTAATAACATGAACTTTAACACTGTTGAATTAGCAGCTATTAGGTAGCTCTTGATAAGGAAGAAGACGAAAAGACAAGAAGATGGGATGTACATCCAGTTTGGAAGAAAAGGGGATCAGAAAGAGAATTCGTTACCCTCTACAAGGAGTTGAACTATGACGAGGAAAAGTTTTTATGGCTATTTTAGAATGACTCGTCAATGTTTTTCACTTCTGTTACTTGTTGAGTACTGACGGGGTGGAGTTCATACTACACGGGACTGGGAAAAAATCGTAGGCTGCGGGCTGGCTCCGGGGCGCCGTACGGGGTTTAGCCCCGTGACTGCCCCGTGCCGCCGTAATGTGAATTCTCCTACTTGAAAACAATGAGATAATATGTTGACGTGCCCCGTAAGACAGCCGTCCCTGTCGCGATTTTGAGTTATATGATCGATGATTATACCATGTAACTGAAAGCCTACTGTCGCGTTTCAAACCGTTATAATTTTTTGACATGTTCACATAGGAATTTTTACTTAATGTCTATTAAACCATAGCTTCATGGACCATCTTTTTGTCTATAGAGAAGCAATTTAACATGTAAAAATAATGTTATTCATGAAAAAATTGTTTGTGTATTTTTTGTACGTATCTTCTTAGATGGTAATCTAGGCAGGAAGTTTGCACACATTGTTATACTTAAATCAGGGTTAAATTTTGTTCACGTAATTCGAAATGTTTGTTATACATGTCAAGGTTTTTTTATACTTTTGAAATTTGTAAAAATCGTGGCATGAACGCTGGATTTCTATTTTTCATATATTTATAAGTTCATAGAGCTGTTTTAAACTTAGATTTGATAATTTCCTTCCGGTCTACACTCTTTGAGATCCGACTTACAGACTGTTAATCTTATTATTTGTTTCTTTCTATAAGTCGAAAAATCAAAAGACCCTAGAAAAGGACAATATGGAGTATTGTAAATCCTCTTGACGCTGAAAATACTCTCCAATCTTATCTAAATGTAGGTTGAACAAAATCGGCCGGTGTAAGTGGAAGAACATACCTTCATAACAATGAGAGGTATTATTACAAAAGTGCCTTTTATTCAACTCATTAGAGTATAAAAAGTAAAAATGAAGCTAACTCACCCCGCTTACATCCCTTCGCGCTATCGGATTGTGTTCTTTTCAAAGTTGCCTTTTTTTTCTAAATGAAGGACTTTTTATACTACGATGATGATATTGTTAAATAAAATGGCTGGCTGAATAAAAGTTAACTGTTATGGAATATAACAACAACATACGTGCCACCAAGATAATCGGGGACGATAAAAATAGCGACCCGTCATCCGTGGGACTAAACAAAATACCTCACAATTTAAATGAAGTTTTTAATGTTTTACATTGATTTTTAAACAAACTGGTTTTGATTAGGATCAATAATTAATTTTATTTTTAAAGAAAACTACATTGCAGGTATTATGCAATGGAAATGCGACAATCTTCTATCGAGTAATGAAGACCGCAGAAATCTTGCTTAAAGTTATTCATAGTTCATTTACTTAAGTTTTTAGTTGAGATAAAAAGTCACTGTCACGAGCGAGATTCGAACCCACGATTTTCGGCTAGATACGCTGCTGCTCTACCGCTTGAGCTATCGTGACCTCGATCGACTTGGTCACTAACTTCCCATCTCAACCCCACCTTTTGAATTTTACCTCCATTTTGCCGCTTTTCAAATGTCGTGTAATCTATTTGATTCTCGGCGACAAATGAAATGGCCACGAAGAGCTTTAGTGAAGATATACTTCATTTTAACTTATTAACTTCACTAGTTTTCGTAGTCCGCTTGACCAATTAATATCTTTTAATTATTTAAGGTTTTTAGTTGAGATAAAAAAGTCAGTGTCACAAGCGGGATTCAAACCCACGACCTTCGGCTAGATACGCCGCTGCTCTACCACTTGAGCTATCGTGCCAATGCCAAGCCATCTCAACCCCACCTTTTGAATTTTCCCTCCTTTCCCTCCTCCTGCCTGAAAAATGGCAAAAAGGAGGGAAAATTCAAAAGATGGGGTTGAGATGGGAAGTTAGTGTCCGAGAGGATCGAGGTCACGATAGCTCAAGTGGAAGAGCAGCGGCGAATCTAGCCGAAGATCGAGGGTTCGAATCCCGCTCGTGACACTGACTTTTTTATCTCAACTAAAACCTTAATTAATTGAAAGTTGTATAAAATGTAATCCGGGACTGCAGCTTGATCCCTGGGGGATCCTTTTTCAACGTTACGCTTCAAAGAAATCAGTATAGATTGCTAGGGGATAACGTTTTTAATGCCCTTTGTACATCGAGAGAGATCATAAGGATGTTATTTTTAAGTTAAATTGTTCCTCAATGTGTTCAACTTTCAACCGTACAGTATGCGGAAGGAAACCATACTGTTGTTGAGAGATATATCCATTTCTGTGAACGTGGTTCATAATACGATTTATTATTACTTCCACCAGTAGCTTACCCATAACGGGAGTAACCTGATTGGTCTGTATTTCTTTACGTTCTCTCTTCCTTTCCTTCCAAACACCACACAATACATGCCTTTTTCCAGACCTCAGGGAATGTTCACCGTCTCAAACATTGATTAAATAAGGTGCATATGCTGTAAGGGGTAATATTAAGTACTCTATTTATAATTTCCTTAGTAAAACCATCCATCTCCGGTGTTTTCCCTGAAGTCCATAATTACGTTTTGTATTATGTTTCTTCTGAATTCATTATCATCCTCTTTATACACATCTTGAGATCCTTTTTCCCTTATATTGATGTGCTCTTTGTCGTGTGGTGTTATCGGTAGGTACGAAATGGTCCATTATGATAGAAATTGTATTTCGCAATGTTTTTGTATAAGTCCCCTCAGGTTTTTTTTTAAATGAGGAAAAAGTTATTAGCTTGCGTAGCTTTAATGCTGCTATTTATTTGGGGTACCATGTCCACTAAATCAGAACAATCCTTACTTTTTTATGAGATCGGTTTGTCTTCATCAGGGTTCGTTTTGTATTCGTTAACATTTGTCAACTTATCTGATATATCTTTCCTTGATTTGCCTAATTTATATTTTAAGAGCTTTATCAAAGTTGACTATTTAGCTTTGTTTTTTTAAAACTTATATGTATGTCCTAATTCTATCCCATTTAACTTTAAATTATGTTCAATGTAATTTTGTATTATGTAATATTTTACTCTGTTAGTACTTACAGAACCAAGAAAGTCTTCCTTAAACTTTAGACATGGAGTTTGGAAACCCGTTAAGCTTATATTCTATTCACTAGTTTTCGTGGTCGGTCCGCTTGACCAATTAATATCTTTCAATTAATTACGGTTTTTAGGTGAGATATAAAAACTTCACTAAAGCTCTCCGTGGCCATTTCATTAGTCGCCGAGAATCAAATATATTACACGACATGTGAAAAATGGCAAAAAGGAGGGAAAATTCAAAAGGTGGGGTTGAGATGGGTAGTTAGTGTCCGAGTGGATCGAAGTCACGATAGCTCAAGTGGTAGAGCAGCAGCGTATCTAGCCGAAGATCGTGGGTTCGAATCCCGCTCGTGACACTGACTTTTTTATCTCAACTAAAAACCTTATATTCTGTGTCAATTGCATCAGGTTTGCTGAAGGCTACAACAGAAACAACAAATGAATCACATAGGGTTTTAAATGCTCTTTCCCTTGTCATAATCAAATTTACAGTAGGATAAACATTTCATGAGATACGGGTGGATTTATGGAGTAAAGTTATGAACGTTGAAATAACCGGAAATGTGAAATATGTAGAATACAATTGAGAACCAGACATTGGTCAGAGGCATTTTTAGTCAAATTTGACTTGTAGGATAACCTTTGGACGTATTGACGTTTGGTCACGGCATCCCTTGTACATAGATATATAAACAGAAAAAGTTACATCACTAGGGGGCTTGACACTGTTTTGACTTACCCATTTGAATACTACGATGCTAGTAGTTCCCTCAAGAATAGTTATATAATTAAAAAAAAGAAAGAAAATTGATCAATAAAAAAATGTTGTGCCACGGTGCTGTTATAAAATAAGAAGTCGGCGTCGTTTGTTTTTTCTCTTTGAGTCCCATTTTATTGTCAACCGGGAAATAAAATCTTTGAAATATTTCTTATAATTGCAAAACACAATAACGACCGTTCCGAAGTTAAATGGTCCGATGCACTTTTGTAACTTGAACACCCTGAGATACAAGGCAAAAGGAAATACGACTGTTTTAGCATTGAGCGCGAAATACGGGGATAGAGTTAGAACTGAAATTATGAGAAAGTATGTCTCCGTTGTTCATAATGTACAAAGAGAATAGAAAAATTTAGGATTTACGACGTAGTCGACACGTTATCGCACTGTGGCGTCTCATGTTTCGAATTGTCCGCTTGATTGGGTAATCTGTGATTTTGGAATGCTCCCCGTTTGTTAAATGTTAAGTTTAATTGGTTTAAAATGATTTCCAGATCTGTCGTCGAAGAGCGAAATGGTAATTGACATGGGACACAGATCTTTGATGAGTACGGCGAAATGCAATTATCAGGGCTACGACATGAAAATAGCTACTTAAAATGAGACGAGTTTATAAAAAGGGATATCGATTTTCCAAGGGATGTATGTCCCCTTTATAAATTGTCACATTATTGTTTAAACTATTAATCAAGGGAGCAATATAATTCATGCTGTACTGCAAAAAGTCACTCATTGGGTCGTCTTAACTCGCGAGTTTGTTGAATTACTCAGACGCGTTTCGTCATTGCGTCATCTTCAGTGAGAAAGGGGTTTTCAGCATTTGCATACATTTCCATACACGAATTCCAAATGTACAGAAAAACCATTTCAACTGGCTATATCTTAAACCCACAATCTAACCACCCTCACCAACACAATATTTCAGCACTACGGCACATGTTCCACAGAATAAAATCGATCTCACGCAACACTAAAAAGTGCAACAAAGAACTGTGAACAATAACGGTTGTAGCAATGACGGTACAAAACAAGCTCCATCCAGAAACTACTAAAAAAAGAAGACAATATATAGAGGAAAATAAACCTACAGACTAACTTGTGACAACAAACTCGGACTAAAAACGCACTAAGGACAAACAATAACACAGGTAAACGAGTTTGAGTAATTCAACAAACTCGCGAGTGAAGACAGACCCAATAAGCGACCCTATGCCGATTCAGCATTACTTCACCGACTCGCTGACCAACGCCCATCTGATCAACTTCATCAATATAATTAACGGTCATTAACTCACTTCTAGCAATATATTTTCACATTAGTTAACCGATGTTGGACGATATATCAACTAACGGAGAGCTTTAAAATGTTAACATTTTTGTTTATAATTGCAATCTACTTCTTTGGACAGTCGTTTTCTCGTGTTTTGTTCAGGCCTTGTGTTACTTTTCTATAGGGGTTCGTTCAAAGTATTTTTTACTTTACGTTAGCAAGACTAAATGAATTATCCTTTAATTATTTGTGGGCAGTTGTACTTTGCGAATTGACAGAGTTTTTCTCTCGTTGAATTGACCTGTTTGACAAGTGACAATGGTATGAATGGGCAGAATGACAACAGCGAGCCATTGAATTGCCGAGCTTTTGGTGATTACATGATAATTAACTTAATCAATACAATAAATTTGATATATAGTTAGAAGTTATGATACGATTAGATTCGAGGATAGTGCAAATTGCTGGAATGTTTCAAAAGGAATAATAATCAGCAGCAGAAATAAAAGTTTTCATGTGAAATTGGTTATAACACAGAAATTAAACGAATCAACAAAGAAAAAAATGCTTTAACTGTTAATTAATTACAATGAAATTAAAAATTACAACACGAATTGTAATTTTAACAATAGAATTGCCACCTATCTTAGGGCTCCTATACCCAACTGCATATCATCTCCGAAAGCTGCGTTGAGCGACTATATCATCTCATCTCCTGGCCGGCCTGACCGCGCGTGAAGCCAAAATCCTGCGTATGACGTTCGGTGTTGATATGAATACCGACCACACTCTGGAAGAGAAATAGCTTTCAGCGCTGTAGACTGTGTGCCGCAAATTACCCTGCTAAACTGTTGCATCACTCGAGAGCTAAGAATACTGAGTGGGGGTGTTTTCTTGAGGTGTCAAAAACGTTTGACCTAGTGTGGCACTACACCGCAGATACCCCAACTTCACCCTCTACCATCACTGCATCCTTTGCCGACGACACAGCTGTGCTCTGTTCCCTATTCCACAATCACATCGGAACAGCTCCAGGCATATGTCTTGTAAATAACTGAATAGAGCAAACACTGGTGTATAGAGCTTAATGAAAGCAAAAGACCCATGTATCATTCACCCTTCAAAGCAAAAACCCCTCGACAAAATTCCTCAATAATACTTCCATCCGAAAAGCAGGCCTGTTACCTTGGGTTCCGTCTAGACTCATGACTAACCTGGAACCACCACACACGAGTAAAACGACAGGAATAAAGCAATCTTTACTACTATCCAACTACAGTCACACAAACGTTTTAACGAAAAACAAATTGACAATCTACAAGACATTACTTAAACCAATATAGACGTACGCACTAAAACTGTGGGGCATAGTTAAACCTTTCGACATACAAAGAATATATTCCTTTCAATGCTGCAAGTTCTCAGAACCTCTTACTAGGTCTCCAACATCACTTTCAACAATAAACTATGTTCTCACCCCCAATCGAGTTTTCTAATCTTTATCCAATAGAAATCGAGGATTCGTCCTCGCTTATGGTTGGAAAAACAACAATGGCTGTTAACTCCCCTCATGACAAATGATCTATGTCATTTGTAAATCCAGCTCATTGCATAAGTGTAAATAAGGTTACAGATACAAAAAAAAAATATATATATATATAAAAAATACAACGTACATTGAAAATGTAGGCAACTTTCGAGGTCTAGGCCGGTTTAACCTGAGTTTTTTGTCAAACATATTTGAACATGTGTTGCATTTCGACAGAAAAATATACTTATTATTAAATTTAGTTTTCGTGGTCCGCTTGACCAATTGCTATCTTTCAATTAATTAAGGTTTTTAGTTGAGATAAAAAAGTCAGTGTCACGGGCGGGATTGGAACACACGATCTTCGGCTAGATACGCCGCTGCTCTACCACTTGAGCTATCGTGACCTCGATCCACTCGGACACTAACTTCCCCTCTCAACCCCACCTTTTGAATTTTTTCTACTTTTTGCCATTTTTATCTCAACTGAAAACCTTACTTAATTGAAAGCTCAAATGGTGGAGCAGCGGCGTATCTAGCCGAAGATCGTGGGCTCGATCCCGCTCGTGACATTGACTTTTTTTATCTCAACTAAAAAACTTAATTAATTGAAAGATACTTATTATTATTTCCTTTAGGTTTTCCTCAGAATTTAATTGAGATTGTAAAGAAATCTTACTTTTACAGGTTAGTTGTCTGTAAAGTTTCTATTTAAAGTAGTTTCTCGTATATTTTCAATCAGATCTTTTTTAAAAATATACTATTCTATGATAATTTTTGTTGTTGAAAACATAGCCTGAATATAAACTATTATCTGAGTGCTTTTTACAGTATATATTGACAAGTTATTAAGTCCCTTAGCCATCCCTTAAGGCAGATTCTCGATTGCGTTGTTTTGTCAGGGCAAGCCGGTCCCACCAAATCCAATTACAGCTAGCGGAATCTTTTAAAACGGGGTTGTTTAGGACAAGAGCAATCAGCGGGATCTCGCTTTTCAACAGGGATAATAAAAAAAAACCCTAATGTTGGAAATGGATAGCCTTAGGCAGCTGAGGGAGATTCGAGTTTAATGATTTTGCACACTTTTGTCTGTTTTCCCATCCAGAGTAAATTTAAAAACGCCGGCTAAAGAGTTAGATCGATGTCCCCTGGCTTGGAAACCTTTCAATGCCAAATGGGGAAATTCATTTGGAAAAGCGTTGAAAAGGAAATCGGCCAGAGTGAGCCTAAGCTTAAAATTGGATTGCGCATAAAGTACAGAAAGAAAAAGGTTATTTGAAATGAAAAAGTGAAGAAGAACGAGTTTGAATTCAAAATATCAATTTGATACTCCATGAATTTATATTGTATTTATGCAAAAATATATAATGAGAAAAGGAGAAATTCTGGATTACTTAAATATTTGCAAGAAGTAGCAGTCATTGGCTTTCTTCTTTAACAAAAAATATATCTACGATCAAATTATTATTAATTATCTAACTAAATGTTTTATTAACTTTATTTATGATTTATTATTAACTGGAGATTAAAATCCTTTTCCTAAAATTTGACGAAAATAGTTACAATATTTATATGATCTTTACAAATCTGCTTAAATATGTTTAACAACACCTCCCATGGTGTTTATAATTCGAAACGATAGCTTAAATTAACAGCGGATGCTGAAGAAACACTCTCTCTGTTAATTTATAATATTGAATTTTCAAAGAAAACGTTTATGTGCTGCGAGCCCACTGCGCTTCAACTTGAGTTAGAGTTAGGCTCGCTTCCCCAGAGACACCTCTGTAAACAAACCACCGTTGAATTAATGACGAATCCGTCCCCTTATGAAAGGGAAAATTTATCAAAACAAATTAAAATACAAGAAAGTTAGCAAGCTGATAGACAATTCAGTTTCATCCTCTCCAGCATTAACAGAATACCAAGTGAAATAAAACAAAAATTAATTTCTTTTTTCAACATTGGTTTTTCTAAAGTTCTCTATATTATTTTTTAAGTATTTTTTTTCAGTTGCGTTAAAAAAGGAAAATGTATAATCTTGAATCGAAGAAAATTCGAAAGTTTCCTTAAATCTAAGGGTTTGTTCAACCGGAAAACCAAAACTTTTTGTATGAGTTTAATTATTAGAAAAAGATATAACAATTATATCTCATTATTTTAAAAACCAGAAGTTACGCAAACAATACGTTCTGGGATTTAAAAAAGATTCCTAGTTGTTATTCAACAAGTAAACCATGCGTGCCAGATTGTCGTGCTTTATATCGGCCTTGTTTTCAAAACTTCGTTTTAAAGATCTGGTGCGTTTCATCTTCCTTTTCTTAACCAAATCACGTTAGATCGTAGGGAGAGATAGCGGATTGAAATATTTTGGAATTTTCCTCGGTGATTCTGTCAACAATTTTGTCCCTTTCGATCCTGTAAAGAGATAAAGGCAATTATGTTGAACTTGCTGAACTTCGTATTGGATTATCGAACTTCAGAACATTTTACTGTAAAAAAAGTATATTTACAAACTCTAATTTTTAAAAATACACTATTCTTTCACCCATGAACACAAGGTGCACAGTAATACACATAAGTTAAAGCAAAGTATCTGAAACTTATTTAAACAAATTTCGAGACTGAATGATCTTTGACAAGAAAATCTACTATTCAAAAATAGCTAAATATTTTTTAATTTGCCGAGTGATGAATTAACAAAACTGTCAATTTATTACATCTAGTTTTCCAAGAAAATAGCCAATTTTGCTTAGCTTTATATTGGATAAGTGGAACAAAATTTTAAGGAGTTTCGTTAATTTGTTTTAAGAATTTACAAACGCTAAGTTTTAAAAATTCATTTCGCTTTTTATCTTTAAGCCCAACGTACGCAGTACGTAATTTCATTATTATTTCATCAACAATTTGAACAGTGAGAAAAAATATATAATGCTGGATAGCTTACGTGATTATTTTTCTTTAGTATATTTTCATATTCCATTCAAATCATTCAAGGGTTTAGCGTCTAAATGATGATTTGTTAACATGGAACTTTGTTTATTTGTAGGAACATTTTCAGCACGTTAAATAATTTACAATAAAATATTCTTCACTTGGCTATGGAAACTCAAAACAACTCTCTCATTCATCATTTCCCAAGCAACAGATAATAATGAAATAAAATCTTAATATTTTTAATAAATAAAAATATTTTTTCAATATATGTAAAATGAAAAGATCCCATGCAAATTTATGTTAGAAAATTTATTTCAAAAATGCACATTCTTTGTTTCTATTGTCATTATCCATCAGTAATAGAGGAAATTTGTATTAGAAATAAATTGTTCCTTAAATAAGAACAATGGCTGAGCGACTATGCCGAATTACTTCATAATTGCTGGAGTTGCTCAAGGTAGCATCCTGTGCTTCTTTGTGTATTCTATTCTCTATCTGAGTTTGAATCAGAAAAAAATTATAAGAGGTGTCCCAGGTAAAAATGAACCTCCTCTAATATTTATACTTTTTAATAATATCAAAATATTGCCACAGTAAACCCCCATTAAATTTTCCAGTAGTATTCAGAAATTATATTTTTGCGCATTGCGCGTGTGCGCAAATATGCGCAATTGACATCAACTTTCTTTGTTAAATAGAAACCCTTATTTTTTATTATAGATTTGTATTCTACGAAAAATTAGATGATAAATTGACTCCTCCGACGATTTTTTTACGTCAAACGTAAAGTCGCTAGTCGATATCCAGTTCACTGAGTGCCAGAAAATACCTTTTATTGCCACCGCACCATTCTTAGTTCAATGAGTGCCAGAAAATACCTATGTCCAGGATGTGGGAAGAGGAAATAAATAAATTGTTATTTTCCATTAATGCTATGCGCAATCTTCGATTTTCCCATCAATGCGCGTCTTTTGTTTGACGTAAACAATCGATTTAGGGGCCAGTTTTTATGAATTTTTTCGTAGAATTCAAATCTTCAATAAAATGTAGGAGTCTCTATTTAAAATAAGAAAATTGATGTCAAAATAGAATTTTTTAATACTACTGAAAATGTTAACGGGAATTTATTGTTAGAACTTTTTGATATTACTAAAAATGATAAATTTACGAGGAGAGTCATTTCGGACACCCAGTATATAGAATTGTTTTTCTTTGTTAATTATTACCAATGCCAAGCGAATACCATAGTGGCAAATTTCTCCAGTAAAAAAACAAAAAAAAACATTTATATGTATCAAAAGCTAGTAATGTCAACTAATTAATATACTATTATATATTTATTATACATTATATATATTATTTATAATGTAGTAATATACGTCTTGATTAGTATAGAGCGCTTTTACTCTAGTAACAATTTTTGCAAAATCGCCAATAAGGAAAACTCCATGCCTGCAATTAAGTCATTCTGAAAAAAGTATATGATTTAAATTAACAGTTCCGTTTTTAGGAAACTATTGTTTTACGTTGATTCCCATACGTGCGACAATTTATGGCATGTCGCTGAAGAAAATGAGGACTGTCATGTCTTGAAATATTTCCGTTTAAGACAACTTTTAAAATTTTATTATTGGAATAGGAGCTTCTCAGTAAGGTTTGTATTGAAAGCAGATGGGTCCAAAAAAAATCTTCGTCAAATTTATTTATTCGTATAGATTACTAACAAATGTGTAGTGTTCAGTGACCGTTAGTTAATGGTTATTTGGAGATCGTGAGATGCGGTCTGGTGTAACGTAGGTTTTAGAAAAACATTTTCTTTATCGTGCCAACGTTTCGATCTTTATTGAGGTCATCCTCAGTGCTCAAAGTGTTTGTTTTCTGTATAGTTGTGTCATTCTTGTGTGTCGTGTTGAGAATCTCCACTACTATTATAGTTGATAAATGATTAACAAATAATAAAGTTTTTGTATTCTACGATCTTTCGAGTGGTATATCGGAAACTGAAAAGGAGAGGATCTACTTCCTCTCAATCTCAAAACTTGGCAAACTCATGCATAACTTATCAACTGTTAATGTTTTTCTTTCTTCTTCACCAAAACATTTTACATTACAACCCCGAAAAATACGTCATTTTAAAGGAACATTTGACATTATTTTGTACCACTTTTTCGACAGCTTTAATTGAAATTATTAACATAAATATTAAAACACAATCCTTACCTTAGCTCACCTGTTAACAAGCGATTCGATTTATTTATAACGTTATTTATGTAACTATAAAACTAAATATGAGGGAGGGAAGGAGTGAGAGGGAGAGAGAGAGAGAGAGAGAGAGAGAGAGAGAGAGAGAGAGAGAGAGAGAGAGAGAAAAAGGAAGGCATAGAGTTTCGTTTTAACGATTGAGAATTTTCAAGGTAAAAATTTTAAATTTATTTGTATTTTTTAATTTAAATTTAAATAAATGCTAGGGGAAATGATTATAAGATAATAGGTGTACAATACAAACAGTATTATGTGTTTTAACCATGAGATTAAGATAGAATTAGCTGTACTATATAATAAGGAAATAGTTTTTTTTTTTTTAACGAGAGAGAGAGAGAGAGAGAGAGAGAGAGAGAGAGAGAGAGAGAGAGAGTGAGAGTGAGAGTGAGAGAGAGTGAGAGAGTATGCGTATGGTTATATGTGTATGAGAGAATTTGCAAGAAATGCAATTTTAATAATTTTAATGAAAATTTTTTCTATTGTTACAAAATTTATGAAAGATAATTTACCTTAAGATATATGCAATATTTCAAGATTTAACATGTCCGCAAACTTGATTGTAAAATGTAGAATTAGAAGAATTAAAAATAGAAAGAAGAGGGAAGTTGTCAGAACGTATAGTTCTTTCAATAAGTATTTTGTAGTTATAAATATTTGTACTATAGTTAGCGGAATGGTAGAAAGGATGGAGGAATTATTATGCCTGGTCCCGTAACTCGGTACAGAAATGTTAATTTGACTAGTAGTAAGTAAACAAAGGGCTGTCAGTGTAATTGTTGATTATTTTGAGAAGAGTAATTCAGTCAGAGCGAAGTCTGCGATCTCTAGGGGACAAATTAAAGTCCGGTTCAAGTTGTCTATTTTCAGTGATAGTTATTCCAATTTTATAGGCAAGAATTCCGAGAAATTTAAATATTACAGATTGAAGTTTATGAATAGATTTAAACAGTCAAGAGATTCCAAACAGGAGAACAGTTATTTGATCTTACTAGCGAAATGTAAAAAAATGTCACGGTATTAGTGTTGAGATCAGTAGAGTAATGAGATAAGAAACCCCAACATTGTTATGTTGGAGGATTTAATATGATCAGTTAGTGCAGAAGAATTTAATTTTAGCCAAAAATAACACCAAGAATTTGTAATGTTTTAACGAAATTTACGGGAGGGGGAATGTAGTTTCTAACTAGTAAGTTTCCATTCTACAGATAAGAAAAAAAATAACTTTTAGACAACACTATGAAGAGTTAAATAATAAAATCCAAATTTATAAGCATATGAGTCATTGGAACAATTCTTTTTATCTCGTAATGTAGCGATAAATAGGTTTATCTATAATTTTTAATACGTGTTGTCTACGCTGTCTGGGAAATATGAGTTTTGGTGTACGTACTCCACGCTGGAACATGTACGACTCGTAGGATCCTTCAAATCTGGAAAAAATTCTGAAATATAAAGTTCTGTCTGTCTGAATCGGTTAATGCCCTATGGCCATCGCAATCTCCGATACAGATCAATCAAAACAACACGTATAATGAATTTTCCCACGTTCACCCCATTCTGACGCAAATGGTTAAAAAAAAAAAAAAAANAGGCCCTAAACCGCTGTAGACCACGGTAGATTGTATGAGTCAAATGGTTAAAAAAAAAAAAAATTTGAAAAAATGCTTGGCGCCGTTTACAGCGGGTTATACATGAGGGAAAAAATTGATTTATCTTCAGGTTGTACTGCCATTTTGTGCCAGGAAACAATTAACCTTTGTGTATTAACCTTTGTTTCAAACAAGCAAGATGAGTTATCTAAAATTATGTTTGCCCTCTTTGGGTGCAACGGCCCCAGACACCATCAAGCCCCATGTTGACTTGGGTACGACCGAGTTGGAAATGCACATTAAACACTGTCCCTTCAGTTAACATATTCACAAATAAGCATACAACTATAATGCATTAGATAATGCTTGTTCAGTGTGCTATAATCGAAGTATTATTTTATTTATTTTACATTAATTGTACTGCTTTTTTTAAAATTCTAACCGATGTTTGAATTTCATTTAGAATCATATTTTCAGACCATTTGATATTAATCGTTCTAGTTATATTTATTTTTACATTCACTAGTTTCGTGGTCCGCTTGACCAATTAGTCTCTTTCAATTAATTAAGGTTTTTAATTGAGATAAAAAAGTTAGTGTCACGAGCGGGATTCGAACCTACGATCTTCGGCTAGATACGCCGCTGCTCTACCACTTGAGCTATCGTGACCTCGATCCACTCGGACACTAACTTCCCATCTCAACCCCACCTTTTGAATTTTCCGTCTTTTCAATAAATTTATTCTTGTTTGTCGTGTATTAGGAATTTTAGTTTTTGAAAAAAAAAACGAAAAAATTGTTTACTAATTGAATTGTGATTGTAATGTTGTTTTCGTATTTTTGGACTGTTCTGTTGTTGAACGAAGTCTAATAAATTTCATAACAGACAGACATAAAATGTTTCAATTGATAGTTAATGGAACTACCTTGTTTATCGTTTCATATTTATGGGATATTAACGCTGTTCAAAAGGGAGGATGTGTATTAAAATGATACCACTCTGATTTATTTGTTTGGAGGGAAAGTATCCCTGAACGCAATAGAACAATCACAGTGGTGGTAAAAATAAATTTTGTATCACCCTCGAATTCTTGGCCCTGTATGTAGCTACATTGATACACAAAAATGAAAATATATTTAATTTATTAAAGAAAATAATTAAAATGGGAGTAAATTAAATTACTTGACTTAAGATTGTATTATTAAACAGATAGTATTTTGTAGCAAGGCTGGCTCTGGTTAATTAAAGTCAAAGACAAATAATAGGACGTGTATCAACTATATTAAAATAAAATATATATACTTTTCTTAAACCTCTTACACTGGATTAGGAACTTTTTGAAATAGGAACTTATTTTTACAATTTAAAGATAAAATAAAGCACTATTAATGTTTTACAAGTTAATGTAGAATACGTTATGCAGGCAACTATTTTTTTTATTGTTTGTTTAATTATTATTTGTTTAAACAATTATTTTTACAAATTACCTACTTTGATAAGATCTGTTTGATTAAAAAAAATATGGAACACCAATTTTATGTTAGATCCATTAAAAAAACTCGACGATTTAACTAGCCAGCTCCTTCTCATAAAAACAGGCAATTGCAATGTGAAATGTATAATTAAGATAATAAGCGATGGGAGGGCGGAAAGTGATCAGCCTGTAATAATAAAACCCATTATACATTAAGCCGGATAATATGATTTTACGTGCTTGGAAAAAAACATGTTCAAACAAAGAAAAAAAAACCAATCCTAATTTGAAAATTCGGTCCGAATCGTAAATGGGATTATCATGGATGCCCTCGCACAGTACAAATTAGTTTATAACGCTGCGAATTAAAAATACAAATGCGATACCTGCAACGTAATTAACGAAAAGGTAAACATTTATAATTATCAGTTGACAAGATTTATTATTGGATGTAGTCGTTGTTATAGCATAGGGTTTGATCAGAAATTAATGTTTGTATTTCATTAAAATTCGTATAATTTTATTTGTTTGTTAATAATAACCTATGATTTATTGTAAGCTCGTCTTTTTCTCTTTAACATTAGTAAAACATTTCATTGGAAGTGCATTTTCTTTTTTGAGACTCGTTTGTTTGTATTTATTGTGTAGTTTTTCGTATTATACGAATACCCACATAGTAAAAAGCATATGATTCGATTTTGGATTAGGCAGCATGTCGAATTTCAGTACACTTTTATCTAAATCATAAAAGTAATTACTTATGCTATACATAGAAAGACACTCAAATACAAAGGCAAGGAGACTTGTATTTTATTTGTTTCAAACTATTTATATATATTTTCATCGCTATATTAATTATAACATACTTATTTTAATGCAAACCAAATTACAAGAGAACATGAGTTCTAATAAAAATGATTTAATTGTGATGATAAATTAAAATTTAACTAATAATTGGATATAGTAGTGCTGGTTTTGCTCTTAGTAATGATTATTACCTTCTGTGGCCTCACGGAGAGACTTAATTAAGTCTCCTAGGCATCAAGTAAATAAACGATCGAATTTCGGCTAGTGAAACCGAATCGTATTCTTCCTATTTGAAGATGTTCTACGTTTGTTTGAAGTGAGGAACGATGGCTAACCCGTTTCTTTATCAAGTCCGATAAGTGTTCTGTGGGATTCATGTCGGGAGAAAGTGCTGGTCAATTCATTGTGCTAATCCCATAACTGCATGTCTTTGAAAAAGCTGTTACTCACGCAAGGCGCATGAGGAAAGCGTTCTCCACGTCTTCTCCGCATACACCGTCCCGCCGTGTGATTGCCACATTCCAAGCCGGCACCCATCTGTGAATCGACCAGCCCACCGTTGTTGCATGATTGAAGCGGCATCATGCAACATGATTTAATGACATGATGATTTGCGACTAGTCGTCTTTCTACTCGATACTTCTACAGTTGTAGAGAATCTGATGCGGGACGTCTAGAGACTAAGTTATTCTCAAGAAATCTTCTGATGACGGACAGTTTATCGACTATTAATCAAGGAATCCGTTAAGTGACATAATGAGAGCAATAAAACGATCTTCTCTAGCCGCCGTACATTGGGGTCGATCACTACCGTCTCTTTGTAGAGACTTCCGGAGGCCCTAAACCGCTGTAGACCACGGTAGATTGTATGAGTGGAGGCAGCACGGCCCCCGAGACCGGCCAGGAAGGACACCTGGGCTCTCCATTTGTAACGGACTGTTCCCGATGGTGGTGGATAAAAACCTTACATGGTAAAGCTACCCCTGGAAAAGTCCAACACCATCACCCAGTCTGGAGCGTAACGTGCCCTGAGAGCGCAGAGATGCCCTCCCAACGGTCCCCAGCCGAACCGTCCCCGCGCGGCCCCCCTCCCGGACGCCAACATGCCTCAAGGATGGTTATCTTTAAACATCGATGTCATTATCGGTGATGAATTTGTATATGGTATCTAATATTTCAATAAAGTTCGTATAGTTTAGTATTAAGTTTACCGAGGTGGGGAGTGGGATTTTATATTTCTTTAGCGCTCTAAAAATATGTTCTCTTCCGGTAGTCTTCAGTGGGCATCCCAGTATGCTGTGGTTTGCATCCGCCGTTGTGGTACCGTCGCACGAGCATTTGCTTGTTTGTGTAATTCCTATCTTATGCAGGTGTGATGGGAGTTTATTGTGGTTGAACCTCAGTCTACATATAGTGGTAAAGAATTTCCTATTTCTTTTACCATTTGAAAACCACGGTTTAGACTGGATGTTTGGTTGGGAGGAAGAGTACCAGATGCCTTTGCTTTTGGATGATTGTTCGTACTCGCTTTGCCATTTCTTGCGTAATAAGACCCTATTATGCGATACAATGTCCCCGGCTGAGATCTGTTTGATGTCGTTTCCCGATAGAGCAGCCGCTTTTGCCAATGCATCAACCTGCTGGTTAAATCGGTTGTTGTTATGGCCTTTCACCCAGAGAAGATGAGTAGTTATACCGCTTCCGCAGGCTAACAAAATGTTTTTGATCTCTAGAATAATGGGATCTNTTCATAGGTTTTTAAGAAGCATAATGACAGGGCAATGGGGCGGTATGATGAGGATAAGCTGGGGGGCTTACCCGGCTTGAGCATAGGGAGTATAAGCTGCATTTTCCACTCAGGAATTATAGTCCCTTCTGTCCAGATGTTATTAATTGTGCCTAGGAGAGCCGTTTTTGCATTGGGCGGGAGTTTAGCGATCATAGGATAGTGTATCAAATCAAGGCCTGGGGCTGTATTAGAGCTTGTCACTATCGCTGCCTCCAGCTCTTTCAGTGAGAAGGGGCTCTCTACCCCATCACTCCTTGCTATTGTTGTAATCTCCGTCTTTTCACTTTCTTCATTGACTGTATAGGGAGCTAGGGTACACATAAATTACTCTACACAGTTTTTATTCATTACCCGGGGTTTGGGAGCGGATGAGCTTTTCAGTTTTTTAATTCTGCTCCATATCCAGCTGATGCTCGAATCTTTGTTCAAAGCACTGCAGAATGTCTGCCAGCTTGCTACTTTTTTCTCTCTAAATTTTCGCCTACATTTCGCGCTGGCTCTCTGTGTTTCTATATAATTCTCTTTAGTTGGATTTTGCTTGTAAACTAGGAAGGCCCTATGTTTTTTTCCCCATTCTTCTTTGCAGTTGTCATCCCACCAGTATTTTGGATTATGGCCTTGTTTTTTGTATATTGGATTCCCGATGAACGGGGGATATTGTTTTTCGTGGCTAACCATACAATTTTCGTCATCTCCTTGTAGTTAGAAGGAGGATTTGTATTAATCGCGTTTTCAATATCTAAGGTGTACTGCGTCCATTGGGCCATGTCCAGTTTCCACCGTTTCGGACTGGTTTTCCAGTTTTGGAGCGAATTATTGTTTTCTATCTGGATAATGATAGGATAGTGGTTCGATCCATAGATGTCCGGGAGGACTTCCCATACGGCTGATAAGACAAGGGGGGAGGATATTATTGAAATGTCTGGAGCGGAAGGATTCTTACTCGGTAGTGTGACGAGAGTTGGGGTGCCATCTTTCAAAAAACATACCCCGGTCCGATCGAAAGCTTCAAGAAGGGTGGATCCAGCAGTATCCTTAAATGAACATCCACAGCTTTGATTATGTGCGTTAAAATCCCCTCCTATTAGGAGAGGGTGCACAAATTGGCCAAGTATGTCATCCCATTTATGTCTTTGGTCTTAGTTTTGGGGCCTAAGTAGACCGACACAATTGTCATCGCTTTGGGAAGGATGTTCGCTTTGATGGCTGATATTTGAATGGTGTCTGAGTGGTTTCTTGCCACATCTGTGCAGTCATATTCGATATCTTTTTTAATTAATATGGCGCATCCACCATATCAAGCATCTCTGTCATTACGTATTACATCAAATTGGGAAATGTTAATGGGTTGAGTGTTTTTAAGCCATGTTTCCGAAATAAGTGCGACATCGATATTCTCCCCCATTAGAAGCAACTCTAAGAATCCTATATTGGCTGGTAAGGAACGAATGTTCCATTGTAGAATTCTGGGGTTCTTTAGGTTTTTTGGTTTTCTACCACGTACCATCATTGTAAGGATTTAATCAAAAAGGTGGATGAGGGCGTTCTTCCGAGAAGTTATCAGAGTGAAGTGATGAATAATTAAGCTGATTCTGTTTCCGTTTCAGTATTGCTACACATTTCCATATCTCTATTAGGTCGATATTCCTTCCGCAGTTCATCGATAATTGTTGGGTTATTTTGTACAATGTTATATAGTACTGAACCATTTTCATCTATCATTTCTTTGCTAGACATTTTATGTGAACTTATATTCTACGTTAGTTTATTTAGTATATGTATATATTTTTCGGCTTCGGATCAGGCGTGCGGGTTTGTTGGTGTACCTTGCCTGGTTCGGTCGGACTTGACCGCTTGAGATAGTGGACGTTTAGTTTTAAGTGTGTTTTATTTCAGCGTTATTCTGCGAACGAGGGCTTCTAATTAGCTGTTTCCTGAATTGTAGTCGAGTTGATGGTGGCTGGGTGGTAGGCAGTGGAGGGAAATCTTCATCTTTTTGTGTGATATGTGCGTTAGCGAGGATGTCGAACTTGTTTTTAGAGAGTACGTTAGCATACTTTATTTTATTGGTTTCCACATTCTTTTTATAGATTTAACACTCTCTGCTATCAGCTAGATGATTTTTCCCACAATAGATACATACTATCTCAGAGTCAGACTTAGTGCATTCTTTAATGGAATGTTCTTCACCGCACTTCAGGCAACGTTGTTTGCTCCTACATTGCGAGGCTACATGATTATATCGCAGGCAGTTGGCACACTGTTTTACTGGGGGTATATACGACCTCACTTGGCAATAGCTCCCATAAATAGATACGAATTCGGCGATATTTTGACCTAGGGAGGATACCACACATGTAGTAAGGGGGGTAATTCTTACTTTATCTCCTATATTCTCAATTCTCCGCATCCTCTCTATCGATACAGGTTCTACTGTAGATTGCATGCAATTTAAAATTTCCTCGGAGTGCAGATTAACATCAACAGATCTAATAACTTCTTTCCTCTTAACTAGAAAGTCGGGAATATATACATTTAAATTTTCCTTCGCTAATATCTCACTTTCTGTTAAATAATTCGCAATCTCTTTAGTGGCAGTTGTGACTTTAATCCGGTTTTTGCCCGATGTCCGAATGTCTAGTATTGACTTTTTATTAAGTGCAGGGTCTTGAAATAGCCATTTACCGAAAAGCATAGGGTGAGCCTTACCTAGGTTTTTTTCAGTGCTCTCCACAAAAACAAAATATGGGCCCGTGTCACTGCTCTCAAAACGGGTTTTAGATAGACGCCGCTTTGTTTCTTTGCGAAATACATACTTCTCTTTCTGCTAGAAATTCTGTCTTATCCATTAGCATACATTTCGAGTATTCATTCGACGACGAACCTGTGAATAGCCGCTTGTTTTCATTACTACTTGATCTTACTACCGGGCTAATATTTAATTGTATAACATCTTCCAACGAAATGGGTATTTTTTTCTGAGACGACGCAGACTCCGAAGGCTTTAGTTGCAGTTTCGGTCCAACTGGGGGAGGATCCCCTCCCCCCCGTATCGACACCCATTCAGATTAGAATGTTAATATTTTTGATAATATGGATAGGTAAATATCACGCAGATAAGGAGTTCGATGTTTAAAAATTATAATGAAACCTTCTGTTGTTATTCAAATCAAATTAACTAGCTTCAGTTTATAAATTATAAAATAAGATAAAATAATTACTTATTTCAAGCAAAAAAAAAAAAAAAAAATTATAAAACTGGAATGTAAAAGTACGATTGAGATATTTCTACTTATCGCTCGTAGATAACTCCGATGTGTTTACACGTTAATCCTTCAAAGGAGCAAAGTGTGTACGTCCATCCTATTCGACTATCCGTGAGCGACTGCACACAGGACTTAGCCACGTCCGTCTGGCCCTAGCAGTGGGTCGAGCTTTTTCTGGCTTAAAACCATTATTTTAATAAAAAACTAATCATAAATTCATTAGTTTTCGTGGTCCGCTTGACCGATTAATATCTTTCAATTAATTATGATTTTTAGTTGAGATAAAAAAATTCGAAATGTGTTCGAATCCCGCTCGTGACACTGACTTTTTTTATCTTTTTACAAACATTAACTAATTATAAATCTTTTATTCAAATTTATTGTTTTACCAAAGAAAACAGTTAGAAAAAAATTAATAGACAAGTTGGACGACAAGAGTGTAAAAAACTAGTAACACTATAAAAGTAAACAACTCGTTATTAATCTTGCGTTTACGTTTAAGTAAACTATTAATCTTTATACCTAGTTATTTTGAAAAATAAATACACGTATCAGGTGAAGGAAATAAATAACTTTTTATTCAAATTTATTGTTTCAACAAGAAAAAACAATTATTAACTCACTCGACAAGTTTGTGCGGCAAAGGATGAAATTGAACTGATTCTTTATTTTTAATCTAAAGAGTGTTAAAGGATTAGCATTATTATAAAGGTAAACAACAGGTTATTAATTTTGTGTTTACATTTTAAGTCAATTATTAATTTTTATACCTATTTATTTAAAATAAACATTTTTTTTCTTGAAGCCATAAAGTTGTTTCAATAATATAAAAATATTGTGTAGGTAGAGGCCAAGTTTATTTATTCTAGTCTATTTCCCAGTCGATGAATAGCTTTTGTTTAACTGTTTCCAGCCTGACTCCCACTGATTTTTATCTTTAAACATTTTACATAGAAACTACCGTCAATTACAGTTTTCATATTAATTATTTTAGCGGGAATGAGAGAAATGTAGCAAATAATTGAACAAGCCCCAAGGTGCTCGATGATGTGATTTTTCGATAATTTGTTTTTCCTTTATGTCATGGAAACGGACCGATACAAAAAACGGTTTCAATGGTTTTGATTTTCTGCTGCCGGCGCCGTGATAAGTAACGCAAAAGTAATAATAAATTCAATTAAGTATTGAATACTTTTCAACTGTCCCGTTTAAGATTATGCATTTGTACTTTTTTAACTGATTCTAATCAAATTTTAATCAAAGTTTGAATAATACATTATATCTAAAGAAGTGAAGGAAAAAATAAATAAATTACTAAATAATAACTAATAACTTAGAAATAAATAATTATTTTAGGTTTCCATAAAGCAAGGATCCGCGATTACCTTATCATTTTATTATTCGACATTATTTTCCCTGAAGAGAAGAACGTTTCAAATGATAATTGCGTATATTATGCTATTTTATAGTAATTACAATCCACTAAATATATCATGAATTTATATGGATTTTAACACCGGTTCCATTTTTCTAACAATTACTGAAAATTTAGGGTTTTGTTGAGTTTTTTGGACATAAATACATTTTGATTTCTGATTTACATATATTCTTTGTAACTGGTCTGGCGCCTGGGTTTGCTTTATAAACTTAAACTTCCTACATACTCCATATGACCATATCTTGAAATCCTATCGAACCGATCGCTGCTTCAGAGTGAGGTGCGGTAACGAGTTCCCGGAAGTCTGACAGATACAGGCCGGCGTCCCACAAGGGAACATTCTTGGTCCCATTTATATTATTTATACTGCTGGCCTATTTTTTCCTGATTGTTTTACAACACTATAACCTCTTTCTGGCAGAGGTGTTCGTATCCTGTAGTGCGAGTTCGCCTACTTCATCCTCCTTCCGCAGTCAGTTAGTCCCATTGTTTTGCCAGGATCCATCAATTTTGGTGGTTATGATCGACAGCCGGCGCCACTGGATGGGTGACAAAAAAGCTACGCTCCCGATCCATAAGACTGCAGGCATTGGGCAGACTACCTCAAGGTTGTAAGAGAGGAGCAACCTCGGCAAATCCTTAGGAGGTCTCTGAGCATATTTTTTGTTTGTGTTCTCTTGTCATGTCTCGCCACAAAGTGACATTTCCGATACTGCTCCATGGGGGTGTGTATACACCCTAATAACATCTACGTGGACGATATCACAATTTTGTCCTCTAACTAGAATCCCATCCAAGCTACCTCTAACATCCAAGAACAGCTTGAGTTTATCAAAGACTGGTGAAAAATGTAGAAGACAATAATCAGTGAAGAAAAACAGTCATTTTCACATTGAAGTGTTGCCCTCCACTTTATATCTACAAGAGATTCCGACTTTAAATTAATTAAGTCAACTACTTAGGACTACATTTAGACAGCAGACTGATGTGAATCCCAGATATGACTTATGGGACAGCACGCTAACATAAGACTTGGACAACTACGAAGACTTCTAAGAACAAAATCAGCTTTGACTGTCAAAACTAAACCAACCTTGTAGAAAGTCTTTACGACCGCTGTAGATATACGGAGTAGAACTACGGGGTTCTGCCAAGGCATATAACATCCATCATTCTTATCAAAAGTCCTCTGGCAAATTGTCAAAGCTCATTACTACTTCAAAATTTGTTTTCACAACGAACTGAACTTACTGCTCAAACCATCACTACAAATTTCCATCCCGAGAATCCGCCATGTCGTCTTAATCGACGATAGGATCGACTGTGTGAAAAAAGTTTGTGATCACATTTGTAATACGTACAAATTTGTATAGGGTACAAATAAACTAAAATTAAAAAAACGACACTTTATGAGTTTCTTCAAATGATTTTGCATTTTACCAATACTTTAACTTAATACATATATTGAATATTCACCAACCAACTATATTACCAATTTTATTTTCAAGAATATTCACTAATTTTATTAATTAATTAAATTACCAAACGTTGCTTTTGCGGTTTAATTTATACCCCGTGTTATACCTGTTTACGTAATCCTTACATGCTGGGATACACATTCAGCATACCGCGCCAACATTTGTGTTTGTTTATCTTAAATTAGGGAGACTCATCCTTATTCACGACTTGTGCCGCTTCGTGTACTTTGCATCCAGGTTGGCCGCAGACGTTTAAAGCTTCGGCCCTATCCAAAGATAAGCTTTAAATGTTCTAACAAAAGGTTTATTTGCTGATAGGTGTATATGTCGCAATTGCTCAAGCTTTTTTTCGGTTAAGTTTTGATTAGTTACAATTTTATCTGGCCACAACTTGCTAATTCGTGATTAAATGTGAATAAAATTAGTCATACATCTCTAAATTCTTCTCGTCTATTTATTATAAAATAACAACAATGTGGTTGCAACTATAAAAAATGAATAGAAAATCCGCTGGAACGAAAGAAACACGTATAATTTATATAAAGGTAAAATAATCGGTCCCTGGCCTGCCGAGGCCGGGTCTAGAAAGGAAAAGTTCCTAATTAGGTTGCGCATAGTTCTTACCAAGATCACACACGGACATCTTCTAATGAGCGTGCGACAATGTAGGTGCCCGTTGTGTGGAGAAATTATCTCGGTAGGGCTATAACACCAGACTGCAAAGAACTAAGTTTGCAAAGAAAGTAATACAACATCCCGAATGATGTTTACCGCCACAGATCGTTGATCAAATATCTCAGTGGCATAAATATTTTTAGTTGTATAGATCTGTTGAAGTCGTGAGGAGCGGTCAAGAATGAGGTAGTTTAGAAAAACACCTTTTCCATTTTTTTTTGCCGACGTTTCGACCTTTACTCGGGTCATATTCAAGTCATAAAGTATGGTGCTATTCTTGTGGTGTCATATTGGTTTTGTTTGATAGTGCTGTGTTGTGCTACAAAATAAATATGACCTAGTTAGTTATAGTTTTTCTAAACTACCTAATTCTTGACCGCTCCTCTAGACTTCAACTAATTATGAAACAACAGGTCACTAAGAAACACACATGTATATGTATATAGATGTATGTAGATCTTCGTACCTTCATGTATATGATGTGTTATTTATTGAAACAAATGTATTTATTTGCGTGAAGGGAAAGGTATCGTCAATTACCCGAGCAATATCGAGTACTCTGGTGAAGTATAAACGACATCTAGTGTGTGAATGTAATTTATTAGAGTGAATGGAGAGGCATGTCCTCCAATTACCCCGAGGAATATTGAGTACCCCGAGGTAATGTAAACGAAGGCTGAAGTGTGAATGTAATTTATAAGCGTAAATTGAGGGGTATATCCCTAATTACCCCGAGGAATATCGAGTACTCTGGGGGAGGGTGTCTTCTAACCAGACTATCTTATTTCTGTGTTTGCTATTTGTGTCATTTTAATAAAATATCATAACTTGGCTGGATAATCAGTAAAATAAATTAGTAGGTTTAAAGCGCCTTAAAGATAAGAAACGAAATGAAAGACTAAGGAGGAGAGTACTTGGCCGGCCTTAAAACTAGAAAAAGTGAGATTATATAATTTTTCGAAAAATTTCATGATAGTAAAAAACATTCCACAATATAAAATTTAAAAATATAATTGCGATTTCAAATATATGTAAATCATCAGGCATAAAATTGAGATATATGCTTATTTCTACTTTACGAATAGGTAGCTTTTAGTAGGTGTGCTGAAGGCGGATTATCCAATTAAAATAATATATTTCACGGGACAAAATATCCCGAGAAATGATAACATGAAATTTATGAATTTTTATTTTATTAAAACCACCCCGGGTTTCACGATTCTAAAACTTTTGAAGAAGTGAATCTCTTTTCATGATTTCACAAATTTTTTATAAGCTGCTTGTTATTATTTGTAAATTTTGGGTTTATATGACAAATCAGCATGGTGAAGAATGAAAATATCATAGTCTAATGCAACTAACTTTCTTGTTATAACATGTGTATGGATCATAAAATAACAGTTAGTTAATTGCATATTCGTTAACTAACCGAGTTTCTCTCCGTGCAAATTCATAACCCGTGGTAGATTACCGTAAGAAAAACGGAATCGTTGCATTATTTATACTTGGCCTGTTTTGTTTCAATGGAGAGTGTTGTCTCGAGATACAAACCTACAAATTATCCAGATTTTCTTGAAAGTTGGATGCGCTCGAATTTTGTTTTGACGAGGTGTGCGAATTGAAATATTCCAATTGTCTTTAGTAGTAAACTGATAACAACAACAGTATCAACGTACACGAGGTAAAATGAAATCAATAACCAACCGGACTTTAAGCCGCGCATTACATAAAACATCGTATGTGTCAAGTTCCCACAGTCGGGACAAAGGCAAAGCAGGAAAACAGTTTAAACTTGATATCGCTGTAAAAAGAAGGAAAAAATCGGAAAATAGTCGCAATCAGTAAAACAAATATCTAAAGAAAAACCTAACATAAAGAGCCAAGTTTCAGACCCCCTTCAAAAAATTAGCCTATCAATGTTATGCCTATCAATATCTCCCAACGTCCCATCACTTCTACTTTTACAAGCAACACTGCTCTTCAATTTTATAGCCTAACACTTGGCCAGTTTCTGAATAAGGTTAAAACACCCGGTCTCTGACAGCTCACATAGGAGAGAAGGATGAAGGGAAGGAAGGTAGAGAACTGTTGAGAAAAAAAATAGAAAGAAAGAAAAAAGAACATTAGAACTTTGAAACTTCTATTAAAAATAATTACAATAATCCAAATAAAACAAAAACGATTCTCTGGTACAAAATTGAATATATCCAAAAACAAAAAGCTTCTAAAAATTAAGTTAAAAGTTCAAAATGTCTGCTTTTTTGATGATCTGAATGAACCGTCCACAGTTGGAACAGAAGAGACTTCATTTTTAAGAGTTCCCAAAATTCTTGTCTAAAGATTACGGTTTTCTTGACTCTGTTAGTACTGACAGACATGCCGCTTACAGAAAAGTACCTACTAATAAGCTGTAAATAAATGTACTAAATTACTCAGAGTTCAGTTATAACCAATCTAAAAATAATGTTTAAATTGCTAAACATTATTGTGTTTGATTTTATGGTCACAAACTGTTAAAAAAATGGTCATTAAGATTTTGAATCTTCTACAAACAAATAATAAATGTTATCCGAAATAAAGGAAAATACTCTGGTTAAAGTTAAAGCACTTCAAAAAACCTAAATTAATTGTTAAAAATCGGTTAGGAAACGATGTCTTCCATACTTCAAAAAGGTGGGCATTGAACATTTAATTTGTTTTTGTTTTCCTTACGTTCAATGATGCACCAAGAGTATTTTTTATCTACTTTGTATTATGTGCTTTTACTACTTTTTAATACGAGTTTTAAAATCTAATGACTGCATTATTTAACCTTGTTTGTAACTGCGAAACCATATTTTTGTAATTAAACCTAATTTTAAACTGGTAATAACTGTCATTAGGGAAATTTAGTACTTGTGTTTAGAGTGCATTAGTAGGCGCAACCTATCTACAATGGCCAAATCCGTTAGTATTTACAGAACCATGAAAATATTAAACTTTAGACAAGAACTTTGGAAACTAGTAAGAGTTTTCTTCGAAGTAATGTTGCAATTTGTTGCTTATGGTTATAATAAAATGAATCTCATGTTTTTAATGGTTTTACTATTAATGCAACCAAATTTTCAGTAACGTTAACATTTACGAAATACGAGAGACTTTATATAACAAAGTTATGGAAACTTGAAGTAACCTGAAAAGGAAAATCCTGGAATACAACGGATTCAGAACTTTTTAATCAAATTTGACATGTAGACCTGAAGTAAAACGCACTTTTTCTCATATTGCAAATTGCACATTTCCCCTTACTTTCGCTTTAAAGGTCACTCAAGAAATTGTGGCGTGCCCTATCATTAAGGTGTCAGGAACTCAAATATTCAAATCTCTAGAATTTAATTTAAGCTGCTGCTCTACCACTGGAGCTATCGTGACCTCGATCCACTCGGACACTAACTTCCCATCTCAACCCCACCTTTCGAATTTTCCCTCTTTTTTGCCATTTAAAAAAAAATTTCTCTGGTTGGGATGGGAAGTTGGTGTCCGAGTTAGCTCAAGTGGTAGAGTAGCGGCGTATCTAGCCGAAGGTCGGGGTTCGAATCCGCTCGTGACACTGACTTTTTTATCTCAACTAAAAACCTTAATTAATTGAAAGATATTTATACCTTTTATCTAAATGTATCGGTCAGTCATACAAAACCAAGCCAGACAGCTAATCAACGCCGTCAGTGTATGTATTAAATTCTTATTAAATTGGTCAAGCGGACCACGAAAACTAGTAAGTATAAATAACGAATTTTTTTAGGTTAGGTGCTTTTAGTGAGAAAGGTGGGAGGCACGTGCGTAATATTTATACCACAATATACGTAATATTTATACCCAATTTTTAGCTGTACAATTGGAAGAAAGGTTATATTCAGTATAATGTAATGATTGTATTTATTAGCGTGAATGATGGTGGGCTTTCAGCGGAATATCAAGTAGAACTTTTTCACCACGTGTGGAGTAGTAAATACGCGTAGAAATCAAGTCCCGGAAAACGGTGAAAAGTGGTGAAAACGCGAGGTACTAGCATTAGCCCTGGTAGTTAGCCAACCGGAAAAGTTTTATTGAGACGTAATTAGGCCAGAAAAAAACTGAAAACAAAAAACCTTAAAAGATGAACTGATCAATACCTATGCTATAGCTGATTTTGGATGTGCCTCCTAAATGCTCAGGGATTACCTATTAAATTCCCATTAATCATGAAAATGGTAAAGCTGTTCTGTTAAAAAGTGTCATAGCATGGAAAATGTCTTTTATGATGTTTATTATAAACAATTTCTTGCTTTGGGCTTACAATTAGTGAAGGTTTTTTCCTTAACTTGACAGAGTGGACACCAAGGTAAAAACGTAATAAAACTTGAGATGATGATTAATTATATCTATTTTTATATCGCTCAACCCTAAAAGGCTGTTTTTATGTTAACATGTGAGGTAAATTGACCAGATAGATTTTTGACTAATAGTCAAGTCCGGACAAGTTCTTTACTTCAATTTGACAAAATATGTACGTTTTATTCCGGGAGTAATGTTTAATATTTAACATAAAAATTGTTTAATGAGTTATGGACGAGTTTCCAGTTATCTTTGGTAATTAAGATGGTATCCAATGATGTGTGTTTCGCTTGCCTATCTTATAATCCTTCAATATTGATTATCATTGTAGGTTTTTTTGTTCAACGAAGAGTATTAATTATGGTTTATAAATTGAAAGTTTTTTTTTGGTACTGGTAATTTAAATATTGAACAAGATCGGGATGGCTGATTTTAAGAGCAAGGATCGGTTCTTTTCTCATTTTTATTCTTGAAAGTAAAGCCGGAGTTTAAAACCGGGGATTTAACAAACTGTACAAGTCAACCGCCATTCTTCTTTATTAGTTTTTGTAACTGCTGTTCTCAATGTCGTAGGCTCTAAAAGGATTTTATGAGCCTTTGTTTTTTAACTTACCCCGACCCGTGTCGTCCTGAGAGTTAATATCATACCAAATCAGAAATTTTCTACACTTTTTGACAATTTATTTCACCCCCGAACTACAGGAGTGGGAATCTGCTTTATGAAAATTTTTAATATTTTAGATAAAAAATCTCAGTTTTGTTTAGATTTTATATTGTCACCATCATACATTAACAAAATGTATTTTACTATTGTTTCGTAATATTTTTATAGGAACATTTATATATTTAAAACACGAAATACTTGTGAAATCTCCTCCCTTGTTTTAATTTATGATCAACTGATCCTAATAAAACGTGTGTGATAAACTGCACAAATCCTTCGGGGCAGAATAATCTCTGGCAAAAATTGGAAACGATCTTAGGGAAACGCAATTCAACTTTCATCAGCAATTTTTACCGAAAAGAAATCATACTATGCGTTACGTATGATTGGAGGAGATCCTTCGAACGGCTTCTTAGATGGATAGATCCAATTCCGTCAGATGCTCTCTTGTGGAACGTTGTTCAACTGGAAAACAAAACCTACCGGGATTCGTTTTTTATTTTTTTGTAATCTTCCTTTCACGTAAATAACGGACCTTGGCGGAGGGCACAAATGACTGAAGATACGTACTGGTATAATAAAGCATAATTTGCTGAATTGTGGCCTAAAAATTATGTGTTTTGAATCCGGAGTTCGGATAGCTCTTATAAACTGCAAAACAAGCGGTAGCTTAAAAAGTCCAGAAGTTGAAGGCAAATATCACTTGTAAAAGACAACATCCCCACAAAGTGAGCAAGTAGTCAAAATTACGAAAAAGGAAAGAAACTCATAGCTGAAAAGTACCGAAATGAGAGATAAAACAATGTTTTGGAGTACTGTCCAAGATTTGAAACAGATTTTTTCGTAATGGATTTGAAAGGGTGTCCAACGAACATACGTGAATATTTTAGGAGGTAGTTCTGTTTGTCAAATCGAACTGAAAAGTCCACATTGTTATGCTCAATTGTATAATAAATAATAATTATTTAACTTTTCAGTTTACTTGAACCTTTCACATTTTTTTTTTTAAAGTCCCAAGCAACTCATAAAATGTTAACTTACTATAAATTTGATTACACCAATAACAACAGTAGTAACAGCAATAACATTTGTCGCCGAGAATTAAATAGATTACACGACATTTGACAAATGGCAAAAAGGAGGGAAAATTCAAAAGGTGGGGTTGAGATAGGAAGTTAGTGTCCGAGTGAATCGAAGTCACGATAGCTCAAGTGGTAGAGCAGCGCCGTATCTAGCCGAAGATCGTGGGTTCGAATCCCGCTCGTGACACTGACTTTTTTATCTGAACTAAAACCCTTAATTAATTGAAAGATAATAATTAGTTAAGCGGACCACGAAAACTAGTGAATTTAGTAGTAACATCATTGAAAACCGTGTGAGATTTTTTTATTGTAACCATAAACGACCAAAATTCTAAATCACTTAAAAATAAACTTTTAAAGTCGCAACTACAAGAAATCGTTAAGACGATTTTACTGCCCGGTTAACACTAAAATTGGACAGAACGAGGAAAAAAAACTATGTAGTTAAATTACACCAACCTCTGATTTTAAAACAGCACAGTGGCACAACGCTTTGGTTGAAATGAATCACAGTTTTTTAAAAATTTTATATCAATTTTTTTGGAACTATCAAGCCTTAGTGTTCAATGGCGTATGGTCAAAAAATCAGATAGTGTCATTAGGCAAGACGTACTTCCGGTGTCATACCCTAGTTGGAACATAGCTTTTTAACTGTTACACTGTTTAACACGACTAATTCAGGAGGTGGTCATACATTTAAAATTGGACTATTGGGTTGTCCGGAAAATAATGCAGGATTTTGGTATTAAACAAAAAAAAAGAAACTAGTTACTTTAAAGCAATGTTCTTTAATNACAGAATTTTTTTGTCACTGTAACCTTAAACAAACAGAATGAAAAATCAGTTAAAAATAATCTTTTACTGTCGCAATCACAAGAAATCTTTAAGACCATTTTACTGCCCGGTTAACAATAAAATTGGACAGAACGAGAAAAAAATAATTAAATGACTCCAACTTTTTATTATATAACTGCACTGTGACACAATTTTCTGTTGAAATGAATCAAACTTTTTTTAATAATATAACTATTTGAGGGAACTACAGAATTGTAGCATTGAAAGGCGTCAATCAAAAAATCCATATTGCTGTCTGGGTTATATAGGACATGTCAAATTGGGCTAGAGATATTTTTTTGCGTAGAAGTAATACATAAGAACCATTATTTACTCAAAAAGTGTATGTTTTAAGTCATCGATATTTCACCATCCACAAAATTGAGATGATTTGAAAAATTCTGAAAACCCCCGACAATTTCAATATTTTTGTAAACGAACAAAAAGCCATAATCATGAAACCAAACCATGAAATTAATTGTCACCAATATACAGTGTGATTCACGAACTATGCGCGAAAGTCAAGATAATTCTTTATATTATTTGCAACAAAAAATATTCTATACATTTTTGAAAAATTCTAATAGTTTCGGAGATATTTATAAATTATCTTTCTTCTCTTTTCGCTAAAACGCTGTTTTTTATGTTAAAACCGTCATAACCTTTTTGCTCTTTAAGGTATAGCAAATCTGTTAGCATCATAAGAAAGAGTGATAAATTTTCCATTAGATAGTGATAAATAAGTTTTTAAAAATATTCCTTTAAGCATTTCATTTTGTGTTTAATCATAAACCAATCTAGTTTTTGCCATTTCAACTAAGTTTTCATCTGCATTTAAATCTGAGCAATTGCCAACTATGGGCTATCAAAGTAAGGAAAACTTCTTCATGTAACAAGCTTGAAAACCATGTGCTTTTTTCCTAGGATTAATCAACGGTATGATGCTTATGTACAAATGCTTACCGTTGGTATAATCAAATATACAGTGAGGTAACATTTGATGGATGCTAAGGGACGTTATAGAATAAAGTTGTGACAGGTTGACGTAACCTCTAAAGTGAAATATTTCGAATACAAGTGAAAATAGGACTTCGAATATTAGAAACTTTTTAGTCTAATTTGACAGGTAGGATAACCTCCTAAAGAATTAACGTCTGTTCACAAGATATCCTGTTTATTTTGGTAATAATTGATCGACGTTTCAAAACGATTATTTTAAATTTGCAAAATATTTGAAAATATTATTGTATTTTTTCAGAATTTTGCAAAACATCACCATTTTGTCGATGGTTAAATTCGATCGCTAAAAACATACACTTTTTGAGTAAAAAGGTTTTTAAATTTGACTTCTACCCTTGAAATATCGCATTTTTTAAGCAAAATAAAATGGTTGAGTATAGTATCAGCCTTCAATGATAAATAGTAGAGCAAAGAGATCAGGGATGAAGTCATGTAGGTGAAAAAAAACCAACTTGTTTTTCTACGTGTGGTCCTAATAGAAGGGGCCGAATATATTAGGACCACATGTCTGGACCGATTGTAAAGTTTTTTAAAATAGTTTTTCTAAGTCCTGAGGAAGGCTTCAAATACAGCCGAAAGCTCCACAGTAGAAAAATAAGTTGGTTTTTTCACCTACATGGCTTCATCCCTGATCTCTTTGTTCTACTAAAAAAATGGTGTTTCAAAATGGTGATAATTTTGGAAAAATGCCTTATATTAATGTTTAATAAAATACTTTTTTCGGTATAATATTGGGTAGATGATTGTTACCATGACATTTTGTTTTTATAATTTTTTGTTGTTGTTGCCAAATAAATTATTATTATTATAATATTATTATTTATTTTTAGTAAATCGTCGATTTTTTTTGGGGGGTGGTATAAAAAGTGATATTCTGTTTATGAGAAATCAATTTTTGTGTTACATAGTATTGATAGTACCCACTACGTCTGAAATCTCCAAAATTATAAACAAACAAATAAATAAAATTAAATTTAAAAAAATCCTGCGCAAGATTAGATCTCGAGGAAAACTCAGTCGAATCTTGCTGTGAAAGAAACGAAACTTGTTTTCGTGGTCCGCTTGACCAATTAATATCTTTTTATTAATTAAGGTTTTTAGTTGAGATAAAAAAAGGCAGTGCCACGAGCGGGATTCGAACACAAGATCTTCGTCTAGATACGTCGCTGCTCTACCACTTCAGCTACCGTGACTTCGGTCCACTCGGACACTAACTTCCCATCTCAAAAAAGGCAAAAAGGAGGGAAAATTCAAAAGGTGGGGTTGAGATGGGAAGTTAGTGTCCGAGTGGATCGAGGTCACGATCGCTCAAGTGGTAGAGCAACTGCGTATCTAGCCGAATATTGTGGGTTCGAATCCCGCTCGTGACTCTGACTTTTTTATCTCAACTAAAAACCTTAATTACTTATTAACATTTTTAAAATATTTTTATTTCGCGCTTTGGTTGTGTTTCAAACTTATCAACTTTACTTAAGCGTAGCAATTAGCCCAGGTGTAAATGAAAAGATAAGTTTCAGTTTTATGTTTTTTGATTAGCTCATTCTAGTACGTCATATCATCACACCTTAAGTGACACAGTAACAAGCGTCGCAGGAACACAACGTAATATTTTTCTCTGTAGTATCGTTGTTAACTTATTTGTTTGCTTTGTCTGTTTGTCTTAGCTTTCCTACTTACATATAGTCGGAGGGTTTAACTTTATATAATTAATGTATACCGGTTTGAAGCTACGAGGGATGAAGGTTTTTGGTTACAGTGAAGAAAAATTATTTACTCTTTGATGGTTTGATTAAGAGGGTTTAGTAGCTGTTGTGTGATACTTACGTAGTGATATATGTTATTGCATTTTAACAAGAGTCGTGTTAGATAAGATGAATTGGGCGAGAAACCCAGACCTTGGCTGTTTGGAACAAACGCGCGCTGTTATCTTTGAACACGGTTTTACTCATTCTTATGACCTAGTTCCGCCTCTTCCACAGTCGGTAAGCCAGTTCACGGAGGTCCCCGCTCTTCTACTTTTTTAATCAGTTGTTATTTAGCCGGCGATTCGCCCTCGAATATTTTAGTCTTTCGCGGAAAGTCGTCAGAGCTGGTTCTCAAACGCCGTGGCTTTTTACAACTTCGTGTTGATTTGTAGTGCCATTCAAACATACGGGATTATCGCAACAGGTAAATTGAATTCTTTCATTTATTTAGCTACTAAACTGAAAGAATAATGTGTGATGTTTTGTGACCGTTAGTTAATGAATATTTATAGATCGTGAGATGCGGTCTGGTGTGACATAAGTTTAGAAAAGCATTTTCTTTATCGGGCCAACGTTTCGATCTTTATTGAGATCATCTTCCGGGCTGGGGATTTGGGACACAACATAGAAATTAGAAATAGTACAAATACTTTGATTAAACCTAAAATTTCTATATTGTGAACATCATTGTGTATATTCATTTTCACATCTTACATGTAATTGTATAATTTAAACAATGTTTATAAATCCCAGGCGTATCGTATCTCACGATCTCCAAATAATGAAAGAACAGTGGTAAACATTATTTTTGAACAACTATGTCACAAATATAGGCAATATTTTACAATCATCTATGCTTCATTTTTTCGTAAAAACACAGTAGACCTAGAATTGTATGGCATCTTTTGAAAATTATACTTTTAAAACAGCAAATCTGAATCTTTTTCACCTATTATAGAGGTTACAAATGTTTAACTTTTTTTGGAGAACTTTGGAAAAAAGGAGAACAGAGAAAAGTTATACAGAGTACCTCAGGCCCAGTTATAACTTCAAAATTTCAAATGAGACACTATTCACCCTGACACATCATTTTTTAGGATTTTTGACGCTAAAAACAATGTGTGGTGTTTAGTGACCGTTAGTAATGATTATTCGGAGATCGAGAGATGTGTCTGATGTGACGTAGGTTTTAGAAAAACATTTTCATTATCATGCAACGTTTCGATCTTTATTGAGATCATGTTCAGATCTCAAATTGTTTGTTTTCCGTGTAGATGTGTCATTATTGAGAGGTACTCTCAACCCGAAATACAAGAATGACACATCTACACGGAAAACAAACTCTTTGAGCTCTGAAGATGAACTCAATGAAGATCGAAACGTTGGCACGATAAAGAAAATGTTTTCCTAAAACTTACGTCATACCAGACCGCGTCTCACGATCTCCAAATAACTAGAAACTATTCATAGGTACAACTGACGTGACACAATTGACATTTTTATCCACGGAAAATAATAAAAAAAAAAACTAAATCAGAAAACTAAAATAAAAACTGATAAGATTATTATCGAACAAATGTAACAAAGTAAATATGTACTGATTTCATTGATCGTAGATACGTAGAAAAACAAGCACGTGGTGTAATTTTTGTATAAAATGTTTTCTACATCTGTGAGCACTCCACAGGGGGAAATTGTTCCAACCGGCTTTGTTTTACGTTCCGAACACTAGCAAAAGATCAGATTTAAATTGCTTGCTCTCGCTTGGTGTCGCTACCTATTGGTTTGGCGATGGTCTATGGCTGTTAGTAATTCCGTTTTTCCGTTCAAATCATATTTCTGGAAAATTGCCCGTAGCTCTGGTTGATTTAAAATTATCGGCGTGGAAATATTTCCAAACAGCATCCGTATAACTATAATCCGAAGTACATTCCAGGCTATTACGAAAATCCTATAAAAAATATTTGTATAAGAAAACATCTAAAGACAAAAGTTATATTATTGAAATTTCGACATTATTATAAAAAACTATGTCAAGTTATTATAAAATTTTAAAATGCAAATTTAAAATCATGGCAAAATTTTAGTGTACAGAATTAAAACGATCAACTTATTTAAATATTATAAAATTGCATATTGCGAGAATTGTTTTTTTGTTGTACTTTTTCATTTACAAAGTGTTATTTGCGATTATTGGCAATGCAGCAATGGTATCGCAGGTTATCTCTCTCTCTCGCTCTCTCATTTTTATAAATTTTTTACTGTTTCCTTTTTTTTTACATTAGTGCTATACCTGATTTTTAATACCAAATTATGAGATTAACAACTATTAACAAGAAATGATCTTAAATGATAAAATTATATGATCTAAAGCAGTTATGATGAAAATCGCTTTATTTATTCAAGGCAGATTAAAAAATTTTTTTTTAAATTTGTGCAAATAGAATTACAAAATGTCATGAATCATGAAAGGAAGATTTGAAATGTTCATTTAGTAGATGCAAATAAACTTTCAGATCATTTTATTTGGCAAAATCAAAAACATTTCAACCAGTTAGCATGTGTAAAAAATTGCTTTCTTGTATTCATCATTTTAAAGGGTTCAAAGGAAAAATAAATACTTTTAATCCGTTAAAGAAGTTTGCAGATGTCCACGCGATCTTAAAATGGTCATATTTTAATTACTTATAATTTGCGTAATGTGCACAAATCCACACATTCTTTTTTTTAGACACCCGCCCCCTTTTTGCGATAAAAAGCTCGGCTGAAGCGGGGATTATCAGTGTTTATTACATCCGTCCTTGAAAAAAGCCAGATTCAGCTCATTTTTTGACTGTAGGAGTGCTCCGTCGTCTACTTCCGCTCATAAAACCCAAATCTTGACGTAGGACCATAAATTATCGACCGTTTTCGCAACTCCCTGGAATATAATTGAGATTATATTCTAGTTAAAAGGAGTTCTTACAACTAAACATTCAAACGGAAAATGAAAATCTTTCGATTATAATAAACCAACAGAAAACAAATCAAAAAACCTGTTTTGCTGTTACCTGAGACCGATTTGGTATAAGTATTTCGTTAATTTTTTTTAATAGGTGAAAATAGTCTGTTTAATCAAATACTGATTTCTGATTTATATAAGAACAAATTTGCACATGCATGTACATTTGTATGTAGAGTTGAGACTATCACTTGAAGCAGTCCACCGGCAATTACAGCTTTTGTAATTCACAATAAATTACGGGCTGGCCTCGAGAGTAAAATTTAATAAAATATTTAAAACAACAATAAATATGTAATACTTTAAGCTAAGATCGTATTGAGAGCTGAGAAGAGAATAAAAAGGATTTCTTTTTACCGGCGAAGAGTTCCATTATTAAACCTCATTAGTAATTCTTTGTAGGCAACTGAGCTTTATTCCAATATAATAAAAGAGAGTAAGGAAATTGCCTTTTAACAATAATAAATTAGCCAGCGGGAAAAAAATAAATTATGAAAAAATTACCCTCATATATTCGGGATAGTGTGCTTTTTGTTAATTATTAAATTTTACTTGAAGTTCTCAACGTTTTTTTACCACCAGAAGGCCGAATTCTCGAATTATTATGTGCGAATATTAACAGATCATAAATAAATTTTGAAAAATAAATTTTATGTGTACAAACACCAATATTTAATGAATTAATGATTCATAAATTTGACAATGATTAAGCATATCTCATTTACGCCTACCAGCGATATAATTATGATTTATGAACTATTTCTCCCTCATGCTGGATTCCAACGCCATAAATCGATTATTGACAACATAAAACATTTTCACCCTTGCTATCTCAGTTGTAAGATATCAATTTTTTTTACAACTTACAATTAGACTTTAATTTAGAATAATAATCTGTGATGCATTGAGATTTATTTGTTTCCCCGAACAATAAGAGCAATTATACTTTTTTCCTGATTGGACAACGGAATCGAGTTTGCTCTGCTTATTGACAATCGCTGTTTAACCTGTCAATTAGGCTTAAATGATAATTGATTGTGATGTTGATTCCCTGGATTTCAACTAGTTATAATTTGATTATTTTTACCCAAACAAAGTTTTACCAATCAAGGTAATTAATTGTTTTTAAAGATTATTGTATTCCAGAAGGACAAATATTTTAAAGGATTTAATTTAGCATAATATTCTGCTATAAAATATATTCCGGTTTACCTGTTTTACTTTTACGTCTAGTGGACAATTCCTATATTATCTCACTCATGAATCCTTTGTAAAATTTTTTGTATTCATTTTTTAAAATCTAAGCTATCCTTAAAATTTGCGAACAGTACGCATTTATCTCAAATAATTAATTTAACAATATGTGTTGACAAAAAATAGTTATTTTAAATACTAAGATTTAACAAATTTTAAAGAACAACATTCACACACTATTTTCAAAATTAATAAGGCAATTTGGAACTTTGTTATGTCTAAGCCTGTGATAAATGTACAATTTTGGCTCTCATCTAAAATCTATTTCACAAAGATCCAGTTTTATCCATTAAAAAACACAACTAACTTAATAAAGCGTGCTTCTGTGTATGCTAAAAGAGTTTGTTAATTTCTTGAATTTGTTACTATGTCGGCCCTTTTATGGGAACAACGATTTAATAAAAAATGAAAAACCAGCCTGAATTTGAAGAAGTTTGTCGACTTTTGAATTCGAACACGGGATGAATTTATTGTTTCGAATCAAATCGTCATAAAAAACAAGATTTTATCTCTATCAAAATGTCGCACGTTTCAACTATATTTTTTTCGCTTGCGCCATTATTTAGCATACAAATCAGCTCAAACTTTTATTTGTAGCTTTAGTTAAGTCGGATTTGAATGTCAAATCGTACTACATGGATCATGTATTAAAAAAAATATAATCCAAGAATCCGCAGTCGAAGAAGTTCGACGACCTTTGAATTCCAAAGCACGATACAGTTATAATTTCGAAAATTCGAAAAACAACCAAAATTTTAACAAGTCTCTTAGAAAATCGCTGATTCCAAAAACACACACACACAGATTTTTTGTTTTATTTTAAATTAACCAAAATTTTACTTAAAAATCTGGAGAAAAGAACATCGAAGTTTATTTGTTTGTATGACTGAAAGGAACAGGTACGACACACAAAAAATGTGACATGTTTGTTGACAGTATGTCAAATTTTATTATTGATTTAGTTCATTTTTATTATTGTCTTTATATAGGATGAATTTTAAGAAATAGGCAAGTTGGTTTTAGGTTTCAGTTATAAACCTTAAGTCTAAAACAGAAAGCCTCACATTTGAAAAATTTAATTATCCACATGTGAATATTCTTATTTTTTCTATATGTGAACTTAATGCGTTTATGCGTTAAGGACTTTAATTTCCCCGGCATTGAGTAAAAAAGCGACCGGATTTCATCTTGTGAAAAGGATCTCATTCGTCATTAAGAGAGGTTTGAAGCTGATAGCTTGTGTCAATCATATTCCACAAAACACAGGATTCTTGTCATGAAAACGTACTGGCCGATTCATTTTGTTAATCCCTACAACCTTTTTAGTGGGTGACAACTCGAGCTACATGCGGTCGAGCATTATCATGCATAACAGGTGGTCCCAAGTAAATAGAGCTAATAGGACCACAGCTTCCAGAAGAACTTCCCCAATATACTTAGTGAGGTAAAAGATCCAATCTGTAGGATAATCCGTTCAGTACCTGCATGGATTCCACCACCATAAATGTCTTGGAAAAGGCTGTGACTCACGCATGACACATGAAGCAAAGCGTCCTCCACGTCTTCTTCATACACGGTTCCGATCATCTGACTTCCACAAACCGGCACTCATCTGTGAAGAGAACAGCCCGTCATTGTTCAAGTCTCCCAGGGTTACGTCTGTCGTTTGCCAAAGCATCTGCCAACACGAGATCTTCTCGCCTTAAAATCATGCTTTTATGAATAAAAAATTTATACTTAATTTTTTACTCAAATTTATTGTTTCATCAAAGAAACCGAATTATTATCTCACTCGACATATGGCCCTGCAAAGTTTGAAATTGAACTGATTTTCTCTATTTTGAATCTAAAGAGTGTAAAACGATTTGTAGCAATCTATGAAGGTAAACCACAAATTATTAATGTTGTGTTTATATTTTAAGTCTTATCAATATTTATACATAGATATTATGGAAAATTAACAAATAAATACCATGTCTGGTTCTTTTTTGTCTTTGAGGGTTTAATTAGTATTAAATCAAATAACTTATACTAACATTGCAAGATGTAGTAATTGCACTGTTTGCACCCTTTGAAACTGTTGTGATGTGAAGGAATATAGAATTAATAACTGGCGTTTTGATACACAAAGCGAAAGTCAATTTTAGCCCGGCTAGTTCCATGCTCGCTTGCGTACAAAATAAAACTCATTTTAATTAGGTTCAGAGGTCTTATCGAATCTGTGTAGTAACTTGCAGACTGTACATTCAGTCGGGCGCAAAATAATAGTGTAGCCCTGAGGGCGTGGCATGGGTGCTTTATCAGAGGCACACGTGGGTTAGGGTACCAGATCCTGTGTGAATAGACAAGGGAGAGTGCATAACCATCTGTACTAAAGGGTAACCGAAATGTTCCAAGGTTCAGCCCCTGTTACACTGGGAATGGACTCGTAGTAGTTCGTGATGACACCCCTGGCGGGAACTTAGAGAAGAGGCTGTCTTCTCTCTGTGTCCTTCGCACGAAACTTGCGTATGACCATCTTTATTCACCCGGCCCCACGGGAATCGGTGGATCGGACCGAAGCGTATAAGCGTTGAGGACGCTATGATTGCGCTGACAGAGTCCCTCGAATTTGTGAGTAGTGGCGGATGGAAATGGGTAGTGAATCAGTTGCTTTGCACGTAGGTGTAGGCTGAGCTCGATTGGCGGCTTTTACCGTAGGCAGTCTCCTCTAGGGAGTGGTTAGCAATTCCACTTTAAACAAAACCTCGGCCGGAGCGGATCCTGTAGTTTCTACGCTGAGGAAGCCCCAATACTCTGGGAGATAGAGAGGCCTTCTCTATCAAGGGAGTGCGCGGGAGGAAAGACTGATGTATTTCGGCTTAGGTAGCCCTTTGCGCGCGGCATACGGTTCGATGCTTAATGCGGACCCGACCACTCGGAATCGGCAAACGGGGAACGAGGTTGTCTTGGCCCCTCGGGGCTGAGCTGCTTCTACACCAATGCTGCGGCAGTAACACCCTTCTGCCGTATGCGGACGAGCGTCAGTTCTCAGCTTCAGAATCAAAACGTCCGATAAGGCTTGAACGGCTAGGTGCGGTTAAAGATCTTTGTTGTCCTTTTAAGGACGACCGAGTATACGGGAAAGCAATGTACATTCAGTATGTTTTTCATTATATTCTTCGTATTTCTCTATTTGGTACAATTTGGAGGGGAGGAAGCATTTGCGAATGCCCGGAGCAGCGATGGTTTCAGCGATTTCGATGTCGAAGACAGGGCTATCACGGTAGGCCTTACGACGTTCTCGATCGAATGTGCGATGAGAAATGGATTCTGTACGATAACAGAAAGTTTGCAGGTCAATGGTTGGACAAAGATGCCGCGCCAAAACACTCCCGAAACCATACTGGCACGCAAAAAAGGTTATATGTGACTGTTTCGCTGTGTATTCCTGGGCTTGTTCATTCTAATTTCCTGAAATATAGCGAAACTATCACAGCAAGAAATTTCCAAAGAAATTGAGACAAAGCACGGGAAACTGCAACGCCTTTGTCGCAATTCCGACCCTGAGTAAAGTTAAAGGCTTAGGATATGAAACCTTACCGCACCCTCCTTATTCAACCGACTTCTCGCCCACAGAATTCCACTTTTTTAGGCATTTTGATCACTTCTTGAGGGATAAAATTCTCAGAGATCGCGGTGAAGCCGAAAACGCCTACAAGACGACTACAAGATTCCAAATAAAGATTTTTATGTCAGCGGAAAAAAAAACACTTATTGCACTTTGGCAAGGATGTATAGATTATGATGGAAAATATTTCGAATAATTTTTATTTTATTTTATAAAAATTAAAAATCATTTTGACTGCCTTTTCAAAACATGCATTATTTTTGCAACCACTAATATTGCTTTTTGAAGGTATCACTTTATAACTCACACACGAGATGAAGAAAAAAAGTCCATTGCATTTTACCAAATTCTTTACCAAGTTACCTATTTTACCAAGTTCCATTCGAATAAACTATGATTTGGACTTGCATGGATGAAGAATCTGGCGATTGTAGCCAATAGTAAATAATTTATCAAGGTTGGAGGGAAAAAGAGTACAGATCCTTTCTAACGACCTCTTGAATTGAATAATGGTTACAATATATTTGCATAGTAAATTATTTAATTAATTCATATGATCCCCTATGATTTTTCTCGTGGAGCGCATTCCTGACAAGAGGAAGAACGTACGTCTCTATCTACCTAACGATGATAAATGGTAATAAATGGCAATAATTCTGCCTGCTGTTGCCCGAAGGGAAGAATCGGTAGTGTTTAATTTAAATATGTAAATGCCAAAACCAATCCTATTTAACGTTTGAACGAGGCGAAAAATTCAGGTTACCTTAATTTAGCCCGCAGGTCATCAATCAATGAGAATTATGTCGGAATGACGGCAAATATAATTTCTTATCTGCTAATTTTCGCAGTGGGTGGGATCCAATTCCTTGTATTCGCCAATTATTGACCAATCGATTTCGTCATATCGCTCGTTGTCATATCAATATTGATCTCTATCCCTTCAGGGGAGATATATATATACACACACAAAAAACACAAAATCGAACACTGGTATTTATTTCTTAATTTTCCATAATAACTATTTAAATTAATGATTATTAGGGAATCGTGAGATGCGGTCGGTTAGGTTTCAGAGAAACATTTTCTTTATCGTGCCAACGTTTCGATCTCTATTAGATCATCTTCAGGGGGGTTTACAAACATTGATGAAATTTAACAAATACATGTAGGATGTGGAAAAAGTGAATTTATACAATGCAAAAAAATATTTTTTATATTCACTCAAAGTACTACTACTGATTGAATATAAAAAATATTTTTTTTGCACTGTATAAATTCTCTTTTTCCACATCCTTCTTGTATTTGTTAAATTTAAACAATGTTTGAATTTTCCCTCCTTTTTGCCATTTTTCGAAAGGTGGAGTTGAGATGGGAAGTTAGTGTCCATGTGGATCTAAGTCACGATAGCTCAAGTGGTAGAGCAGCGGCGTATCTAGCCGAAGGTCGTGGATTCGAATCCCGCTTGTGAAACTGACTTTTTTATCTCAACTAAAAATTCTTAGTTAAAAATCGTAATTACTTCAAACAATTAATACTGTCAATTGTGAGTACTAAATACATAACATAATATCTGCGTGTAAAGATTAGTAAGACTTAAAACGAAAACACAACATTAAAACTTATTGTTTACCATTATAGTGTTAATAATCCTATTATACGCTTTAGATGAAAAATAAAGAAAATCAGTTCAAATTTATCTTTTGCAGGGCCAACATGTTTAATGAAGTAATAATTGGTTTTTAAATTGTCTTCTGTGATGAAATTGTTTATTCATAAAAGCTTGGTTTTAAGAAGAAAAGATCTCGCCCGGGCAGATGCTTTGGCCAACGACGAACTTAGGCGTCCATTACTGGGTGAGCTGAGGTCTACCTTCCGATATGGTTAAGGGCCACTGGAAGTCGAGACCGAAAAGAAAGTAATGGTCGACTGCGATGCATGACTCCAAGCGGTCCGTAATGTAAGAGTGAGCTGTAAAACAGCCATCAGAAGGCTTTGTGACAATAGCCAAAACCTAGATTCTAGACGTTCCGCATTAGTATCTCTACTACTGGAAAGGTATCGTGTAGAAAGGCGGCTATTCGCAAATCAGCATCTCGCTTGGCCACTTAAACAAAAATAGAGTGCTGTTTGCTTCATGTGCCAAGCGTGAGTCAGTGCCTTTCCAAAGACAGTCAGTTACGGTATGGATGGGACATGGTAAAGAGACCGGTTAGATATCGTTCGCCTCAAACGACCACTGAACAGCTTCAAACTCTTATTGAAGAATGAAATTCTGTTTCACAAGAACAAATCAGGTCGCTTATTTTCTCGATGTTTCGTACTGTTAAGCTCCTCCGCATAGCCAGAACAGGAAATACGCGTTATTAAGAGTCCTGTCAATAAATTGTTAGTTAAATGTTAATCTTTCACTAAATGATTTTAATTGTAATTAATACAGCAATAAAAAATACATATAGTTTGAAATAATCAACAAAATGCGAGTATAATTTGATTGTAGGTATCAGTGAAACGTATATAAAGAATATTGATCTTGTAAGGAGAAAATCAAATATTCCCGTCCTGTCCTTTTTATTGTTTACTTTTATCAAATCATCATTATTTTAATTTTTTTTCGTCTTTGAATTAATAAACTCGCGGTATTTCATGCTGAAACACAAGATCGTGGTGTACCCGCAGAGAGAAACGGCATATCTTATTATTACAGCTATCTGAGACTTTTCCACTCCCTTGGGCTAACATTTATCACTTTTCCTTTCTAATAAAACCGGCAGAAGGAATTTCGTTACGAAGATTATTTTTGGCTGGAAAAGATTAAAACGCAGGTAATAATGTCTTGTGGACGTAGAAAAGCTGGTATTTTGACGAATTTGATAATTTTTTAAAATATAAAATTCAGGACGTGCCCGACATTCCAATCGGACAATCGAAAGGTTATCTATCATTCGCTTTTATTTATTCGATGATCTTTTGTAAAGTTTTCCTTTGGTGGGGATTATGATTAAGTATGACAAACAGATAAGGAACCGATCAGTTATTGTTTCCCAATTGCGTTCTCTAGTTCAAGGATTTCTTAAACGACGGACGAAATTCGTATACAACTTTGAAATAATTTTTGCTCGTTAAAAATGCCGAATTTGAATATTGGTGAGTATTTTGAGAGTATGCTCTGAAGTGATCACAGTGTGAAATATAGGACTGGATTTACGGGTAATATTTTAAATAATTTTGTTTTTTACTTGGGAGAAACAAAATTCATTTTACATTGATGTCTATGCATGTAGTAAAATATTTTGTTAAATTATTTTATTTTATAATCTTTATTTTTTTAAATATATTACATATAATTTTCAATCACAGTTTTTTAAAGTCAATTAGACACATAGTAATTAAACTGTCTGCTTGAGGACAGTCATTGATAATAAATTGTTGAAAAGAAACCAAAAGTATACAAACTTTAAAACAATTTTTTGGAGATCGTGAGATGCTGTCTGGTGTGACGTAGGTTTAGAAAAACATTTTCTTTATCGTGCCCACGTTTCGATCTTTATTAAGATCATCTTCAGGGCCTTGTGTTGTCTGCATTTCAACAAAAAAGTTCTCTGGTTGAGAGCCGATGCAAGTTTCTTCTCATTATTGGCGATGTCCTTCAGAATAATCTTTGCTTGGTGTCCATTTGTAGTTGAATAGATCTCTTTCAATCAGAGAACCTTTTTTGTTGAAATGCAGCCAATACAAGGCCCTGAAGATAATCTCAATAAAGATCGAAACTTTGGCACTATAAAGAAAATGTTTTTCTAAAACCAAAGTCACACCAGACCGCATCTCACGATCACCAAATAATAACGGTCACTAAACACCACACGTTTATTATAATTTTACATACTACAAAAAGTTTATTTACAGTTAAAAATATATTAAATTATATTACAATAATACAATTTAAAAGGGTTGTTATGAATAATAAGTAACAAGTTTAAAATAAATTTATTTTCTTCCAAATTGGTTTTAGAGCGTGTTAGCTTATGTGCTCAAATGGAAAATAAACGCCGCTAATGTTTTGTGTCGATGGCAATTAACAAAATTGATATTTATTGACGCAAATATTTACGCTTTTGGCTTACCGCCGGAATGGAAACCGCAAAACCGTAACGGACTGTTATTTCCACCAATAATATACGTAAATCGAAACGTTTAATTTAAATGCGTTAGAATTTGCGCTTAATTATTTAAATGAACGTTTAAATACGGTGATTTTGAGTTAAAGTTCGATTGTTTTTACAGCACGGTTAACAATTAATGAATTACGATGGTCATTTTCTGGATGCAATTCCTTGAATTTCCATCTATTCTGTGTACAATTTTATTAATAATTAACATACCAAACTTCCCAAATAAATTTTAACCTGAAGGCTTTTGAACGACAAACCGTGAGAATTTTTTATTTTATTAACAAAAACTATTTTCACGTAGCTCGAATTAAACGAGATCAAAAATTCATGAGTTTCAATTATGATGATTTGAAGAAAATACACCAAAACACCCCAGAATATCATTGATAGATTCAAATTTTTTTAACTATTTATTACCTAGTTTACGCTTAATAATTCGTATTGCCTCCTCAGGCTTAAATCTCCTAGGTATCCAAAAAATAAGCGACCGTATTTTTTCTTCTAAAACGGAATCCCATTCTCCAACAAGAATGGTTTTAACCTGTTTAACGCCGAAAGATTTCTAACGCGTCTCTTTATCACTTCCCGTAAGTTCCCTTTAGAATTCATGTCAGGAGGACGTGCTGGCCAATTGAGTGTGGTAATCCCTTCTTATCCAACTAATGAGTTATCTAAGTAATGGGTGACAGCGAGCTAAATGCGTGGAGCGTTATCATGCAAACACGAAGTTGTGCCCAATAAATGGAGCGAATGGGACTACAGCGCCCATAACTTGCTCAATGTACCTTAGCGCAATCAAAGATCTATTCTGTAGGATAATCGGTTCGGTATTGGCATGGATGATCCCATAACCATAACTGTCTTTGAAATGGCTGTTACTCACGCATGGCACATGAAGCAAAGCGTCCTCTACGTCTTCTGCATACACGGTTCCGATCATCTGACTTCGACAAAACGGCACTCATCTGTAAAGAGAACAGTATTGTTTAAGTTTCCAAGCGAGATGCTGATTTACGAATAGTCGCCTTTCTACTCGATGCCACTCCAATAGTAGAGAACCTGATGCGAGAAGTTTATAGACTAGGTATTCTCATGAAGCCTTCTGGAATTGACTAAATATCAAGGAAGCCGTTAAATAACGGCACTGTAGTGCGATAAGAATAATAAAAATCGTACCTAACCGTCGTAAATCTCGGTCAGCCCTTACCTTCCTGACTTACGGTGGCCGTAAACCGCTGTAGACCACCGTAGATGGTAGAGCACGGCACATCCAGGTCTATGTTACGATTGATACGTCCATAGCTGGGCAAAGCTTCTGCCCGGGCGCAATCTTTTCAACTTAAAAACATGCTATTAACAAAAAACATAATTGTTACTTGAATTTATTGTTAACAAAGAAACCAATTTTATATAATAATAAATTAGGAAGTTTATAGGCCGACAAACAGCTCAGGTCATCGCCGGCCCTCTGCGTGTTTTTCTTTTTTTTTCTCTTCTTTCACGCGTATTTTATTTTAAACTGCGGCCATTTGAGCGTCTCGACCTGGTTACTGACACTCTAATTTCAAATATATACTACGTTGATATCCTAGAATGCTAGTCTCTCGTTTGTACCTCAGGTTGTCGAATACAGAATAAAAACAAAACGTACAATACGTATTCATACATTACCACAAAAATGGAAGTCTGGTCACATTCACTCACCCAGAGTACTCGATATTCCTCGGGGCTGGGCTATAAACAACCCCTTCCTTTCACGCTAATAAATTACTTTTACTCTACAGTCGTCATACACTCACCTAGATTACTCGATATTCCACGGGGCGGGGTTGAACTCTCTCCACTCTTGCTCATAACTTACTTTTACTCTCCAGACTTCATACACTCACCCCAGAGTACTCGATATTCCTCGGGGCGGGGTTATAAGCAACCACTTCCTCTCACGTTAATAACTTACATTTACTCTCCAGACGTCATACACATCCTTGGGCGGAGTTAAATCACCCAAACCAATTTTAAAAAAATTACTCATTTGATTTTGGAAAGGAAGAAATTGGACTGATTTTTTGTATTTTAATCTAATGAGTGTAAAAGGAATTCTAACCCTCTACAAAGGTAAACATCACGTTATTAATGTTGTGTTTACGTTTTAAGTCAATTATTAATATTTACACCTAGTTATTATGGAAAATAAACAAATACACGAGTCCGGGTTTTTTGTCTTTGAGTGTATTTGTTCTTTCCATTGATAAAATTTTTTTCTTGAGAAATGTCCAACTTTTTATCTCGTCATTTCAAGGTTGAAAATTTAGCGTATAAACTTTTAAATAGCTTTTGTGACTTTTTTTTGACAAATGATGTGTCAGGTGTTGGCAGTTTGGTCACGATCAAAGAGTCGTAAGCGACATGACTAAATAACACTTTTATGCCGTTAAAATTTCCTGGTGGCCCATTGGTAAAATATCCATTTTTTGACAATCAATAAATTTGAGGTAATTTGATAATACATATTCGATATGTATATTCACGTCTGAGCTCTATTACGGCAAAAACTTGATAAACTGTTTATCTTTAAAACTTGATAGTTTCTGTCATACGGCTTTAAATCCGATTACTCATAAACCAAATCAAATTCCGATTGCTATGGCGAGGCAAATATCAGACTCAAAGGCCAAAAACTGTAATAAAATTGATTCAAAACAAATGATTGCTATTTAAATTAAGTAACACAAGACTGTCTTTTCCCTAAAACTCATTATTTATTTATTTATTTTTTATTTGAATTAGAGGTAGTTTGCTTCCTATAAAACATTCTGTACGGCATGTCACGTCTTTCAAACGTAATTTGTAGTTTAGGTTGTAGTCGAGTTTTGTTTCAATGAATAGCCCGGAGAGTTAGTATGCCATGACCATTCCCTTTTACTACCGTTTCGAAGTGTCTAAATGGTATATCAAACTCGCTTGTATAACTTAGTTTAAGTTCAACTAAGACTGTAAGTCTTTTATTTTAAGACAAGGGATTGTAATTGTTCAAATAGAACGCTATAAGAATTATCATAATGGTATAAATGCTTCCTTGAAATCATATATTATAAATTTTATAATTATGACTAGATTATTCAAGGAAGAAGGACTACACTTGTTAGTGCAGATAACATTAAATTATTTAATCTCTTGTTAACGTTTTGTCTATCTTTGTCTGTTTTGTCGATCAAAACTTTAGGGAAAGGTTGAAAGTTGTAAGTCATAGTTAATTTGTCTTTTTCTTGATCGATAAATTAGCGTCAGTACAATTTGTCCACTTTTCTTTTCAAAGGAGGGCAATAAACTAGGTTGATTTGTTTACCTCGGAACGAGATCAACAGGGGTGCACGTGATGTGTGGCTCTCCTGCGGTCGTCACACAGAGAGGATCTGGTTTATGACACAGAACAAATTTTAGAGGAAAGGCTTTTCCGGATCGGTGATGCATTCGGTCGTTCCGGACATGTCAGCTTATCCGGAATTTGGCAAATGCATCTTGGACGAAGTTGTTTATGGCCTTTCATAATAAGCTTCATAATAAAGCTTCATAAACGAAGGGGACTTTCATAATCCATGTAATGAAAAGCGTTTAAAAAGTACAAAATATTCTTTCTAGGTTTTTATTAAGAAAAAAAAATATATTCAATAGTATTTCGTGCTAAAATGTATAATATATATGTAGGAGAAATCTCTCCGTCTTCACGGGGTAATAAATGATCCATTTCACTTGGTTGTCTCTCTGTTTATTTATTTAAGTACAATTATGACGACGCTCTCGCTGTGAGGACAAAGGCACGACTGATCGACTGACTGACTGACTTTGTCCTTTGTTCTTCTTCTTCTTTGTGATCCACTCGTTGTCTCGACTATGTCACGACGTCACAGTTAGCCAGATACGTCACTGCATTCCATTTCATCTCCGACATATATATATATATATATTTATAAGAAGGATCCAATTTAGTCAATACTTAAGCCAACTCTTACTTTGATTGAGATCACTTACTTTTAGATCATTTAGAGGTAGAGAATTTTTTACCACCACTTTTGAAATATTTTTAAAAACCATTATATTTCGTGGTCCGATTGACCAAATAACTTCTTTCAATTAATTAAATTTTATGTAAGGTATTGGTTGAAATGAAAAAGCTAGTGTTACGAGCGTGATTCGAACCCACGACCTTCGGCTCAATACGCCGCTCCTCTAACCACTTGAGCTTTCGTGACTTCGATCCACTCGGACACCAACCTCCAACCTCAACCTACCTTTCGAATTTTCCTTCTTTTTGCCATTTTTCAAATGTCGTGTAATCTATTTGATTCTCGGCGACAAATGGAATGGCCACGGAGAGCTCTTAGTGAAGATATACTTCGTTTTACTGATTAAATCCATTATATTTCGTGGTCCAATTGACCAAATAACATCTTTCAATTAATTAATCTTTATGTCGAAAGGTAGGTTGAGGTCGGAAGTTGGTGTCTGAGTGGATCGAAGTCATGATAGCTCATGTGATAGAGCAGCGTATCAAGCCGAAGTTCGTGGGTTCGAATCCCGCTCGTGACACTGGCTTTTTATTTCAACCAATACCTTACATAAAGATTAATTATTTGTAAAAGATTTGTCTTCCCCAGATCTTGCATAATTTTTAATCAAAGATATCATTATTGAGAATCATTTTTTTCATTTTAGGCGTCTGTTGACGATCTAAGTTTAAAATCGTCTTTTATACTTTTGTTGTTTTTACAAATTGTTTTTGATCTGCACAAGGAAGACGTTTTTTTGTACTAAGCGAATAATACACTCAACCTTGTAGTTTTTGAATGCAAAACAAATCGCTGGACGTGTTTACAGATCCATGTATATATATTTTTTACTTCTATTTCAAAGTTAAAAATCGAGCCTTCACGGTCTAGTTGTTCGCCCAATAATCTTCTTATAAGTTTCCCACAGGATGTACATTTTTTAGTCAGTGAACAATATTGACACATCTTTCAGTTTTTCCGCGGGAAAAAAATCGCAGATCGCATCCGATCCGGTCTTTGACACCCCGGTGTAAATATGTCATGTGTGATATACACTTGGATTAGAAGAGAAGGGCTGTTTGCAATATCCGATTTTCTTCCGAAGCTCTTCTTTTCACATTCGGATATTTCTTTTTCCTCTTTTCTTCTATCTAAACCTAGCTCCCCTTCCCATTCACTTCCTATTTCATCTGATCAAACCCTTTCCCCATAGGCTTTGAGTCACTTGAGACCGATTTGATGTTTTATACTGATATCGCATTTGCCATGTGTTACATTCAGATTAGTGTTGTGCGGGTCGTCAGTTTGAATTTTTACCAACAACGCTGCAAACAAATCCCCTTTTGTTTTAATTTTATACTTCTCTCGACATTTTCCTCTCATAGGTCAAATGTTTTTGTCGAAAGGTTCAATGCATTTTAATTACTGTTCCAGGTTACGACTTATTTAACAGCATGGAAAAATATAATTTCATTTCCTTATTATTGATTAGTCAAGATTATCAGACGTGATAGTACTTTTTGTTTTGTTTGTAGATGGTGATAATTGGGCTAATTGTTTAATTGAAGATAGTGTGAGAAAATGTTTTATATAAATTTATAAAATACGTTTGATTTATATGTATTTTAAAATGATTTTATCTGCACCTTGAACATATTAGTACATATTAAAAATTTGATCACAAAACGTTTTTTCACACGGTCGCAGGATTAACTCTAATGCTAGTGCTTCACCAGGAAGACAAATGCCACGAGAAATCGACCAATGCTGGCACTCAGTTTTAGGATTAAGGAGCAAATAGGTCTAGATGTCATCGACGATTAAGCCGAAAATGGCGGTTCTCGGGGTGACAATGTGATGAAAGGGTTGGAACAGTGGGGTTAGAGCGGATCGGAGGTTGGTGGACTTTTGTAATCTGACGGATCAGTTCGTTGTCTAAAAGGATGTTGAGGCCGTTGTGAATAATAAAGTTAGTGACGTAGTAAGAAACTTGACAATTTGTTTGATAACTTTTGATTGGAAGGATGGATCCGCTGGATGTTGGATAGCTTGGCAGAATCCCATAGTTCAACTCTGTTTGTTCGAAGAGGTCGCAATAAAGTCATAAGTTTAAGTTAAGTTAAAATTCTGCATAATTGCCCAAATTAAGTTAAAGTTGTTATCTCATAAGCCTTGTGTGGAAATTCCATGTCAATATACTCTCTCGGTATAGACCTAAGTATGTGAATGCAAATCGGTATCTTCACTCCTGTCCTTGACAAAATTGCGGTACCGTAAGGATTACTGGTGATGATGGTATTAGGTTTTACAGGTAGGGCAACAATATTAATGAAATGGGATCAAGAATGCTCCCTTGTAGGACCAGGCTTGTATCTGTCTGACTCGACTGTCTGATCGAGTTCTCCCCTTAACCTGATCCTAAAATCCTCCAGTTTGATAAGTATGACCAATCAGAGAAAGTGCAAATCTTTCCTCATTCTTGCTTGTTGTGGCTGGAGTGCCCCTAGTGTCCTAGTCATCACCTATATTGAAGGTGTCCTTTTTTAAACGGCCCGACTGAATTTCTCTTGAACCTATACCTATGACGCTATCAAAAAAAGAAAACCTTACCTTTTTTGGAGAAAAATGTCCAGAGGATGCAAGGAAGAACGTTTTCACGTTTCACGAAACTATGACAGGTGGGCAGGTGTATGTAATGTAAACAATAAAGGCAATTAACGTTTATTTTAGTGAAGATGCAAATTATATAACAACGAAACAAATGAAATGCGTTTTTTCAAACTTTACCATAACTTTATCATGTTTTCACCAATTTAAAATCTGACTGTACAATTGCTTCGAGCCTAAAAAATCCTTTAATATTTGTCATGATGTGTAGGGTCGTATTTGAAGTTGATCTGGGTCTGAGGTACTACCCTGTACAATTTTTCTCCAAACAAAGGTAAAAATTTGAAACTGGGCTAAAAAATATTTAATTCTTAGTTTTTCACGATAGCGTCATTGGTTCAAGAGAAATTCAGCCGGGCCATCTAAAAAGGACTCCTGCATTGTGGCTATGGCGTTTTTTGCGATGTTTCGAAGAATGATGGCGGTAATTATTGAAGATCATATCCAGGGAAGTTTCTACGATTAGTGAACGTGGTACTTCAGATGTACAATGTAAATGGCTTTTTTTCCAACCCTTTTTAACTCAGTGTTAGTGATTAAGCGGCAAGGTCTGGAGGCCATCTTCGATAACGCGACGGGATGGGAATGTGTAGGGCTTGAGCAGTAGATTTCGGACGGATCGAGAATTAGGAATTAATTATGAATATTAATTAAGAATTATCCTTTCTTAATACAAAATTAATCTTGTTTTTAATGCATTAAAACATTAAGAGATGGGATAAAATATAAGCATGTGATATAAAATTCTTGTATATTTCGGAATTAATATAATTGGACTTGGGTTCGCAACAGCAGAGGTTACCCTCAGGGTGAGGTGTTTTTGAAAAAAAAGCCCATTTGTAAGAATGTCGTATTCGAATGCAGGGCCGCGGGATTCGAACCCGGGACCTTACAGTGATGAGTACCGTGTCAACTCTCAAACCGTTGCGGCCACCGACGCCCCGATTGTTCTAATTCTTATTTTTGAAACTACTTGGACAAACGACATTGGACTCTTAGAAGACCAATAGAAAATAAATATAAATAAAAATAAAACTTATAGAAAACGAAATATCTTTTATATTTTTCAATTTGTTCATTTTCATCATAATTTCCCTTATTATTATTTTCAAATTAGAAAAGAAATGACTTTTTATAAGTGTTTGCGTCTGTGCTTTTTTATCCGTGCTTGTCCGGTTTTAAGCATCAGCGTTGTTCAAATGAAATTTAATGAAATGCAGGTTAAGACCTGGTTTAAAGATTTCACATTTTTACGTCAGAATGTTTGATTTCACTCGAATTATTAAACGTGTTTTGATGCGATTTTTCGAATATTGGTTAACGATGTTGTTTTTTGAAAAATTAAACGCTATTGCAATTTGCAACATAGTTTCGATACGTTGAGCCATTTAATGAAAATCCTGTGTTACATCCCTACTATTAACACGTAGTAGATGTACATAAAAAACACAAACAGATTTGCTCATTAAGAACGAGCAGTGATAAAATATTTCCAATCGTATTTAGATAACGATGAAAAAAAGGGGTTTCGAGTTAAAAATTGATACCCTGTATTGATTATGCATGCGGACTGGGTCATTACGTTTTGCCGAATTTCCAATGATGATAGTACAGAGTAAAAAAAACAACCAAACAATTTTCCATTAGTCAATGTAAATATAACTGCCAGAAGGGGAATGTTTCTTCAATGATCTTAGGATGTAATTAAAAGAAAAAAAAAATATAAACAAGAAAAAACATTAAAGGAAAAAATTGAATGTAAGTGTGGGTAAGAGTGACACAAGTGGGGGTCGAGCCGCGAATTCGCTCACGACTATATGGACTAAGCCAGTCGTCTCTTAACTTCCCATCGCAACATACCTTATTCAGGTACGCGCTCACATCAGACATCGTATTCTATGTTTTCTTAGATCATAAAAACAAAATCATAATACGAATCTCCGACGATTTTGTTCACGCCGTTTGGATTCATTTACGACTACAATTCCTGTTTGTTTACTAGCAAGTAATACACAAATACATTTATGACACACTAAAATTTATAGTGTGTTTATATTTCATCGCCAGGTTATTGAATTAAGATGACGTTATTCACATGGATTGTATCGGTATTCAGTCTATGTGTGATTTTTACGGTTTACCTACGTTTAAAAAATGTTTATACTTGTGATAGTATTTTTGTGTTTGTCTTACCGCCAATTGTACCGATAGTAGGCCACGGCACGGTGAGAAATGGAAAGAGGGAGAGTGGCACAATGGATTTCACCCCTTCCGTTAAAGGGTGGCGAACGTAACCGATTTCCTGTCGAACCACCCTAAGCGACCGCGAGGGTGGAGAGAATCAAGCGAGTCGGGGGCGGGGGTTGGACACCGTGCCAGACTTTTTGTTTTCTTGGTCGTAAATTGTATGCTGGATGGACGACATTGTCACTTTCGACCTCTTTAGCGAGATGCAGGACGGTCGTGAAATTCGCAGGGTTCTTTAGGCAGTTCAAAAAAACCCACTGTTTTGTTAAACGGTCATAAAACGACTTTTATGGGCGTTTTGGATGAAAAATACATCTAGATTTGTTACTTTTCTTCAATCAAATAATCACACCTTCACTTTCGTGTTTGTAGTCAACTCTCTTTTACTTATATTGGCTCTTCTACTTGTAATTGCACCATAATACAAATTGTATTTTTAATTTATTTCATTCTGTAAAACACCAGATGGGAATTGTTACACGTCAATTGAGCACATGTCTCACAACAAATATAAAAAATTGCTCGCCTTTACTAATAATTGAGAATCCCTTCCGGGCAAAGTTTCATTCCAGACAAACCCTGGAATATTGATATTTTCTGTTCAGGATGAACATTACATGCTTTATTTCATTATTTGCCAGCAAATAATAAAAAATTATTTACTATTCCATTCAAACTTCGAACCCAAACATTAATAGACTGTTTGTTAATTGATATGTTCGGATGTTCAAAATTAATTTTTATGACTTTTTAATTACATTTATTTGATATTTACAACTACAACTACTTTCTCATTTGAGTCTCTCGTAGGAGTTGCCCAGTGACAACCCTCCTTCTCACTGAATCCTCAATCAAGTCAATCTTCCCTCAATGATGAGGTCTCGGGGCTTTCAATGACATTTATGAAGCTTTGTTAATAAGCACAGCTAGTGTTGAAGGTTTGTTCGATCATCGGTTTAATTATCCCAGATCATCATCGGTACGCATTTCCTCACTCATTTTCAATGTCAGTACCTAATTGTTTAGAGGTTTACATTTAATATTTATGCCATTTATTGGTTAAATACTTTCTGGCGTTTTCTTAAAATATCAGTTATGGTATAACATATTTGTTTGCAGCTTGATTGTTCCAGATCGGTCCGCATATTCTCGCTGTTTCGAAGTCAGTTGTCAATGCTTTTGGAGATTACATTTGCTTTAATATTTCGACCATTTTTTTATTGTCAGACATATTTTAGTCAAACTTACTCATGCTTTTTCAAAACAATTATTGAGCTACAATTGAAGATTTGTTCAGGTCTTAAAATACAATATAGGTCCGCATTTTCCCGCTTTTTTTTCACTTTCAGTTACGATTGTTAGGAAATTTGGTTTGGTTTAATGTTTTTATTTATTTGTCTTCAGTTTGATGGTTTCAGATTTATCCCTGTGAACTATTTTAGGTTTAGCGAAAAGCAGATTTTGCCAACAATTAAGGCATTAAATTTTCGTGGTTAGTCCGGATTTTTATTTGTTACAAAAATCTCCATTTGATTAAAAAAAATTGAATGTAAAAAAATCAACCTTGACATCCAATTTCATTATTTGAACGATACTAAACAAAAAATCACGTCTCATATTTGAATTTGATTTATTTAATAATTTCGCTTTCCTGTTGTCTAACAAGCCGGCTTTAAATCATATAAAAATTTAGATAAGGTTGTTTCAAGTACGTTTATCAACAAGAAAAAGTGATAGACGTTTGATTGTAAATTAACATGTAAATCTTTTTACCCGTAGTTAAAGATTTATCGAAAGATTGTTCATACTGGTCCGCACTTTCAAAAATTTTGTTAATTCGTTTTGACATTTCGAGCAGAGTCGTTTTTGTTAGCATGTTGTTGTAATTAAGTCTGCAATTTTTTTGATATTTTTTAATTTGTTTCGTATGTTAAATACATAGAAAAAAAATGGCTTTAGTTTGGTTACCCTTAATTCCTGTTTTCCAAACAACTCTAATTGGATTTCGCTTTTTATAAACTCAGTATACCAAATTAAACAACCTTGTCAATTAAATGTCATGTTTGAGATTGATTTACTAAACCAACGTGCTTTGTATGTTGGTTGGTAACTCCTGCGCTTTTTGAAACACATAAAATTTACAAAATGGAATTAATTTTCTGCGTTTTTTCTTTGGATGTACGTTAATGTGATTTTGGCTGTTTTCGAGTGCTCATCCTAATTGTACTGAGGGGGATGTAAAGAAAATGTTTATAAAAAATATTTTGAAAACGGAAAATCGCTTAAAAGTATGGATAATGGTTTGTCCCAGAACGTTTATTTAGAAAACAAATGAACATAAATTTGTCACTGAAATAATGGTGCAAATTTTAATCTAGGCTGTGTGTGAAAAGTTCTTTGGCCTCTGATTAATGGAGAATCGTATCTACCTAATTATTATATCTCTTTTTTTAATCTTTGGAAAATAAAATTTATTGTCAGTATAAATCGTATTTGAATAAAATAAATCGAGAATAATCTTATTATTTTATTATTTATTGAGGTTATAGAAAAAATTGCATTTTTTCCTTTGTTTTTTATTTTCTTTATATATCTAGGTTTGATGTTGAAATGTCGAACTCATAAAAGCATAAAATCGCCAGGATCAGCCTTCTGATTTTTTTTTTCACAGACCCCTCTGCAGGGATTAAAATACGTAAAAACGCTGGCCGTAAATAAATCTCCAAGGGTGCTCTTGGCTCATTTTATGCTTTTATGAGTTCAACAATACCAACCCTGGATATAAAAATATATAATATATTCAAATTAACTCCTGATAAGATTATTTAGTAAAATGGAAGAGCAATTAAGTCGACAATTGAAATTACTAACTTTTTGTTTACTAGTTCATAAAATGTAATAAATTGCAATTTATAATAACAGAAACGTGGGACATTTAGGGGTGCAAATATATGAGGTAATTGCCGGCCCTCTGCGTGTTTTTACTTTTGCCTTCCTTTCACGCTAATAAATTACATTTATTCCAATAAATTAACACGAGACAACACCCGAAGCAAACACATAAATCTGGTCATATTCACTCCCACAGCGTGCACGATTTTCCTCGGGGCGAGGTCGAGTCCACTCCATTCTCGCTAATAAATTACTTTTACTCCCAGACGCCACATACTCACCCCAGACTACTCGATATTTTTCGGGGTGGGGTTAAACTTTCAAACATAACCTTTTACGCTAATAAAACATCCATTCTAATAAATTAACATACATTGCAATTTTTAAGAATTAATTACACAATTAATACATTAAAATACTCTAAAAAAAACTTTAATTTAAATCGCATTGAATCGTATAACCCTTGGCTGTGCTATTTTGGACCCCTTCTGCTGCGGTAATAAACAACATAATAATTTAAAAAAAAATTAAAAAGAAAAATGGCACTAACGTTGAAATATGTATATCCATGTTACGTTTTAGTCGTCAATTGACAAAGTTACTACTTTCAATTAATTATTCTTTTTATGTAAGGTCTTGGTTGAGATAAAAATTGAAAATGGCAAAAAGAGGGAAAATTCGAACGGATGTAGGTTGAGATGGAGAGTTAGTGTCCAAGAGGATCGAAGTCACGATAGCTCAAGTGGTAGAGCAGCGGCGTGTTTAGCCGAAGGTCGTGGGTTCGAATCCCGCTCGTGACACTGACTTTTTTATCACAACCAAGACCTTACATAGAAAGAATAATTAATTGAAAGTTGAAATATATTTTATTTTAATCAAGAAACATATTTGTTTTAGTGCCATCGTGCTTTTGGTAGTATTTCATCTTTGGTTACTACTTTTTTAAATTCATGTGTTTGCAATATTTATTGACCTTGGTTTCTGCGAACAATAACACCTAAGTTATTTTTATCATAGTGACTGTACTCACCACCTTTATTAAACAATAGTTAATGTGTTTTTTAATATTTATTATTACCATATTTTTTTAACCTAATTTTTTTATTTTCACCAACTTGAATTTTGAAGGACACTGGTCAATTTTTTGTGGCTCTAATGGTTCCCTTTGATTGTTGCATTTAATCGGTCAACCTTGGGTATTCTTTCATTGTGACGTGAATATTTTTTCATTTCTTATCATTTTTGACCTGAATTTTTATAATCTAGGTATAGCCGACGTGTAATAAGTCGTACATAAGTTTTTAGTATGCTGGTGAATATATTCGATTATATTGGGTGTGCTATTGTCTTTAATGTTGTATATATTTTTCTTTCTAATATTTTTCTCATTACGTTAGTTTTTCTGATATAAATTCTGTTCTTTAGATTAGTTTTTTTTCTAGAAATTTGTTTATTATAGTAAATATCACTTATTTCCTTTATGCTATCATGTTTGCTTGTTTTACATAAATTTTTGTATATTTTTTAGGTTTGAACTGTGTGCGTTATTTGATTGTTTTTTTTGACACTACCGACTTTAGAAGTGTTTTTATCGATTGTGGGTAGGAATTGTTTTCTGGTGTGATGCTACTTTTAGGCCAGGATTGCTTATGCTGGAGGAAGCAATCTTGATGTAACATGGAGTAATGAAGGTGTGCGGTTACAGATTGCGTAACCGCAGCTGCTACGTTAACTCCAGTAAGAAAACTTGCGTGCAAGTTGTTCATAATTAACATATAATATTGCCTATGGTTAGTTTCCCCTTTGCCAATAAATTTCGTTAAGACAATCTGTGGGAAATCGAAGATATATTTTTCAAATTTTGTGTAAATAATTATAAGAATTTTAACATAAACAAAGCAAAAGTTTATGATGAGTTACGGATGTTATATGAGAGGTACGGTTCTATCGAAGTTTTAAATTTTAATCAATTATTTTTAATTGTTAAAAGCCTTTGTTAAAGATAAAACAAACAGAAAGTGAATCGTCAGTTCACAAAACCTCCGGAAGCATTTCGAACACCCTGTATATCCCTTTTTGCCCGGTGGAACAATGGTTTTTAATTCATTAACATGATATGTTGTCGTTTGAGATTAGCGTTTCCGTGGGGCGAAGGATCAATGGAAAAAGAATATAAATGAAGTCGATGTACCGTTAAAATTGAATTTCCCGGGGGGTCAATCGAAATTGTTATTTCGTAGTCATGAACCATGAAGTATATGGAGCTTGTAAAACAGAAAACAGACGATGAACATGTCATAAAGGAAGCACGCAAGATTGAACATAAATACATATATTTCACAATATGACCTTAATTATAAAAGCAGTTCTGCGGTAATTTCTGTTAAAAATTCTTGTCATCGCTGTAAAAACAAAACATCCAAGAGAAGGCGACCGTGCATTAGAAATAATAATAAATAATAGGTATCTATATTTTTGTCATAATAATATTTACCGTTTAAATTTGCAATATGCGTATCCTGTCAATAATTTGTTCCCTAACCATTATCATACATAAAATAATTATTACCTATTATTATTTGGAGATCATCTTTTTTTTTGTTTATTGAGATCATCTTCAGGGCCTGGGATTTATAAACATTGTTTAAATTTTACAAATACATGTAGGATGTGAAAAAAATGAATTTATACAATGGTAGAAAAGTTTAGATAAAAAAATGAATTTATACAATGCTAGAAAATTTTATATTAAAAAACATCGAATTTATATAATGCTAAAAAATTTTAGATTCAATCAAAGTATTTTTTTTCACATCATACATGTATTCGTAAAATTTAAACAATGTCCCCCTGAAGATGATCTCAATGAAGATCGAAACGTTGGCACGATAAAGAAAATGTTTTTCTAAAACCTACGTCACAACAGACCGCATCTCACGATCTCCAAATAATCATTGGCTAACGGTCACTATACGCCACACATTATCTATTGTATTTATTATAAATATAATTTATTACTAAACAATTTATATGTAATGTTTAACATTGGAATGTACAATTACATACAACAATTGAAAAATAATTCACACACAAAGACATAGATTCACGTAAAATAATAGTGGAGTAATTATCTCTCTAGATAATTGATGTTTTCCGCATTAACAGTTTTTATGTATACCCTCACTAACAATATGCAAAATATAATATGTAATCACCGCGAATTAAGTGTAAAAAAATTGTTATGATCTCTTGAGAATTCACTTCTTATTTTAACATTCAGATCGTATTTACTTACAGTAAATATTTGTATAGAAATATATGTTTCGTCACGATACACGAAGTCAACTTTTAGTCACAGAATTAGTTTGAAATTCTACCCCATAGCATAATTGGCTTTACTTGAAAAGTCTCACGCATGGTACATGAAGCAAAACGTTCTAAACGTCTTCTCCACTGTCATGTGATTTCCATAAACCAAACGTTATCGTCTCATCTATAATGAGAACTGGCTCCCATTGTTCAGGTCTACAAGCGAAAGGTTGATTTTCGAAGTCTTCTTTTTAATCGATGCCGGACGCCTAAGGACTAGGATGACGATTTTCAGCTCATCCTTGCATTACAGACCGTTTGGAGTTGACTACCTATCATGGAAGCCGTTAAATGAGGTTTCCGTAGTGCCGTAAGAGGAATAAAACGATTTCTAGCTACCTTTTCTCCGATCAAGTCTTCCGGTGGCTTAACTTTCGGCTATGTAATGGAAGTTAGTCGTTGGCCAAAGCATCTGCCCGGGCGAGATCTTCTCGACTTAAAACCATGCTTTTATGAATTTTTTATTAGAAATTGTTTCATCAAAGAAAAAATTTACTAAACGCATTAACTCAGTCGAAAAGTTGGCTTTGGAAAGGATGAAATTGAACTGATTTTCTTTATTTTTAATCTAAAGAGCTTAAAAGATTAGTAACACCATTAAAGTAAACAAGTTTGCATTGTCCGGTTTTTTGTGTGTATTATTTGAAACCAAGTTATAGATTTTGGTATCATTTTTCTCCCCTGGAAACATATTTTTTAAATTTTGTCAATATCAGTCGTCAATCTCTTAGTAAACAAACAGTGATGAAATGTCGTTAATCGCTAAACTACTGTAGTTAGTGAAAAGTCAGTAAAATTTTCTGATAGGTTGAACCCTAATAGGCATACTGATGGAACCTGGTAAATTATGATAAACTGTTTTGACTTTCTTACATTGAAAACACCAATCAAAAAATCCATTATGGATGTTACTTCCTCTGTCAACATTGCTGAAGATCAATTAGAAATATTGGAATTTGTCGAAGGTGTTGCTGAATTTAAAAACAAAACAAATCACCGAAAGGTAAATTTTATTATGATGCAGGTTGTATTTGTACTCTATAAGAATTAAGACTACAGTAATCTTGTTATTTATTAGATTATCATTGCAAAAATCAATGAAAATAATGAACATTTAATATATACCTTGTATTTAGCAGTCTATTGACCAAATTACTTCTTTCAATTAATTAATCTTTTTATGTAAGGTTTTGGTTGAAATGAAAAAGCTAGGGTCACGAGCGGATTCGAACCCACGACCTTCGGCTAAATACGTCGCTGCTCTAACCACTTGAGGTATCGTAACGTGGTTAGAGCAGCGGCGTATGAACCGAAGGTCGTGGGTTCGAATCCCGCTCGTGACATTAANAGCATATATATATATATATATATGTATATAAATTACACAATTTACAGACAGACAGTCACGCGCAGTAGCACGCACGCGTTGGTTTCTAATTTTTGTTGTTATTGTTGTAATTTTTTCAATTTAGAGTAGGACAGTTTCCAGTAAATATTTTGTTTTATTACCCCCAGTTATAAAACTTGTTTTAAAACGAAAATATAAAAATAATGTTTGTATGATATCTGATATCACATTGCAATATTTATGATCGGTTCGCATCTGTTTTTTTTTAAATTAGAAATCGAAAAAAATGAAAATTGAGAATAAAATGAGTTATAAAATTTCCAACAGGCTATTTTTTATGCCAACGTCTTGGCTATAAACTGTTTACTCTTTCTAATTTGTCTTCGAAAATAGTTGACTAATTTAGGACTTAGCAGGCTCATTTTTTTCGGAGCAAAGCAGAAAAGCAGAAACTACTGTTCGCTGATTATTTGAAGAAACTTTAGGGTACAAAACAACTATTGTTACAGTAATACAGAATAACCCCATTTTAATTTTTTAATTGAACTTTTAATATTAATTTTATGCTAATTATAATTATTGGATTCCTTATCCTTTTAGTTTTATATACCGGCTCAGAAAAATTAGGTGGTAGAATAGAAAAAGGAAAAGTAAAATTAAAATTTGTGATAAAGTTGTGTATTAGTCTGTTTTCATATTAACTAAAAGAAATGTTTTATATGTTTTCGTAGTGAAAATCGTGTCTACCAACACATTTCAAGGAGTTGGACTTGATTTGTAGCCAGCTACACTGTCTAATGATGTTAATGTGATTAATGGTACTAAGGTTATTAACCAATCGAAACAGCACTGGGCATTTATGCTCGCTACGTTTGATTTATTTGTTGGATAAGGCCACAATACTCTTTCTCTCGTCCAATATTTACAATTGTGGTTTATCTTGACGATTCTACGACATCAAATTTGTCAGTTTAAATTTAAAACTGTTCAAAGAATTTAATAAAAACAGTTACAAAGGTTCATTTTTATCGGCTTTTGTTTTCAAACCCGTTAGTCAATGAATTCAATCGGATCCTGGTCGAGATTGTTACGTCGTATTATTAACAATCAACCGTTAAATTATAATAACGCTGTCATTGATCAAGCTTTGACATTAATGTGTTGACTCTTGAAAGGAGATAGGCGTATTTTTTTTTAACTAATCCTCTAGGCCTTTATTGTAAATTGCAAAAGTTGAAATTTCCTCTGGATGGATTTTTCGGTATTGTTGCGTACTGGATTGAACATGTCGAAACTTGGATTGCTCCATGTGTCAATTTTGAAAAATGGAAGCTACACATTGTTCTTTTTATATTGGAAAACAGAAGGCTCCGAAAAAACATAAAAAATCCTCCGGATTTGTTCTTTAACTTTGTAAAAACATACAAAAATATCCAATGGCATTGCACATGATTTATTATTATTATTAACTTTTTTACGAGGGTTCGCAACAGCAGAGGTCATATAAACCCTCAGGGTGCCGGTGTTTTTGAAAAAAAAAACCCATTTGTAAGTATGTCGTGTTCGAATCTAGCGGCCCTGCATTCGAACCCGGGACCTTTACCTTACAGTGATGAGCGCCGTGTCAACGCCTAAATCGTTGCGGCCACCGACGCCCCCATCCTTTATTGGTTTTTAACTATGATTACATTTTTTCATTTTGTTTATTACAACAGGTCTTGCTAGGCCAATTTTACAATGATATACCAGTATTAGATGGCAAATCTTTGTATTTCTGCCTTGGCCTCAGGTACCTTAAGATCCCTGCATACGTACGTCCTTATTCCTGAGATAACAAGGTGCATTGACCATTTTACGTAAGATTTTATTTTGGAGTGTTTATGTAATTTTGATAGTGCTTTGTTTGGTACAACCCCATAGTTGAGTACCATTTGCCCACATAGGCTTTAGGGCTTGTTTGTATAATAGGTTATGTAGTATCGTAAAGTTGGAGCCGCGTCCTATCAACCAGCATAGTTATCAATACCTTAAACCTATTTCTGCCTTTTTTTCTTCACCTGCTCTTTATCATCTAATGTAATTCTTAGATATTTAGTTCTACTGTATGGTATAATAACTCCATCGATGTTGAGAGACGTAACACGGTCAAATATTCTGTTTGTAAAAATTATATCTCGAATAATACAGATTAGTGTATGGTCTTGATGAAAAAATAAATTCAATCGTTACTGCCAGTCAGTTTGACGTAAATTGAATTTTTTTAATCAAGACCGTACCCGATCTAGATTATTCGTGAGCAAAAGAGGGGTTGATACAACTAACACCTTAAATTTATATGTAAAAATTGAGATTTTTTAATTTTTTCTTTCTGTCCGTTTATTTATCTTGTTACACGCCTTTTGAAGGATTATGGATGAGTGGTTGATGCTCGGTCCAACTTATAACACTTCTTTGTCGTCTACAAACGGCACAATTTTTATTCCATCTATCGTCTGAAAATAGTTGGTGTTTAGCAAGTAAAGTATTGGACCAAGTATGCTACCTTGTTTGACTCTATTATTTCTGTCAGTTAGGATAATATCGTAGTGCTTTGCCAGCATCCCTTTTAGATTACTGATGACTCCTTTTTGCCAGAGCTTGTCAAAAGTCTGTGTGACATCAAGGAAGGTAGGAAAAAAATTTATTGTTCTTAGATTTTATATTATTTAGGTGAATTTGGTCTATTGTTCGGAATCTAAATTGTCAAGGATGATTTTATTTTTTTCTATAATGGGTTTTATTCTTTTTAGTGATAACTTTGCGAAAAGCTTAGAGACTGTTGGTAGTTGCGATACTAGTCTATATGATTTGACCTTCCTTCGGCGTTTTGTTTCGTAATGATTTACACGAATTACCATACCATTTAAAATCAAAATCATTAATGACTTGAATTAAAACCAACCGGACGACGCTGGTTTTGTTACAAACCATATAATTGCTTTTAATTGTTATGCAAAAAAGGAAATGTACGTCAGGAAAAGTGGTACGGAAGGACGTGTTGAAACTTCTGCACTCATTGCAGCTTCTTATTTAAAATTACTAGTTAAATTTCCAAGAATATTATTCATACATATATGGATATATTTTGAAAATTTGCAATGCCCACACACACACACACACACACACACACACACACACACACACACACACACACACACACACGTATGTAGACGTAAAGACACACTATGTATACGTATGCAATATCCTGTTTTGAAATCTATTTCCAAATCTTTAATATTAATTGACATTGCATGCTGTACAATCATGTGCGACTAATATGCATTGTAAAATATACTGATCACAGAACATAATGGAACTATAGGACGCATAATGAACAAAGTTCAGCGTGTACTACCGTTTGTCTCAAATAATTAAATTTTCACCGATAATTGACTAAATTTTACGTGAAACAGACCAATTGCTAAAACTATACCAACAATTAATTCTTCGTTTATACTTTTAGAGTTATTCTACTAGTAGAAAAACGTAATGGGAAAAATTGTAGGAATGCTAAAAGAAAGATTCTCTCAAGAATTAAATTAAACCGGAACAATTAAATTTTTCCCGAAGTTCAAGACCACAGGTATTTCCTTCCAAGGTTGTATTCCACAGCAAAATCTTTTAACAATTGTTCTAACGGCTGAGAAATTAACGTGGTTTTGTTTAAATGTTAGTTTAGAAAGGAAAATAGTGGAATTTTCTTAAAAGAAAGCCGTGGAAAAAATAGCGCTTGAAATCGTCGACGGTACAAAGGAAAGCGTGTAGAAACAATTAAAAACTAATAAATGTTGTAAGTTTGTGGGCTGCTAAGTGTGTTAAACGGTTTAATTGGAAATACGCATTCAACAAACAAGAAAACACCACACAATTAAAGAAAACAAATGAAAATTCCAGCTTTTGTCGTAAACAACACTTGTTGTAACATACGCTTAATGTTAATACCATTATATTTAGATTTAGATGTACCAAGTTTCCTTTCAATTTTTTTATTTTAGATTTTATTTACCTGTCAGAAATGCAATTTACAAGTAGGCAGGTGAAAGGCATCCGTTAAAGCTTCGAAATTATATCATATTTATATAATTTAAAATCAACTATGCCGGCAGGTTTTTTTTAAATTCTAACAGGTTTCAACATCGTTTAATGATACGGTATGCAAATGATTAGTAACCACAGGCAATAAAGTTGATGTCTTCCTATTGGACTATTTTTCAAATATGGTCGATGATTTTTTTCTTCGTGACATTTCATGAAACTTTATTACGTAAAATTTACTCATTGTGTCTGCCGGGTGATGAACCTCTAGTTTGATCGTTTTTGATCACTTTCGTTCTCTTATCGTTGCTGTTTTTGTTAGTCAGTTTAACAGCCTAAACAGCCAATCTGCTGGTTTCGGTCAATGACGAGAATCCCAGAAAAAAAGTCAAAAATCTGGTTGACTTCGTCAATGTACAGAATCCTAGAAAAAATCAAGGTCAAAAATCTGGATGATCGTTAACGACCTAATTAAAGAATAACGTATAATTTTTTATTTGGAGGTTTTGAGGCTTACTGTTTAAAATTTATTAACATGCTTAGAGACCACAAGATTTTTTTCTGGGATTCTGGTCATTGACGTAGACCACCAGATTTGTTGGCTTTGTTTTTTTTCTGGGATTCTGGTCAATGACGAAGACCACCTGATTTTTCGCTTTTTTTTCTGGGATTCTTATCATTGACAAAGACCACCGGATTGTTCGCTTTGTTTTTTCTGGGGTTCTGGTCATTGACGAAGACCACCTGATTGTTGGCTTTGTTTTTTCTGGAATTCTGGTCATTGATGAAGACCACCAGATTTTTGGCTTTGTTTTTTCTGGAATTCTGGTCATTGATGAAGGCCACCAGATTTTTGGGTTTGAATTTTTTTCTGGGATTCTGATCATTGACGAAGGCCACCAGATTTTTGGCTTTGATTTTTCTGGGATTCTGATCATTGACAAAGGCCACCAAATTTTTGGCTTTGATTATTTCTGGGATTCTGTTCATTGACGAAGATCAACCAGATTTTGGACTTTTTTTCTGGGATTCTGGTCATTGACCGAGACCAACAGATTAAGTTCAACTAAGAAAAAAAATCAATATTACTGAAGACTACTTGAGTTTTGGAAAACTCTATAGAGGTGTGGACGATTGTCATGAAAGTGAAATTTCTTTTTCGTAATAGTGTAAATTTCAACACTTATTTCGTGATATTCGCCAATGTAGGCAATTTTATGACATTTTAAGACACAAAACGTCGTAATTTTGAAATTGAAATAGACATTTTATTCGGTTTTCAAAATGTGAAGTTGTACATTTTTAGCAGAACAAAATGTCACGATTCCAATATATCCTCAAAAACTTACTGAAATCAAGGTAGTAAACAAAAGTGTGATCTGGTGGTTTCCTGAGCATGTTTACCAAATTTAAACACTGGCAAGGCGCGAAGGTTAGAATAAAAATTCTTGTAACATTAATCTCCATAATTGGTAACATCTGGGATTTATACTTAAGTGTAAATAATTATGCATACCTTATATGGTTTGTGATAAGTGAAAAAACAAAAAGTTATCATGATATTATCAAAATCTTTCCAATTTTAAAGCAGATATCCTATTTTCACCAAACTAAGCTCATTTGTCTCGAAATTTTGGTCTAATCTGAAATATCAAGGTTGGGTTCGATAATTAGAATCATATGAGAATTATAATGAATTTTCATAGAAAATTTACGTAGAAGTTAAATACTAATATTTTTTTGTAACAGTGCTTTGTGCTGATTTTTGCATTGCTGTATCAGGGATGAGGCTAATTTGAAAGGAAAGAAAAGTCAGTTCTTTTGTCAACCTTTCAAGGAATATATCCTTTTTTGTGACTTTGTAATTAATGTTAAAAATTCACATGATTAATAAATATGATCATCTACAGGATTTTGTATATAATTTTGTATTGAAAATAAGGGATGAGGCCAATTTGAAAGAAAAGTCAGTGTCAGTAGTACTACTGATGATGGCGAAAAGGACCAAGGCTTTTCAGACCAGAAAAGCGCTTATAGGCAGAACAAAATGATCGAAAGCAATGAAACTACACGGTTTCATTCAATCTAATTTTTAACTTATTTAATTTTATTTTGGTCGTATAAGTTATTTTGTTTTAAGGGAACAGTTGATTGAGGGTTGCACCCCAGCATAGAAAGTCCCATTTGCCCCCAATTTAGATTCTTTGGAGAGGGAAAATTCGAACGGTTGTAGGTTGAAATGGAGCGTTGGTGGCCGAGAGGATCGAAGTCACGATAGCTCCAGTGGTAGAGCAGCGGCGTATTTAGCCGAAGGTCATGGGTTCGAATCCCGCTCGTGACACTGACTTTTTTATCTCAACCAAGACCTTACATAGGAAGAATAATTAATTGATTTATCATCTTTTTAAAAATTTATTCACATCTCTCTAATAGCTACAGTTAAATAAATTGAGTAACGTTTTAGAACACAAAACAAAATGAAAAATATACACAAATAAAAACCAAGTGGGACTACTCATTAGTAATTACTTCTATACATTAGCGTTAATCACATTCACAGTTACTTTGATGTCGCGAGGACAGTGTCGCGTCAGCCGTCGGTGTGGATTACTTGGAAGGGTGCGGGACGGTAGGTTTATGGTGAGGGTTTGTGTGACTGGATAATTAATTGTGAAACTACTTGTAGTTTTTCGCTTCTTCAAGGACATTTTGGCTATTGAGGTTATTACGAATTGTAAAATTGGATACATTAAAAGAAGCATTGACGATGGTTCGGAGGAGTTTGGATTTGGGATGGATGCGTTGGAGGATGGAATGTTTTGTTGAACCCCAAGTTCATTGCCGTCCTAGGTGTGAAAAAGTAATATAAATGAATAGTTTATTTTGTACACTCAGTTTGACCCGTTTGACCAGCAATCTTTTAAGAGGTTTGAAGCGTATTTTATCTCTTGTCTTTGGAATTGTGTCTGTGGGTTCCTTGTAAGTCGTTTGTCAATGTACAGCCCAAAGTAGCGGACTACATTAACTCGTGGGAGGGGCACATTATTGCAGTAATTGAGAGCAGTGGTTATTCTCCAAAGGGTGAAAGACATGTTCACATTTTTGTACGTTTATTGTCATCATACATCTGTTCAAGGGATGTGACATGGGTTTGCAAGTTTCTGGTTGATATGACAGGATCTTGATGATAGCAAAAAATAGCGGTGTGATCCGTATAATTGATGAGGATCGTTTCAGTATGGGCGGAATATCTGCGGTGTATATTGTGCATGGGAAGAGCCCTAAGATATTTCCTTGTGGTACACTTGAATATTTGTGATAGCCTTCCTATAAAGAGGCGCTACTGATGTCTTGAATGTTGTCATCACATCATAACAATTGCTATGTACAAATCAAAGCAGATTTTAGCCCGAGAATTTGTATCGAAACATGCTATTGTCATTAGTACATGCAAACCTTTGTTTAAATCGAATATCTGACTTATACGAAGTAATATAAATTGTAATATAAAACGTTCTTGGAACGAGACACGAAAGTTTGAATTTGTTTTTAAGTAATCTTTTGAACGCTAGGAAGCGAAGTTATGAAGAATATAATAAGTTTCCGCCGGTCAGTCTTATAAAGTATCGCTTAAAAGTTGAAAACTCATTTGGACGAACCCGCGTACCTTGGAAAAAACATTTTCGCCCTCGCCTGTTCATTTGCTTGTCCATATCGCAAATTAAATTGGTTCTCGAATGTCATCAAAAGCTCTCTAAAAGCGCTAAAAGCTTTTGTTGAAAGCTCCACTTTAATTGAGGCAATAGGGCTATGCACGCCGAGCCGCCCCCCTGCCGATTTGTCGCAAATTACAACCCGTTGAAATAAAAGAAAAAAAAACCTTAGCGCGAACACACGTTTCACTCACATTGTTAACGCCTGGCCAAATAATGACGGAAGATTGGACGCTTTTACGAGCCAATGTTTTCTCTGATTTGACATTTTTTTGCCGTATGAAATATGTCCCTTTCCACAAAATAACAGACGTAAAACTACAATTGCTCCAGTTTTAAGACTTTTGAACGATCTTTCTATTTAAAAAAAAAACAAAAAACCGGCGAATAAAAGATTTGTACAAAAGAATTCCCCTGCTTATACAAAATAACAATAATTGATTTAGTTAAACCTTAAAAATTAGGCACTTATCAAAATATACTTAAGTAATTTAAATAATTAAAAAAAAGATTTTATCTTTCGTTGTGCATGAATTGTAAGGTTATATATTATGCTATTAGTCGTTTTGTTTTATTACGTTCTGTAATAAATTAATAGCAGCATTGTATTAAATGAGATTATATATACAGGGTATTCGGCTATTCGTGTTACAAAGTTTTGCCAGTAGATTCTACATTCAAAATGGAACCAAAAAGTCCTAACTAATTATCAGAGTTATTCCACTTTTTCTGATTTTTTACGATTTCACGACTTTGCTTCAAATAAACGATGATAACTCCAAAACTAAAAGGTTGTGGACAAATCCGTTCATACCATTGAAACCTACATTAAATTTTCTATAAACGTGTAAACGTTGGTGAAATAAGCGTTTTAGTAGGCAGAACTTTGTAAAATAATTTTTTTTTTCAAAGTTGAAAAACTTACTATGGTGATTCTAAACAACTACTTCAGAAAATAGAGATTAGGAAATTTCAGAAAACGTACTCCATCTAATATTCCTTTTAGTGGTGTAACTGCTTATTAAATTACTTTTTTCAAAGAGGAAGAAATTGATGAAGGAAAGGAAAAACCGTGGCTGACGGATTGGTAAGGTGAAAAATTTAAAAAAAAAAATTAAGGAAATTTTGAAAGAATTTATTAAACCTTTTTTTTTAAATTTGGGTTTATGTTGGAAATCGTGCAAGTGTTTATTTATTTACCAACACGACTGCAACTTTGATTAAAGGATTATTATATTATTTTTCTCTGGAATAAAAGAGTTTTAAGATTCAAAAGGTTTTTAGGTATCTATGTGATATCTTGTTAACACTATGGCTACGTTTTCTAATGAAGAATAGTCTGATGTACCATCTTATGTACTGCTTTTGCGAATTTAATGCGACAGCAGCGTGTCGAACATACATCGCAGTCGGTGGAGAGCATTTCGAATCAAAATTAAAAAATGTTTAATAAATTCATTCAAAATTTCCTTAAGTTTTTTATTATTATTTGTCTTTGCACTTTACCAATCTTTCAACCACGGTTTTTCTTTTCCTTCATCAATTTCTTCACCTTTGAAACAAGTAATTAAAAAAGCAATTGCACCACTAAAAAGGATATTAAATGGAGTACGTTTTCTGAAATTTGCTTGTCTCTAGGTTTGGAAATAGAAGTTTAGAATAGCCATTATAAGTTTCTCAACCAAAAAAAAAAATATTTGTCAAAATTCTGACTACTAAACCGCTTATTTTACGAACGTTTACAAGTTTAGTATAGATCACATCTTATTGGAAATTTAACGTAGTTTTCAGTGGTATGACCGGATTTGTTCAAAACCTTTTAATCTTGGAGTTATCATTGTTTATTTGAAGGGAGGTCGTGAAATCTTAAAAAATCAGGAAAGTGGAATAACTCCGAAACTGCTGAGATTTGAACCATAGTTAATTAGGATTTTTTTGTTCCATTTTGAAAGTAGAATCTATTTGCAAAGTTTGTATAAGAGTAGCCGAACATCCTGTATATAAACTTAGAAAAGGAATTAAACTGCTTTTAAATAAAATCACTTCCGCGGATATTTCTGATGATGACTTGTACTTAACCTAAACTTGTTACCTTTACCTTTATACATGGGAAGGAGCATACTAATTCTCTTCTCCTTTATAGCGTTATCAATAGCAAACCTAATAGTCTCCAATTAACCCTAATCACTTTCAATGTCTATATGTATATTTGATTGTGTTTTTTTAAATATATTTTTGTACGAATAATATTTGTCTTAGCATTTTTATAACTATTAATATTGTTGTGTCTTTGTAAATGGATTTCTTGCCCGTCTATATTCATAAATGACATAATCGAACCTATGACTTTTTTCTTTGCTTGGCTTTACTTCATTCGCTTTTCAATTAAGTTGAATTTATCGATGACAGCTCGTTCAACTTGTAAACAGAAAACTCGCATCCTACTTTCACATTCTTACAGTCATTTTGAACACCGTTGACTGATGAATACGTCAAGGAGATAAGCATGGAGAGGAAAGAAATTTCTGCTGAGTCAACAGTTCTGATTGAAAAATGAAAATTGACCGAATTTTGTGTTTGAGATAGTTGCCAGACTTGAAGATCAACGATGATGTGCGAATAGTAGCATTCGAACCCTTGGTTTCTCTTGTTCAATTTGAAATCTAGTGAATTGACGAATTAACTGAACTAAAATTTACCAGATATTACTATTTTCCAGAAATTTGACCTTGACCATCTAAAGACAATAATCAATTATTTATTGTTGTTGATCAAAGCGAAATATTATGCTTTACCGCTCCTTGTATTTCTGCCATCCTTAATAACCTCAAACTGCAACGGTTTTCTTAACTGATCTTGGCAAACTTTAATTTAGCTTCATCATGAGAAGTATAAGTTTTTTATTTTAATGGATTTTTGATTCAAATTTAACTTGTTGTATTTCTGTCTAAAAATCAGACTTCTAAATTTTTTTTTCTTCGGACTGATTGGGACAAATTATATACGTTTAAGTCTTTTTAAGATGGCGGCTTACGTTGATATTTGAAGACTCAGTTTTAATAATAATTGAAGCCTATATAATTGAATTTTTTATGCCGTTTAGGTTGGTTTCGTGCTTTTGTATTTTCATTATTCATTATAAATAATTTCTTTGTGTAATTAATTGCTTGATTAGTGTATTTCTTTATTAATTACGATTGGTGTTTTTAATTTCTATTAAACTTGTATGCTTTCTGCAAATGCAAGTTTTTCGTTGACGCTTTTATGTTTCAGCTATGAAAATAGCTATTTTTTTTGTAGTCAGTTAAGGTTGAGGTAATTTGCGATTCAAGACAAGGAGGATAATTTCAAAGGGATGTTCCAACCAACCGTGGAGCTTTAACATCAGTTAATTAACCTGGTATTGTGAAATAAACCAACTATCAAAAACTGTACACTTACTTTAAGGATAGTTATCTGGAAACTTCTTAATTTTATTTGGAAATCTTTTAATTGCAATTAAAACATGATGAACAAATATTATATATTACGGTGACAATTGATATAAAACGTGTCAAAGCTTGACCAATGGCTAGTCTCGCGAGTAGCCTCCGTCTTCATCATTAATCACCCAATTGGATAGTTCGATCATCGGTCATTCAACGAGCCGGCACAATGGGGAAAATTACACTCGATTAGTTAACAATTAACTTAACTAATATACCATTTTCAATCTTGTATACAATTGTCAATTAATTGGAATTCGCCTTAATAACGTTTAGATTTCAATGAATTTTGTTTTGAAACAAAAAATAAGTACAGACTTTTATAATTATAGTTGTTTTAAAAAAATGCTTTTCATGCATAGTTCTTTACGTAAGAATATTGTAGAAAGTTTTATGGTGTTGTTACCATGCCGGGAAGAAGATGAATTTTTTTATTTTGCATTATTATCCTAGGTTTTAACGGGTTTTTTTATCATTCCAACCGTATCATTCCGGTCTAAACGGTGTGCAGAGTTTTTTCGAAAGTGACAATTTAACCGAAAACTTAAATATGATCATGTTTGATGTTAGCTATTTTATATATTTTAATTAAACTGGGGTCCTTCATGGGGTTTGCGGGGTGATGTACCATGTATTTTGGTTGTTTCTGATTTTTTCGTTATGCTTTTGTTGTGCGGCTTCATCACTAGTGGTTTTTGAAGTGTCTCACAATAATCATCCTCGAATAATTCAAATTCACCACTGATCCTGGCGATCAGCCGAAATGCATCTGACAAAACCCAGATAGACCAAATTAATCGGGAACAGTCAAAGTACATTTCTATAAAAATACAAATAGCCAACAAATGAAATATTGAGAGATTTTTTACGAATAAACGTCGAATTATGTGTCGCAGGTACAGTTTTGTGGCTTATTAAAAGCATAGCTACAAATAGCCTGTCACATTTTCACCAACAGGACAGATAAAATCGGATCCCACTGAGACTAATGCATAATTTCGATTGTAATCTTGTTTTGATGCAATTCCCTTTCGAAAATGTAGCATGGCGAGAATCGCCTCTCCCCCAGCTGTTAATAATAAAAAAATAAATTCAGTTCACCCGGTATTTTGCGGCTTGGGCGAGCGGCCCCATAAAGCATTGACGAAAAGCTTACCCCAGGGAGTAGTTGAGTTTCATGGATGATATCCCCTGTTAGCATCTCGTGTCATTGTCCTTTCGAGAGTTAAACCAGGCCAATTTATGCAAAGTGGGCGTTTTGATATATTCAATAGACTGGAAAAAATGTATGGTGTGACTGAGCGCTACTCACACATGGACAATTGCCTCCTCCCACCAAAAGGAGACGTACCACCCCGATCGTGGGAGGTATGGCTCAAGTGTACTTCTGTAGAAGTATACAGAAAGAATAGAGAAAAATCAATAGAAATCATTAAATTTATTAAGACTCAAGTTTGAGTTGAGGCCACTTGGTGACGGGGTGTTTCTAAGTTAATTCTGTATTCGTTTTGTTTTACGTTTATTGGATTTTGTGTTATCGGGAAGAAACCAATTTTACTTTATTTTGCTTTTCTAAATAAACGGTTTGTTAAATATTATTTAAATTTTGTGTTATACTACTCTTCTTTTCGTTATACCTTTTGTACTACAACAGTGGCAGGATTAACAGTTACGGCAGATATTCAAGTCAGAATCTCGCCTTGTAGTAAGGCGGTCGAACAAACGATCATCACAGATGGTAGCAGAGATATAATTTTCAGTAATACATCCTATTACTAGTTGCGATCTGCGAACTCTCGTTTAAAAATAAATTTAAAAAATCTGTATTTTCCTAAGTAATATTGTTATTGTTATTTTGTTTAATATTTTGCCTAATGCTTGCGCCAACTTTAATAACTTTTAATTTCGTTAGTTTATTATTCCTATCTGTGTGGTGATTAGTGACCGTTAGTCGATGATTATTTAGAAATCGTGAGATGCTGTCTGGTGTGAGGTAGGTTTCAGAAAAACATTTTCTTTGTCGTGCCAACGTTTCGATCTTTATTGAGATCATCTTCAGGGCCAGGAATTTACAAATATTGTTTAAATTTTATGCAGTGCAAAAAAATATTTTTTTATATTCAATCAAAGTATTTCTAATCACTCAAAGTGTTTCTTTTCTGCGTAATTGTACCATTCTTGCGTGTCATGTTGAGAGTGCCAGTGAGGTATTGCTGTTTTATGTTTATATACGTTGGATTTTGAAGGGGTGGGGAAGGAAGTCGGTCTAGAAATTTTTGTGTAAGGAGTCGGCTTTTTTGAGGTGAAAAGAGCCGACGATGGGAAAAACGTTGGTAATGATTCGGCCAGATTATACTTTCAGGATTATATAGACGGGGATAAATAGTAAAAGGAAAGCTAAATTGGTAAAAATTAGACTATGTAAAAATGTTTGATGTGTGGAATGTGATGAATGTTTTATAGGTTATAATATGTGTTTTATGTGATATGGTGATATATGTATGTTATCGATATTGAATTTGATTAATGATATTGGCGTAGCTGCAACTGAGTTCACCTGTGTCTGTTCTGTAATTGATGCTGTGTTTATCTTTGTTGATGTATGCCATTTCTAAAAAGTTACGTTTATGTTTGTTTTGTTCTGTGTGTAATATTTTTGGATTGTTGAAGTCAAAATCGTGTTTGTGTTCAACATGGTGGGTAGCGAGTATAGTAGGATTTTGCTTGAGTTTTTTGCAATCATAGATATGTTGCTTTACTTTCTTATTTAATAGATGTGTCATAATTATGTCCGCAATATAGAAATTGAAACGTTTAAGAAGGAATTATCCGGATTGGCGCCTGTTGAACGACTTTCAGTTAATCCTCTTTAAAATAAACAAAAGAACCCGACTTTAAAATTTTATTTAAAAAAAATATGTACCCTTTTTTACACTTATTTCAAAATTAAAATAGTTTTCAAAATGACTTCATATATACAAGCTCAAGATACAGTCCCCCAAACCCATGATGTAGATGCTGATTTGTGTAAAGTTTGTGCAGTACCAGCCATTGCGGATGATTCATCTATTTTCCATTTTGCATGCGATAACATTGGGAGCATGGATAAAAGTGACGATGACCAGGCGCGATTCTTGGAAATGTAATAATAGCAAAACTAACCCATCCCAGAAACAAATAGCTAGACTAGACAATTAAACCAGGCGTTGGAATTAATAAAATCGTTCCAAGAACAAAACCAGGTATTGACACAACAGTTAAATGATAAAACACAAAAAATCAAATCCATCAACAGTCAAGAACTTACAATTTCCACAGTAACACAGGGAGTCGGACCAAAAAACACAAATCCCAAATTTGAAACTACCCCAGATCAGAACGTAATTTTAGATAATTCCGTAGCGATCACATGCCTTCAGCAGTTTCCAACCATAAGTTCCCTAGAAGTCTGGAGAGTCTGATAAATGATGTTCCACAGTTTAAAATCAACGATCCGTGATCAATCATATCGTTCATCGAAAAAATGTACGATTTAAATATCAATAACGCGCAATGGTTCGACGAAATCTTTCGGCGAATTGGTGTAATCCAATCGAATTCAATTCTTACGCAAATTTTAAGTTGTGCGGGCGACAATAAAATAAAATGTTCATATATTTCAAATTATGCAATTACCCAATTAATTAATGTCCGGACTCGTACCTTTCTAATATCCCGTAAGGTTTTGAGACCACAAAAGAATAATCTTTTAGGGACTATGTTTATGACATAAAAAATCTGAAAGTATACTAGGAAATTACTCAGAGGCCGAAATTTTGGATGTTAGTATATCGGGAGTAAACCTTAACACACGACGCGTTTTCAATTTATGGAAAGGCCAAACAATTTGCAGCAATTAGAGAATTTAATTTTACAAGTAGAACGGCTCGAAGTAGCAGTGAAGACGGACTGGCAAAGTTCAAATTACAGTAACTTCCGCTATAGAAATTTTAGAGCAGATTTATATAATAAAAACACAACCCCTTGTTCGGGGAGCCGGGGAAACAATTTCCTTACAAAATTTCAATTTAATAAGAATGAATCTCGTCAAAACAAGGAACACTTCCCAGCTGCCCAAACTAATTTCAAAGCTCAATTGTTTAAAAAAAAAAAAATAAAATAAAAAAATAAAAAAATGGAATAACAAATTCATAGAAAAATTCATTCCTCAGTGGAATAACAAATTTATAGAAAAAATGGAAATAAAAGAGAGAGCATACAGTTTTCAATGCATGAAAGGAAGGACGGTTCACAAATAGATGGAAGAAATAGGCATTTTAAGTGATAACGTTCCTAAGCCGAACTACGTAAATAAACCGCCTGATAAACAATTTACTCGGACACGACCTCATCAGTCATATTTCCAACCCAAAACTGAACCCAGATCTAAAATTAAATATAATCCGCGCACTGAAGAAGAAAATCACTCTTTACAGGAACCAAAAAAACTAGAAAACTGGGTCTATGCTACATTAAATTAATCACTTCTGAACACAAGTAAAAAAAGCGTATATTACAATCATATTTTTGTCAAAGTTAACAATTATGGCGTTAATGCTCTCTTAGATACAGGAGCGGGTTATCTTGCATTCAACCACAATTTTTAAAAATTTTAAGGGACCTTTTCCGATAATGTGCCTCCGCCCTACTCGACAGCCCTCGGTGACGGAGATACCCGCCGAAGTTTATTGGACTCCTATCTATGGTATTTCATGTGGCGGCAGTCATGTACGGCAAGAAATCTGGTTATTTTCGAAGACAAAGTTAGTGAAATAATTGAATTTTGGACCCCAGGGCCTCAAATGTCATTTCCGTTATTACCAATTTATACTCTTAATTATCATTACTCAATTTACCTAAATTAAAATGTTTCTGTATTTATGATTACCTTTAAAGGAGCACATCGTTAAGTGACAGGAGAGAGATCTTAGTGGTCGAGTGGGGCGGAGGCACATTAACGGAAAAAGTTCATTTTAAGTCAAATACAATTTATTAAAAAATCACCCTGCGCAATGTCAATAGTTGTAGGAAATTCCGAAACAATTAGAATTGACCATAAAGTAAACGCGCACATAAGAGTAGGCGCATTTACTTGGAAACATGAATTCTTAATTGTACCTAATTTACTCACAAATTATCCTAAGGCTAGACTTTTTAGGAAAAACTCATATGTCCATAGACCCGGCAAATGCAAAAGTTTTCTTCAAATTTGACCTTTTAATTACAATCCCGCTCACCCCATTTAACTACCAAAATGTAAATGTATTGACAAGAATAACACCCGAAAATGTTAATCAACACTTTCAAGAAAAGTCAAAAAATTCGAAGACACGATAGCTCAACTGGTGAAGCAGCGGCGTATCTAGCCGAAGGTCGTGGGTTCAAATCCCGCTCGTGACACTGACTTTTTCTTCTCAACTAAAAACCTTAATTAATCGAAAGATATTAATTGGTCAAGCGATACCACGAAAACTAATGAATTTAATAAGTTAAAATGAAGAATATCTTCACTAAAGCTCTCCGTGGCCATTTCATTTGTCGCCGAGAATCAAATAGATTACACGATATTTGAAAACTGCGAAAAAGGAGCAGTGGCGTATTTAGCCGAAGATCGTGGGATCGAATCCCGCTCGTGACACTGACTTTTTTATCTCAATCAATACCTTACATAAAGTATAATTTCAAATTTGAACCCAGGTTCTTTCTTTCCAATACAATTTATTATATACGAAAGCTATTAAATTTTAATACATAATCCAGGGGCAGATCCTTTAATAGAAAATAAACCGGAAAAAATATACAACAATTTTTTTTTCAAATTTAATATGTAAATATTTTAATATGTATGTAGGTGACTGTATATTCTGTTTAAGTAAAATTTCAAATTTGAACCCAGCCGGGCAAATTATACAATATATTTTTTCTCAATTTTAATTACATTACATCACACAGAACATTAAATATTATTAAATAGAACGTTTTTTTATTATCACAAATTTTGTTTGTTCATTCTTGCTTGTTGAAGTTAATGTATTCATTTTGCGTTGGAGATGAAATCGGTTAATTTTGCTGACCTTTCAAGCTTGAAGCATTGTTTCAAGTGTGTTGCCACCACGGTCACAATGCGTCTCCAGTTTCCGAACCGATTTCACGAAAGTCCTCTCAGGATAAAACAAACAAGAGAAAAGGGATCCCCTGAAAGGGTTAAACCGAAGGGAATTCCGCCTCTGTTCTCATTGTGATGAATTTTTGTTTCTTTGTTCACAGGTGATGCGATTAGCGTGACAGTGACTGGCTCGTGACAATTCTCTACAACGTGAAAATGAGGGAGTTGGACGATAAACGGGATTTATTGTCAAACGGTTTTAATATGGAGCATTTCCCCCGGAGGCCTCCTGTCAACATTGCTTTCAAGGATTTGTCCTATCAGGTCCTAGTCTGGAACAAAATGAAACCAGGTAATGCTTTTATTGACTTAAAATGTTTTATTTCGTTCTTGTTTGTCTTTGTTAAAACTGAAATTGGATTGATTTAAAAGTTTTAATGCGGTTAAGACAAAAGTTTGTGCCTTCGAAGTACACAGCCTTTGAAGTACGTGTAGCTAATACCATAGTCTAATAATATCTTCAAATATACAAAACATCGAGTCCTCTCGCGGAGTGATTGTGACCGCACTTTTATGTTTATATCGAGGGCTGTGTTTTTGTGAATTTATTTGAATGAACGTAATTTATTAGCGTGAAAGGAAAGGGTTGTCCGCCCGAGGAACATTGAGTGCCCTGGGGTGAGGCTGTGACGTCTGGAGAATAAAAATAAGCTATTAAGAAATGGAGTGGTTCAACCCAGCCCCGTGAACCATCGAGTCCTCGGGGGAGTGATTGTGACCAGACTTCCATGTTTGTATCGGGTTTAGGTTGTTAAATTATTGGAATGAATATAATTTATTAGCGTGAAAGTAAGGGGTTGTTCACCCCCGCCCCGCGGAATATCGAGTATTCTAGTGTGTTGTGACGTCTGGAGAGTAAAGTGAGTTATTAGCGAGAATGGAATTCAACCCTACCGCGAGAAATATCAAGTTGTCTGCGGTGAGTGTGTTTTGACGTCTGGAGAGTAAAAGTAAGTTATTAGTGAGAATGGAGCCCACCCCTACCACGAGGAATATCGAGTCCTCTGGGGTGAGTGTGTGGAGTGTAAAAATAAGTTATCAGCGAGAATGTAGCCCAACCCTACCGCGAAGANATATATTTATATTATATATTTTGTGTCTGTAGTTGACAACCTGAGGTACAAATGAGAGGCAAGCATTTTAAGATATCGACTTAGTTTTTATACAAAAGGGGAGCGTCAGTAACAGATCGAGACAGCTTTAACAATGGGTTATTAAAATTTGGATGTTGAGAACCTAATTGATTATCTCGCGTTCGAATTCAACAAGAAAAAACACTCCTAACTTTTCCCTGAACATCCCGTCTATGTTTTGTTAATTATTTCAATTAATTTTAATTTTATGTAAGGTCTTGGTTGAGACGAAAAAGTTAGTGTCACGAGCGGGGCAGTAACTTTTTCATATCAACCAAGACTTTACATAAAAAGAATAATTAATTAAAATAATTAATATGGTCAATTATGTCCACTAAGCAAATATGGATTAATTTTTTGTTATTGTTAATTCGAAATTGTAGTTTTCATGATTCCGATCGTTTTGTTCTTGACCAAATTTAGATTATGGATCGAATTGTTGAACACCTGTGTTTTATGTTTTACGATTCCGTTTGCAAATCACGTATTTGATTGCCTAGGTATAACGGATGTTGAACTTTAACGGTTAGTAAGTTGACCAAGGGGACGGCGAAAAAAGGACTAACTGGACAACGACAATAAAACAACGGAAAATCTGTGTTGATAGCGTGTTTAAACTGTCCTAATCACTATCTTTAGGGTCGATTTATTTCTTTTGATATTTTCTTCTGTTTAATTTTACGATAAAATAAAGAAGATAAAGTATCCGTTTATGAATATAAAGTGATTTTTGAGTTAATAACCTCGGTTTCTCAATTAAAGTAATGAGTTAATTGTACTTTTTATTATGTACTAATTGATGTGGGTATCATATATTTATCGGATTTTTTTATCAGGTGCTATTTTGAGAATACTATCACTACGTTATTCCTTAAAGGGAAAATACGATAGGGCCGCGGTATCTCGGCCTGAGAGGTTTAGATTTAAATTTTAACTCGATTAAGCCGGCTAGGCCGAAAAGGGATTCCGCTCCCTCGAGGACAATTCACATTACTGTTGACTTGCATTAGAGGCACGGATTCTGTTTCCTTAACAAACACATGTGGGTCAACAAGCTGGCATTGCGCAAGTTGTCGCTGCATGACAAAGTTCAATCCGGTTCGAAACGTCAAGAACAATTTGTAACTGGCTTAGTGGAAAAATGATCACATTTACATTATTTAAAGAAAATTAATGTTTAAATTTAGTTACGCTTATACTTTGTTATGCTGTGATCATAAAAATTATTGATTCGCAAATAATTTGTAATGCATATGCATGGCGATTCGCTACTCATACAGTCCTGCATTACATTTCGTCGTGCTTCTACACCTCAAATGCAAAAAAAAAAAAATGGTTGTTCACTATGTTTATTGTCTCTTTTTTATGTTTTATAAAAATTTATTGGTACGCTGAATTTTTATTTTTTCTAGTTAGTTTTTCTAGTTTTTTTACTATGATAACGTAGGTTTTTACAACTTCTGTATTGTTATTCTTTTTTTCATTCTTTTCTCGGTTTAGTATAGATTTTTTGAACAATTTTTCTGCTTTGTTGTTCTGCTCGTTGTTCGACATGTTTATTGACTCTTTTTTTCTGTGCTTGTTTTAAAGTGAAAATTGGGAAATAAATTTTGCCCAGGACAAAAGTCGAATTATTACATTTTAACCCCATTCCACCCTTTGCACGCTCTCATCACTTTTTTCCCCATTTAGTATAAAATTTGCGGATTTTAGTTCGGTGTAATTAAAGAACATGGTGTACTACTAGAAACCCTATTAAAGGAAGAAGTTGTTATGATTTGCCAGGTTCGTGAATTTTTCAAGTGGGGTTGTAAATTTAGTTTTCTTCACAAATTTTAAATTTAGTAGTTTTTGAAAGATTTAATGTTTGTTTGTTCACCAAAAATTAATTTGTAAGTCCTGGAAGGGTGCCTTCTAAACGGAAATGGGAAGCTCTTTTCAATTTTTTTTTTGGAGGGGGGGATTTTTCCAAAAATGAATACTTCAAGAACTACGAGTAGTAGATTTATGACAAAAATCGTCACACAAAAAAAAGAATAAATAAATAAATAAAAAATAAATTAATAAAACGTTGGATATGTACAAAATTGGTGAGAACCGGACCATAGTTAATACGGAGTTTGTTATTGCATTGGAAGTGTAAAAGCACATGACAAAATTTGTTTATTTATAATAATTATATTTATCCATATTTGCTTATTGTTCATAATTGACCATTTTAATTATTCCAAATAATTATTCTTCTTATCAGGTTTTTGGTTCAGATGAAAAACTAGTGCCACAAGCGGGATTCGAACCCACGACCTTCGGGTCAATACGCGGCTGTTGTAACCACTTGAGCTTAAAGTCACGATAGCTCAGGTAGTAGTAGCGACGTATTGAGGAAGGACGTGGGTTTTAATCCCGCTTGTCGCACTAATTTTTAATCTTAACCAAAACCTTAAATAAAAAGTATAATTAATTAAAGTATAAACATATTATTATTACTATGATTAGCGCAGTTTAAATTATTAAATTAATCCATATTTGTTTAGTGACCATAATTGACCATATTAATTAATCCATTAATTATTATTTTCATCAAAAGTTTTTGGCTGGGATGAAAAATTAGTGTCACGAGCGAGATTCGAACCCACGACCTTCTTCTTAATACGCCGCTGTTCTAACCACTTGAGCTAACGTGACGTGGGTATTGAGGAAGAACGTGGGTTTTAATCCCGCTCGTGGCACTACTTTTTAATCTAAACCAAAAACCTTAGATAAAAAGTATAATTAATTGGAATAATTATATTATTTATGCGTGTTTCTTTATTTAGTCCGCTGGATGATAAACTTGCAATTTGGTCGTTCATTTCGTCTTTATTTTTTAGTGATTTCAGTGCAAGTTCTTTGTAGGGTCGCATCGTTTGAGAGAAGACGAGGATCTTTTTCGTCCGCCTTATCAAACGTTTGTTTACAACGTGGAAGTAACGCAATACTGCTTACGCGAGAGTATTACTTTTCTCGTAAGTTCACAAGTAGAAAATCGTCCAAATCCCTAAGGATCAAGACGAGTTTCTTACCCACTTCCCCTTTCCGGCTGGCGAATTGACAAGCGCCGCACGGCGAGAATCTCAAAGGACTGAAATTTCCGTCCGAAACTCCCGTCGTAATCCCGATAATAGACTGGTCCGTTCCATTGCTCCTGAGTGGAGAGTCTTTTCCAGCTAAGAACGTTCGAACAACAGGCCGGCACTGCTTTCGTATTAAGTGGAAGGTTAACTTTTCCAAGGCAGACCAGCCGATCGGTAAAGGTTTCTGATTAGCAACACCTCCTGGAAGGCATCAAGTCGAGGAAGTTAACCGTGAATGTGATGCTCACGTTTTCGCCCTTCCACGGGTTATTTCTGTTTATCCTTCGGTCGTGATGGTCAAAATTATACTTTCAGGGAAGAGGCTATCGGCCCTGAATGACATCTAGCTTCCCCATTTTTTAGAGACGAATGGGTCCAAGGTTCATAGTCTTACCCTCGGGTTGTGCCCATTCCCCAATCAACTGCTCCTGACTGTATTTGCTACTCTTCATGGGATAAACGGGTGCATTGCCTTCTTTATTTCGTCCTCCGAAAGCAGGAGGTTCGTCCTCCTGCCACGGGAATTCAGGAGGCCTCATAAGAAAGGTTATGTAAGTGGTCCGTGTCACTTCGCCGTTCCTCATACCCGGCCGATTACACCATTAATCGACTGTAGGCATGATTTTCGCATTCTTGCATGCTGTACGCTTTCTGCTTTCATCCGATATATGCGGGCGAAGGATTTACTCCTTACTAATCCACTCGGTGATGGTGAGTGAGCAGCCGTTGTTTTGATATGACAAACACGTCTTAGTGTCTACCACCAAAAATGATTGGTAACGACCAAAGTTAGGTTTCATCAATCGCAGACATGAAAAAATTTCAATAGTTTGGTCGTATCCTGCCATTATGACAAACCCTGATGTTGAGATAGTTTTGCCTATACTTAAGAATATTAGGTTTATTTAAGATTTTGAGTATTTATTTTTTTAGTTAATTATTGATGAAATATGTTTCATGCTTTTTCAAAACTCCACTTTTGAAGTCTAGGTACCTTTAGGATTGTCTTCATTTTTGCGGTTTTAAAAGCAGGTTGAGCCAGTATAAAGGAGTATATTTTATTATTTTTATTTCGTTTCATGACGTTTAAAGCGAAACATTTTTTCAGTACCACATTTTTGATCTGTAGTGGACAATCTATTTTAAATTTCATCGTAGATTTTGCTGGTCCGCATATTCTCGCCGTATTTAAGCCATTTTTGTCAGTGATTGTGGATATTAGGTTTATTTTGCTCTTTATGTTTATAGGTCTGTCTGTTTTTCATGACGTTAATTATTAAATTATTAACAATTCACAACTTATGACTCAATTCTGATTGTGGATCTCGTGAACCCGTATGGCGTGTATGAAATTATGTTAATTCCGTATGTCTTCTTTCGTACTAGCCCTTATCTGCAAGTCCTGTCAAGATTAAATTTTTAGTTTTCCTTTTGAACAAATCTTTGTTCATTGTTGACCTTTTGTACAAATTAATCCTGCCATTACGTTAAACTTTTACTTGCGAAGTAAAGGAAAGTACAATTGACGTGTTGAAACTTTGGTTTCGTGGGATGACGTCCAATTAAGCCGGGCTAAGTTTGGTAAAAGATTGCGGACAACGAAAAACCAATTTCATTAAAATTCAGTATCTGCGTAATTTTGTCAGCATGAATCGGATTTTCATATTTGACAGTGAATGTATATTTATTTATTATAAAAATTTATTATAAAAATACAAAATAATTGAACAAAACATGCCATTATATATATATATATATATATATATAAACTTCTGCAGTTCATCCATTTATTTCGAAAACGGTTAATCTAGCAAAAAACGGTCTTATCCAAATTCCAAGTTAATTTTGACTAGGCAAAGCGGGATGGTAATAGATTTAACGTAATTTTTATTGAATTAATTAATCTTTAATTAAGTTTTTAGTTGAGGTAAAAAAGTTAGTGTCACGAGCGGGATTCGAAGGTCGTGGGTTCGGATGGATACGGGTTGGGTGGAATCCTGCTTGTGTCACTGATTTTTCTAAATAAGGTTACTTACTGTGAATAGGAACTATCTTTTTTTTTTCTTTTTCTTTTTTTTAAAGGATTGAACACCGCACTCATTCCATCATTCATCATTTCTACTGATTTTTTTATTTCAACCAAAACCTTAATTAAAGATTAATTAATTGAAAAGAATTTGGCCAATCGGACCACAAAACCTAATAGATATAATTTTAATTTATTTATTATGGTATAACCGTTGTCACGGCACTCATCTCTGTGAGGTAAAGGTCCCGGGTTCGAATCCAGCGGAAGATTTTTTGCTTGCAAAAGAAAAGGAAATCGGACATAACTCAGAAATTGAATAGCCGATACTGTCAAAATTTTCCCTTCAGTAAAAGTGGCATAAAATAAGCCCTATAATCGAATTGTACAATAAAAATATGGGAATCTCATTTAAAAAAAACGAAGTTAGTGTAATTACCCAGCTAGATGAGAAAGTTACGTTATATCTGTTACCACCATCCTAGCCAAAATTAGCTTGGGGTTTCTATAAGACCATTTTTTTCATAAATTAAACCTCTTTGAGATTTGTTGTACGTTTTTAGATTAATTCGTCAAATCGTTCATAATTAATAACACCCACGTTAAGGAAACGATGTCTCAAGTGTTTTTAAATGGCAAATACGCACGCATCGAATCTTAATGGAAGTTTTATTAGTTGTTGGTTATATTTCAATCTTTATCGATGATTCATATAGATTGTTTACATTAAAATTCCATTCTTTTGTCGCGTTGACGCACTTGATCTTTGAACAATAGTCTAGCATTGTTAAACCAAGTTAACCCTGAACCCCTATTTTCAGCCCGGTTGCAATAGATTCAAAATTAAAATGTGTATTTTTATTGTAATTGTTGTCCGGTAGAAGGTGAATTTTTTTGCTTCAGATTGCGTGCAATACCGTGTCATTGTTGTATTGTTTCTTTAATTGCACATTATTCACTTTGAAAACTCAGAGGTTAAATTTTACTCGATATTCCGAAACGTATACCACCAATTAAAAATTTTGATTTGCATTACGACATGTTTTAGAATTAATTTTCTCCTGTGAATCAGTCATGAGATTGATTTCGTAGAATTATTTTTTACATTAAATTTTTCGAACGGTTTGGGAATTTACATCCAAGCATATACATTTTTTAAAAATACATAAATATAACAAAAGAAATTAGTATTTTACAATATATTGCACGCCCTCACGGATAAAAGGAAAAAATATAGACTGGGATTTTTGCGATAAATACGTGAAAACTAAACGAAAATCAGTAACCAAACTGATTCTGATTACTTTTTTTATCCGTTGATTGGATCCACATTTACTTTTCTATAACTAATTTATTGATCCTAATAGTTATAAATAAAAATGAAAAAAAAAAAAAATAGGTAGTGAAACGTAATGTTTGAAAGAAGACAAAAACGCGATTTCCGATTACTTTTGTGAGTCACTGTACCTATTGTTATAAAATGGGCAGTTATGTTAAACGAATTTTTAGGAATCTAATTTTTCGATGTTTTCATTCCAATTTTTTAAAATAACATGTTGAAGTCGTGAGGAGCGGTCAGGAGGAAAGTATTTTAGAAAAACACCTTTTTCCTTTTTTTGGCCCCGTTTCGACCTTTATTCCGGTCATCTTCAGGGCATAAAATCTGGTGCTTTTCTTGCGGTGTCATATTTCTTTCGTTTCAAATTGCTGTGTCTCACAGTGATAATGTATAATAACAGATGTGTAAGACAAAACGGAGAAAGTGAAAATGCAGAGTAGTTCTGGCCATGTTCACAGTGGTTTGCGCATTTTTGAACGAAAAAAATTGTACAACATAATTTTAAGTCTGTGCCAATATATAAATATTGGATTTTTTATTGATGTATTTTTTATAATTCGATTTTTTAAATATCAGAACATAGTAAGCATATTTCGTTTTAATGAGTTTTTGTTTTCGATTTTTTCACTATTTTTGAAATATATATGCATGATCTGTCTTTTAAAGAAAATCTTTTAAAATTCAAAAATGTTGGTTTTTCAGTTTGGTTTTTTTGAGATATTTATATGTTGTGATAAGCCTGTGTTATTTTTTATATCATAAAGGTTTTAGTAGGTTTCCCATGTTTTTTTTTCTCCTATGTTAATTCCATTGCAATCAATTGAGTAAATTGCATTAAATTTTAATTTAGTTTTCTTATATCTCTCATTGGGGGGGGGGGCATAAACTGTTGATTTTATGTTGCCGTTTTATTGTTTTAAATTTTATATTATCATTTCCATATATTTTAAATGTTCTATTTTTTCTGCTATATTTTTGGTATAAGTAAGTGAAAAGAATTTTGTATTGTTTTTATCATTTTTTTTTGTATTTTGACGTTTTGAGACATGTCCACAGTTATTAATATTTTTTCGAGCAATGATAATTACAAGAATCATTTTTTTATATTTAATTTAATATTTAAAAAAAATTTTAATTTTAAATTAAATGATTTTTAAGAAACCTATTAGTTTATAGTTTAAACAATCTGGAATTAATACTCAAAAAAATAATTTGTTTTTAATTTATTTCTATATAATTTTTAATTTTAACTGTAAATAATTATCATGTGGTCTTATAATAGCCCAATTATTTTATATTTTAAAAAACTCTCAAATATTCCGGCATTTTAAGTACATGGTTATATTTCATACTACATCCTAAGTTTTTAAATTCTAATTAAGAAAGGGCTATTTCGAAATTAAAAAAGTTAATTTGAAATTAAATAGATTAATTTAAAGTTAAGAAAAGAGGTTAATTTGAAGTAAAATAGGTTTAATTTGACGGAAAAACGCTTTTCTTAAAAAAGCTATTTCCTTCTTGAATTCTTGACACCTTTAATTAGACTTGAAAAGATTAAAGAATTATTGCACTTTATGTACATTAATTCGGAAAATAATAAACATTTGACGTTCAATTATTAACCAAACTTGTGTATTAGTGAATGGTGATCACTTTCTTCTAAATGAATCAGTATATTGTATATTTATATGGAATTGGCTGGTTATTTTTTTTAAGTAAAAGTGTGTGTCGGTGTTTATTCTCTTTTAACTTCTAATGGAACAACTAGATAAACTTTTTACTTCATTTTATTCGCGTTTTTTTTTTTGCTTCTTCCTTTATAGTATATCTCATTGAAAACATTGTTCCGAAACTATTTTGTAAATGCGTTGGGCCACTTTGTCGCCAAGGCTGGAGGAAAAAGGAAAAATGCCTCCGAATTGCGTCATTCAGCTCGTATATTTCGTATGTCACTCACGAAACTGTAAGGAAACGCGCTTCGCCGACGATCCGCGCCTTCCTCTTCTTGTATTTTGGTCGCAAATCTAAGGCTAATGGTTATTCATAAATGCCACCATCGAAGCCTCATCGCGCTTACTAATGCACGCTTGACTCAAAGATTTTCTTTTTATGATAACCCTGGGATCGAATAATCGATGGGAAATGAAAACAATGGACAGCTGGGAGGAATGAATTCCTAGAAAATATGATATGCATCATCGTCTATGCATTTAGAATAATTACTTCTATCTAATTTTTTCAATGATCTAAGACTGATACTACTGATTCTTCTTCTTCAAAGTTAGTACCTACTTTTATTTCTTAACGCTCAAACACACGCACGCACACATATTGTCTGCACATATATTCTCAATTTCACTCTCTCTCACACACACACACACACACACACACACACACACACACACACACACACACACACACACACACACACACACGCGCGCGCGCGCGCTTTCACTCTCAATCTCTCTCTTTCAATATTTCTCTCTTTCTTTCGCTCTTTCTCTCTCTCTCAGATCCATACACACTTTCACTCTCACTTTCTCTCTCTCTCTCTCTCTCTCCATCTATCTATCTATCTCTATGTCTTTCTCTCACTCTCAATCTCTCTCTCTCTCCATATTTCTCTCTCTCTCTTTCGCTCTCTCTCTCCCTATCCCTCTCTCTCTCTCCATCTATCTGTATGTCTTTCTCTCCCTCTCCTTCTCTCTCTCTCTCACACACTCTCATTCTCACTCTCACTGTCACTCTCTCACACACACGCACACACGCACGCACACAGACACTTTCTATCTCTGTCACTCTATCTCTCACTCTCTCTCTCTCTCTCTCTCTCTTTTTTCTCTCTCTCTCTTTTTCTCTTTCTCTTTCTATTTCTCTTTCTTTCTCTCCCTCCCACTCTCTCTTGCGCTATACAGAGTGACCTTTTTAGACGGCCCGGCTGAATTTCTCTTGAAGCCTGGAAGCTATCAAAAAAAGAAAAAAATGCGTGTTTAATATTTTTTGGTCTAGTTTCAAATTTTAACCTTTTTGTTAGTAAAATTGTACCTTAGACCGAATTCAACTTCAAAATTTCAAATACGACCCCATACACCGTGACACATCATTTTAAAGGATTTTTACGCTGAAAACAATGGTGCAATTGGACTTCAAATTAGTCAAAAAGTGACAAAGTTTTGGCGAAAATTTTGAAAACAAAGTCATTTGATTAGCTATTTATTAATCATATTTCATGTTCGAACTGCCTGCCTTGAGATGCAAAGATTTGCTTTTTTAACTACTTTTCACCGGTGCTCAGTTTGCGTCAGATTGTGGTTGACAAGACATTTTCTATCCTTTGCCACAGTTCTTCAACTGAGGTTGCTGGGTTATAATTGGCGTAGACACTGTTTGGTCCCTTAGAAAATAGTCAAACCAAAAAGGCCAACAGATCGGACCAGGTAGACGATTCAAATAACGTCTTACCTGCAAAGAATTGGGTGCGGGGCATCCACCAAGCAGGGAATCATTCTTTGCCGTTGTTGCAGACGAACATCATCTAATGGTGTTGGTAACACCTCTCTTAAAAAATTGACGAAATGAGCACCAATGCACAAATGGGTAAATGTATACGCTGTTTTCGCGAAATGTGTACAGGCTAGTGTCACGGCGTGATCATTATGGCCGAATGATCGATGGAAGGTCAGAATTTCGATTAATTTCGCTTTATTGTACTCAGTAAACAAAATTATTACGTAAATATTTTCACCGCTTGAAAAAATTTAATTTTGAAGGTTGAACTAAAATATACAGGGTGGTGTATTATTCGACCTACAATGGGACAAACAATGCACCTTCTTTAACGAACTGTGGTCGTGTTCTGCTTAAAACGAATTTGTAGATAAACCCTTAATGTATTGAATTCCAATTTTCCAATGTAAAAGAGTAAAATAAATAAATTCAAGAATTCTGTAAAAAATCGGACGGAAAAATGGCCCTAAAATGCATATCTGTAAAAGAAACAAAATTAGTTGTAGACGCATGATTCTCACTACTTCCCTCACATAAAAAGGAAAAAACAACAACAAAAACGCAAATAAGAAACGTTACACCCAAAAACATTATGTATTTAAATAATTAAAGAAAACTTCAGAATTCCCTGATAAAGAAAGAAAATGTATTACGAACTTTTCTAAATTAAAAAAAAATTAATAAATTTACAAAACAATGAAAACTAAAAAGCAATGAAATAAAAAAGAACGTAGAAACGTTGTAATAATACATTTTTAAAGTTCGAAAAAACAGAGCCAAAAAAATTAATATTCATGTTACGGATGAACTTAAAGTAAAATTCACTGGTTTTCGTGGTCCGCTCGAGAAATTAATATCTTTCAATTAATTAAGGTTTTTAGTTGAGATAAAAGAGTCAGTGTCACGACCGGGATTCGAACCCACGATCTTTGGCTGAATACGCCGCTGCTCTACCACTTGAGTTATCGTGACCTCGATCCACCCCGACACTAACTTCCTATCTCAACCTTTTGAATTTTCCTTCTTTTTTGCCATTTTTCAAATGTCGTGTAATCTATTTGATTCTCGGCGACAAATGAAATGGCCGCGGAGAGCTTTAGTGAAGGTATACTTCATTTTAACTTATTAAATTCACTAGTTTTCGTGGTCCGCATGACCAATTAATATCTTTCAATTAATTGAGGTTTTTAGTTGAGATTAAAAAGTCAGTGTCACGAGCGGGATTAGATCTCACGATCTTCGGCTAAAATAAAGGATTAAAGTAAACTGCGGTGTGTCATAATAACATTATGCATTTTTTTCAAACTTTACAAATGTTTTTATACTCTTATTCCCTAATAAATTTTCTTTTTTTAGATGTGGATTTTGTATCTTTTTCAGAATTTATTTTGAGGGAATCCACGTATTTTCCTATTTACATTAAAAAATTAGAATTAAATTTTTTCATTGTTTAGCAAAACATTCATTTTAATTAGACTCCACTGTAAATTTGTGCGTGTGGTGCAGTTTTTCTTATGGTGTAGACCTGCATAGTAAAAAAAGTATTAAATAATTCCTGTCGTACGTAAAGGCTTAACGACTTGCTAACAATTTGGCCTCACTGTAGTTGTGTCAGAATCAATTTACAATACTTTTTACAAAATAATCTGAAATAAAATCCCAAGGTTTTATGCCTGGATGCGAACTCAGAACCGCCAATGTTAGTCGCTCGCCTGAACTGAAATATTACGTTACAAACAAGTTGTAACATTAGCCCTTAAGTTGTGTTTTGCTGCTTAAAACAAACTGATAAATAATAAATAAATAAAGATTTGTCAATTTTCTTTCCGAATTTGTTGTTTTTTATCATACCCTAACTTTCTTAGGGTTTTGTAGTTAATGATATTTTATTACTTGTTTTGACGTTTTATTGATTCAGGCAATTTATTTGGAAAGAGTCGAGATGTTTTTCCTACTTGGTTTCAATCCACCGTTGATATAAACTTTAACTGAAAACCAACACTTAAGATGTTGTAGACGCTCGATATATCTCACAAAAATATCACAAAAGTTAAGACGCTATTTTATGAGTGTCGTTGTTTGAATGTTGTTTTGCCAACTGCAATTTTTGAAACGTAAATTGCTAATTATTATAATCAGAGAATGTACTTTTCCCACAGTGCCAAGAATAGTCAGTTCTATGTGCTTTGTTATATCTTAAAACCAAATCCAACTTGGGAATGTTGAGATCAGGGAATAAAATCCGATCATATAAACCTGATAAATGTCCATCACAACTTTTTTCTCGATCAATGTACTTCAGATTTTCCGTACCACACAAAATTATGCTTAATGTGAAGCACTACGACTCGTTGGATAGCTGCCAAGCTATATCTTAAAAAAAAGAATGAGAAATTATGAGACGGAATATTGGAATAAGCCGACGCGACGGTGGCATCGGATAGTGCACGCAGAATATATATTTATATATAGATCTTAGAATAAATCTTTCTCCTTTTACCTGATTACCTGAAAAGAAATTTTAAAATTATATATATATATANCTCAGCACTAAGTGGCATTTTTAAGTTTAAAAAATTGAAATTAAGCAAACAGTTTATTGCTTCAGAATTCAATGAAACTGAATAAACATTTTTCAATTCTGTAAAAATTCAACATTGAAAAATCCTTTATCCTTGTGTTTAGGTCTAATTGATATTCCCAATTTAAAACATAGCACAAACGAATATTTTTTTATAAAAACAATGAGACCAATTAAGGCAGAATTTTGGTTTATCGAGAAAATGAAAAAAAAAATCAGTTTGGTGGAATTTTTTGCCTGTCAATGTATATAGATAAAACCCATCAGAGGAATCTGCAAACCGGTCCAGCTTTGGTATTATCCAGTTTGAGGACAAGATACTGGATCTTAAGCGGACGGAATGTAGTACGCAGTAGGCTTCTAAAATGTAATTTGTGTTTTTCTTTTAACGGGAGATCCCCCATATGATAAAGTGCAACCCGCAATGCTTTGCCAGCATGTTGGTGTAGCCTCCACTGGGTCGTTTTATGCTGTTACTGAGCGACGAAGTAGCTTAGGATCAAGAAAAGCGTACATTTGTCTTTTTGCCTATTTATCCCTCAAAAAGGTGCACCTTGAAATAAAACCTTTTATCGGTCTTCAAACGCTCTCTACCTCGCCGAGGTCCGTGCCGAGTAATTTACTTAGATTGTTGAACAAACTTCATTGGATACAAATCTGAATTAAATGATAGTTCTGCTTTTCACACTTCGTACGGATTTATGGCATAATTTAATGATAGTTTGGGGTGGGCCCGAAGTTCAGCCTCTAGCTCCATATTTTGGCGGCCTATGGTAATCTCACGTTATGGTGGTCAAAAGCCACCTTCATAAGCTAATCCTACAAATCCCAATGTTAGAGGAATTTTCGACTGTTCTGGCTTAAATAGAGGGCCTACTCATTTTAAGACCACTAGACGTATTAAGATCCCTTCCTTCCTCCCTCGCTCCCGCGCATTGTTTGATGCAGCATGGTATGGTATGGTAATGAGGATACTAAGAAGCGGGTTTGTGCACCCCAGGCACTGCAGCCTGCTGGCTTATTGTACCTTCCTAGCTCTCTAGTTCAGAGCAATAAACTCAATCATTCTTCATAGAAGAATCAGGTCATTGGCTGTCGCTACAATTTCATTCCCTAGATTGTTTTCGTACGTTAGGTTAAATCTCCATTGAGCTGTTGCTTCGCATTCAAAGATGATATGGGTGGCTGTTTCCTCCTCCCCATTACGTAATCTGCAGGTGGGGAACATGGGTGTAGATGTTCTCTCAGATGCCGAAGACCGGTTAGTAGTTCACTCCTCTGAGTCAAGCCCTCTCCACTTGCAGCAATGCTTTTTTTGCCAGTCTTGGTGAGGGTTGTTTCATCGTAAGTTCACTGTGTCTAGCGTCGCTAGAGTTTATCCACTTTTCTTTTTATTTTGTTTGGATCCATTCTGGATAGTGGATTCTATATTTGTTTTTGTCATTCCAAGGTTCGGGGCCTATGTGTGATCTTGCGGATCCTCCTCTGCCGGTCTGTCTGCTTTCTCATTACCCAAAATTCCTCTGTGCCCTGGCACCCAAGATATCATCGGGTTGTTGTGTTTTCCCAGGTTTTGGAGATTTTGGATGCATTCATTAACTAATTTTGATGTGATTTTTTTTACATGCTAATGCTTTAATGGCTGCTCGGCTATCAGATCTTATGAGGATTTTTTTTGCCAGAGTAATCTTTTTAAGATTTTCTAGGGCACAAGCATTCATGTGGGATTCATTTGTATACCATATCATTGTATCATATGCTCTCCTGTATGATGCAGCAACTATTAGATGATTTTTTCGCTGTATCAGTTCTCAATGTACCCGAATCCCGCTTGGACCCCTTCTTCTCGATAAAATAGTTCAGAGCTTTTGGAAGCGATGGCATCTCGAATATTTGCAAACCCTTAAGGCATGAGAAAAATGTCGTTCGGCTACTAACCCCGTGAATGTCGGATCACTTGTCCTCTTAATAAAGGAAGTCAACCCATCTCCTTTGAAGTGGTCGCTAGGCGATCGAGTAGATTTTCCCGGGATAGGATGGCGTAGTTAGGTTCAGATAATCGGTAGGGTGTACTAAGGTATGTCTTTTACCTTCCCAGTGAGTGTCTTTGATTTGTAAATTTTCTATATACGCTTCTAAAGAATTTCTTCTTACTTTTCTCGCTTTTTGTGATAATGAAAACCAATATCTCTTCTTAGGGATATTTGATTTTTTCTTTATTCTGTTCCAACCTGAAAAGATCCTTTCAGAGAGAAAATGTTTGGTGTTCAATGTAATTTAAAATTAACCGGCAGCTGAAAGTTGTCGCGAGCCAACGCAGGTGGGCTCGGATACGGGCGTCGGAAAGTACCATACGATCGCTAAAAATTGTCTTTTAGTTCACTTTATTTATATACCCAATGTGGCCAATTTTCTTTTTTTACTTTGTTTCTTCGATTTTTATTACTTTATTACTTTTTACCTCACGAGGATAAATTTAACAAATAAATTAAAATTATCTTTTTTCTATGAGGTAACAAATCTTTTCTGATCGTTTTCATAACCACAAGCTTACTAAAATCCGTGTAGAATTGGCAGGGATCCGGGTAGATTGGGTGTTTTGTGTGGTCTTTTATTGACTTATTGACGTCCAATCTCCGATATCGTTTACATTCCTGTGGATTCCATGTTCAATTCGTACTAAAAACAAACAAACCTAGGTAAAATTCTTTCTGTATTATATTTCCCGGCCGATTTGTTGTTTAGATCTGAACCATGTCGTATTTCCATTAAAAAAGAGAGACTTAAAAAAAAGTCTGTTTATATACCGAGTGTCGAGTTAATTAATTTTAGATTCGGGTTACATTTGATCTACGTTGCATTCTTTGCCATTTTCTGTTGATTTTCTGTTCTGTCTATCTCATTATTATTTAATATGGAAGTCAATTTTACCCAAATACGGGTTTTCTCTATTTTTTTTTAAATTAAACACTTCCTTGTTTAAAATCGTTGCAAAATCTTTCTTGCATTTTTGTCTTTTATAAATTTATCGTTTCAAATCGATAGGAATTTTTAACATCCATTTCCGTGCCTATTTCCTTGTAGTCAATCTTGTTTTTTTAATATGTCTCTCGTGATTATCGCTAATTAAACTGTAAGGTCAGTATCTTTTTTTTTTTTGGTTTGTTTTCTTGCAAAACTTCCTGGTTTATTTTTCGAGACCTCGGAAATCCACATTCAATCCGATTGGCGTGGGATTTCGTCCCGCTTGTTTTATAAATATGGATTGGATTAGAAAATTTGCTGTCTAAATGGAAATCTGGGCCAGTTTGGGGACTTATTGTACCTCTAGGGCCCTTGATTCGTCGCACTGGAATTTTACTGAGCCCATTACTTACTTTCAAGTGGGATTCGGTTTTGACTTATAATATTACAAACGAAAAAATACGGTATTGTTCTTTAAAACTAAGATTTTTTTATTCTAACATTTAACGTATCTCCACTCCAGTACTGGCAATTCACTAGTTTTCGTGGTCCGCTTTGACCAATTAATATCTTTCAATTAATTAAAGTTTTTAGTTAAGATAAAAAAGTCAGCGTCACAAGCGGGACTCGAACCCACGATCTTCGGCTAGATACGCCGCTGCTCTACCACTTGAGCTAACGTGACCTCGATCCACTCGGACACCAACTTCCCATCTCAACCCCAACACTCGAATTTTCCCTCCTTTTGGTAATTTTTCAAATGCCAAATGTACTGCCAATATCTTACTCAGTGTATATTTTTTAACCTTCGTAAAAATGCGTCAAATATTGATATTTGGTAACTGAACGTTTACTCTGGATAAAATTTGCCAGATTAAACGACATATTTTTTTAAATGTATTTATTGAATCTTATAAAAAACTTAACCGTTGAGTTAATTAACTTAACGTAAAAATAACAAACATTCACTCTAGATAATTTTACCGGATTGACCAGGAAGAGCTGGCTTGTTTGGGTTGGTTTTTTCGAAAAATTGTGAGCCTTATGAAATACAGAACAGACGAAACCAGTAGCGGGTGGTGCAATTTCTGTAAAATGTCACCTCCGTTGCGCAAATTTCGATTTATATCTGTTTTATCATGAGGATGTTTAACGGCTTATATCTCCTCGAGACCCAAATGGCCTTAAGAAACATTTCCTACCTTAGGGATTTCTGATAGATCTTCCTGTCCAAATCTGATTCTCAATTTTATTTGATATATTTCATTTTCAGGTTACTTCTATTACTTTTACCTTTTACAACGGTATTCCGTTAAATTTCCAACATCTTATAAAATGTTTATCCTACTGTAAATTACACCAATTGAAAAATCATTGAAAATCCTATGAGATTAATTTTTAATTGTAATATTAAGCAGACAAAATACAAAATCGTATATGAAATTATATTTAAAATAATTTTTTTACAAGTTTCTAAAATTCTTGTCTAAAGTTTAAGCGTAAATACATGTCTGTAATTACTCCAAGGTAAGATAGCACCAATGGGAAATTAACGTTTAATTGCAAATAAATTGGATTTTCGGTTACAAAAGACTCCTAGAAAGTAGTCATTAGGCTTTTGAAATTTCTCTGCAATAATACTCTTTGATACAAAGTTGAACACAAGGGAAAAAACACACACAAAAAAATAATTAAAAAATTAAATTTAAAAACCATGTCACTCTTGCATGTTAAACAATCAGATTAATTTACAGAACCAAGAAAATCCTTACTTAATCATTAGACTTGGACTTAAGATTACAATAAAAAATTAAATAATAATAAAATAAATCTCGTAGGGGCTTCAGTGCTCTTTATGTTGGCGAAGTAAAATTTTCAGTAAGATTAACTTTTTATGACATCCCAGGGACTTTGGAACTTATAACTTGGAATAAAGTTGTAGTAATCTGAACTGCATGAACTCGAATATCGTTGAGAATCATACTTTGGATATTAGAGACATTTTAGCCCTATTCGACATGTAGGGTAACCTTCTGAAGTATTGCCCCATGTTCGCGAGACACCCTTAACTTTTAGTCGTAAAAAATGATACATTTGAAAAAAATATCATTTTCTTTCTGCAATTCGATATTTTGTCCTTTCGCAAATTGAATAGCAATATTACAAAAAAAAATACACCTAACAAACAAGGCAAGAAGAGTAAATACATTAAGCGCACAAAAAACAGGCATACAATTCAGAAAGAAAACTCTAAAACTACACAAACGAAACCTTCATAGAAACGACATTCAGTTAAAATGTAAATACTAAATGAATTTTTTTTATTTAAAAATAATTAATTTTAAATATTATTCAGTTAATTAAGGTTTTTAGTTAACATAAAAAAGTCAGAGTCACGAGCGGGATCCGAACCCACGACCTTCGGCTAGATACGCCGCTACTCTACCACCTGAGCTATCGTGACTTCGATCCACTCGGACACTAACTTCCCATCTCAACCCCACCTTTTTGAATTTTCACTCCTTTTTGCCATTTTTCAAGCGGACCACGAAAATTAGTGAATTTAAATATTATACATATACAAATTATTATTATGTATGATATAAATACATTAAGATACAAATCTATACAAAAATAAACAAAATGTTCTAAGAATAAATACAACTCAAAGAAAGATACAAAGGTGCACAAATAAAAACAGGATAATAGTACAAAAACATAAATGTACCGAAGTCACAAATCAACTCAATAAGAAAGAAATTCGATTTGTTAAAAATTTGCAACAATCATTACCGACTTACACTACAAACGAACCACCCGAAAACCATAAAACTGACAATAACTAACAATATACACTTACACAATATACAAATTATATTCGAAATCGAATATGAAACATATTTAATGAACAACTTAAATCATATACAAAAATATGTTTGTATTTAGGCTGAATAACTAATCTAACTTACAATTAACTACTAGGTGATTGTAATCATAAATCCGTCTTCAAAATTATGCCTCCTGGTATTTCGGATTTAGATTGGCTAAGTCTGCTTCAAATTGTTACATGGTGTGTGGTCATTCCGCACCTTTTTGAGATCCTGTTTTCGAAAAGACTTCTTTTAATCCACGAGGAAAATGCTATCCTTAAAATATGTAAGCTGGGAGGTGAAGCAGCAACAATATGAGAATTATTAACGACTGTTATTAAATTGGCTTTTATGTTGTTTTGAATAAAAATTGCGAATCATCCCTGTTGCGTAAAGATTGTTCATCACAGAAGGACACAGATCAGTATGCGTCTTTGTCAACATCTTCGCACTCAGGTTTGTTCGGTTTTTTTTTTTTCATAGGACGCACGGAATTCGCTCCTACGGAGCAGTTTGATTGATAGCGATCAGATCCGAGTTGTAGTACGAATAAAGATCAATCAACAGCCATTTAACGATCTGGAATCTTTCCAAATCGAGGTCAGTACTGTCTTCGTTAGCCGGCGGGCTCGCGGTTCACTTTCGCCCGAGTTTTATATCAAAGAAGACCGTCGTTTTTAGGGAGAAAACGAACAATTTAAATTCGCCGTGAATGCTAGCATAAATTTCAATATCAATCAGACATCGTCGTGTTTTTTTTCCTTTCTTCTAAGGGAATGGTTCAAAGACTTAAATCGGTTCTGGATTAGGAAATTTTACATGGAAGTTGGTTAATTTTCATCAAATCATGCATCCTTAAATAGTTTGACTTGTTCTTCCTCACACTTTTAACTTTATTCAAAAGCTGTTTACAAACACACAGACAAAACACGTACAGAACTCTTTCAGCCCGATAGTGTTCCCTTTCGTTTCTATTTGCCAAATTTGGATTTCTTGGAATTATCAAGGCCGGAATAGACGTAATTCGCGGTGAAGGATGAACCTTGAACTTGAGGATACCAAAAAAACAACCTTTTGAGTGGTTTTACAGTACTTAGCTATAATTCCATCAAAGAACTTTACAATAGGTTATAACATCGGAATAATCAAAAACAAAATAATAAGTAGCGTTTAATGAGTTCAACACTGCTTAATCGTAAATTGAAATAAAATTGCTTATTAAATACTACTTCTGGGGGCGTCATTGGCCGCAATGGTTAAGGCGTTGACACCGCGTTCATCAGTGTAAGGTGAAGGTCCCAGGTTCGAATTCCGCGGCCCTGAGCTCGTACCCGACATACTTAAGGGGGATTTTTTTTCCAAAACCCCGGCACCCCGTGGCACCTCGTAGTTGAAATACTTTCAGAGCAAAAAAAAAAATAAATAAATAAATAAATAAAAATAAATATAAAAAATTTAAATAAAAACTTGATCAATAAAACGATAAGTGCGAATTCCCTGAATTCCGGACCAGGATTAACAGGTTTGTTCTTAGCCGCGGATAATCCAATCTGATTAAAATTCCTCCTTCTCGACTTGTATTAACTAATCTCAAAGAAATTTTGATTTTACTTTCGACAGCTTTACAAAGAAGTTATAAGCAAAATTTAGATGATATTGAATTTCAAGTCGGCAATTGAAAGTCAAGAAAAGTCGGCTATTGCATAATTTAATTTAAGGCAAATAAAACCATTGGTACTCAAATTTATTGTAGACAAACATAATTTTGACGTTTGATGAATATTTAGTGAGTCTCTAAACTATTCTCCACAACTTCTTCTGAAAAATACTTTAAACAATGGTCCGCATATTTCCTCTGTTTTTATATAATAAATGTACATATTAATGCGAGATTTTCAAGGGTTTTTCAGCCCAAGGTTCAGTACTAGGCGATTAGATGTTTTACTCGCTGTTTTCTTATATTAGTCTAAAAATTGAATAAATAATGTGGAGAGTTTACGGCCGACTGAGGTCGACGAATGTCTTCTGCTTGTTTGCACTTCTTTTCCTTTGGTCTTTCATGCGTATTGAATGGGAAAACCGCTAGGCCCGTTGAAATATAAATAACCCTGCTAAATTGTGGCAGATCAAGAAAGAAGTCGGTCCCTGGTCCACGGAGAACGGTTCGAAAAAGGAAAAGCTCATACTGGCAAGACTACGTATAGGTCACACAAGAATAATGCATGGGCACCTTGGCCCGAAAGCGACCGCGTAGTCTTGATGTATATAGACAATACTTTGGGCATATCATCGGACGTGTGCGTAGTCTCGGGGCACGGCAGCGGGCACAGATCGCTGTTCCGGTACCTCAGGGCTATTTAGATTTTTAAATGTATATAGTTTTTTTATGTGTATTTGTGTTGTGTCTATGTTGACTTTATGTTAATTTAGTGGAATGAATGTAATTTATTAGCATATAAGGAAGGGGTGATTTAACCCCGCCCCGAGGAATATCGAGTACTCTGGGGGAATGAATGTCACCAGGCATCTATGTTTGTGGTGATGTATATATATGTATTGTATGTTTTGTTTCTATTCTGTATTTGACAACCTGAGGTACAAACGGGAGACTAGCATTCTAGGATATCAACGTAGTATTTATTTGAAATCAAATAGTGAGTAGCCAGACCGAGACGCTCAAATGGCTTCAGTTTAAACAAAGTAAGAGCGAAAGAAAATAAAAATAAGAAAAACAGGCAGAGGGCAGGCGATGACCTCAACTTTTTGTCGGCCCATAAACTTCCCACTTTATATTTTTCACGTGTATTCAACTGCAGCCAAAGTTCAACTTTGAGCATCGCGACGTGTTACTCACTCTTTGATTTTGTATGAAACCAGTCGATGTTGTAAAATGCAGGCCTATCATTTGTAACCTCAGGTCATCAACTTCAGAATACATACAAATATAGAATAACAGATAACTGACGATAAGTATAGAAAATTTCAGGAAGTGTTTCTATTCACCATATGCAACAAAAAACTTCCTATAAACCGCTGTCCAAATCTCTAGGTTAAAGAGGTAATATCAGGTTTTTTTTTTACTTAGGTCCACTAAATTGCTTATAAACTTCAGAATACCTGACTGTAGAAAAATCTGGTTTGGGCCACCGTAAGATCGTTAAATTTGCTCAAAGAATTTACATTGCAGAATTGAAGAATTTCTGTATGAAAAATTCAGAAAAAACAAATATGTTGAAATTTGGAATGTTTTGAAAATGTCGGATTTCCTGGAAAAATTGAGCATTTTTTTTAACAAAATGCAAAAATGTTTGGGCCTTCCAGAAGCGCAATCCGAAAAGGGGGTACACCGCTGGAAGCTAATAGAATGGAGACTTTTGAGGAAATTTGCAAAGCTCCAGGAGTTCGCAGTTATTAACAGTTACCAATCCAACATTATCAAAACGTTCCGAATTTCAACAGTGTTGTTTTTTACTGAATTTTTTGTGCATATGTAGGTTTTCTTACAGCAAATTTAACATTCTTTCAGGTTGAACAAACCAATTTACAGTCAGAATTTCCGAAGTTTATAAACAATTTAGTGAACATAAGTCGAAAAAAAAACCAAAACCTGAAATTACTTCTTTACCGTTGAGATTTTGACTGGGGTTTATAGAAAGTTTTTTGTTGCATATGGTGAGTAGAAACACCTCCTGAAATTTTCGATACTAGTCACCATGTATATAATATATTTATTTATATAATAATATTGTATTTTATTCGTTTAGTATATCTACCAGTGTATAGTACTTTTCTGTACATATACTACACTGGTTGTGGGCATCTATCTGTTGATAAATAAATAGATATATCAAAATATTACCAATAAACATCAAGCCTTTTACAATTAAAAATGTGCTCGTCCGTGGACAGACGACGCCTGTTCGTTATTCTTGTATGACCTATGCGCAGTGTTGTCAGTATGGACTTTTCCTTTTTCGACCTGTATTCCATGGACCAAAGGCAGACGTCTTTCTTAACCAAGCCATAGTTTGGCAGGGTTATTTTTGAACGAGTCCAGCGGTTTTCCGTTCACCTTTTACCGCATTTGAAACTAAAAGTTTTAAATGCGCTAGGCGTACAGGTTGGGAAGCGTTGTGGAAAATTGAATATAAAACGTAAATGTCGGAACATTTTAAATCTTGTGACGCCTGTCTAATTATACGTTCAACGGTATAATAACACGACAATAAACGAAATGAAAGGGGAAAAAAATTACAGGTAACTGTAAAACAAAGGTACTGTTTATCCAGACAATTGTACTGTTTCGTGATGTGTCGTTGCCGTGAGATCCTGTTTTTATCTTGCTATGGTATTGAATTTGAAAATGAAAAGGAAAACTGCATCGAGACATGCAAAATATTCGTATAATCATTCTCGTATTTTACCGGGTATCACGTATCAGAAAATCTGGTTAGACATCTCGGTTGAAATGTCAGACTGTTCATTGAACCTGACGTTCCGGAAACCAAGGTTGACTTGGTTTATTAATGTCTTACATTCGCGGAAATTACAAAATTACTATTCCAGACGACAACTCTCTCTTTCGGTGTTGACTTGTATCTAGCTACACGAGTAGATTTTGCATGTAGCTGATTCAAAAACTATGATTTTCGCTGCCTGGAAATTTATGTAATTTATATGTTTTATTTAGAAAACACAGACTCAACAAATCGATATAAATAAATTAAACATAATTTCCAACGATTGTACATGAACATTACATTGGTAGCAAAACGCCTCTAACCATGTACCAAACACGTAAGAGAATTCATCCAAACATAGAATTTTTCCGTCAAATAAATTTTTTTAAACTCTTTTATACTTCAAATTAACCCTTTTTAATTTCAGATTAACCCAACATTCCAATAAATTAACATAAACTCAACATCCGATACAAACATGTCTGGCCATATTCACGCCCTTAGAGTCCTCGGTGTTCCTCGGGGAGGATTCAACAACCCCTTCCTGTCAAGCTAATAAATAACATTCATTCCAATAAATTAACATAAACTCAACATCCGATACAAACATGTCTGGTCATATTCACGCTCTCAGAGTCCTCGGTGTTCCTCGGGGAGGATTCAACAACCCCTTCCTGTCAAGCTAATAAATAACATTATTCCAATAAATTAACATAAACTCAACACAAACACTAAATGCATTTAAAAATCTCTACAGGCCAGAGGTACCGGAGTCTGTGCTCGCCGCCTGTATCCCTAGTTATCTAAGGTCTTGGTTGGGATGAAAAAACTAGTCACGATAGCTCAACTGGTTTGAGTATCGGCGTATTGAGATATATAAAAATATCTCCTTATGATTTATATTTTCCGATATTTTATATTGTTTTAAATAATATTGTATTTTTATGATGATGTTGAGATGACATTTCAACATTTATACTAACATACACAAATTAAATAAATTTTATAATTATTGATTTAATTGTTGATATTAAAATGTGACATTTCAATATTTATGCTAATACACATAAATTAAATAAATTTCATAATTAGTGATTTATCCTTATATTGATAATTAAAAGTAGTTAGTCGGTTCGAATCTCGCCCATGACACTAACTTTTTCATTTCAACCTGGACCTTAGATAAAAAGTGTAGTTAATTAAAATTATGAACATAATTTAAATTTCGATTATTTATTCTTTTCATCTAAGGTTTTTGGCTAATATGAAAAATTAGTGTCACGAGCGGGATTCGAACCCATGATCTTCGGCTCAATACGCCGCTGCTCTAACCCCGTAAGCAGAAGGTCGTGGGTTCGAATCCCACTGGTCACACTAATTTTTCATCTTAGCCAAAAAACTTAGATGAAAATAATAATTAATATGGACAATTATGGCCACTAAATAAATATAGATTAATTTAATAATTTAAATTGCGCTAATTACAATAATAATAGTAATATGTATTATACAAAACATGTTAGCAAATAAAGGAATTTAAAAATAACTAATTATTTTTCATGTGGCATTTTAGATAAGTAACAATTTTTCAAAGATTTTCAAATTAAAAAAAAAATCACTCAATTAATTATACACAATTTTTTCGAAATGAAAATTTGTGTCACAGGCGGGATTCGAACCCACGACTTTCGGATAAATACGCCGCTGCTCTACCACTTGAGCTACCGTGACTTCGATCGCCTATGCCACAAACTTCCCATTTCGACTTCCCGTTTTGATGATAAAAATAAATAGTTACTATTAATCCTTTATGTTTTTAAATTTAATTATATGTCATTTTTAATTTTACCTGTAATTAATTCATGTATAGCCTTCTAAGAGCCTAATTATTTATATTAGAAAAATTGAGAATATCCAGGAATTTATTTTACATGTTTATACTTCATACCATCTCCTATGTTTTTTATTTTAAAGAAAGGGTTCATTAGAAATTAAAAATTGTTAATTTGAAATTGGGATAGTTTGAAAAGAAAAAAGAATTATTTCGAAGTTAAAAAAAGGTTTAATTTGACGGAAAAAGATATATTTGGATTAATTCTCTTTTACATGTTTGGAACGTGTTTAGGGACGTTTTGCTATCGTACTAATTACGTAAAATAATTCTGGAAGCGTCTAGGGCATTTATCAACATTTTTCTTTTAAATGTCAATGTCAAATTTAGTTCAATCAGTAAAAACAAGTGTATCATTTCAAAAATACGGTTTTTGATATTGTTTGTTCCTTCCATATCTATCTATATCTATCTCTCTAAAGCCTATTGATAATAATTAAACATCATCAATAATTAAACAATTTTTTCACGAACTCGCATACAAAATAAAAACATAAACATAATATATTAACATGTCAGTATCGTAACTATGACATTTATTCCAGACAATCGTTCCAAGGTTATATAAATGGGATCCATAAATGTCCACACTAAGTCACATTTTCATTAGGTCAATTTGTCATGCATTAAAACATAAAATTTTAATATATTCAAACCTAAATCAAGGATAAATCAATAGTAAATTCAAATCCTCTTCTGGATATTGTCTTTTTGACATCTCATTTTACAAGAGATTATGACAGTAAGGGAAATAACTGGCTTTTTACTTTCCGAAAATCTGTTTTTCAATTGATTTCCAATATTTATTCTGGAATGGCTGTTGCTAAATTATATTTATGTCAATCATTGTAAAGTGTCAATCAATTAATTATTCTTTCTAAGGTCTTGGTTGTGATAAAAAAGTCAATGTCAGGAGGGGGATTCGAACCCACGACCTTCGGATAAATTACGCGGCTACTCTACCACTTGAGCTATCGTGACTTCGATCCACTCTCTATCTCAACCCAAAACCGTTCGAATTTTCCCTCTTTATTCCATTTTCAAATGTAAAATAAAAAAAATGTTTTTATCTCAACCAAGACCTTAGAAAGAATAATTAATTGATTGAAAGAAATGACTTGGTCAATTGACTACGAAAGCGTAAATAGATTTGTACTTACAAGCTTTTTTTAATAATACGTCATTTTTTATTAATTTTGTTTTATTAGGATATAATAATTTATCGGAAAAGGTTTTTAACCTTAAGTTTTTTGTATACCAAAGATGTTTTAACCAGGTTTCTGTCAAATGTTAAAGAATGTTATAACGTAGCATTTAAAAAATTTATTGATTCTTTCTAAAGGGAGATTGGAAAATTGACAGGTTTGTCGTAATTCCGTCTGGATTGTATTTGTTTTTCTCCCACCTGCGATAAACTTTCAAGTTGGGCAGAATAAACTATAAATTATGAAAATGGTACTTTTTAAACTAACTCCGGCTGGACGGAGAGGGATATGGACTTTCATCATTTGGCCCAATTATGACTGGAAAGGTTCCATCTCACCAGTCGTCCTTCGGACTATTCATTAAGACTCTTGAGCCCCTTCCTATTAAACGTAAAGCATATTTCATCGGCTAGGCCAATTGGTTTTTAAAACGGTCAATATAATTTTGCCATTTAACCCTTTTGAAATAATTCTTGTTAAGAGGATTTTGTAAAAATAACGTAAAATTTCTACAACCTTTGACTAACTAATAACCATGCATGGTGACTACTTTCACCTACTGATTACAACAAATTACTAGTTGTGATTTATGATGTAGATTGATTGTTGAAAAATATGCGTGTTATACTAATTCCGCTCAAGGGTACTGAAAGAAAAATATTAAAGGCCATACATCCTCATGAGAGTCAATGCTGTCGAGTATCGTATGCATCGTAGACTACGACGTGATTTCTAAGTTTCCCAGTTGCACAATTCCAACCGAACTCATTTGTATAACGCTATTACAGCGACCTTCATTTGTTGGTAAATTATAGAGCCGGGCAATTTCGCTGATTGTCGGCTCTGTACAATCTCGGTTTGATTCTAAAATAGCAGTTTGATTTTAACTGTGAATCATTACGAAAGTTATCCTACACTCTGTTATTTAAACCATGCTGCGGACACTTCGCTGCGCGCGCACACACACACACACACACACACACACACACACACTCAAATTAAAATAACAAAATAACAACAAAAAACAAGAACAATTAAATTCTTGAATTATCCTGTTTACACAGTTTCTGAAGTGATTTATTGATTATCGTGTCGATATGTTTAAATGTACTAAAAGTCAAGTGGTATCACCTTGATATCGACCGATATATGGATTTAGGTTAGACAGTAAACGTCTATAGAATACGTACAGCACAGCTACTAAGTACTAAAATATATACAAAATTAGATTAACTTCAGTTGTTCTCCCTACTTTTTTTTTAGTAAGCTGTTTTAAAAATATAAACAAAAAAGATTCGATATAACTCTCTATGATAGCGGATATTAATGGGAACATCACTATTTTAAATAAAGGTGTACTCATTATTTACAGCAGTTTACATACCGTACAGCAGAATCATCTCCAGTTTTTCTTGTAATGTCGAGACATTTTTACGACATGCTTAAGTAAGTCCAACAACGTAACAACCAAATTTATCGTGATAATTTTTTAAGATAAGCGTCAACTATGGGTTAAAACATTTTAATCATTTGTTGGGATTACTTAAAAGTTTTAAGCATAAAAAAAAGATTGTTATTTTTCGTTTGCTTTATCAAATACATTAAATTTGTATTAGTACACCGAAATTTGCGTTAGGTTGAATCGTGCTTTAATGAGTCACACTATCCTGTTAATTAATTAATCTTTATGTAAGGTATTGGTTGAGATAAAAACACTCAGTGTCACGAGCGGGATTCGAGCAGCGCCCTATTAAGCGGAAGGTCACGGGTTCGAATCCCACTCGTGACACTGAGTTTTTTATCTCTACCAATACCTTACATAAAGATTAATTAATTGAAAAAAGTTATTTGGTCAATCAGACCACGAACTCTAATGGACTATCCTGTTAGTTGATGTTATTTTAGGAAATCGTTGTGAAGTTTGGAAAAAATGTAAAACAATTAATTTACTGTCAATTAAAACGATAAATAAATAGATTTGTTCTTGGTTGAAGAAGTAGGAAAGAATTTCGTTTTCTCGAAAATCGATGTTGAGAAATAGTTTTTTGCATCGTTGAAATCAGCGTAAAAATGCTTTAAAAAAATGTACGATTATTATTATGTTGCTGTTTGAAATAGTTGAACTTCTAGTCTTATCTAGCTATCCTGAAAAGTTAGATCACTTGAATCATGATGGTTCGTGAGAAAATAGACAAAAAAGAACAGGGTTTGTTTTTCCGAAAACGCCTCAATTTAAAATATATGGGGACAAGGCTGAAGTTAAACTCACCCTGTCTATATTATATTTACTCGTCTATTGACCACATTACTTCTTTCAATTATTAAAACTTTTTATGTAAGATTTTGGTCGAAATGAAAAAGTTAGTGCCCCGAGCGGGATTCGAACCCACAACCTTCGTACGCTGCTGCTCTACCACTTGAGCTTGAGGTAGAACAGCGTATTTAGCCGATGGTCGTGGGTTCGAATCCCGCTCGTGGCACTAACCTTTTCCTTTCGACCAAAACCTTGTATAAAAAGATTTAGTAATTATATTTATTTTAGTACTTAAGGTTGTGTAATCACGGATTTTAATGTAACTTTTTCTGGTTTAAATAGATCGAAAATTATTCCAACGCTTATGCCAATTTCGGGCCAAGAAATTTAAAAAAAGTAATGTACTTAATTTTATTTCAATAAAGGATTTTCTGCCCTTGTTATGCACGAATTTCAAGGTTNATATAGGGAAAATTATTATTCAAATTCGTTTTATGCTTCCTTTACATAGTTCTTAAACAATATGGATTTGTGTAACAGTAAAACATTTTTGGACTGATTAACCTGGGGGAATTTTTTTTTTTCTCTGATGTCCGGTGTCCCACCTAAAATTCATATCCCCTATGATTTTTATCCATGTTCAACGGTATTAAAACCACTGGAAAGGTGAGCATCTCATTTTTAAAATTATCTCAACAACGTTTAAACTGTATGTGAAAAAAAGTAGGATGAAATTTACAAAAAGTCATCAAACGTTTTATTTTTTTTTATCTACGGTTCGTATTTCTTTATATTTTTTCTCGCAAAAAATTGATGGTTGTTTTTAGACCAGGTTTTTAAAAATATTATTTTCTACCCTTTTTGTGCATGCTAAGATATATCGCACTCATCATATTAAATGAGATTACTTATATTAAAAGTTACAAAAATGAAAAGACGCACACAGTTAAGGGGTTTTTGATAAACCTAAAACGAAAACACAATTTGGATTCGTTTTAAGCTCACTTTAAAATGCATAAATTTTATAGCAAACAAAAAAGATACACGTTTCAGCTGGATTAGCTGAAGGCATTTTTATCCTCTGATGTCCGTTCCTCTACTTAGGAATTGCTCTGGATTTCTCGGGAAAATTCTCTGGATTTTATCCAATCCATAGTCTTACAATCCTTGGTAGTCGGTTTTCGCACCAGATTTTTAAAATATGATATATGATAAAATATGAAATTACTTTTTCTAAAGACATTACTTTTAAGTAGGCAATAATAAATCAAAAATAAAATGTGAAGTGATTTAGAGTTTCTGGGTCAGCCTGCATACGTCCTACCTTCCTTAAAAGCGTACTATTAGGATAGGAGTTTTATAAATTTGGAAAGGGAGGAACCATGCATAAATTTACATAAATTACTCTTTACAAATTTGCTCTTTAGGTTTTTTTTTTAAAGAAATGACTTTTCTTCGACGGAACAATTTGTCGTTACGTACGTAATGATGTTTAAATCATAAATTAATAAAATTTCCACTTCGCCTATCTCTGCTTTTAATGTTTTTTCCTTAGAGACAGGCCAAGTAAATGTAGACATTGCAAACATGGGCAGGGCAAAAGTCTACAGAAGATGTGTTAACATTGTTAGCTGTACAGTTTGGCTATTTTTAATATTTAAAAGAGCTTATTGTAACATATTGGGTCGTATTGAAAATGTTTGTATTTGGGAGTTTTTTTAATCAGCTTTGCGCATAATTAACCAGTTTAAAGCTTTTTAATCTGAGGGGTGAAAAATAAATCGAGTTATTTCGTAATTTTCTTGATCCAAAGCGCACAAAAGGAATGCAAAATTAGCAAAAATTAATGAATAAAATACCTGGACAGTTGAACCTAAAAGGTCGTGTGAAATTAACCAGTTTTTCAAAATATATAAACTTTTCCGGGACGGGAAAAAATTGTCTGATATTTCATTAAATCTACATGAGATAATTAAACAATTTAATAACCTTCTTGACCGTGATGCGATAAATAAACAATATTTTTATGACCTTCTCACTATAAAGATAAATATAATGTAAAAATTGCAATCATTAGTGCAATAAGATAACAGAGTGAATAAATCTTACAGGGTAATTTCATCTTTGAAGAATTCGATAATTTGGTTTGTAGTCAAATCGTTCTTTTTTTATTTTTGTTTGTCTTTAAATCAACTTCTGCTTCTCCTACGATCCTTTTCCTTTTAACCTTTTTTTCCCCTTAGAGATAGACCAAGGTAATATAGACATGGCACACATGGGTGGAGCAAAGTTCGATAGGTGTGTTAACAATGTTAACTTGACAGTTTGGCTGTTTTTAAGATTTACAAGATCTTATTGTAACACATTGGGCGGTGTTAAAAAAATTTTCATGACCAAGACGTCATAAATAATCAATATTTTTACGTATTCCTCATTTTAAATAGATAAATTGAAGGTAAAAATGACAATAAGCGGATTTAGATAACCGAGTGATTAAACCCACGGTGGGTGAATTTCACGTTTTCAAAAACTCTGAACCAGAAAGAGAAGAAAAAGACACAGTACAAACTACAAAACCTAAAACACAAGAAACTGGCTATAACATGGGCAACCCGCCATACTCCACCAATGGAGATTAGACCTTCCACCGTTACATATTTATGTAACAATGGTGGCTTTTGAGAGTACCAACAGATTCCTGAGATACAAGGAATTGAGCCGAAACTGTGCAGCCAAAAAATTATTTTTTGTGATTTTGAGTTTTTTTAGTTTCTTTGATGCATTCTGTTGTCTATTTTGTTTAAATCTCGCTAGGAGATTTTTGGATTGTCTGTGGCAAGTGTGTGAATTCCGTTGTTTCCCCACTTTCGCGTGGCCTTCTTGCCCAAATTGCTATTTATTTTGTGGGCCCCTGTGTTTTTTTACTTTTATATAGCATATTTTGAAATTTTCGAACTTTCCAAACAGCAGCAATGTAGAGAGCACGACACCTTCCATCCTTACATATTTATGTACAAAAGGTAGATTTTAGGGTTCCAACAGGATCCTGAGATACAAGGAATTAAGGCAAATCTAAAGAGGAGCCATCAAAATATTTTGAAGATAATTAAAATAAATGAGATGGCTATAGGATATCAACTTAATAGACCCTTCCGTGAGGTCATAGATAATAGTCCTTTGGAAGAAAGGTAGTCCCAGCAGGAAGGGGCACGAATATTCTATAGAGGTGGATCCAAGATGAAACAGGGAGTAAATGTAGGGGTAAAAAGGCCTTAGCAAACCCCATGGACTAATCCCAACAATTGCTGAGGTGCAATACAACTCTGTGCCCAGGAATTAATAAGGAAAAATATGAAGGTAGTACAAATTTACATGGTCTATGGCCCGCACCGAGGAGTAGCCAGTACTCTGGGGGTGAGTGTGTGACGTCTGGAGAGTGGAGAGGGTTCAACCCCGTCCTGAGGAATATCGAGTATTCTGGGGGAGTGAATGCTACCAGGCTTCTATGTTCCTATCGAGTGTTGGGTTTGTGTTAATTTATCGTAATCGTTGTCATTTATTAGCGTGAAAGGAAGGTATTGCTATAACCCCGCCTCGAGGAATATCAAGTACTCTGGGGTGAGTTTATGACGTCTGTAGACTAAAAGTAATTTATTAGCGTGAAAGGAAGGGGTTGCTTATAACCCCGCCTCGAGGAATATCGAGTACTCTGGGGTGAGTGTATGACGTCTGTAGACTAAAAGTAATTTATTAGCGTGAAAGGAAGGGGTGATATAACCCCGCCCCGAGGAATATCGAGTACTCTGGGGGAGTGAATATGACCAGACATCTATGTTTGTAGTGATGTATATATATGTATTGTATGTTTTGTTTCTATTCTGTATTTGATAACCTGAGCTAGGAACAGAGGCTAGCATTCTAGGATATCAACGTAGTATATATTTGAAATCAGAGAGTCAGTAACCAGATCGAGATGCAGTTTAAAACAAAATATTATTATTACAGGGTCTATTCAACAGGAGTATAATTGAAATACTGGAAAAAATTGGTTAGCTTTTATTTACCTTATTTTGAAATTTTCGAACTTAAAAACATCCCGAAAAAAACGGCTGGTCACATCTAGTTGCTACTTACTGGACTGGGCTTTGATCAACCCCACCTGATTTGATCACAAGAAGGTCACGAAACAACTGTTTTAATTCTTACTTGTTTAAATAATTGCTTGGTATGTATTTTACTAGTACTAGTTTTAAAATTGATAGATGTTTCGTGAATATTTTGTAATGTTGGTAGGGAATCGGTCGTTCTTTGCAAAATCTAATTGAACTTTCTACTGAAGTGAAAGGCAGTTTTAAACTTTTTGTACCAAAGGAACATAAATAATAAGGTAGTGTGAAGTTTTTCTCGATAAATAATTGATTTCTGACACGACAACGGCGCAATTTTTTAAACCAAATAAATGCCCTTTTGAAAGGGAATAATTTTTTGTCCCACTTGTACATAATTAAGCAACTTAAAGCTTTCTAGATCAAAGTTCTTTATTAGTCGATTGATGTTTTTCCCGGTTAAATAATTGATTTGTGTACTTGCCAAGTCGATAATCTACGGTGGCAAGTTTTAAAATGTATGGATGGTTTTTGGGCTGTATTGCACGCAGAGAAATTTAATTGTTGGGTCCTTTTAAACATTACGTTGAACTCACGTTTAAATTATTAAGCAATTTTAAGTTCTATAGACTAAAGGGGTAGTAAATAATATGCTTTTATGGGGTTATAAGGTAAAAAATCAATTTAAAACTAATCGAGTTTAACCAGTGGTACATTTATAACTTGGTTTTTACCTTTTAGATATGATAAATTAATCAACCTTTTTGTCTACGTGATTAAAGATAGATTAAAGAAATGTAAAAATAGAGAAAAAATATTCAGTATTAGATAAGCGATCTTCTAAACTCGCCAGAGGTAGTTGATATTAAAAATGATATTGTTAAATTCTGTTAAAAAAGTTTGTTACTCTCGTTAAAGCCTGTACAAACTAAAGTGCATTTTTCTGAATACCCTCTATCTAAGTCTTCGATCTTACCTCACCTAACGATCCTTTTTAAAGAGATAGTTCCTACTCACAGTAAGTTTTTTCAACGATCCAGATTTCGAGCCTTTTAGCTCATCATCAGGTTGTAGAAGTCCTTCAACCTGATGATGAGCTAAAAGGCTCGAAATCTGGATCGTTGCAAAAAACTTACTGTGATTAGGAACTATCTCTTTAAAAAGGATTAAACACCACACTCACTCCATCATTTATCATTTCTATTAACCTAACGATTCTTCAGTCCTCTGGAAGTTCATCAAGCCAGAGTACTTGGACCGATCTTAGATGATTCCTTCCAGAGCCAAGACAAACCTGGAACCAACCCACACGAAACGACAGGAATTAAACAGACTTTTCGGACTATTCTACCACTACTGTCACACAAACGTTTCAACGGAAAATAACTAACAATCTACAATACATTACTAAAACCAATCTAAACGTAGAGACTAGAACGGTGGGGTTGAACAATCCTTCCAATCCAAAGTCTTCAGAACCGTAGTCGATCTCCTTACAAATCCATCACCGTTCACAATGATCTCAAAATCCCTCTAGTTCAAAAAATAATCTCCAAAATTCCACTTTCCACAATAAACTCTTCTCTCACCCCTATCGAGTTGCCCACCTTCTAATCCCACCAAACGACTAAAGAGGAGGATTAGTTCTTGTGTACAATTGGGTGAACGACAACGGTTGTTGTCACATGATCTAGTCATTTGTAAATCCAGCTCATAACATGTAAGTTAATCAATTGTAATAAATATATTAAACAAAAAGTCTTAGTTTAAGTTGTAAATTAAAGATGAGATGATGGTTCGACCAGCTATAGAACAACTTGGAAAAAAAGATCTTCGGTAAGGTCACAACAGAATTCATCATTAGGGACTATTTATTACAGGAAAATATCGCAGTTAGAACATACTGTATAATGTATAAAAACGAAATTAAAAAAAAAAAAATTATATTTTTCTTACTTTAACTCGATGAGTGTTGAAATATATCTTGAGAAAAAGAAACTGCATTTATAAGAAGATTATTTAAAATTAGGTGAAGCTCAGTATCTAAACATTAACAGTATGGAATTAATTAAATACAATAAAAATAATGCCACGAGCGGGATTCGAACCTACGACCTTCGGCTAAATAAGCCGCTGCTCTACCACTTGAGCTATCGTGACTTCGACCCACTCGGACACTAACTTCCCATCTCAACATCATCTCTCGAATTTTCCCTCCTTTTTGCCATTTTTCAAAATTCAAAAGGTGGGGTTGAGATGGGAAGTTGTGTCGGAGTACATCGAGGTCACGATAGCTCAAGTGATAGAGCAGCGGCGTATCTAGCCGAAGATCGTGGGTTGGACTCCCGCTCGTGACACTGACTTTTTTATCTGAACTAAAAACCTTAATTAATTGAAAGATATTAATTGGTCAAGCGGACCACGAAAACTAGTGAATTAGGTGAAAGTTAGGTTACCTCATTTAAAATATACATATAAATACATGCCTCTTTAAAAAAAAAATTACTTTTTTTCACGTACATTTTAATATCACAGTTAAGATTAATTAAGCTTTTTTTTTAAATAAATTGTACTATGTATAGATAACTTAAAGTGCTAACTTCTACCACAAGGTAGAGACCTGAGGCTCGGATGGCTTTCCCGTTAAAACAAGCTTAATAATTTTAGTGTGATATTCAAATGTACCTGAAAAAAAGCAATTTAAGAAAAAAGAGGCATGTTTAGATACTGAGCTTCACCTAATTTTAAATAATCTTATTATAAATGCAGTTTCTTTTTCTCAAGATATATTTCAACGATTATTTGAAGATTGTGAGATGCGGTCTGGTGTGACGTAGGCTTTAGAAAAACGGTTTCTTTATCGTGCCAACGTTTCGATCTTTATTGAGATCATCTTCAGGGCCTGGGATTTATAAACGTTGTTTAAATTTGTGTCGTGATTAGTGACCGTTAATCGATATTTATTTAGAAATCATGAGATTCGGTCTGGTGTGATGTAGGTTTAAAAAAAAGAAAAAAAAGTTGTTTAAATTTTACAAATACATGTAGGATGTGAAAAAAAATGAATTTATACAATGCTAAAATTTTTAGAATTAATCGAAATATTTGTACTCACTCAAAGAGTTTGTTTTCCGTGTATATATTTGAACACTCATCCAGCTAAAGTAAGAAAAATATAATTGTTCTTTTTTATTTATTTATTTTAATTATACGATATGTTCTAACTGCGACATTTTCCTATAATAAATAGGCCCTGATGATGACAATATAATTGTCGAAAGCTCCGCAAAAACTTAATTGACGTTCTGTTGTGACCTCACCTAAGATCCTTTTTTCCAAGTTACAAGTTGTGAATGTTTACAATACACTCACAATTATTAATTGCCGAATTTGATGTCGATTTTTTAAAATTTATTTTTAAAATAAAAAAAAATAACTTAATACGCCAAACTTACCCTTTAACTGCATAGTAAATGTTTTTTTTTTTGTATCAAACATCAAGCTCATGTAGACATTCTAATTGAAATCACCAAAATTTTCGGTAATATGTGTTCGATGTTTAAATTAATAAGCCCTTCTAAAGCAAGGCGCTCGCTATCTCCTTCACTTCAAACTTTCCTCCTTGAAACTTACATTATCCAATAAGATCTTTGTCATTAGACGGTTTCCGCTTAATAACCCGCTAATTTGAACTGTTAACTCGTGATTATCACGTCCTTATCCTTTGAGATTCGCAATTGGCATCTTACATAAATTCGCTTGCGTAACGGATTTATTTGGTTTTTATCGGCGGATGCGATACTGAAAAATACGAAAGACTCAGTTTGTATTTTGTATCTTTTTTTCATGTGTTAAGTATAAAAAAAAATTCGGACAAGGGTGGAATTTTTTTTATCACCGTCTTGATAACCCGCGGGGTGCGTCGGTTTTTGTAATTGAGCTCTTTTCGGTTTTTGACCTCAACTTACTTTTCCTCAACGGTCGGGCTTAACCGACATTCGGTCTCGGCCGAACCACCCATTTACGGCCCTTTTCTTCGGGAGAAAGTTTTCTCGAATGCTACGCCTTTATCTTTATTTTTATGTCCCCGACGGCGTTTTGACACGGTTATTTCAAATGCAAAATCTGAATATTATTCAGTAATAGGCGTTTATTTAAATAATGTGCAATTTGGAAGGATTACGCAACGTAATTCGTACTGTAGAATGGTACTTCAGAAACGACTCGATTGAGGATTTCTATTACAATTTAATTAACTTTATGGAATTTCGTCTATTGAATTGTACTGCATTATATCATTAAGTTATTATTCATCAGTCCCCGGCTATTATTTACCCTGTACTAGCTGGATTCATTGGTTTTTATGTATGTGTTACATAAAACATACAAAATCCGTAATTTTAAAATCACTTTTAATATCACTCCATAAAACACTTGTTAATTTTTTTTTGTAAAAGTATTTCTCACCTCGTATAAACTGTGATCGTATAGTGTTTGAAATGTGGTTATATAATTAGAATATTAGCAGTACGTAATAAATAAAGCAATAAGTAATAAGTAAGTCTCGTCATACAGAACGGTTTAACATTCAACTTGGGTGTTTGGACTGGGGGTCTAATTTTAGAATATATTTTGCGTTATACTGCCGATTAAAATTCCACGGACTGTGCCGCGATTTGAACCCAGAACCTCTACCGTGTCAAATACCCTGACAGGCAAAAAATTCCACCAACTGATTTAATTTTTCGATAAAAGAAAATTCTGCCCTTAATTTGCCTCATTGTTTTTATCAATAAATATTTGTTTATGTTATGCTTTAACTTGGGAACATCAATTAGACGTAAATACACTTAATCCTTAATTCAAAAAAGAATAAAGGATTTTTTAATGTTTAATTTTTACGGAATGTAAAATGTTTATTCAGTCTCATTTGAATTCTGAAGGAATAACCTGTTTAGTTTTCATCTTCGTTTTCTTAATTTTACTTTTTAAACTTAAAAATGCCACTTACTGCTGAGGATGTTGCGCGTGGTTTGGCATTTAATGTGATGGACATCAGGTACGTGGCTATTGCCATCGGAGTTCCCCGTTAGACGTTTTCCAGAAACTGGGTCCTACCATAGAAGGCTCAATTCTGGACACCCTAGGGTAACAGAATTACAGGATGACCGTTTTTTGAATTTGAGAATTTTACGAAACCGGCACCTTACTGTTGGACAAGTGATTCATCAACTCCAGGAAGTTCGAAGTGTCCAAATATCTGAACGCTCTGCTCGAAGAAGATGAAATAAGTATGGACTGATGGCTTTTCGCCCCGTAGAAATACTGAATTGACCAGAACACACAGAGTTGCTCGGTTCGCATTTTCTGGATTACACAGCCATTGGTCTTTGGACGACTGGTCTGCTGTACTTTATACAGATAAGTGGATGTATATGATTTGCTCTACCATCTCTATATGAGCGAGAAAGTGTGTGGATAAGGCGAATTGAAAGGTACGAAGCCTGTAACTTCTCCCAGAGCCAACCTTTTCAACGTATCTCAGTTATGGTGTAGACGGGAATTTCAATGGGAGTCGCACAGAGTTGGTTGTCGTTCGTGGACGGTCTTTGACGGCCACTCGCTATGTGGTAGAAATTTTGGAATGTCAAGCGTAGCCTATCCTCGGATGAAATCAGCGACAATCCTATTCTAATGTACGATAATGCTCGTCCACATAGAACGAACTTACCTTCAACATCATAACATCAGGGTCTGAGCCTAGCCAGCCCGTTCTCCAGACTTGAACCCCATCGAACATTTACGGGATAACCTCAAAAGACGTGTAAGAGCACGTCCATTACTTCCTGATACACTCCTACATCTTGAAAGGTCTTTTCGTGAAGAATGGGCTAACCTCCAGCAAAGAGATAGTTCCAGACTTGTAGAAAGTATGCCGAGGCGTCTTCGAGATGTAGTTATGACAAGAGGAGGAAATACGCGATATCGAAATAATAATTAAAAATCTAAAATGAAATTAAAACAAATTTTATCTGTCCGTTTTTTTTAAAACTTTGATTCATACATAAAAATATATGTAAATGAAGTTATATTACTTGTGGGCAAATTTTTTGCCTGTCAATATACTAGTCGGGCGACCTATTCACCCTAGTGGAATGTGTAAACTGTGAATTATTAAGTGACGACTATTCTGCTATAAAATAGTCTTTTAATATGTACTCGCCAGACTTGGCTTTATTCACAGAGTGATGCGGCAAACAGAATATTTTAATAATAAATAATAATAAAATATATACAAATAAATAATATTTTTTTAAAGTGAGACGAATTTCGGTATACTCAGTCCATGAGACTTTGTGTAAAAAGCTTCAAAAAATCAATGATAATTAATTTGAAATTAAAACAACTTAGGATCATAAAAGCTATATTTGAAGGAGAAAATTATGATTATAGATATTTTCACGCAAATAAATAAAGATAAATTTGCATAAAAAATCATCGTTTTGTTTATGTGTGTAGTTGGAATATTTGTATTGACAAATGTATTGAATAATGTGTATTTCTTAATGACCTGTTGTTTCCTAATTTGTTGAAGTCCTGAGGAGAGGTCAAGAATGATATCGTTTAAAAAAAGCCCTTTTTCATTTTTCCTCGACGTTTCGACTTTTATTCAAGTCATCGTCTGGCGTGGGTAAATTTCAAAATATATATTGATTGAAAAAAATACAGTTAAAGATGTAAATATTATTTCCTTAGCACCTGAAGATGACCCGAATAAAGGTCGAAACATCGGCAAAAAAATGAAAAAGGTATTTATCTAAACTACCTCATTGTTTTCCGCTTCTCACGACTTCAATTAATTACGAAGAATAATAATGTACAACTTGATAATAAAAATGGCTTATTATTTTTAAGAATTTCTCCTATTAGTTTGTTAAATATTAAATAATTAATGAACAGAACTACTAAGAATTTCAGATATAATAGATCAAGTTAGAATGTCCTTAAGGCAATAACTTTCATAAGTCCGGCTTTCAGTTGTGTTGTCTAACTAGTTTTGTTTTTTCTCTAGGTGTGCTTAATTTTAGTGAATGGATCTTCAATCCAGCTTTCCCAAGTAGTTTAAAGTCGGCTTCTGGGTCTCCTGCCTTTTTTCTACAAATGGGAACTAGTTTTTGTGGTATACCATCTTACTTGATACGACGTCTGAAGTGAAGTTGACCTCTATTCTAAATGCTTTTTTTTTTCTTTGTTAAATTTCCTTTCATATCCATCTCATCCATATAACGTTTTTTTGTCGGTCGAGGCTTTTATGTGATCATTTACACGATATAAATGGTCGTTATTATCTTGAACGATGCCCTTTTTTTAGTGTTTTTGATCATATAACTTATAAGTAGTGAATGAGAATGTCCTTTTTCATCCCAGTGTCGAATCCTTTCTCTTATAGTGATATCCTTTTCTTACCCGACGGAGAGCTTTACTCAGGCATGCAAGCCGCGTATTTTCTTCCGTTCTTTTATACACGGGAGAGAAAAGTAGGAAAGACTCCTGGGCTTCCTGATGGACCAATATTGTGTTGGTTAGTCAAAAGTGTGCTTTCAGCCTCCGGCTCTATAGACAGATATCTAAAGAAAAAGGGTTTATTGAAGGAATATGATTAGGAACTAACGTGGACAAGAATAGTAAGGAGAAAAGTTAAGAAATCATAAAGATTGTTTCAAATTACACTCGAATACATTAAAAAAGTCAAACGAAAGCAACATAGAATTTGTCAACGAGAAAATTATGTTTTTTCATCAATATAAATAAAAATAATTAAAAAAATAGGATAAGGTTTTTGTTGTATTATTATTAATTAATTATTGTATATATTTGTATTATTGTTAATTATTTATAGTATTTGAATGGAAGAATAAAAGGATAACGATGAGCGTATACTCATGCTGAGACTTTTCCAAGTTTGATTCCATTATAATTGGCCATACACGCTTATGGGAAATGTTTAAATTATGGAACAAAAATTCGAAATGCTAATTAAAATATAAGCATAAATTTTCTAATTTAAAATGGGTTTGCATACATTTGGCCTTCCAGTATTTTAAAGGGATAAGTTGAAACTCTGGATGGGGATAGGATAGATTATTTTCTANTATATTTGTACATTTTGTGATTTTGTTTATCCTTATCAAGTGTAAAGTTTGAAAAACTAACCAAGTTTTTTCTAATTGAATCTTTGCCCAATTACATGTTCTCGAGACTTGTAAATAATTGGAATGAGGATTGCTCCGGTGTGAAAAGTATGAAAAATCTCTTTTCAACTTTAACATTTTCTGTATATAAATTAGTGTTTGTAATATATTATGCATATAGGACCGGTTTGAGTTATGTTCTCTAACCCGTTATTTCTATTTATTAATTCTTAGACTGGCAATAGATATCGCACGACAAAAAGACATGAAAATGCGCTTACAGCTCATATTAATTCTTAAATTTATTTGCTGGAACATTACCTTGGGTAGGTTATGCTCTGTCTAAAGTAATTAAACCGTCTTCATACATAATAATTATATTCCATAAAAACTATTAATCATTAATTAAGTTGGGTCTATTTCAACCCGTATGTTTTTAACGTCGTTGTCATATATCATATTAATTTCAATAACACGTACATATATTTGCTCATGCAGACGGAGAAAAAGGTTTTTGGTTCTATCAACCAAGATAGTTAAAAGATTAATCAGTCTGTGCGATATAACGGGTTAAGTAACTTACGAATAATTCAATTGACGTCATTTTTACTCACATTCTTGATTATTATTCTTTGCGATTTATTTTGTACGCCGGTCATGGCAGATTATCGAATTGTGTTAAAATTCATTAAATATATGATTAATTAATGAAATAAGATCAACTTAAACTATGTACACTCGAGTTGATCCTATCACTTCTCGCAGCTCACAGGCAATTCCAACTTTAGTAATTTACAATAAATTACCGGCAGGGCTCGAGAATCATTCACCTCAGATGTGGGCTGACCCGGGTCAGACTTCGGTCTTATCCGTCCAACCACCGAGGTTGGGCTCCGGGTGCTGTCAATAGTTCACACATAAATACATTCTTTTTTATTCACATTGACTGAGTTAACGTGGTGGTAGTCGATATCCCTCCATCACCCTTTTCACCATATAACTAACATAAATGAGGGTCGTTAGGGTAGTCAACCGCCATCGGCTATTTCACACTACATACACGCTAATAAATAAATTCACTCTCAACACAATAAAGCAACCCTGTTTCTTCTAAGTATTGGAACTGGATATCCAGCACTCAAGCACTCTTTATTTGAAGCAAAGGAATTGCACTGTGTATCAACCTGGCATGGCTTATTCATAGTCACATGAGAATGACCTTTCTTTTACGGGTCAAGTCCTCCGAAGGCCGCTTATCGCCATGCTCTTGATATCCGTCCCACTTACTTTTAATCATGTTTTATTGCATTTTTATCGTTAGGGGACTGGATCGCGTTGGTTAAGTCCAGAGGTTTTTTTAAAATCTTTATCTATGATTTCTGAAGTCTCACTAAGGTTCAGTAAGTAAATATTATTTTTTGTTACACAGCTTAGTGCTGCGAATTCTAAAATAAAATACAATATTGGATTGACAGGTGTTTTTAAAACTAGTTATGCAAAATAATTCTAGAGCAAAAATATGTCTATTATCTTATCAAAAATATGTAAATTTCTATGATGTCACGTTTCCCCTCGGTGGTTACCATGCTGTCCGTAACTCATGAAATTTCATGCAATCAGCTTCGAATAATGAGGAAGACACGCAATGTCCATCATCAACAGTGAAATCAAGCGGACCGAACACAAAATTATAATTTTGCATATTAGTTACTCACTTTCCTTTAAACGAATATAACGCGAATATAGTGGAAAAAAAAGATGATCTTATTGATCTTAAGATCTTATTTTTGACATAATTTTTCTAATAGTTAATGCAGTTTATTTTATACATTCTTTGTTTTTATTTTAATCGTTTGTTTTTTAATTTGTTTCAGGCAAAAAGATCATACTGCGGAATTTAACCGGAGAATTTCAATCGGGCGAGCTGACGGCCATTATGGGGCCATCCGGCGCTGGGAAATCCACTCTACTCAACGTGCTCGCCGGCTTCGTGTAAGTATTAATTTGTTAATTTCAGTTAATAGTTAATAATTTGTTAATTTTCTTCGTTTCAAAACCGCTGTTCGAACTAGGCAAACCGCCGATCTTATTGAACAGGAAAGGGAAGTAAGTCAGGGCGTGCCGTAATTCATATGCTAAATCGTCCTTCCTCCTTGACAATGACGGACAGGGCTAAGGCCTTCCATGACGTGATATTTTCTTTTAAACTCTATTTATACCATGGGATTATCACCATAGGATTTCTATTATTTAGATGATTACACAATTTAAACTATAGGCCTTTTTACAAACATTTCCTATCAGTCCTATCACAGAATATGTTTTCAGAAGTTTTTCAATTGTAGCTTATTTTGTGAAACCAGTTTTTTTATTCTAACTCATTCAATGATTAGAAACTCTGTGGTTTGTTAGTACTGCAGTAATAAAAGTAATAAAATGGTCTGCATATTCTAGCTCGTTTCATTTTTTTCTCGACAGCTTCTGAATTTTTTTATGTAACATCCTGGAGTTAAGGACCTCAACGTCTGAGATCAGTATTGATAAGAAGGACATTTAGAATAGTTTCATATTTTTTTCTTATAAATTGTACCTGTATTCGTTTAGTGAACGATTACGTTTTTTTCCCTTTGCCCGTTTGCAAATTGATCAATTATTTGTGATTTTTTTATATGAGCAGTTTTATTTATAGTTTGTAGTTTACACATCATACCCTACGTTCAAAAAAGTTAAATTTTTGGACTAATACCGACTAATGTATACATCGCGTTTGTCCGATTAACGAAACTGTGAATATAATTTATTATCTTGTTAGTCTTTTTTATGTCATATTAATTTTTTTTTTAATTTATAGCACTGTCTGCATAGAATTTACACAAATGTATATTTCACGACAAATAAAATTCCCCTGATCTCTTTTTATTAGAAAATTTTAAAATAAATAAAAATGCCTGTAAACCATTTTAAATTTTAATAAAAAAAATACATAAAAAGTTAGAAAAACTTTTTTACTTAACCAAAAAACGCTTCTAGTAAAGTAGTTTCTGAATAATACAAATTAATAACATCTGAATTTTTAATAATCTAATTTTATTAAGTTCTGAATTTACGTTAGAAAACTGATGTCTATTCTTTGGCGTATGTTAACAAACTAGTTTTTTTATGCCATTCTAAATGTAAAATGAAAGATATCCAATTTTTGTGATTTTGGGTAAAATCGGATGGCAGGAGAAAAAAATTATTTGATTTTCGTGGCTTTTTTTTTTTTTTTTTTTTTTTTTTTTGTACAACTTGGCACACCGATTTTTCTACGTTGCTATGAAAAAATCGCCTGATATAACTTTGAAATACACGTAGAACATAGATAGAAACACATATTTAGACACAATTAAATATATTTTTATCGATTTGGCTTATTGGCAAGACTTTGACACGAGTCTAATATTTTTCTATTTACAAGGGGGCGACCAGGTTGGTGGGTCAGGGATTTGGACCAAAATTTTTTAGGTGATTCTACACTCCAAAATATCCGACACGTATCTGTTGCTTCTTGTGAATAGTCCCTGGATTTGCCAAAAAAAAAAAAAAATTTTTTGGTTGTGAAATGTTTCTTTTTTAATATTTTTATTTCTCTCTTCCACAAATCAACTATGTGAAAATATCATTTTACAGCATTGTTTATGTAAATTGCAAAAAAACCTGTCATAATTAATCAATAAGCCAAAAAATTTTAAGTCCGTAATATTTTTCAATTAAACTAGGTCATAATTTTTTAAATGAGAATTTTAACGTCAAACTTACCATTTGGAAGAAGATGAACGTAGCTTTTTTACGATGTATGTACCATCAAAATATAAAATAAATATATATAATATTTCTATAAGAAAGTACCCAAAACAGCAAAATAATTTGCCGGAAATTAACCTCGTTTTTCTAAATGGTAATAATAATCCGATTTTTTACGTTATAAAATAAATTAATGTTATAATACAGTTATATAATACCCTTGAAAATTTCATTAAAACGAATTCAGCCATGAAAATCGGTCACCAGGTTTTGAGAAAAATGATGTAACATAATTTTTCTCAAAACCTAGTGGACCGATTTTCATGGTTGAATTCGTTTTAATGAAATTTATAGTAATAATATTAATGCAGGCAGACTAGAAGAACAGAGTCGAGTAATATTTTAATGCCATATACGTCGCTTGAAAGGTGCTTTCCCTTTTTTCCTTCAAACTGTCTTTTTTGAATTTTACCCGTTTCAATCAGATATTCCGATAATGACTTGTCAAAGCTCGGAAAAAATTACTTTACACTAAGCGTTTTCTAAAGGTGCTAAAACGAAATCTCATATCGTTTCAAGAAAAAAAATATGGCCTAGTTTACTTGAAAAATATTTGGTTTTTAGAAATGTTTTGGTTATTGATCAACTTTAATAGGTCTAACAGGCAATCTAATATCACTTTAATGAAAAAAAATTATGACCTTGTGATAAACTTTGATAGCTGTTATGATATTTTTTATTACAATCTACTTAAAATTGTTGTAAAATTATATATTCAATAGTTGATTTGAGCCAGTAAAACGATGAAATAAAAATATTAAAAGCGGCAAATTTCAAATCTTTTTTTGGCGACATCAGGGTCTTTTCATAAGAAGTAGTGGATACCTGCCCAATATTTTGGAGTGTAAAATCTCCAAAAAAGTTATAGAAATGTCGATAAATTTAAATTCAAACAAAAATTTATATTTGTGGGTCTTTAGAGATGCTAAAACGAAATCTAATATTAGTTTCTTGAAAAATAAAAATAATAAAAAATATATTTATATAAATTTAATAAATAAATAAATAATAAAATTACGACCGAGTTTACTTGAAAAATACTTGGTTTGTTTTTCGATTTTTTTTTGTTATTGATTAATTTTGATAGCTTTTACTATATTTTTATTACAATCTACATAAAAATGCCGTAAAATGATATATTCACATATTAAAAACGGTAAATTTCAACTTTGAAAATTGTGTTTGGCGAAACCCGGGTCTGTTCACAAGATGTGTGGTATACCTGTCTGATATCGTGGAATGTGAAATCATCAAAAAAAGTTACCGAAAAGTTGATAAATATAAATTCAAACAAAAAATTATATTTAGTGGTGTCGAAACGATAAAAGGTAATCTCATAATAGTTAAATGAAAAAAAAATTATGATCTAGTTTACTAGAAAAAATTATTTTTTGTTATTGATAAACTTTGATAGCTTTTACTATAGTTTTGTTACAATTACTACGTACAAAATGCTGTAAAATGGTGCATTGATATAGTTGATTTGAGCAAGTAAAACGGCGAAATAAAAATGTTAAAAACGGTAAATCTCAAATTTCAAAATTTTTTTGGCGAAACCAGTCTTTTCCCAAGAAGTGGCGGATACCTGTCCGAAATTTTAGAGTGTAAAATCACCACAAAAAGTTACCGAAAAATAGATAAAAAGTAAAAGTCGGTAAATATAAATTCAAACAAAAAACCATATATTTAGTGGTCTAAAAGGAAATCTCTCATATTACTTTAATGACGAAAAAATTATGACCTAGTTTACTTAAAAATTATTAATTTTTTGACTTTTTTTGTTATTAATAAACTTTGATAGCTTTTACTATATATTTATTACAATCTACGTACAAAATGCTATAAAATGATGCATTCATATCGTTTATTTGAGCAAGTAAAACGGCAAAATAAAAATGTTAATAACGGTAAACCTCAAATTAAAAAAAAAAAAAAATGGGCGGATACCTGTCCGATATTTTGGAGTGTGAAATCACCAACAAAAGTCCAAATCCGTGACACACCAACCTGCTTGTAAGGTAATATCTAAGTACGATTGTAGATATTTCAAATTACATATCTAAGAAAGGCTTATGTTACACTTTTGCCTTTTATTTATGTAATTGTGTACCTTCCTTGGAAGATGATAGGCCGGTGTGATGACGGTACACGTCTTGAGACCACTGTACTGAACATGTCAAATTCTACTAGCGATTCATGATTGCAGCTTAATAGACCTGCTGGTAAGGCCTCTCTCGCGGATTTCCTTTATACCGTGTGTCGGACGTGTCGGTTTGCTTCCATTGTAACACAGCGTTACCAGTTTCCACGCCGTCACCTCCTTGACAGGCGGTCGACATTGGAAACGGTTCGCACAATAGTTTCCACCAGTTTATCAAGCAATGTAACATTCAATAAGTGCATAATTACAGTCTGAACAATATCAAACGTTTTATCGTACATTTTACAACCCCGGGCCGATTCGACCGTTCAAGCGTTAACAAGGAAGGGATTTGTAATCATCGCTTTTCTGCATGTTAGATAGATTAAAGTTTTCGAAATTTCTACCTGTTGTTTGGTAAGAAAAAGGTAATAAAATATAAAAGACTCATATTCCAAATAAATTCCAAATGTCATGGCCCTCCCTCATCCTAACCAATAGTTGAAAAATATACGTTATATCGTGAAGTGCTCTTTGCCTATGATAGATTTTCTTTTCGACATTTCTTAATACCAATGTATTTCACAGTACGTAGTCGTTCTATAGAGCAAACATTAAATAACATGAATTTTAAATTAGAACAACAACTGTTTTAAGTTTAAACTTTCATTTCAAATTTACTTTTTTAATTTCACAGTAATCCTTTTAAATTTAAAACTAATACGTTTTGCACCATGTTAACCATATTAAATTTCAAATTGTGTTAACTTTCCATCAACGTTTTTAATTTAAAACTACACCTTTTTAACATCAAATGAACACTGTTTTAATGTGTTAAAAACTTTTAAGATAGTATGAAATATAACTATATAACGTTAAAGTTCCTTAAGTTTGAGTATTAAAAAAACATAACTGGTTGTTAGAAAACCATATGACAATTACAAAAAAAAAAAATTATATCAAATTTAATGTAAAAACAAATAACTCATCCTTACATTTGATAATAATTAAAAAAATTGAACTTTTAATAACATATGAATATTATTTACTTATTAGCTTTCTTCTAATTTTGAAAATACTTTTAAAATAAAGAAAGATTGCCTCCAATATAAAAGAGCATTAAGTATAGTTAAAGTTAAAATTTACTTACAATTAAAAACTAAAATGAAGGATTTCTTTGAAATTGTCATTATGGTAGATTTGAAAGAAAGGGTTAATTAAAAAGGTACAATTTGATATTAAAAATATTTAATTTGATGTAAAACAAGTTTGAATTTAATTCATTGCAAAAAAGGGTTAATCGGAAATTTAAAAATAGTCATTTGAATTAAAGCGACCTTAATTTTAAATGTACAAAAAAATTAATTTGAGGAAAAAATCCTTTTATTGTAAATAATACGTAACTATAAATTAAAAAGGATTAATTTGAAGCAAAAAAAGGTTAATTTGACTCTCTCTTTCTATCTATACATCTATCTAACTATATATCTATCCCTCATTCTATCTCTTTCCATTCCTTTTCCTTCTTACCCATTCACAAATTTACTCATTTATTTTCTTTCACTTTTTCCCTCAAACTTACTCACTCTTTCTCTCTTTGTCTCTCTCTCTCTCTCTCTCTCTTTTTCTTTTTCTCTCTTCGTCTCTCCTCCCTCTCTCTTTCTTTTTCTTCGTCTCTCCTCTCTCTCTCTCTCTCTCTCTCTCTCTCTCTTTTTGTTTCTCTGCGTCTCCTATCTCTCTCTCTCTCTCTCTCTTCGTCTCCTCTCTTTTTCTTTTTCTGCGTCTCCTCTCTTTCTTTCTTTCTTTCTCTTTGTCTCCTCCCTTTCTTTCTCTCTTTCTCTTTGTCTCCTCTCTCTCACTCTCTCTCTTCGTCTCCACTCTTTCTCTCTCATTCTCTTTGTCTCCTATCTCTCACTCTCTCCCTCTCTTTCTCTTCGTCTCTCCTCTCTCCCTCTCTCTCTTTATTTCTCTGCGTCTTCTCTCTCTCCCTCTCTCTCTTTATTTCTCTGCGTCTTCTCTCTCTCTCTCTCTCTCTCTCTCTCTCTCTCTCTCTCTCTCTCTCTCTCTCTCTCTCTCTCTCTCTCTGCGTCTTCTCTCTCTCCCTCTCTCTCTTTATTTCTCTGCGTCTTCTCTCTCTCTCTCTCTCTCTCTCTCTCTCTCTCTCTCTCTCTCTTACACTTTCTCAATCTTTTCCCCCTTGCTATCGTTAGTTAGTTATTTGTTTTGCAGTCACACGTAGGTGGTCAAGACTAGAAAAAGATCAATCTTGATTCTTCGCTATTCTTTCAGAAAAAGGATAAGAATTTTGGTAAGTTACGTGTTGAATCGAACAATCAAACGAACGAATCGAGATCACATTAAGGTCCGAGTGGTGACGCGAACTTTAATAATAGTGCCACTATACATTGCAGTAGCAATTTCCTATAAAATGTTTGGACCGCATGTTTGCAATAACTGTCATTTCGGCTCATTATTATGACAAGCTAGAACGAATCTGAAGTGAGAGCAAAGCGGTTTAGAAGATTAAAGAAACAAAAACCGCATATCGGTTAACTGTAGCCTATTTCCAAATGCGTTAGCGCGGATCGAAAAACAAATAATTAAAAAGTTGTTTTGTAATGAGTGTTTATAAAATATTGACTAGTTGAAGATTTTCTTTCAAAAGGAAAACAGAGATTTTAATATTTAACATTTTTTGCCTTATAACTTTTGACTTATGATCACAAAAAATATACGCTTTTATTTGTTATCTTGCCCAATTGTCTATATGAAATACAATAAACATTAGTTTTCTTGACATCATACTAATCAGATTTAATTTGGTTGTTGGGTAACTATAATATCTGAAAATTTTGTTTTACGTCTCCACATATATCATTTTTGTGCAAAGGTCTGGCACGAAAGTTCTTAGGTGCTCACCCATCGTAGCACCCTTGCACTGTTAAAGGGAATTCTGTTCATCCCTTAGATCAAAATTTCCACGAAGTGGATTGGAATGGCGGTAAAACTTAACTACAAACAGAAAATTGGGGGTCTAATTAATTTCTACCGGTTAATGTTTGTGACTAAATGATTACTTTGGGCAATGATGATCCAGCTAGCAACTGCTGCTCTCTCTGGAATGGCATCTAGGGGAAAGTTATCGTTTGTAACTCTATATTGATAAAAACAGCTTATTTGGCTTTTTTAGTTTAAATAATATTAACGTCATAGATGCCACTTTAATTTGTTCATTTATCAAAGATGACATTTTCCTCTTGTTTGTTTCATAATTGAAAAAAAAACTTACCTGTTGAAATTAATCATTGAACAAACATAGTTTTTATTGAATACGTGGATTTTCACAAATTTGGCACTTTCGCATTGGCGGTTTTTTGCTCTCTAAGATACAATCTCAGGGAGAATGAGGATAATGTAGCTGTTTATTAAACCATCCCTGGATTCAATAGGGCACCGCCTAGGGCCTCATACGCGGTCTTCCGGCAAAAACGAAGGGTTGAAACCCTTATTGTTCACCGTGACAAAAACGAGCAATTATTAGTGAATTGCAGGTATCTTTCTTCAAATGGAAATTACAGTTTTTCATCACTTTCTATGCCATTTCTACATTTGTCAAAATATTGATATTGTAACTGTTTTCCTTAGATGAAATAATATTCATAAATTAGCTCTGAGCTAACAGGCCAACTATGTTTTAATTATTTAGAAAAAATCTGTATTTTATTTTTTCGAAAATTTTCTTTAGCCATGGAATATTAAAGAAAGTTGGCTGCTGTATACCAGACTATTTTCACTAGTTCAACCGTATCCTAAAACTATAGTAATTATAAATTTAATACCGTTTGGTGAGTCACTTTCCCCCTCAGGCTTATACAACGCAATTGCTGCATTTATTTTTGTAGTCGTAAATCTGTCGAAATTTGAAATATTGCCATTTTGCAATCGCCTCTAGGTTAGGCCAAATTATTAAGATTTGAATATTAATCAAACCAACTTGAAATAATTTACGACTATCGTTGACCATACCGGGGAGAATAAACAATCTCGGTGAATATGCAATGGCAATTTAACGTTTAACCGTGAAAAACAGTCGTATTTGATTTGCTTAATATCTCTATTCTATGTTAATTGGAAAAATTTATCCACGAGATAAATTTGGCATTGATGCTCTTCTTTAGCGCTTCGGTAGATTTTAATTACGATTTGTGATGAGTTTAAAAAGTTGTATTAAATTATGATTAATGTCTTGCTTTTATTTCGTACTGCACCTTGCATTTTATGTGTGGTGATTAGTGACCTTTGATCGATATTAATTTAGAAATCGTGAGATGCGGTCTGGTGTGATGTAGGTTTCAGAAAAACATTTTCTTTGTCGTGCCAACGTTTCGATCTTTATTGAGATCATCTTCAGGGCCTGGGATTTACAAACATTGTTTATATATTACAATTACATTTTGGATGTGGAAAAGTGAATTTATACAATGCAAAATATATTTTTTTTAATATTCAATTTAAGTATTTCTACCCACTCAAAGTGTTTGTCTTCTGTGCAATTGTGCCATTCTTGCGTGTCGTGTCGAGAGTGCCAGTGGGATTTTGCTATTTTGTGTTTATATACGTTTATATACGTTCTGTGTGTAAAAGAAGAGCAAAACAAACATAAACGTAATTTCTTAGAAATGGTTTATATCAACAGAGATAAACACAGCATTAATTACAGAACAAAACAAACCTAAACGTAATTTCTTAGAAATGGTTTATATCAACAGAGATAAACACAGCATCAATTACAGAACATATACATGTAAACTCAGTCGCAGCTACGCCAATATCATTAATCAAATTCAATACAGATAACATACCTATATCATCACATTACATTCCACACATCAAATATTTTTCACATAATCTAATTTCCCGACAATTTAGCTTTCCTTTTCCTATTTTATCCCTTTCTATATAATCCTGAAAGGATAATCTGACCGAACCATTACCAACACATTTTTTCCCTTCGTCGGTTCTTTTCACCTCAAAGAAGCCGACGCCTTATACAAAAATGTCTTTTTTCTATACCGACTTCCTACCCCACCCCTTCAAATTCCAACGTATATAAACATAAAACAGCAAAATCTCACTGGCACTCTCGACACGACACGCAAGATGGCACAATTATACAGAAGACAAACACTTTGAATGAGTAGAAATACTTTGATTGAATATATAAAAAAATATATTTTGCATTGTATAAATTCACTTTTCCTCATCCAAAATGTAATTTTAATATATAAACAATGTTTGCAAATCCCAGGCCCTGAAGATGATCTCAATTAAGATCGAAACGTTGGCACGATAAAGAAAATGCTTTTCTGAAACCTACATCACACCAGACCGCATCTCACGATTTCTAAATAAATACACTTGCATTTTATGTAAATAGTGAAGCGACCCAATTATTCAAGTTTCCTTTCACCGGTTTTATAACGCATTTTTTCAAACCAAATTGTTCCTTTCACGCATATTTTTCCTGTTTCAATGAGTTCTGATTTACGTCTAAATTTGCCATAAGGATAAATGGCATAAAGTCTGGTTCTATTTTTACTATCGCCTTTAAAAGGCAATAGGTACAAAATTCCTATCCGTTTTTGCATGACAGAAATATCGAATCAATGGCAACTTGGCGTATATTTTTGGTATTCTATATCAAACAGTGGTTTGAATACACTGACATACAAAAACCGGCCATTCTTATATTGTAGTCGTTTACTTCAAACTATATGTAATTTTGTCATTATATTAATTAAAACCTATTTATTATAATGTAATCCACATTTCAATCAATATATTTGCTATGTAAGGTCTGGATTGAGATAAAAAGGTCAGTGTCACAGGCGGGATTCGAACCCACGACTTTCAACTCAATACGCTGCTGCTCTAACCACTTAGCCAGGATAGCGAAGGTCGAGGGTTCGAATCCCGCTCGTGACACTGACTTTTTTATCCCAATGAAGACCTTACATAGAAAAAATAATTAATGGAAAGAAGTAACTTGCTTGGTCAATTGAACAATAAAACGTCAAATGAATTTTAATCAAAATTATTTAATTATTGGTTTGAAAGGTAATTCACCAAAACAACGGAGAATACAATTTAACTCATTATTTATTACTTGGTGTTGTTTATTACTTGTCTTAATAGCTCGTATTAGCTCGCGGAGGGGCTTAAGTCTGCGAAGCATCAAGTAAATAAGCGACTGGATTTCTGGTGAAACAGAATCCATTCTTCAGCAAGAGCGTTTTGAAGTTGTTCGACGCTTGTTAGCGGAACGATGTCCAACTTGTCTATTTATTAAGTCCCATAAGTATTCTATGGGATTCAGGTCAGGAGAAAGTACTGGGCAATTCAATATAGTCATCTTTCATCCGCCAAGTGATGTGTGACAGTTTTTACATGTGGTCGAGCATTATCATGCATTAACGCGAAGTTGGACATAAATGGAGCGAATGAGACCGCCGCCCCCAGAAGAACTTCCTCAATGTACCTTAGTCCAGTCAAAGGTCCATTCGGTATCTTAATCAGTCGGCCCGGGATGGACGTTGATTCCTTTCATACTATAAAGTCAGTCTGGCTGTGACATACGCTTAGCACATGAAGCAAAGCGTTTTACACGTAATAACATATATAGTATATATTTCAGAACTTTTGAAAGGTGCGCCAGCCTGGAAGAAGTGCCACAAAAAGTTTGCGCGGGTTCATCGAAACCTCTCAGCCAGGACAGGAAAAAAGGGAAGATTGGTCGACTACATGAATTCATGCAGTTTTTTTTTTTAACTCTCTTAAATTTAAAAATAATTTGTATCTCAATTGAGTTTAGTTAGTGCGTTTTTTATTGTGATTTAATGTATACAGGGTTTTCGACTAATCGTGTTACAAACTTTTCCCGTAGATTGTACATTCCAAATGGAACCAAAATGTCTTAACTATGGTCCGAATCTCATCAGTTTCGGAGTTATTCCACTTTTTCTGACTTGTTAAGATTTCACGACCTTGCTTCAAATAAACAATGATAACTCCAAAACTAAATTTTTTTGGACACATCCGTTGATACCTTTGAAAACTACGTTAAATTTCCAATAAGATGAAATCATTACTAAACTTGTAAACGTTCGTGAAATAAGTGTTTTAGTAGCGAGAGCTTGGATTTTTTTAAATCTATTACAGTTCGTGGTCCGATCGACCAATTAACTTTTTTCAATTAATTAATATTTATGAAAGGTATTGGTCGAGATAAAAAAGTCAGTGTCACGAGCGGGATTCGAACCCACGACCTTTGGCTAAATACGCCGCTGCTCTGCCCCTTGAGCTATCGTGACTTCGATCCGCTCGGACACTAAATTCCCATTTCAACCTCACCTCTCGAATTTTCCCTCCTTTTTGCCGCTTTTCAAATGTCGTGTAATCTATTTGATTCTCGGGGACAAATGAAATGGCCACGGAGAGCTTTCGTGAAGATATACTTCAGTTTAATTATTAAATCCATTACAGTTCGTGGTCCGATTGACCAATTAACTTTTTTCAATTAATTAATATTTATGAAAGGTCTTGGTGAAAACGTCTTGAAAAATCCTCGAATCCCGCTCGTGACACTACTTTTTTTATCTCAACCTTTTATAAATATACTTTTTTTAGTTGAAAAACTTACTATGGTGATTCTAAGCTACCATTTCTAAACCTAGATTAATTAATTAATTCTTTAATGAAAGTTGCAGTAGTTTTGGTAAATATGTAAACACTTTCGCTATTTCGTTTTCGAACCCAAATTGAAAAAAAAAAAAAAAAGTTTAAAAAAACAAAATTTCCTTAAGTTTTTTTTTTAAAGTTTCCACCTTACCAATCCTTCAACCACGGTTTTTTCTTTTCCTTCATCAATTTCTTCATCTTTGAAAAAAGTAATTAAAAAAAGCAATTGCACAACTAAAAAGGATATTAATGAAGTACGTTTTCTGAAATTTGCTGATCTCTAGGTTTGGAAATAGTAGTATAGAATCACCAACTTTGAAAAAAAAAAAAAACTTTTCAAAATTCTCGCTACCAAAACGATTATTTCACGAAGGTTTACAAGTTTAGTATTGATCCCATCTTATTGAAAATTTAATGTAGTTGTTCATGGTATCAACGTATTTGTCCAAAACCTTTTAGTTTTGGAGTTACTATTGTTTATTCGAAGCAAGGTCGTGAAATCTTAAAAAATGAGAAAAAAGAAATAACTCCGAAACTGTTGAGATTCGGACCATAGTTAATTTGTACTTTTTGGTTCCTTTTTGAATGGAGAATCTACTACATGTTATCTACTTTGTGTTACAAACTTTGCCGAATACCCTGTATATCTTCTGTATTATTTTTTTTATATTAAAAAATTTGTTTTTCATTTCTTTTTATACACCATTTCTGAGGAGATCCGCTTATCTTCCATAAATAGTGATAGTAGAGCTTATGAAAACTCTAGACTTTTTTGTGGCGCCCTCTTTCAGGCTCTCACACCTTTCAAAAACTCTCATATGTTATAACGTCTTCTCCATGTACGCTCCTAGTCATCTGATTACCAAAACGGTGTGATGAGAACACGCCCATTGTGTTTTCGAATAGTCGCTTTACTACACGATGCCTGTCAAGTAGTGTTTTGATGACCGTTTTAACGGAACCCTACCGTTTGATAATGACTACATTTCTGACCATCTCTAGGCGATGTACATCGCGGTCGACCACTACCCTCTCGTCGATGGAGATTTCCAATAGCCCTAAACCTCTATAGGCCATCGGAGTGGTTGAACGTGGCTCTCCTACGATTTGACCTTTGCAACGATGGTACGTCCTTCGTTGGTCAAAGAATCTTCCCGGGCCAGATCATCTCGACTTAAAACCATGCTTTTAAGAAACAAATTAACTTTTTTCTTGAATTTATTGTTTCACCAAAGAAAACAATTTAAAAAACCAATTAACTGATTTTCCTTATTTTTAATCTACAAAATGTAAAAGGATTAGTAACACTTTATAAAGTTAAACAACAAGTTATTAATTTTTTGTGTTTACGTTTCAAATCAAATAATTAGTCTTTATACTTAGTTATTCTCAAAAATAAAATCATAACTTCATTTTTTCTAAATTTTTATGCCTTTTAAAAATATTTAATTCAAAATGGAGGTTCTGTTTGATGTAAAATAATTGTTTCCAGGGACTTTAAATAAGCCCGTTTAGAATTACGCTATATTTCTATGTTCCAGTCATAGTTGGAATAGGTACATTTAATATTTACCCGTGCAAATTAAATAAATGCGTTATTTAAATTTATTCAAACGGAAGCCAGAAAACGAACGGCATTCTGTAATAATTGTCTTTTGGGGAATTCTTTATATAAATATTATTACTCGAAACCTTGTTTGTACTTTCTTCCCGTCCAATTTCCCCAAGGTGAGATATATTATTCAACGGCAGCCTTTACAAGATGTTAACGTTTCCTCTGAAGAGGCAATTTCTGTTGGATGAAACAGCGCTTCACTTCATTTTATTTATCGAGCTCTCAACTCTCTCTAAACTGAACAGAGCGAAAAAATATTCTCACACGCATGAGCATTTACAATTCGACTTCCTTTATATGTCTCGTTTAAAATATGTTTGGGCTTAATTGGAAAAGCTGGAAGTTTATTGAATAAATCTCAGAAAAGATAAACAAAATATGTTAATTTCTTTAAAAGCACAATGTTAAAAAAATTTCTGCTGCTTTTAACTAATCAGAAACTCTCCTAAAACAATTTATGACTGTACATTTTATAGACTAATGCAAAGCGATAAAAAAAACTTTTTAATTGTTAATTTTTCACCAGGTTGGTTTTGATGAAAATTGATAATCTTTTATTCTGAACCCCCATAAATTATAGCTGTACCTGGGAAAATGCACTTTTTCTATATGATTAAGTATTTTTAGGTGCTTTTTCGTGCACTGCTTTTGGTGTAAAAATTGCCTTACCAAAGTGGCTATACAGGAACCGGGCTGATGTTTCATATAGCACAAAGGATATGTCTGTCTCTCGTTCCTCCTGACAGGGTCGGCATGTTTCTGTCTTTAGTTTTCCCTTCTTCGTAGGTGGTAGCAAATAATTTTCCTCACACCATGCGGAAAGATAGATAGATGTATAGAAAGATAGACAGATAGATAGGTAGGTAGATAGATAAAAAGGTAGTTAGTTAGATAGGTAGGTAGGTAGATAGATAGATAGATAGATAGGTAGATAGGTAGGTAGGTAGATAGATAGATAGATGGATAGGTAGATGGATATATAGATAAATAGATAGATAGATAGATGGATAGATAGATGGATAGATAGATAGAGAGATAGGTAGGTAGGTACGTAGGTAGTTGGATAGATAGATAGATAGATAGGTAAGTAGATAGATAGGTAGGTAGATAGATAGATAGATAGGTACGTGGGTAGATATATAGGTAGATAGATAGATAGGTAGGGAAGTAGGTAGATAGATAGATAGGTACGTAGGTAGATATACAGGTAGAAGGATAGATAGATAGATAGTGAGATAGGTAGGTAGGTAGGCAGATAGATAGATAGATAGGTAAGTAGATAGATAGATAGGTAGGTAGATAGATAGATAGATAGATAGGTACGTAGGTAGATACATAGGTAGGTAGAAAGATAGATAGGTAGGGTGGTAGGGAGGTAGGTAGATAGATAGATAGGTACGTGGGTAGATAGACAGGTTGAAGGATAGATAGATAGATAGATAGATAGATATGTAGGTAGATAGATAGGTAGTTAGATAGATAGATAGGTAGATAGATAGATAGATAGGTAGGGAGGTAAGTAGGTAGGTAGATAGATAGATAGGTCCGTAGGTAGATAGGTAGAAGGATAGATAGATAAGTAGATAGATAGGTAGATAGATAGATAAATAAATAGATAGATAGATAGATAGATAGGTAGGTGAATAGATAGATAGATTGATAGGTAGGTAGATAGATAGATAGAGATAGATAGATAAATAGATAGATAGATAGGTAGGTGGATAGATAGATAGATTGATAGGTAGATAAATAGATACATAGAGATAGATATAGATAGATAGATAGATAGATAGATAGATAGATAGATAGATAGATAGATAGATAGATAGAGATAGAGAGAGAGAGAGAGAGAGAGAGAGAGAGAGAGAGAGAGAGAGAGAGCGAGTGAGAGAGAGAGAGTGAGAGAGAGAGAGTGTGTGAGAGAGAGCGTGAGGGGTGGTTCCATCGCCTTTCTATTTAAGAGAGCTATAAATCTCTTAGCTTACCTCATACCTAGTGCGATATCCACTGCTGAGTTTTTCTTTGTCAAGCAATTTTTCCAGTACCAACTAAATCACACATTCTGGTGTTATAGTTGTGGTTCTGGTCTCTTGGGTGTGAGGGCTGCCCCATTTTTGACTATTTCGTCGGTTTGTTCATTTCCTTGTATACCTTCATGTTCGGAAACCCAATTCAAAGTATTATTTTTGTGTTTTCCTATAGCCCTTAGGTAATTAACCACTCCAACTCGTTTGGGGTTGAAAACATTCACATTTAGTGCCGTTATGGCCACCCGGCTGTCTGAAAGTAAGCAAGTCAGTACTACCTTCATATTTTTCTTTATTAATTCCTGTCCACAGAGTTGTATTGCACCTCAGCTTGGAAAATTGATGGGATCCAAGGGGCTTTGCTAAGATATTGACTTTTATCCTGTTTCATCTTGGATCCATCTCTATATTCGAGTCCCTTCATGCTGGACAAACACTTCCTTTCACGCTAATAACTTTACTTTCGTGACGTCATACACTCACCCCAGAGTACTCGATATTCCTCGAGGCGGGGTTATAAGCAACCCCTTCCTTTCACGCTAATAAATTACAATCATTACGATAAATTAACACAAACACAACACTCGATAGGAACATAGAAGACTCGTCTCATTCACTCCCCCAGAGTACTCGATATTCCTCAGGGCGGGGTTGAACCCTCTCCACTCTCGCTAATAACTTACTTTTACTCTCCAGACGTCACACTCACCCCCAGAGTACTGGATACTCCTCGGTGCGGGCCATAGACCCTGTAAATCTGTACTACCTTCATAATTTTTCCTTTATTAATTCCTGGGCACAGAGTTGTATTGCACTTCAGCTTGGAAAATTGTTGAGATTAGTCCAAGGGGTTTGCTAAGGCCTTTTGACCCCACATCTACTCCCTGTTTCATCTTGGATCCACTTCTATAGCATATTCGGGCCCCTTCCTCCTGGGATTACCTTTCTTCCAAAGGTCTATTATCTATGACCACAAGGAATGGTCTATGAAGTTGACATCCTATAGCCATCTCATTTATTTGAATTATCTTCAGAATATTTTGATGGCCCCTCTTTGGTTTTGCCTTAATTACTTGTATCTCAGGATTCTGTTGGAACTCTAAAATCCACCTTTTCTACATAAATATGTAAGGGTGAAAGGTGTCGTGATGTCTACATTTCTGCGGTTTGGCAAGTTCGAAAATTTCAAAATAAGCTAAATAAAAATAACAAACGAATTTTTTCCAGTATTTCAACTGAATTCCTATTGAATAGACCCTTCTGAGTGGATTGGCATTAGAAGTAAGCTCTTAAAATTCAACTCATCGAGATAAATGTAAAAATCAGATTAATTATCGATTAACGGTCACTAATCTCCACACACACGTAAAAATCAGAGAAAAAAATTTCTTGCATATCTATACTGGTTTCTTGTAGTAAGAACACTTCTCAGTCTAAGGGCGCAAGAATTGTAGGCATAAATAAGGATTATTTGAAAGAGCTCACATAAATACTCTCATGAATTTGTATCACTTGTATGTGTATCAATTTGTATACAAATATATACAAATTATTGTGATTAATGCCCCTCCACCAAATAATAACGAGAACAGCGAAGAAAACTATTATTATAATAACTAAATAAGTACATCCAAAAAAATTAAAACTTAAATGGAGGAAACGAACAGCCTAATCAGTGAATGTCCATAAACAGGACGTTTGGATTTAAGCAAAACTTTCAGAAAAATCTGCGTACCAAAATGTGGGGAAAATACCTTCCGTTAAATGCTTAATGCTGTTAAATGACATTTGCTGGTAAACTGATGTATCTAGAAAGGACCTGGAATCAAACACTAGGAGTCGGTTGTAAGCAGTAGCTCTCAAAGTGAAATCCAAGCAAAAAATAGAAGAACGGTACAATTAGAAAAAAGGTACAAAACAAGTACAACATGAGTTGGATATCCAAGATTACGTCAGTGCGTTAAACTCAAACGTTAGTAGTGCTGGATTACTTTATTAAATTAAATGGATTAGGTACGCAAAATAAGGTTGTAGGCTACTGGGACCCAGGGCATGCAGGAGAAGAGGGTAACGAGGAAGATAATGTCCTTACTAGAGCTACGCTCCGAATAGATCCTGAACTTTTTTGTACCGTATGTCCACATGATCAATAGCATTTTAGACAAGACGACAAGGAGAAAGTGAGGAAACCATGGAATTCACCTACTGGCCACGGACAGTACAAAACTTTCCTGGCGAGATTTGCAAAAAATAGACTATTGAATGCCTCAAAGGAACTAAAAAAAACTCAAAAATCACAAAAATATAATTTTGTGATGGTTCCTCCTTAGATTTGCCATAATTCCTTGTGCCTCAGGACTCTGTTGGTACTCTCAAAAGCCACCATTTTACATAAATATGTAAGGGTTTATGGTCTAGTGCTGTCTCCGTTGCTATGGTTTGGCAGCTTGGCCTTGCATTATGTTCTTGTCTATGTGTTTTAGGCATTGTAGCTTGTACTGTGTTTCGTTGTTCAGTGTTTTGTAAATGTGGAAATCACCTAATCATTTGGTTATGTTAGTCCGCTGATTATAATTTTTACATTCAATTTATCTATTTACAATGAAGGGTACGTAAAAATATTGATTATTTATCACGTTTTGGTCATAAAATACTTTTTAATACCCAATGTGTTACAATAAGCTCTTGTGAATATTAAAAACCGCCAAACCGTATAATTAACGTAGTTAACACAACTTCTATTGAACTTTGCTCCGCCCATGTGTTCAATTTTTATATTTGCTCGACCTACCTCTTAGGAAAGAGAGAGCAAACTACAATTTTACACGGCAATTAGGAAAATTGACTACATGTCTGTTTAAATTGTCAACGACTTAAGATATATTTATCAGAAAATCACAAATATAACAAGAACATTTCGTATGTCTAATAATAATGTCTTAAATATGGAATATTTACCGTTCCAGTGGGTTTTATGGATTTTTGTCAGCAGGGAACACAAAAATTTATGCCCGGGCACTGTCGCACTTAAAGAATGTATTCCTTCCAAGACACGGAAGAGTTAAAGCGATCACGCAATATGTGGTGAGTATATATATAAAAAGAATTCTTAAGTTAACATGGAAGGAAATTCGGACTATTTCGTTTAATCACGTTAGAAACAAATTTGTATTTTCTTGACGTTAACGAAAAATAATCATTATCTCAGAAAAATCATAGTTTTTGTTTATAATAATGACAACCTTGATTCCGTACTGTAACAAAAAAAATGTGTATAATTCACTGTATGTAATGACCAACCTTTCATTATTCCTGTTTGTCACGTGTAGGTTGATATGTTGGTTTTGAAATGAAAATCAAGTTTTTCATAAATAAAAAAATGATTTTTCCTTAATTGGGCCGTATTATATAGCATTGATGCTAAAATTTAACGAAGAAATATTTGAAGGTTCGAAGTTTTCCATAAATCAAATCTATTGCCATATCTAATTTCTGTAAAAAGAATCATTATTATAAATTGTCTTGATTTAAGAACATATAATTGTCATTGGTAAATGTATGTTTGAAGGACATTCTATTTCTAGAATCCATCCAATTTTGTTTTACAGAAAATGCAAGCGAGTTTCATGCGTTAAGAAAAATTAAAATCATGAGTGTATCATTACGGCACATCTTATCTCCATATAACTGGTTTTCTATAAGTATAATTAACTTGTAATCTCCAGATTAGATTTTTTTTTAACCTGGTGCGGATTTCTGTGGTCTTTGAAAAAAAAAAAGTTTTGGCTGTTCCTCAACTGAGTTGCTGGGTTGGCGTTTATAGCGTGTTTTAAAAGGCCCCACATAAAATAGTCTAGTTGAGTTAAATCGGGTGACCGAGGAGCCTACAGTCTGGCTTGGAAAAGTGGACGATTTAAATGATGTCTCATCTGCAAAGAATTGTATGCGGGGCATCCATCAAGCTGGAGAATCATTTTTTGTCGTTGTTGCAGAGGAACATCATCTAATAGTGTTGGTAAAACCTCCCTAAAAAAATCGAGACTCTGAGCACCGTTTAAATCATTTTCGTAGAAATAGATGTAGATGATGTGTACTTAGAAGGACCATTGGTTTTTGTTGCATGTCTTCTGTGTATTTGCCTTCTGCATTTCTTACGGCAGTGTTTATGTCTGGTCTGTCCTTTGCTAGTGCAATCTAGCTGCTGTGGATACTGTGGAGATTTCTCCGCAGAATTTGCGAAAATTCTCTCTTTTCGCCCTGCGGATGGCATGGTTATATGAAGTAAGTAACCTTTTATATTCTCCCCAGTTACTCCCTAGTTTAGCCTTGTTGAACGCTTTCCTGGTTTCTTTTCTTAATTTGCCCAGTTCTGCATTCCACCAAGGTGGTTCTTGTCTACTTTTTGGGACCTTAACAGGGCAGCTTGTTTCATATGCATCAATTATATTCCCTGTAAGTTCCTTAACTGCAAGTTCCAATTCATTGCAGATCTTCGGTATTCTTTTGAATGTTGCGTACAAATAAGGTCCAATTAATTTATTTCCGAAAAGTCCACAACAAACGTTGTTACTTTGAACCACCTGATGATGAAAAGAATACGAAATTCTCGAATTTTTCTCTGCCCACGTTCAAAAATTCCAACGGTTTGGTATGCCAAGAGGATTCATCAACTGGATTGTATAGAAGAACGTTTTCTTCAGCTTCCCAAATCGACGTTTCTGCAAGGAACGTTAGATGCCTGTCATCGTAATCCGAGTCATAAAGTCCCTGGACAATATGAGGGCAATATTGCTTAAAATTATAAGTCGAACTGCAACTCTAATTTCTATTTGTTGAAAAACCTAAAACCCTTCCAACATTTCTAAGTAAGGAATTCGGATTTTCCCGAATATATAAAATATTCAGCTCCTAGTCAAAATTGCGCTGCCGGTTTCTTTTTGCCATAATTTTGTCATTTTTGACCAATTTAAAATCAGATCATTTTCAGCGTGAAATTTTTTTAAAAACTATCTGCCAGGATGAGTAAGTTGTATTTGCAGTTTTAAAGTTGAACTGGGCCTGAGGTAACCCTGCATAATTTTTCTAGAAAAAAGGGTTGAAATTAGACTAAAAAATATTAAATAATTATTTTTTGTGTTTTTGATAGCGTCATTGGTTCAAGAGAAATTCAGCTTGGTCGTATAAAAAGGGCACCCTTTATATATTTACAATATTCAGGCTGACATCAATCACATCAAGAAAAAAAGCTGCTTAAATTTATTTTCTATGTTTAGTAGTTTTTGAGACAACCAGGGGGGACACTATATATTCCATTAAACAAATTGAATGTGTACCTAATTATATTTCCAATATAAATCTAACCTAACATAAAAAATTAACTAGCTTCACGAGATGTTGTGGTATGGGTTTTAGTGAAAAAAACAATTTCATCTAGTATCTTTTCATTAGCCTTTTTAAAAGAAAATCTATTCATTTAAATATCTTTAGAATGTCTGTATATCTGAATTTATTATGCTATTTTTTTACATTAAATCATTCATGATTTATTTGTCTTTCAAACCATATATATGTTTATTTTCGTATCCTTCCCAGTATTTTTTTCTTTTATACCATTTTTATAATATTATTTCAATGTCAAAAAAGCAATATTTTAATGACTTTTGAGATCATTTTCATGCCTCAGGGATATTTTATAAATATTATTTTCTAGTATATAACTTTTGTTGTCTAAGAGAAAAAGCAAAAACAAATCAGAATTGTTTATTGCCTACTTGTTTTTTTTAAATCACAATTGGAAAATATATAGCCTAATTTGAATTATTCTAATTAAAATTTCTTATGTAAGACAACGAAGGAAGGATGAGGATGTTCCGGAGTTTCCTTAATGATACGTGACTTTTTTCCAGTGAAAAATTTGAAACTAGGCTAAAAAATATGAAAGACGTATAATTTTGATAGAATCATTGGTTCAAGAGAAATTCAGCCGGGCAATGTTAAAAGGACACCCTGTATATTAGTATTTTTAATATATTATTATATATTAGTATTATTTTCTTTATAAAAAATCGTTTATTACTATAATTTTCTAGGACCTGGAAGCAAAAGAAAAATTAATTTCATATTGAGATTTCTGTAATGGCAACCGCATATATTAACCCATTTCCATTCAAAGAGGGGGATTCTCCAACATCAATTGAAATCTTTTAGTAATAAGATGTAAAAAAATTCATCCATTGATGATGCTTGAGGATTAAAGTACTCTATATTCATTTTTTTTGCGGCCAAGAAAATTAAATTGCTTTTGAAACAGGAAACCGTCAGGTTTCGCACATAATTTTCTGAAGGACGTCTCGATTAACGAATTCCGAACGAAGTGGAGACTTTTGACTTTTGACCTTGCCATTATGATTAAAAGTAGTTGTATGTACTAAAAAGCAAAACTTTTTTTAAACACATTCTAAGTACTTTCCTTGTTCGTTATTTTTAGTTTGTCCAATTATCTATTTTTATGTTTGTGTTTGTGGATTCTTTGCACATCTCTGCATTTGAATGGTTTTTCTAAGATGGCTGCGAAGTAAAACGTGTTGTTTAAAAGAGTTTTTGCAGCGATTTTTTTAAATCATTATCTTTCTTTCCATATAATTTTTTTCAAAAATGAGGTATGTCCAACATTAAACACAACACGAAAAACAAGCTATTTGAGTTAAAAATGAAGAAAGAGAACAACAAAATAAATTAACATATAAAAAAAATTAGGAAGATTTTCTAATTTCACTCTTGGGTGACTTTCATTTTGTTAATTTCCTCCCTGGCATTTGGTTAAACTCTTGATATTCCAGCACTAGTCTGAAATCTTTATAATTTTATGCCCATCTTCCTTGGTATTTTTTCTTATTAGTTTTGACGTCTTGACGTCCTTTCACCATGATCATCATTGTAATCCCTAAGATCTTTTGGAAAATACTACAATGAGTGATTTTTCACAATTTGTTGGTAGTTGGGATTTTCGTTGTTGCTCAGAAACCCCTATTAGTGATTTTTTTCAAAATCTCATCCAATGTGCTTTTCGGGTGTACATTGTTTCATCAAATTCTGTGCCATTTATGTTTGCCACTCTTTTAATTTGTCATTGTAGACTTTTATTCGTGTGATATTTAAATTTAAATTTCTTTTTGTAGTACCTTGAAATTGTAACATTTGTCCCAGTTTGATGTGTAAGTTTGGAACCAATCAACTGTACGATAGTTTTCTTATGTCGTTTTTATGTTTCTACAAACGAATTGTTTACCCTTGCCCATCTGTCCCAATCACAAAGGAAACCATGGAAATTTTCTGAACCCTCACTGGTCGAGTAGAAGCCAACATCTTTTCCAATTGCCCAGTTTTTACCCAAACCTGCTTTGATGGTTTTCACTCCTAAATAATTCAATGAGTTTCATACTGTCAACTCAAATCCGTGTTGAGTTATTCTAGCTTAAAAAATGAAGCAAACCATAAGTTCATTGGGGCTAAATTTATTGGAAAGCAGTGAATAGAAGAAAACTTGAAGTTTTAACTGCTAAGTAGTAAACTCCCTACATATTTTCTAATTGTCCAGTTTGTACTGAAACCTTCTGAATACTACGATATGAGTTTCATACCTGCAGCTCAGTTCCATTTTTTTATGCCAAACATATTCTTTTTAGGACATATGTATTGTTATCAACGTTCTTTTGTAATATCTTTTTTTATCAAAGTAAAAGTAAATTAAAATATATTTAAAAAAATAAAATATTCTTCTTTAGCTATCAGATAGATAAATGTCACAACAAAGTAAACAATTGAATTTTTAATTTTTTTTAACGTAGTAATTTAGTAAGAGATCAACAAAACCAATCATCAGTCATTTTTTATTTTATAAATAGATCAATTTTATATTCATAAACATACTAAAATTTAGGTACTGCAACTCTCCCCTTGCTTTGATTATCAACCTTTCATAATTAATTGATATCTCATCATTTACGTAATCCATATCATTTATGTTAGAATTTTATTAAATCCTTAAGATATTGTTAAGAGATGGATCGACCTTGTGTAGATTTTTATGTGTCAGGATTAGGACACAGAAACATAGAACATTTATTAAATCCTGCCGGAGGAAGAATCCAAGGCTCTTGATATACATTTTTCCCAGGATTCTCTTATTTTAACATTGTATAATTTTTCAATTAGAGTGCCAACTATTCATGTTACGTAAACCAAAGTTAAAATCTAAATCTAATTCGCATTACATTATTCAATTTTTTTAAACTAAAATAAATTGCGTTGTGTAATTTCTAGAGTAACTAGTTTAGGACATCTACGCTCTGGGGTTAAAATTGTTTTATAGATTATATTTAAATGCACTTGAAGCGTATAAACATAAGGTAAGCTAAGGTTGGTTTTTTTTAAATCAATTTGATATGCGGAAATATTAAATGATTATTAAATAATTTTGTGATAAAAAAAGCATTGGAATTGCTAAATTTTCATTCTTTGTATCCGCAAATTTGGACACCATAACAATGTATACTATCGATCGAAAAACTAAATAAAAAACGCGCGTTTTTAATTTATATGAATTTTTTAAATTGTCGATAAAATTATCCCACATAGAGTTCGACCTGGCTTTAGTTTTCGACATTTTTTCCCCGGAAAAGTTTCGTTAATGAGAGGTTTGATATAGTACCACGCCCAGATATTTATATTCTGTATCAATCCTCGAACCATCAAGATACCATTTTTCAGTTTTACTTGTTTGGCGACCGTTTCTGAATATTAATCACCCCAGTTATTGAAAAAGTAAGTTTTTTTCGAGTTATGTAATGTAATTAAAGGCACACCGTGAGAATCCAAAAATCAAATACGGAATGGCAATAGGGCACGATCTTAGTACCACTCAAGCACTTTTCAAAAAAACTATTTCAAAAATTCGGTAAACAGTTCAGTTTAATAGAAAAGATATGTGGTGGAGTGAGTGTGTTGTTCAATCTTTTTAAAAAGATACAAAATAGTTCCTATCATAGTAAGTTGTTTTCAATGATCCTGATTTCGAGCCTACAGGTCATAATCAGCTGTAGGCTCGAAATCAGGATCATTGAAAACAACTTACTATGATAGGAACTATTTTGTTTTAAAGGTCCAGTTTAATTATTTCCAATTACTTTCATTGTTTAACGCAAGATTTATTTATATTTTAACAATCGTTCGCTAGTTGAAATAGAAAAATATCCAAAAATCTTTCCCCGTCGTATAGAAATATTATGGTTTCGAACCCCGTTCCGTTAGGGCCGGAAATGAAGCGAGCCGGCGGGAATCCAATGCGGAAAGGCAGTTGTGTTAGAACTGTTGCTGCGTCTGCAGTAGAAAATGCCTAGATTTCAATATTGAGATAAACACGAATGGTAATTTCTCAATTGATCATAAAAAATCTAAATTTCGTGTGGTTGTCAGGCTTTCTGTAAATTGATTTACTGGCAACTTCGTCTAATTTAGAAAGAAACAAATATAACCAGAAAGACAGTTTTATTCTAGGCCTTTGGGCCCCAATCGAATAACAAAAAAATGCGAAATTTAGCACAATTCGTCTCAAAATAAATGTATAAATGAACTATTTGGACTATTGGAGGTGCGGTCTGGTGAGACGTAGGTTTCAAAAAAACATTTTCTTTATCCGACGTTTCGATCTTCATTGAGATCATCTTCAGGGCCGGGGATTTATAAACATTGTTTAAATTTTACAAATACATGTTGGATGTGAAAAAAAGAAAAGAATTTATACAAGAAAATTTTAGAAAAAAATGAATTTATTCATTGCTAGAAAATTTTAGATTAAAAAAATGAATTTATGCAATGCTTGAAAATTTTAGATGAAAAAAAAAATTATAAAATGATAGAATTTTTTTAGATTCAATCAAAGTATTTGTACTCACTCAAAGTGTTTGTTTTTTAAATCTAAAATTTTACATCCTACATGTATTTGTAACATTCAAACAATTTTTATAAATCCCAGTCCCTGAAGATGATCTCAATAAAGATCGAAATGTTGGCACGATAAAGAAAATGTTTTTCTGAAACCTACATCACACCAGACCGCACCTCACTATCTCCAAATAATCATTGGCAAACGGTCACTAAGCACCACACACATATGTACATAAAGATGTAAATGTAATAGCATAAAAATTAATGAAACTTAAATTAAAAAGAAGGAGAAAACTCAACAGAAAATTAACCATACTCGGTGATAAATTGTAGGGACAGACGGTTGTCAAGTCAGGACTTTGAGATAGAAAGGGTCGAGGCACGGAGAATGGAGTGAGGTAGTGAATTCCAGATGTTTTAGGAACGAATAAGGAAGGAGCGACAAAAAACGGTGAATTTGTATGGGACACAGTTAAGACAGATCGGAATGGCGGTGACGAATGTGTTTAGAGTTAACAGATTATAAATATGGGAAAAGGAATGGGAAAAAATTGTTTTCTACAAGGAAGAATATATATATATATATATATATATATATATATATCTTGTGATAAGAGGGTACAGCTATATCAAACCACTATACTTGTTAGGCACATGAGATCTCTTTTGGGAGTTAAATATAAATCGAACAAAGCAGTTCATGATCAGCCTGAGTCTGAAGCTCACTAGTGAGTTTCACCCTAGATTAAACAGCCAAAATCGAAAATGTGAAACATAAAGGAGGACACCAGGAATTTTCGTGTTCTGAATGGGAACAGTTAGTTTTTATGATTGGAATGGTGGTGGGTGGAGATGATTTGGTAAATTAGCTTTTTCCAGGGTTTGATCAAGGACGATCTCTATGATTATTTCAGGGTCTGGTGTGACGTAGGTTTTAGAAAAACATTTTCTTTATCCAACGTTTCGATCTTTATTGAGATCTTCTTCAGGGCTCAACGTTTTTGTTTTCTGCGTAAATATGTCATTCTGGCACGACCCACAAGATGACACATCTATGCAGAAAACAAACACTTTGAACCCTGAAGATGATCTCAATAAAGATGGAAACGTTTGCACGAGAAAGAAAATGTTTTTCTGAAACCTTCGTCACACCAGACCGCATCTCACGATCTTCAAATAATCATTAACTAGCAGTCACTAAACACCACACATTTCTACGACGATCCTTATGTTTTTGACAGGTAGATAAAATGTGATCGTTTGGTTGTTAATGCAGAACGGAGGAATAGAAAATAAGGAGTGGTGAAGGAGATGGGATCCAAATACTATGCTGGGACTTATTGATATTGAGCGAGTTCATTTTCAACTGCTTGGGAGCTGATGGCATAACGTCCTCCGTGTGATCGAGATTTGAAGATCATGAGGTGAAAATAGGAGATAGATTTATAAGTCATCCGCATAGAGGTCATAAATGCAATATAATATGAAGGCAGATGTACCTGAGCATTTAGTAACCATGACATTTATGGCATTTTTAAATTATTTTTTCTTGCTTGAGAATCTTCACTCGGAAGGAGTTTAAAAAGTTACTAGAGGTAACGAATGGGTTTTAACTTCGAATTACACTGTTAACCGGGGTCAATTAGACCGCTAATCTCTTAACGTTTAATGAGGGGGAAATAATACTTTAACCGCAATTGTTCTACCATCAGGTTAAAGGCAATCCCTCCTGGGGCCGTTTGCTTTTTCGCCGAAGACATCAACGAGCAAATCGCCTTTTTATAACCCCAGGTTAGGCAAATTTTCAGAGCAGAACGACTGTTCGATTCGCGGGAAATTTCTCCGAGGCGAAGTTGAAGGGAGCTTGTTGCTGAGACAGTTTAGCTCAAAGCCCATTGTACCCGACCAACCGATTTGTAGGGACAGAAAAAAAGTACATTGACATTGCAAATATTTCTCTTTGGATGAAGTTCCGCTGAAATTGCTCTAATTCCCATGCCCTTCTAGCGCGATTCTCTCCCTCCGAACGGTTTTATGCCAAAGCCCCAGTGGATAACCGAGCCAGCTTAGTTCCAAGCCGCAATTCCGAGTCGTCTCGTTCGCCCTTTTGTCGGTATAATATTTTCAGCGAGGAAACAAGCCTCCGCAAACCGGTTACTGAACTCTCCCTGTTTTCTCACATCTCCGATTTTATTCTATTTCACTCGAAAGATAAAGAAGGAATATTTTAACCTCCAAACACGCCCGTCGAAAATTGTCAAATAACAATTTGAATATTTTTTATTCATCTACTGAACGATATTCATGTCGTGTATTAGGGACTGAAAACGTCTCGTGGCTCTGCCGTGCTAACAAGGTTCAACGTTCGAATCCCGGCATCGCCCTTGAAATTCAATATAATTATTCGGAAAAAAATATTATAAAGTGGACTGACCTCTCAACCTTGCCGCCTAACGAGTAAAGACTTAAACCCGACTACATGACAGAAATTGCTTTACATTTTCATTTACCAGCTATTAAATATTATTCCAATTAATTATTCTTTTTATCTAAGATTATTTAGTAATCGTGAGAAGCATTCTGGTGTGTCGTAGGCTTAGAAAAAGATTTTCTTTATCGTGCCAACTTTGGATCTTTATTGAGATCGTCTTCAGGGCTCAACGTGTTAGTTTTTGTGTTGATGTGTCATTACTGTGTGTTGTGTTGAGAGTGAACAAAGGAACGCTTACGCAATAAATAAAATGTTTTTGAAACCTACGCCACACCAGACCGCATCTCACGATCTCCAAATAATCATTAATTAACGGTCGCTAAATACTACACATTTGATATAACATCCATTGTGACTTCGATCCACTCGGACACCAATGAAAAATGGCAAAAAGGAAGGAAAATTCGAGAGGATGTAAGTTGAGATGGGAATTTCGTGTCCGATTGGATCGTAGTTACGATAGCTTATGTGGTTAGAGCAGCGGCGTATTGATCCGAAGGTCGTGGGTTCGAATCCCGCTCGTGACACTAGCTTTTTCATTTTAACCAAAAACCTTATATAAAAAGTTTAGATATTACGTTTACTAAATGCATATAAATTATTTGTTTTCACATAAATTCGATGAAATTAATTAAACATTACTTGTTTAATTAATTTATTAATCAAAATGGTGGCAACTTACACCACACATTTTTATCTAAGGTTTTTGGTTGAGATTAAGAACCTTATACCAAAAGCATAATTAATTGGAATAATTATTATGGTCAATTATGACCTCTAAGCGAATATGGATTAATTTAATAAGTGAAACGAAGTAGCTCCCCCTGGCCACTTCATAAGTCGCTGAGAATCGAATCCTGTTTACACGACTTTATACACAATAAGTTCAAAAATTCAATAAATAACCTTTTTTTACGAGGGCATCAGAAAGACACCAGTGGGGCCACATTTTTCTTCCTTTTTTAATGAGAATTTGAAAGTCGGTCTACCCTTGTTGCTGAATTCCAGCTAATCCAGTTCATGGTGCTGTTCCTGCAAGTTAGTTGTTTCCTGACTTTTATTCGGCTTATGTATATATGGCTTATATTTATTTTTTGTTTTAAACTTCATGGTTTTTTTCTATGAAACATTTAAAAATATTCTTTTATCCCAAATACTAAAGATTTGAAAAATGACAAAAATGGAGGGAAAATTCGTAAGGTTATAGGTTGAGATGGGGCATTGGTGTTCGAGTGGATCGTAGTTACGATAGCTCAAGTGGCTAGAGTAGCGGCGTATTGAGCAGAAGGTCGTGGGTTCGAATCCCGTTCGTGACACTAATTTTTCAACTCAAGTAAAAATCTTAGCTAAAACAATTATTCGTTTTTGATTGAAACGATCAATACGGTCAATTATGACCTCTAAGCATATATGGATTAAGTTAACTATTAAATGTTATTGAATTCGTTTTATCTATTTAACAAACTAATTCAATTATATATCTAAAAATAAGACTAAGGTCTGTCCCCGAACCAACAGCCAAGGTGGCAGATTCTCGAGTCTGTCGGCAATTTATAGTAAATAGGAAATCCTGGAATTCATCCAAATGGTAGACTAAAAGCACGGCACATGTTTGTATGTACGTACGTCATGTGCTGATTTGAGCCTATATAAATCCAAATACAAATCCGAAAATCGTTTAAAGAGTCTTTATTATTGATACTACTATTGGCACTCTAGTAATAAAATACATTGTCCATACGAAAAAACCTGATTTTTGTCGGAAAAATTAGCCAAGTTTGGAAATGCATATTTTCTCAGCCTTTTAAGTCACAGACTTGAGCCAGCTCTCATTTTTTTCTACAATTTTACACTGAACAAGATGGCCTTTTAAATTGTTTTCTCAACTTTAGTTATCCATAACTAAATTAAAAAAATTGGGAACATGTTCATTTTTGCATTTATACCATAATTTCATATTGAGCTGTTGGGCTAGCAAGTCGCCCTTGGAGCGGCGCACTATGGCAATCAATAGGAAATGTTAATAAGCTTTCAATTGGTCATATTCCACTTTGCCCTATTTCTCAACCGTTTATGAGTTATTCGCGATTTTTCGGCAAAAAAGTTGATTTTTACGTGGTCATGGAAAAAAACGATCACTCTCTTACCATACATAAGCCTATCGTTTCAATACGTCATTCTAAGCCAAACTGCCACAACATCTGGGAAATGGGAAGAAAAAGTTGAATTTCCGGTAAACAAGTGGTTAGCGACAGCAGATGCATTCCGCAACCCAAAAGGTCAAAGTAAGAAAAAGTAAGAATTTGTCGCTTCCCTGTCTTAAAAAGACATGTAGAGCTTAAAAATTTGCGAAAACATGTCGGTTCAAATTTTATGCGTTCTTGAAACTCGGGAGAGAGGGAGAGAGAGAGAGAGAGAGAGAGAGAGAGAGAGAGAGAGAGAGAGAGAGAGATCGGTCTTTTCCACGAGCACGTAAAACATAAGATTACTGATTTTATTAAATATTTTTTGGTGAGACTAGATTGATAAATATGAGGCAAGTGTCCGAACTGTCTTGCCAATACGCAATTTGGATTTGAGAATTAAAACAAAGTAAATACATAATTTTTTCCAATATAGTTTTCTGGCTTTGTTGGCATAGATTTCAAGGTTATTATAGTGTATCAATCCAATTTAAAAAAAAAAGTTTTTTCCCCTTAGGATAAGAAAATGGCATGGAGGATTGTATTGAATCAGATCAGTTTTTTAAAATTTCAAAAAAACGCAAGGCGCTTCCTGTGATATATGCACTGCCCATCAAAAAATCCAACCCCATGGTTTTTGAACGAAAAACGGGCAAATTTGAATATTTTTTTTCTCTCAATTTTCTCAACTTTTTAAATCAAAGAACTGCGCTAGGTCTCATTTTTTAGAAAATTCTACGCTGAGGAAGGTGGCTTTTTTAAATGTTTCCCTGGCTTCAGTCGTTCACCAGTAAACTGAAAAATTCGGGAATATGTTAATTTTTGCACTTTTTACGAAAATTACAAATTGAGCTTTGGAGCCACGTAATCGTCCTGGAGGTTCTTCTTAATGCCATCGATAGGAAATTGTACTAAGCATTTAATTGGTCACCTTCCACTTTGCCCATTTCTCAACCGTTTACTAATTTATGACCGAAGCTAGGAAAATATTTAAAAAGCTGTCTTGTTCAATGTAAAATTTAAAAAAAAAATGAGACTTAGCGCAGGTCTTGGACATAAATGGTTGAGAAAATATGCATTTCCGAAACAGGCCCATTTTTCGTGCATAAACCAGGTGGACGGTTTTGTTTATACGCAATATGTTATAATAAAAACAATATTAATAAATCCAATAAACAGTAATTGAAAAAAAAAATATATATACATAATTTCAATGATATTACCTGACAGAATTAAATTACATGTTCTTTACGTAGTTTTAGGTTAGTTTTAAGTAGGTTTACAGTAACTGAGTTGGTAGCAAAAGTACCAAATTACATATTAAAAATTCGTTTTTTAATTATTATTAAAAAATGAACGTTTCTACATAGAATAAAGTATGATTCAAATGATTTTTACGTTCGCAATTTTCCCTCATCATTATAAATTTTGTACAATATTATAAATCGTATTGTTTCCTTATAAAAAAACATATCCTTTCATGCAAATTTATTCCTTTATATTTATTAAAGTTTTTAAAATCAGAAGATTAAAGCATTAAACGTAACGGTTTTTAAGCATTATGACCACCATGAGGACGTATTTTACCAAAATAATGACTTCGTAACTAGAAGCCAACATAGTTATTTATAAATGAAATATTCATCCGCCCAGTTCGAAATTAATTTATGTGCATATAACTGTTGCCTTGAATAAGATCAAATAAATTATTGAATGTTTGACAAGGTTATAATTGAAATTCATTGTTAAAATGTCCACATCCATGATCTCTATACCATTAACGTCTGGGAAAATTTTATTAATGGAAGTGCATTGTAGATGAGGACTTCATGAAAGGAAACAGTAAAAAAGCACGCCATAATTTCATTTCATGTTGTTTTCAAATGGTTTGATTTTATCGAAATTCCCTTTTAGTCAAATAACACATGGCAATGTTACCTTTTCCCATAGAGAAAGAAAAAATGTTCATGCACCGTTTACATTATATCTGCTTTTCAACTTACGACCAGTTCAATTACAATACATACCAAAAATAATTTGTTTTAATTAAAAGAAAAAAAGTCAGACAAACGTAGGAATATGTCTACATAAAATTGGACTAATAAATAGATAAATCGAAAATGACCAATTAGATAAGAGTATAAGACGTCAATACTTCAGGAGGTATCTAAACTCGAGTTTTTATCTTATAAATGATTTTTTACTATGAATCTCGCAGAGTTTTCACTGCTCTTTCCATTTAGTAACAATTTATACTAGGATTAACCTTTTATGAGACAGGGGAATGTATGGAAATAAAAACTGTGAAAGGTTGAATTAAAATGAAAAGAAAATATCTCGAAAACTATCGATAATCATTCTGTGAACAATAAATAATTTTTATTAACAGTATTAATTTTAAGATGTGGGACAACCTCTTGAAGAAAAAACGTCACTTCACGAGACATCGTATTTATCTAATCTTTAAATTCATCTAAACACAAAATAATATTGAGTGCATGGGCTAAATACTATAATTTGTGGGTTCTGTATTGTCTGCAGAGTAGTAACTGAATTTTGGTCGCTACCGATCATTTTGGTCTGCTTATCCTCCCGGGGTTGGAGATTTGTACATATGGCCATTTCGCTTTCTACAGTGTGCCCGTGATTATTTAATTGAAATTATTAATATAAATTAGAAATTAGAATTACGAGACCTCCAAGGAGACCTCTGGCCTTGGATGATCAGGGAGAGTCACCCACCTTGGTGCCTGAGCGACTCCGAGGTTGGGCTATGATCGGGCGCCATCGACTTCTTTGGTCATATAGGCGCCCTTACGTTCCCTAAAAATAGTCGTTCTCACACTCACTCATACAATAAATACATACATACTCCTATATACAAACCCAATCACTCATGCATATCCTCTGTCTAGAATCCGGGTCGGAGGGTACTCGATATTCCGCCCCGACCCGGCTTGGCGGAGCAGCGGTGGAGCCTTGAAATGATATGATGCACCGCCGTCCAGCATACTCCTATTCTAACATAAACTTAACCTAAACTTTAACCTATGAAATAAATACCCCACTATATACAACCCATTATCCCAATATCTCTCAAAAACATAAAAAGTTTTTCTTTAAACTCTCTGCTATGCTCGAGCATTTTCCTATAGTCCGGCGGTATTCCATTCGGTCCCTTATGAGGCCAAGCTGCACACCCCCCATCACGTGCGACACCGTGAGTCTGTTACCTTGGCATGCTGGGCACCTAGGTCGACCAACAGGTACCCATGAGTCGCACATGTGTGACCAATCCGCAGGCGGGTCAGACAACGCTTTCCCTTCGAGATATTCCCTTCGGGCTCCACCGGTTGACCGTCGGTTTGACGGACACCAGCGCGTCAGTCGAGTCGGCCCAACGACGCTTCCACTTTTCTAATATATTTTTCACAATTCTCTTAGCTGAATCAGGGTGGTCTCAACATCATCACTGTGAGGAACGAGAGTACCCGGCTTCGCGACTAGGTCCGCTCTCTCGTTCCCCTCCAGTCCGACGTGCCCTGGAATCCAGGCTAAATCTACCCTTTTCCCGACGCGCACAATGTCCGTATATTTTAATTGGATTTTTCTCACCAGTGAGTCCCGTGTATAGGGGTTGAAATTATTGATAAATTAAGGTTTATTAAAAAACTAGTACTCTTTTCGTTTGACTTACTAAAATGGCCATATTTGGCCAAAGGTTTCCCGGTAAAAAGTAACAACATCGAGGATTTTGAAATGACAATTTTCCAAATTTTATCAATGTTTATATAATCTTCTGCTGAAACGAGAAAGCAAACACAAAACTGTCTGGTAAAATAACGAATCAAAATTTACAATTTATATTCAAAATATTTCATATATTATTTAAAAAATATATAAAATTTAATATACTCTACAGTTGCTCCTTTTTCTACTGTTATTTGTTTTTCACGTCTTCATATAACGATCCTGTGTTTCTTTGTTCATGTACCTAGTTATTTATGGAACTGCTTTTATTTCTTGATTACTAGTTAGTTAGTACTAACAGAAAATAAAATAAATATTTGCAATTTATACACAATTTCAGATTTACAATAAGAGAGAAATAGCGATAATTCAAGACCGGCTAAACGGATTTGAACGTCAAACAAAACATTTGAAAGAAGAGGGACGTAGCTTTTTAACGTCCCGTGTATCATAAAATATACATCAAATTTTTCTAAAAGAAAATACACAAAATAGGGAAATTATTTGTCAGAAATTGACCTTGTTTTTAAATGGAAATAATAGTCCGATTTTAATGTTTAATACATTTATAAAATGCACATAATAATTTTTTTAAAACAAATCATCAATCATGAAAATTGGTTATCTAAGTTTTGAGAAAAATTATGTCAGAGATTCCGAGGTCGTCGAAATTATCGGGCAAAAAATAAATTTACACCGATTTACACGAAAGTCGGTATCTAAGGGTTTCATAATGCTAGAATCACGACAATGAAGTCAAATTCAAATTTTGACCATTTTCTGATGTTCTTTGCTTACAGAATGTTTGTCAAAATATGCAAAAAAAGAAGCAGTATTTAGTTGATTTATCTTTTTAAATCATACAAAATTATATTAACCTGCGTCGTGGAACTTTTTTATTTTTATGTTAATCAACGATGCAATTATTACACGAAAAATAATATTTTAGTAATCTATAAAATCTATATTTCAGCCTCCCAAATCAGATTTGCTGAAGGAAAGTTAAACGCCTATCATAATCAGAGTTCCTGGATCAGATTTGAGCGACTGCTTAAAATTGTAAATCGGATTGCATCCGTAATTTCTATTTGGTAAAAAACCTAAAACCAAATCCAACGTTTCGGAGTGAGGAATTCGGAATTTCGCGAACATATAGAATATTCAGCTCCTAGACGAAATTTTCGGTTTCTTTTTGCCACAATTTTGTCATTTTTTGACCACTTTAAAATCCGATTGCGCTATTATTTTCAGCGTAAAACTATCTGTCAGGATGAATAGGGTTGTATTCGAAATTTTCAAGTTGAGCCTGAGGTACCTGTACAATTTTTCTAGAAAAAAAGGTAAAAGTTTGAAACTAGACTAAAAAAATATTAAACACGTATTTTTTGTGTTTTTTCATTTCTTTTCAAGAGAAATTCAGCCTGGTCATCTAAAAAAGGGCCCCTGTGTATAGTTATAATATTAAGTCCACTAATTTCATGGTCCGCTTGACCAATTAATATATTACAATTAATTAAGGTTTTTAGTTGAGATAAAACAGTCAATGGCACCTCACGAAGTCACGATAGCTCAAGTGGTAGAGCAGCGGCGTATCTAGCCGAAGATCGTGGGTTCGAAGCCCGCTCGTGCCATTGACTTTTTTATCTCAACTAAAAATCTTAATTAATTGTAATATAATATTAAGGTTGATTTCAATCAAATCAAGCAAAATAGCATGCTGCTTAAATTTTTTTCTACGTTTAGTAGTTTTTGAAACAACCAGGGGGGAACTAGACATTCCATTCGACAAATTTACCATATACTTTATCATATTTCCAAGTATATATATCTATCTGAGAGAAAATTTAACGATGTGTTGTGGTATGGGTTTTGGTGAAAAAACAATTTCATCTAGTATCTTTTCATCAGCTTTTCTGTAGGAAAATCTATTCATCTAAACATCTTTAGAATGTATTGACTGTATATATCTAAATTTATTATGCAATTCTTTTTACATTAACTCTTTCATTATTTATTTGTCTTTCGAACCATGTACATGTTTATTTTTGTATCCTTCCCAGTATTTATTTTTTTCGCCATATATATAATATTATTTCAACGTCAAAAAAAGCAATAGTTTCATCATTGTGAAGCTTATTTTCATGCACCGTGGATAATTTATAAATATTATTTTCTAGTATATAACTTTTGTGGTTTAAGTGAAAAAACAAAAACAAACTAGAATGGTTTATTGCCTACTTACTTTTTCGTCACAACTGGAATATATATAGCCTAATTTGAATTATTCTAATTAAAATTTCTTTTGTAAGACAGCGAGGGAAGGATGAGGCTGTTCCGGAGTTTCCTTAATGATATATGACTTTTTTTTCCAGCGTACGCGGCAGTTCCGGCGAAATCCTGATCAACGGCGTGGACAGGGGGAAAATCGGATTGGAAGAATTCAAAAAGGTGTCCACTTACATACAGCAGGACGACGTCGTCAGGCCGTTGCTGACCGTGCACGAAGCCATGGCCATTGCGACCCACCTCAAACTCGGCTGCAGCATAACAAACTCGGACAAAAATAACAAGGTGAGACAATAACAAGAAACCTACTCTCAATCGGGCAATTTGTTTAGGAAAATTGATTTTTTTACTAATCAATCTATGAACAGATTTATTTCAGCTATTGGAAATAATTTATTTTTAATTATTACACTTGATTGTAAATTTCCAATGCCATTAAGTTTTATTCATTATTAAAGGCTTTCTGATCTAATTTTTAATTGATTATAAATAAATAATTGGTAAATTAGGCAATTAATATATTTCTACTGTTAAAATGATTTATGATGACAATGCTCTTATGGATGACAAGCCAATGCTCATAAAAAGCCGAATAAACTCCACAACTTACAATGTAACAAATTGTCATGAGCCTTGACTACATTTTTACGATCATCATAAAATGGATAGCCTTTGAACGAAACTATTTATAAGTGGTTAATAAAGGTTCATTAGTTTTTTCTTCTAAGACGAGCTCACTTCTCAATTCTTTTAAGAAATGCGTAATTGCCTTAACTGATTTAATAAAAATGTAAACGATTGAAAATTGCTGTTATTAAATAATTTAATAATTAAATCTGTTATTTAAAATCGGTAACCTGTGGATAATGTACTGTTGAATCTTGAAGGTGATTTTTCTCATCCAGCATGATTGGCTTAATTACAGTGACGATGTACGCATCACGGCATTAAACAATTTGCACATGATTACGCAACATGTTAAGAACCCTGTGCAAAATAACGTGCGGTGAATTATAATTTAGATATTTAACGTGGTTGTATAGGTTACCTCGGTTAACTTACATATATGTACATGCCTCTTTTCTTACTTTTTTCAGGTACGTTTGGAATCAAAGTTGTTGATTAGTCAATTTATTATTGTTTCTAAGGTCTTGGTTGAGAGAAAAAAAAGTCAGTGTCACGAGCGGGATTCGAACCAACGACTTTTGGCTCAGTACGCTGCTGCTCTAACCACTTAGTCACGATAGCGAATGTCGTGGGTTTGAATCTCGCTTGTGACACTGACTTTTTTATCTCAACCAAGACCTTAGAAGGGATAATTAATTGATTGAAGGGTTTTGATTTAAATGAAAAAGCTAGTGTCACGAGCGGGATTCGAACCCACGACCTTCGGCTCAATGCCCCGCTGCTCCAAACACTAAAGCTATCGTAACTACGATCCAATCGGACACGAATTCCCCATCTCAACTTACAACCTCTCGAATTTTCCCTCCTTTTTGCCATTTTTCATCGGTGTCCGAGTGGATCGAAGTCACGATAGCTCAAGTGGTTAGAGCAGCGGCGTATTGAGCCGAAGGTCGTGGGTTCGAATCTCGCTTGAGACACTGACTTTTTTTTATCTCAACCAAGACCATAGAAGGAATAATTAATTAATTGAAGGATTTCGGTTGAAATGAAAAAGCTAGTGTCACGAGCGGGATTCGAACCCACGACCTTCGGCTCAATTCGCCGCTGGTCTAAACACTTGAGCTATCGTGATTTCGATCCACTCGGACACCAACTCCCTATCTCAACTTACATCTCGTATTTCCCTCCTTTTTGCCATTTTTCAAACGGACCACGAAAACTAGTGAACTTAAATATTACATACACAAATTATTGTTATGTATGTTATAAATACATTAAGATACAAATCTATACAAAAATAAAAAATAAAATGTTCCAAGAATAAATACAACTCAAAGAAAGATACAAAGGTGCACAAATAAAAACAGGATACTAGTACAAAAACATAAATGTACCAAAGTCACAAATCAACTCAATAAAAAAGAAATACGATTTGTTAAAAATTTGCAGCAATCATTACCGACTAACACACAAACGAACCCCCCGAAAACCGATTCGATTTTCGGCGACTTATGAAGTGGCCACGGGATACTGTTAGCGAAGTGAATACATAGGTCTATATATGCACTTAATAGCCATAATTGACTGTATTAATTATTTAACGACAGTAGAGTCTAGTTGGTGTCCCAGTGGATCGAAGTCACGATAGCTCAAGTGGTTAGAAGGTCGTGGGTTCGAATCCCGCTCGTGACACTAACTTTTTCATTTCAACTAATATCTTACATAAAGATTGGTCTTTTTGTTGGATTCTGAAATCTTTTTTTCTTGAAGTCAGTTAGATATGAACTGATAATTAAATACTGCTTTGATAGGATCCCTTTTATCTTACTGATGAGTCCTTGATGCCCGACGTTGTCAAAAGCTTATGAGACATCTAGGAAGATAGATCTATTTTGCTTTTCTTCGAGTGATTTTTGATTATGTCCGATCCTCGGTGAATTTGGCCTATTGTTGAATTATGGGTAAGAATCCAAAAATTAGTCGTCATTGATGATTTTCCTTTTTTCTTTAATGAGTTTTATTCTTTTTAGTAATCACTTTTCCAAAAAATATACATTAGAAAATGTCGGTGGTAGCAATGTTTTCCATATGATTCGACCTTGTTTGCCAGGTCCCTCGGTTTTTGTGTCATAATTGCGTCTGCGAGTTTCCAAATGCTGGAACATATTTTTGATTAAATAGGTATGTTAATTCAATTAACCCTTATTCTGATTTTTTTAAATATTTTTCCAGTGATGTGGTTCTGAACAAATGACCTATTAAAGTTTTAATGCACTTTTAGTTTCTTCCGTTTGAAGATAGTCTATGTTGTAAATTGGCTAGTTTAAACGAACTACTTTCGATGTAGTCTGATGAAGTGTAAAATTTGATATTTATACTACATCTCCTCCAGATAAGTGTTGTACGGCATGCAATTTGTACGATAAATCAGAAAAGAGGAAAAGTCTTTTATCTTAAAGGTTAGTAATTAAAAAGGAGGACAAGACGACTCCCGCCTTTTTACCCTGGAGTTTAAATACGGTTCGTTATTTACTTATGAACGACGTTTTGCTCAATCGAGCTTGATATTTGAGATGTGCCCTAGGGAAATGTTAATGTAGTTGATTGGTATTAACGGTCTGTCAGGCAAAGTAAATCCGTCAATTAGCAAAATCCATGTAAAAAAAGTCAACTCTTACTCTTTAATTGGCTTTATTAAGAAATGTTTTAAACCATTTCATACCTAATGTAAATCAGGACTCGCTAATTGGCTGGGTTGTTATCATTTCACCACGGAGTTGACGAACGTGAGAAGGGTTTAAATATTAACTTGTTACATTCCCCTCTTTTTTTGCTATATTCGCTTACAAGGGGAGATAACAGACGTGGGTGATTTCCGTGAAACTTTATTTGGTTATATACAAGGTCGAAAAATATTAGATACGTGTCGCTACGTTTTTATCAGTGGTCTCTAAGAGACGAGAAACTTACTATCTTAAGTAAATTGAATGATCTTTTGTTTAAATAATATTTTCTATTTTTGCTGGCATTTGAAGATGATATTTAATATTTGAAGCAATTCACCTAGTTTGCTACGTCGCAAAATTAATTATGCATTGCAGTTACATAGCTAGCTCGAATTTGCTCGCAGATTGATTCCTTTTTTGTTTTTGGAACGTTGGTTTAAAGAAAAAATTAAGCACAAACAATTCTAATATTAGTCTTCTTTGCCCAAGAAATTCCTGAATAGAAGTTCTTGGGAAAATAGTTTTTATTCAAATTTGTCAATGACACTTGGCCGATTTGTTCAATAATAACCATAATAATCCATTTATGTACAGTGGTCTAATTGACCAAATTACTTATTTCAATTATTCTTTTTATGTAAGGTCTTGGTTAAGATGAAAAGTTAGCGTCACGAGCGGGGTTCGAACTCACGACCTTCCGCACAATACGTCTCGGTAGCTCAAGTGGTTAGAGCAGCGGCCTATAGATCCGAAGGTCGTGGGTTCGAATCCCGCTCGTGACACTAATTTTTCATCTTAACCAATAACTTACATAAGAAGAATAACTAATTGAAATAATCATAGTTTTTCTTTTTCATTATAAATCCTTTCACAATTTACAACCAAATGTGGACTTTAATTTAAAATATAAATAAATAGCTAGGGTATAAATTATTGAAAAATATGGGAACAGGAGTAACAAAATTCATACTTAACTTACACTAAGAAAGGAGAATTTATGTACATGGAATCACGTATTTTTAGGTGATTTTTCTTTATCAAGAAACAAACTAGCTAGTCTGTGTTCTTTACACCATAAAAAACGCTGAATACAAATTTTTGGGAAAATCGTTAATAATAATCGTTAATTTAAAGATCTATCAATTACTCGTAAAGGCAAGTTTTGATCTATGCCGCCAATAGGAAATTTAAAAAATGCCCCTTTGGGGTTTTAACTGATAAGTGATAAAAAATAGAGCATAATGTGGTCACATTCACTTGTCTTCAGTACTCGACATTCCTCAGGGCGTGGTCAAACAACCTTTAGCTCTAATAAATTACATTCATTCCAATAAATTAACATAAAGACGACATAGACACTTCATAAACATTACGCTTAAGACTATACAAGGTGTTCGGACACTCGTGTTACAAAATTTGCCATTAGATTCTACATTCAAAATAGAACCAAAAAGTAGTAGTTAACTATGTTCCGAATCTCAGCAGTTTCGGAGTTATTCCTCTTTGCTGATTTTTTAATATTTCACGGCCTTGCTTCAAATAAACAATGATAACTCCAACACTAAAACATTTTGGGCAAATTCGTTGATTCCATTGAAAACAACGTTAAATTTCCAATAAGATGAGATCAATATTATGCATGTAAACATTCGTAAAATAAGTGTTTTAGTAGAGAGAAGTTTGATAAGTTTTTTTTTTCAAAGTTGAAAAACTTTCTATGGTGATTCTAAACTAGTATTTCCAAACCTAGAGACCAAAAAATGTAATCTCCTTTTTAGTGGTGTAATTGCTTTTTTAATTAATTTTTTGTAAGATGAAGAAATTGAGGAAGGAAAAGAAAAAGCCGTGGTTGAAGGATTAAAAAATTGATGGTGGAAAGGAAATAACCGTGGCTGACGGATTGATATGGTGAAAAAAATTACAAAAAAGTTTTTATTTTTTTATTAATATTAATCTTTCCGCCTTTCCAATCCTTCAACCACGGTTTTTTCCTTTCCTCCATCAATTTTTTAATTTTTCAAAAAGTAATTAAAAAAGAAATTACACCACTAACAAGGACATTAAATTGAGTACGTTTTCTGAAATTTCTTGTCTCTAGGTTTGGAAATAGTAGTTTAGAATCACCATAATAATTTTTCAACTTTGAAAAAAAACTTTTCAAAGTTGTCCCTACTAAAACACTTATTTCACGAAAGTTTAATATTGATTCCATCTTATTCGCCTCCATTCGATTAAGTCAAAAATTCTCCGTCAAATTATACATGCTCCTTTTAATGTTTCAAATCATACTATTGATAAAGCCCTACACATCCCGTTTGTGATCTCATCAAAACTATCTATAAAAAGTTTAATCATTCACTGAGCATCCGCAATAATCTACTAGTACGACAGTTATAACTTCCAACCCTACCGGAAAATCCCCCAAGGCGAATGAAGCGAAAGTGGCCCGATACCTTCCCAGTGAGTGACGAGTGACGAGTTGTCAGTGTGAACTAGGGTTATCTCTAGACAATTTCTCCTACACCTGATTCTTACGACAAATTCAGCATGTATAGAAAATATTTATTTAGTATAATACGTTTACAATTATTATTTATTGGGTTTTATTTATATTGTTTTTATTGTAATACAGTGCATTTGCAAAACCGACACCTTGTTTTTGACGAAAAATTGTCTACTTTGGAAATGCATATTTTCTCTACTTTTTAAGTCACAGTCTTGCGCTGTGTCATTTTTTTTAGAAAATTTTCGCTGAACAAGATGGCTTTTCTAAATGTTTTCGTAGCTTCAGACATTTATCAGCCAATTCAAAAATTTGGCTACTTGTTCATTTTTGCACTTTTACGAAAACGCGGAATTGACCTGTCGAGCCAGGAAATCGTCCTTTAGCAATCGATAGGAAATTTTAATAAGCTTTCAATTGGTCAATTTCCAGTTTGCCCGATTTCTCAACCGTTTTCGAGTTATTCTCGATTTTTGGGCAAAGAAGGTGGTTTTTAATGTGTTCGTAGATAAAACCGATCAACCCTTACAACATTAATATTTTTTATTATCTCACTCTCTCTCTCTCTCTCCCCTCCCCTCCCCTCCACTCTCTATATCTCTCTCTCACTCCCCCCATTTTCCCAAAAGTATGACACGTTCAAGAATTTTTGAATTTACTGATGAAATACTGAAGCTAGGAAAACATTTAAAAATGCCATCTTGTTACGAGTAAAATTTTCTAAAAAACGAGAACCAGCGCAAGGCTGAGAAAATATGCATTCCCAAAGTTGGCCATTTTTTAGTGTAAAAACCATGTGGTCGGGTTTTTTTATGGGCAGTGTATTTGTAGTTGTAAATATCAAATAAATATAAATAAAAAAGGAATTTTATTTTAATAATTTATATACTAACTATGTAAATATATGCTTAAATATCTACATAATATTTGCTTTAGCCATATTTGCTTAGTGGTCATAATTGACCATATTAATTATTCCAATGATTATTATCTAATAATGCTTAACTATGTTTACTACAATTTAAAAAATGGATATGTGAATAATTTTGACAATAATAGCTGCTCAATCTTCCTCCTACTACTTAGTTTTCTACTTCATTTTCCGTTGTGCAAACATTTTGTTTCACGAGGTAATGTGTGTGATCGGAAGAAATGTTAGTCATCGTGTCGTGGGTTCGATTCCCATCCTCGCCTTCGGAATTTTCTTTTACTATCCCCTTCCCCCAAAAAATACAGCTTGAACATGAATCAGTTCTCTTCCTAATATGAATAAAACCTGAAGCCATAAATAATAATTGAATAAATAACTAAAAGGAATAAGGACAGTATTTTTGGGTTAGTTCGATAGAAACTAGGTTCTCTCGTTTTGAAATATTTTTATTCGGGGTTTTGACCGGTCGCTCGTGGAACGAAAATCTTTTGTTTTAGACTTGATTTGTCTTGAGTTTACACTTTAATTATTATGTATTATGTATTTGTAACGAACATTAATATAATTTAAGCAATTCGAAGCTTCGAGTTGAACTTGCTGCCACGTTATTTCCGCCTTTCCAACCGATGAACTATAGACTCAAAATACATACAGGCGAACACAAAAATGTACAGTATTTCACGTTTGAAGGCCTATGGCGACTGACTCGGCCGTTTTCCATAGAATATTCCCGGGATCCCAGTGGGCCTATTTCCCCGCCCTTGCATTCTTTGTAAATTGATTTCCCATCGTATAAATCCAATTTCTGCATATTTCATGGAAGTAACCTAGTAACGGCTTGAATTCTATCCCGTTACCGCCTTTGCTTCAGGCTCTCTTGTGCCATCAATCGTCCGAAAATTTCACCCGAACGACTTGTTTATACAGTTTTCTGAAAACAAACTGTACGAAGAATATAGAAGAATCGTGTGAATAACAAAGACTAGTTTTTTTAGTGCTATCAATTTTTTTTCATAATATATTTTTATATTTAAAATGTTCCACTGTTTTTTATACCTCACTGGTTGTTAATCAGCATCCATAGCTTTGCCAGCGGCTCCTTAGTGTAGGATCTTGCTTGCTGTTGTTTTTTCTGTCCTAGTTGGAAGAACTTACCCCTACATAGACCTTTACAGAAACGTAAACTATGTTCTGCAGTTTCCTCCTCTTCCTGGCAGTATTTCCAGAGTTTCTTCTGTCTATACTATCCGGTGCATGTGCCTTCTTAAGTGGCAGTGCTTTGTCAGGAGTCCAACCTGAATCCTGGTTCGGTTGCGGTTGCCTTCCAGTAATTCTTTTGTAACTATTGCGGATGGATTCCACAAGGTTTTGGACTCATTAAGGAGCCATTTTAAGGTGTATCATCTTTTGTGGCAGGCTGCTAAGCTGCAGTAGGGTTTAGGCCCCAGAGTCCTCTTTGGCCAACATGTCAACCTTTTCGTTGCTTCTATGCTCCGAGTGCCCAGGGCAGGTTATTATGTCACTGACTTCCGTCAGGGCCTCCATGCAGATACAAACACTCTTTGCCTTCACCTCGCATGAGGCTAGGGCCTTTAGCGCTGTCTGATTGTCAGAGAAGGTGGCTATTTGCCAGGAATGAATTCCTAACCTTTTTATTTCCTTGGCGCAGTGTTCAATTTCAGTCTGGATAACTGTAGCATATTTACGTAGGTTAACAGTCAATCCGATCTTTCTGCTCTTCTCGAAAACTCCAGCGTGCCCTTGTCGGTTTTGGAGCCGTCAGTGTACCTGTAGGAGTTATCTTTTAGCGGTGTTCCTTTGGCTCATTCTTCCCGTTACCTTGTACTTTTCACTAAAATTATATTTTAAAGTAGTGGCATCGATTGGCACGCCTAATATGGCATCATAGTTATATTTAGTGACATGTCTATTTTGTTAGTCGAGTCCTTCTTTATGTTCATAAGACATAGAGGTTGTTCCTAAACAGAAGTCAGTACTTCACGAGGTCATTCTATTCTCAAATGTGACTAAAAACTCCCTATAGTCCATTGAACTATTTTCACTTGTATTCTAGTTATTTCACTTTCCTTGTTACTTCAAATTTTCAAAACCACAGTAAGCTTAATTATACCAGTGGTATTAACAACATACAGGATATTAAGTGTGTCTATTTCCACTATTTTTTTTAAATCAGTGATTACTCTATTGTCAAAAATTACAATAATAAAAATTTTGGCATCGTGTTTACCACAATAGCTTTTAGTTCTCATTTTTGACGCATGAGGATAGAGGGATGTTTCAAAAATTCAAGGTCAGTCTTGGGAGTCGAACCCAAGAACGCGGGGTCTATGAACCGGGCAACTAACCGCATCTGGTGTACCGTGGTCCACAAGGTTGAAGTAACATAAACCAGTCGGCAATACTCAGGAGGTTATTTGACATCTAAATAAGGCTGAAAGGTTCCTATTGTCATAGTCTAATTCCTAATTATATTCTAGATATTTCACTCTTTCGTGTTACTTCAATCACAGTTGTTTTCCCATGCCACCGTATCTGATAAAAATGTTAATCATATTGTAAATTAAGTTTTAATAATAGAAAACATTAAGAGATGGATTTGTGTTTATTACTGTAACCTTGAAATGTATAAAATCAATTAGAACATAAACTTTTACGATTTTTCTAAAGTTCTTATGTATAGGTTGCGTATGATTTTCTTGGCTCTGTAAATACAGAGAGACCCTTACTAATGCGCTTTAAACCCATATACTCAACGTCTCAAAGAACAGTTTTCACCAGTGTAAAATTAAAGTTTAAGGATAAAAAATTGAATTTTTCTGTCTCATAAGACTTAATATAAAGATGTTGAATTTAATAATCTGTTAAAAAATAATGATAGTAGTACTAAGGAATGGGCCAGGACAATGTTCAGATTTATACTTACAGGGGACTCTTAAAAATGTCTATTTTGTACCTGTAAGTACCCCATGGAAAATATTCAGCAATCCTCTGCTTTTAAGAGAGAAAAAGCAGGATGAACTTTTGAAAGCCGTAAAATATGTCAGAATACGATGTCAGGCATATATGCTTATAGTATTCTTCAAGAGGTGGACATTTTGAAAGTTTAATTTAATTTTTAGAAGCTGGTGTTTTTTTTATATTAAATTTTGAAAAAATAATTTTTGTTTGCTTTGTAGAAATTAAGTTCGTATTAAATGTTTAAACTTCATTAGAATTTCCAACTTTTCTGTAAGTAGATCTGTCATATCAGTATTTGCGGAGCTAAGAAAATCTTGCTTAAACTCGTTCAATTAATTAAGGTTTTTTATTGAGTTAAAAAAGTCAGTGTCACGAGCGGGATTCGAACCCACGATCTTCGGTTAGATACGCCGCTGCTCTTACCACTAGCTGTCGTGACTTCGATCCACTCGGGCACTAACTTCCCGTCTCAACCCCACCTTTCGAATTTTCCATCCTTTTTGCCCTTTTCAAATGTCGTGTAATCTCTTTGATTCTCGGCGATAAATGAAATGGCCATGGAGAACTGAGATAAAAAAAATACAAAAAATAATTTAAAGATATTAATTGGTCAAGCGGACCACGAATAATAGTGAATTTAATAAGTTAAAAATGAAATATACCTTCACTAAAGCTCTCCGTGGCCATTTCATTTGTCGCCGAGAATCAAATAGATTACACGACATTTGAAAAATGGAAAAAGGAGGTAAAATAAAAAAAAAGTGGGGTCGAGACGGGAAGTTAGTGTCCGCTCGATCGAGGTCACGATAGCGCAAGTGGTAGAGCAGGGGCGTATCTAGCCGAAGGTCGTGGGTTCCAATCCCGCTCGTGACACTGACTTTTTATCTCAACAAAAAAACCTTAATTAATCGAAAGATATTAATTGGTTAAGCGGACCACGAAAACTAGTGAACTTACTTAAACTATGGACGCCTTTCGTAAAAGTTTATTTTCTGATTTTGTAATTTATTTGTTTAAGCCTATCAATTTTTTAAACAGTTTATATTTATTTACACATAATGTAATGATATATTCTAATTAAAAGATTGCTTTCTTTATAGGGTCATAAAAAGTGTAGTATAAATAAAAAGTTACACAAAAACATGAACAATTCTTTTAAGGAATTAGATGGAATTAACTGGCTTTTCATTAACCTCATTCAATTGTCCAACAGTATTGGAGTACTAGGAGTCCTTGTTTATTTATTATTTAGCATTTTTAGCAAATAAAGTATTACAGATGGGCCGTGTAAATAAAAAACCAAAACTTGAGGTCTGAGAACTGAAACCACTGGCCATAGTACTACGGAACTGACAGATAAAACTAATAAAGATCTGGTTAATTAAAATCAATAAAACGACAGCAATGGTTTTTTATTGTTTTACAACATTTTTGACTTATGTTTATATTGTTTTCTTCTCTATTAAATAACCAATGGTGTTGGTTTATTGTATTTAATATCCAATTTACTTAAGTTTAATTAACCCTCGTGCGATAACAGCTTTATTTTGACTTGCCCAACTTAAATATTCTTGCAATAACACATATTAAATTTTCACATGAAGCCTCTTCTAAACGAGATGTCATTTTTTAATAAATATTCTCCGTATAGTTATTAATTGGACAGTAAAATTTTAATTACGTGTGAAATCTCAAATCAAATTCTAAATATTAAAACGATTTAATATCACTTGTAAAATATTTATGATTAAATTTTCCTCCTTTTAAAGTTTATTAATTTAATTAAAGTACAATCACGGTCAATAATTGTGTCATTAAAGGTTGATGAAATTTTGTTTTCAGTAATTGCACTAAACATAAAATATTTTACTGTCGTACATAACTCATATCCTTTTATGTCTGGGAGATAGTTTATTTTAAAACTCTGGGAAAGGTATTGGCTATATAGACTCAAGTGTACCACAGGGCTTTCACTCTGAGCCAATATTGTTTATTATATTTTCTAATTTTATTTGCTCGATCCTTTAATAAACTTATCTATGATCTGACAATCGAAAAATAGCCCAATTTTCTCTTTGGAAGAATGCAATCATTACTAGGAGGACGTGATAATCTTCCAGACTTTGTCGTGAGCGTAATAATTTTAAATTAAATGAAAATAAATGCAAGGTCTTGGACTTGGACTTTTTTTTTCTGACCTTACTTTATGCATTGGCCAAAGAAATAATTATATGAAACCCGATGGGACTTTGACTTTGAATTTTCCAAGAAAAAGTAGCCAATGAACCTTGTTTTTATGTAGATTTTACTGGCCATGACTTCATAAATGTCTTCCTTCTTTTTCCTATGTTTAACATAAATTTTTCTCATTGTCACTCGTTTCACTTTCTTTATGATACCCTTCCTTGCTAATCTATAGCTCTTTCTCATTCAATTAGTCACTTTTTCTCTCTCTTCCTCTCCCTATCTCTCTCGCTCTCTCTCTCTCTCTCTTTCTCTCTGTTTTCTTTTCTTTCTTTCTCTATTTCTTTCTTACCTCCCTCTATCTACACTTTCCTCTCTTTCACTCTTCCTTACGTGAAAAACTCTCTCATTCAAAGACTCAATCATTCCCTTTAATTCAGTCATTTATTCTCTCTCTCTCTCTCTCTCTCCCTCACTTTCTCACTCTTTCTTTCTTTTCTTTCTTCTTGTCTTTATTCATAAACAATATTTCCTTCTTTCCTTATCTATTTTTCTCTCCCCCATTGGCTTTTTTATTTTCTTTCTTTTTGTCTTTATTCATAAACCATATTGCCTCTTTTCCTTATCTAGTTCTCTCTCCCTCACTTTCTCACTCTTCCTTTCTTTTTTTTCCTTTTGTCTATTCATTAACAATATTTTCTTCTTTTCTTATCTAACTTTCTCTCTCTCACTTTCTCACTCTTTGTTTCTTTTCTTTCCTCTTGTCTTTATACATAAACAGTATTTCCTTCTTTTCTTAACTAGCTCTCTCACAATCGCTCAGAGGCCACAGTCCTGCTCACTCTCTCTCACTCTCCCTCTCTCTCTCTTTCGCATTCTTGTTTCTGTCTTTCTTACTCTTCTCTCGTTCTTTTCTTTCTTTCTGTCTCTATTAAAAAACAAATCAATCTATCTATCCTAATTTTTTTCTATGTCGCGTAATTTGACCTGCTTGAACTTTAGTATTATAAATTGTTTAACAAAATATAACATGAAATTGTCCGATTTTTTCGTAGGGTACGTAGTTGTATTTTTTTGTACGGGAAGATTTTTTACTTGTCTTGGCAAAATATCTATTACTTAAAATTCTTTTTAACGGATAAGAATCTCAGCCTCGTGCATAATCTTCCTCCTTAACCGGGAATGTATTACGGACAGGCCTTGAAATTTTCCCCCCTTTTATCGAATCGCGTTGAAAGCTCGATATTTTTTAAGAAATACCTTTCTTTACGTAACAAGTCACTTTAGTCATAAAATAAAAAAAGACAGCAGCGCGTTATATATTATTAGCCACTTTTGGAATAATGGTACAAACTGCTTTTTATTGAACAATTATTCTCACTTACTTTCAAGTTTTTTTTTCTGCACAGGCAAATTATAGTAGGTTAACCATCCTGACACGTTATTTTTATCGTGAAAGAATCACCGACTGAACACGCACTGAACGATTACTGTTGAACTAGGTAAGACTTCAAACCCATATTCTTTGCATCTTGACGCTGAGCTCAGGTGTTTGTGGCAGGGATAAACTGCTATGTACTACATTACCCCGCAAACATATAGAAACATAATGAAATTTTTGGTATTTTCGGAGTACGACCTGTTTTATGTTATTAAAAAGGTTTTGCCGTACAAGATAAAACAAACAGTTTTGTTCAATGTTTTTCAAAACATGGTAGACCCCTTCCACTCCATAGTTTTCCCAACGTGTAGCCCAGACTGTATTATTCTCCAAGTATGTCCAGACGTTTTCATGGCTAGTCTCGTCTTTTTTTCCATTCCTCTATTGTCCATGGTTGGACCTCACCTCCTCCTTCCCTCACTCTCTCTCTCTCACTCTGTCTCCCTCTTCCTCATCCTCTCCCTCTCCCTTTAACAATCTCTCTATCCCCCTCCCCCTCCCCACCCTTTCTCACTCCCTCCCCTCCCTCTTTCTCACCATCAACCCTCACCCTCCCATTCTCTTTCCGTCCCTCTTCCTCATCATCGCCCTCTCCCTTTGTCAATCTCTCTATCCTCCTCCCGCACCCCTCCCTTTATCACTCTCTCTCTCTCTTTCTCTTTCCCTCTTCCTCTCCCTCACCCTCCCTTTCTCTTTCCGTCCCTCTTCCTCATCCTCTCCCTCTCCCTTCGTCAATCTCTCTTTATCCCTCTCCCCCTCCCCCTTCCACATCCCTCCCCTCTCACTCTCGCTCTCTCTCTCTCTCTCTCTCTCTCTCTTCTCTCTCTCACACTCTCTCTCTCTCTCTCTCTCTCTCTCTCTCTCTCTCTCTCTCTCTCTCTCTCCTTCCATGTTCCTCTCCCTCACCCTCCCTTTCTCTTTCCGTCCCTCTTCCTCATCCTCTCCCTCTCCTTTCGTCAATATCTCTATCCCCCTCCCCCTCTCTCTTCTTCCCCTTTGTCCTTTGTCTTTCTCTTCCTCCCTCTTTCTCTCCTTTTCTCTCCCTCTCTTCTCCCCCCTTTGTCTTTCTTTTCCTCCCTCTTTCTCGCTTTTCTCTCTCTCTCTTTCCCCCCTTTGTCTTTCTTTTCCTCCCTCTTTCTCTGCTTTTCTCTCCTTTTCTCTCTCTCTCTCTCACTATCTATCTATCTATCTATCTATCTATCTTTCTATCTACTTATCGCTTTATCTTGCTATCTACCTACCTCTTACTTTCTCATTCTTTTTTATAAATCCCCTCCTCCTTTTATTTATCCTATCCTCTTCTCTTTCTTCATAAAAAGTTTGTTTCCTATATCTGTAACATTCGCATTCAATTACTCAGTTTCTCTCTCTTTCTTTCTTTCCCTCTCTATCTCTATTTATATATCTACCTATCTCTTTATCTATCTACCTATATCTAATTATCAATTTAATCTATTATCTATTATATCTATCTGTTTGTTTATTCATTTATAAATCCCCCTCCTCTTTTAACTCTACCTTTCCTCTCACTATATTTCCCTTTCTTTATAAAACCCTTCCACTCTTTATTAATAACTCTCATTCAATTAATCAGTCTCTCTCTCTCTCTCTTTCTCTTTCTCTTTCTCTCGGTTTGCCCCTTCCTATCACTTCGTTTCTACCCTCTACATCCCTTTCTCCATATATCTTTACATCTCTCTCATTTAATTACTCAGTCACTCCTTTTTGCCTCCTTGTAATTTATAATGGTCCATGAAAGCGGTGGTTCAGCGCGATGATTTTCTTCCTTAATGGATGTTGATGAGTCTGAGTAAAGAATCGTGGCCTGAACGACTAACTATGACACAACAAAATTAACCGCGTAAAGAAAATTGAGAAAAATTACCGTCCGATGATGACAAATGATATTTTGTAATGATAATCGATAGAACATCGGTTTAAATTTTCTCAACTCAGGTGACAGAGATTCATTGCCTTTTATAATTGTGTGTATTGTTTTGTTGTTGTTATATTCTACTGTTTCTGTTCTTGTTTGTGTTGAGGTGCTCTTTATGCTTAGAAACCGGCGTCTGGCTTTACGGTGGAGCTCTTTAGGAAAATCTACAAACGAGAAACCAAGCCCTTAATTAACCATTTTAATCTTCTTGCAAAACGGATTTTTCCCCTTTTCCCCCGTACAGCCCTTTCATTGTTTTCTAAAAATTAATTTATTTAATTACGATGTTGTCTCACAATGAATAAACAAGTATAAAAAGAATTTCTCGTTTCTTATTGAGGCCCGTTGTTTTACACAACGAGCCATTACGATAATAACAGGCTTGATTGTTGTTAAATCGTTTAATTTTATTTAATCGATGTAAAAATTTGGATTTGTATCTTTATGTTTCATGTATATTTGAATGTAAAAAAAGGCTTTTCTTATTGAAAACAACATTCAAATTTTTTGTTTTTTGCAGATCGCTGAACTGCTAAACATGCTGGGTCTTAGCCAGGATGCGGAAACCCTCGCTGGAAAGCTGTCCGGAGGTCAGAAAAAAAGGTTGTCTATTGCGCTTGAGCTGATAACAAATCCTCCGGTTATTTTTCTCGACGAACCCACAACGTAAGTATCCAAGTGGACAAACCACAATAATTGACCGGTAAAATATCGTCAATTATCGTTTAGAGAAAATTGTTTACAATTAAACCATTCAAAAGCGGAATGTTTTAATTTGAACGTGTTGAAATGTCATGGGAGATCTATTATCTGAGGTTGTTTACATCGTGTAATAGTTTAGTTAATCTTTATTAGATAAACCTGACTAATTACGAAAAAAAACGAAATTTAAACTTCCATAAGTTAATTTAGATATTGTAACAGACTAAATCAACCAAACCTAAAATTTTTCAACATTTCTCTCCGAATTAAATCTCTCTTTGTGCTGAACCTACTGCCTAATCCGGCTTTATCCCTATTTTAAAAATGTTCCCCAAAAACGGGATGATGTATTATTTAACAACCTGAATTAAAATTTATAAGGACACGGCCGCTTAAATCTTTCATTCAGAACAGTCATACTGACAATGTTGTTTTCACCCAATAACGTAATTTTCCAATTAATTAAGTTTATGGAATAGTCGTCGATCTAGGTGATCTACAGCACAAATTATACCAAAATTTTATTATAGTCCAAAGTCTAATTCTCAATTGTATTCGATCTAATTCACTTTGTAAGTTACTTCAACCTTTTTTTTCATAAAGCTCCCGGTAACTCATAAAATATTAATCTTGCTGTAAATTTATTACATTATTGGAAAGAGCTTTATCCCATACTCGTTTAATTATAGCAGTGGTATCGAAAAACCTATACGATGTACCTGTTGCCATTATTTTTATGCATATCTGATTATGCTGATGACAGAGCTATTTGACATAGCCATACTGACCTTGTTGCTGTGTCACCCAATAACATAATTATCAAATTAGTTAAGTTTATACAGGGTGTCCCATGAATAGTCATCGATTAGGTGATCTACAGCACAAATTGAACCAAAACTATATTATAGTCCAAAGTTGGATCCTCAATTGTATTCGAGACATTTCACTTTTTTGTTACTTCAATCTTTTTTTTTTCTATAGCGTTCCCGGTATCTCATAAACTATTAATCCTGCTATACGAAAAAACCTATACGATTTACCTGTCGCCTCTATTTTTATACATCTCTGATTATGCTCATGACAGAGCTATTTGACATAGCCATACTGACCATGTTGTTGTGTCACCCAATAACATAATTATCAAATTAGTTAAGTTTATACAGGGTGTCCCATGAATAGTCGTCGATTCAGATGATCTACAATACAAATTGAACCAAAATTTTATTATAGTCCAAAGTCTGATTCTCAATTGTATTCGAGACATTTTCCTTTTTATGTTACTTCAATCTTTTTTTTCCATAGCGTTCCCGGTATCTCATAAACTATTAATCCTGCTATACGAAAAAACCTATACGATTTACCTGTCGCCTTTATTTTTATACATCTCTGATTATGCTCATGACAGAGCTATTTGACATAGCCATACTGACCATGTTGTGTATTCGAGATATTTCACTTGTTATGTTACTTCAACCTTTTTTCATAAAGCTCCGGTATCTCATAAAATATTAATCCTGGTGCAAATTTATTTGATTGTTGGAAAGAGCTTTATACCACAGTAAATTCAGTTAACCAGTGGTATTGAAAAATATATACGATGTACCTGCTAACTTTATTTTTATGCATCTAAGATTATGTTGTTGACAGAGCTGTTTATCGCTTTATCCTTGCTGTCCATGTTGCTACCTCACCCAGTAACATTATGAAATTAAGTTTATACAGGGTGTGTGAGCTTTATCCTACAGTAAGTCCAATTATAGCAGTGGGATTGAAAAACCTATACGATGTACCTGTTGCCTTTATTTTTATACATCTCTGATTATGCTGTTAACAGTGCTGTTTGACGCTTTATCCATACTGACCATGTTGCTATGTTACCCATGCTATGTTGCTATGTACATAATGATCAAATTAATTAAATTTATACAGGTTGTCCCATGAATTTCGTCACAGTAGTTTATTCTTCATCACAAATTGAACTAAAATTTTATTATAGTCCAATGTCTGATTCCCAATCGTATTTGAGATATTTCACTTTTGATGTTACTTCCACCTTCTTTTTTCATAAAGTTCCCGCTACTCATAAAATATTAATCCTGCTGCAAAATTATTACATTATTGGAAAGAGCTTTCCAACCTACCTACCTATGAAAACAATGCTTGTAAATGCCAGGCCCTGAAGATGATCTCAATAAAGATCGAAACGTTGGCACGATAAAGAAAATGGTTTTCTGAAACCTACATCACACCAGACCGCACCTCACGATTTCTAAATAAATATCGATTAACGGTCACTAATCACCACACATCTCTGATTATGCTTTGACAGAGCCGTATGGTGCAATCCGATCACGAGACAATAATAATAATTAATTAACTTCGAGCATCGCATTTTTAAAGAATTTTTAGTGCAGGGAGATGAGCCAAAAATTTCAGGGTCTGCGGTGGGAATCGAACCCAAGACCGAGGAGTCCACGAGCCGGGAGGCGCACTCCTCGACTACCGCGGTCCTCACGGTTAAAATAACCGAAAACATGAGGTTTGATTAGATTTGAACTCACTGTTAGTTTTTTTTACTACAAAACATTCTAAAACAAATCAATGTATGTCAGAAGAACCATCATAGATTATGAAACGAGGATGGTATAAAGGGTTATAGCGGTTCATGGTAGTAAATTTTTGTTTTTGTTTTGTTATACAAGTACATGTTTGCCATATTTCTATTTTTGACAGAAATGACTTGGTTTTTTTTTATCTAGGTTAGATTCTATAATGGTAGATTTTGCTCTCTCTGCGTACGGATTCTCTAGTTAATTATTATTCATTTTGGACCGTATATAATCGCTGTTTTGTTCTCGTTGTTTGTTCACCAGTGGTGTTATTAGATGTGGTTGTGCACTCTAGACGTGAAACGCACTGAAGCTGGCGAGAAGCTGAACTGAGTCTACGGGTCAAAACAGGGTGGATAGGTAGAAAATAATCAACAGAAACGACCAACTACATGATAATATGATATTTTTTCTAACTTGCGAACACTGGATCAAGGTGAAGAAGAAAGCAAATTTAGTTGTTTACTGCCAAGCTTTAGATCGATTTTAAGGTCATCATCAGGGCAAAATAACCTTAAATATCTCTGCCGATTGAAAATATTTAAGTTTTTACTGGGGATCTAAAATTTCGTTCAAGACCGACTCAGTCCAAAAATTCCCAAGGACCGAAACAGTATAGATAGATATTTTTCTAATGATTGTTTACGGAGGTTATTTACAAAAATTCATAGTTATTTTTAAAACAATAAGCTTTTTATAATGTGCAATTTCTCCGTGTGGTCTCCGGGGAGATGGACCTATAATTTCGTCGTTTCTGAGATTTTTTAACCTATTACGCAGTTTTGATCGACCAATGCGTTATACCACTATCTTTTCCTCTTCAGTGTTGAGTTTGTCAAAAGCATGAACGTTGGCTGTTCAGATTGGATTTCCTGTCCAATGAAGGTGGCGAGAAGCTGAAACGAATAATACAGATCGAAACAGCATGGATAGGTAGAACAGAATCACCAGAAACGACCAAATTACATTAAAATATAATATTTGTTTCTAACGGTTATTTACGATAGTTATTTAACAAAATACATCGATAAAAAATAAGATTTTTTTTATTATATTTTAACATTTCTCCGTGTTTTCTTCAGGGTGATGAACATGTAATTTTGTCGTTACTGACCACTTTGGTCTGCCTACCTTCGCTGTTTAGATCTATCAAACGAGTTTTACTATCCCCCTCTTCAGTGGTGAGTTCGACAAAAGCATAAAATTGGGCTATGCTATCTTGACGAGAACCGCCCGCACAAGTAGAAAAATTGATCAAACGACTAAATTACAGAAAGTGTATTATTTGTTTCTAATGGTTATTAACGTAGATTATTTAATGAAATTTCTCCCTGTGGTCTCCGGGGAGATAGACCGGTTATTCGGTCGTTACCATTTTGATCTGCCGATCCTTGCGGATTTTTATCTATCAGACGCGTTTCGGCATTTCGACATCATCAGTGATTTGCTTTCTTTCTCGCCTTAACAAAAAATGACATAATCTTTTGTAAAAAATTTTTAACACAAATTCATCGATATTGTCAGTTTTTAATGGGAAATCTTTATCGAAATAGCAGTTTAGCAAGGCAAAATATTTAAAAATTTTGGAACAGACCTTAATAATTTGAATGTAATTTACCCTAAGGGGGGATTTATTGTACCTTTCTGCAAAGGAAGCTAATAGAAAAGGATCCTAGGAGTAAAGGAGCCAATTGAATCTTCTTTGTGTGAAGTCCCCCATTAGATGTTGTTAATGCTGTAGGCCTGTTTCCCATGAATCTCTTCTTCAGTAAAAGAAGGATTTTTGTGATACTTTGAAATAAAAGAGACTCAAGTGAAAAAAAATGCAAATAGACAAATGCGCGAATTGTATGTTATTTTCGATTAAAGCTATTACTTTAATTTTAAAAAAATATGTGTTTGTATAAAATATAGATATTTAAAGTAAGATATTGCTCAAAAGAAGCATCGAATCCAGTTCAAAAAGATTGGTGAAATCTTTGTTTTTTCATTAAATCTATAGCACGTCGTTATTAGCTCTCAATGAGATAAGAAGAAGAAGCTGCCGGACATTCTGTGGGACGATTATTGTCTTAATACCCTCCGGAAAATTGAGGTTAAACGATCCGAGATATTGAAAGTGTCTTCAAGCTAAACATTTCCCAACAACGAAATTCACTCCTCTGTATAGATTTTGTTTTTCTTTTTGGTCTGCTTTATTATTATTTTTTCCTCTGTTCATAATAGCGCAAAAAACACTAATTAAAAATTACGTGTGCCACGTGAAAAGCGGCTTTCGCTTCCATCGGAGGGTGGCCGTTACATTTTCACGCTCTGAAGTTACTTGTAATTAACGTTATACGTAACAACAAGCGAAATGAATCTATGGCATTTGTAAAGTTGGGATAAAACGGGGAATGGAGCTATTTCCCTTAAAAGCGTTTTTATTGTACTGCAGTTAGCTAATGTATCAATAATATCTGTAATAATAGTGAGTAATGTCAATCATTCTTCTCCAAACCACCCTCCAGTCCCCTATTCAACCTGCAAACCTTTTTCAAAAATAACAAATAATGAAAATAAACATAATACCATTTTTCTAGAATAATCAATGTCAATAATGTGCGGTGATTAGTGACCGTTAGCCGATGATTATTCGAAGATCGTAAGATGCGGTCTGATGTGACGTAGGTTTTAGAAAAACATTTTCTTTATCGTGCAACGTTTCGATATTTATTGAGATCATCTTCAGGGCCTGGGATTTACAAACATTGCTTAAATTTAACAAATACATGTAAGATGTGGAAAAAAGTGAATTTATACAATGCAAAAAATATTTTTTATATTCAATCAAAGTATTTCTACTCACTCAAAGTGTTTGCTGTCTACGCAGACTTTACCTAATATTGCCAAAGTTAGTGTATGTGCGCAAAAAAAGAAAGATAGATAGATAGAGAGATAGAGATAGAGAGAGAGAAAGGGAGAAAGATGAAATGAGTAAGTAAGAGAGGAGAGAGAGAGAGAGAGAGAGAGAGAAATTGAAACATGACGAGAAAAATTGTATACGTAATAAAGAAAGCTAGTATGTGATAAGAAGAGTTAGTAAGAGAAAGAAAGGGGAAGACAGGGAAAGAGAAAGATAAAATGAACGATTAAGCAGGAAGAGAGAAAGTGCGTGAGAGGGAGATAGAGAGAGAGAGAGATAAAGAGAGAGAAAGTGTGTGAGAGGGGGGAAAGCGAGTGAGTGTGACTGAGTGAGAGGAAGAGAGATAGGATGTGAGAAAAAGAGAAACAGGAAGAGAGAAATTGTGTGAGTGATAAGGAGAGATAGTGAGTGCTATTGAGTGATAAAGAAAAGTAGTAAAGGAAGAAAGGAAAAGGTAGGGTGAGAAAGTGAGTGAGTAAGTAGTGAGAGGGTAAGAGAGAGTGAGAGAGAGAGAGAGAGAGAGAGAGAGAGAGAAAGAAAGAAAGAAACCGGGAGAGAAAAATTGTATGGATGATAAGGAGAGCTAGTGCATGATAATAAGAGGTAGTAAGAGAAAGAAAGGGAGGGAGGGAGAGAGCGAGAGAGTGAGAGAGCGTGAGAAGGGGGAAAGCGAGTGAGTGAGGCTGAGTGAGAGGGAGAGAGATAGAAACTGAGAAAAAGAGAAAAAGGAAGAAAGAAATTGTCTGGCTGATAAGGAGTGATAGAGAGTTCTATTGAGCAATAAAGAAATGTAGTAAGAGAAAGAAAGAAAAAGATAGGGAGAGAGAGTAAGTGAATGAGTGTGTAAGTAGTGAGAGGAGGAATGAGTGTGGGAGTGAGAGTGAGAGAGAGAGAGAAGAAATCGGCTGAGAGATATTACAAATTGTGTAAGTGATATTGAGAGAAAGAAAAATGAAACTGATGAAGAGAGAGAGAGAGAGAGAGAGAGAGAGAGAGAGAGAGAGAGAGAGAGAGAGAGAAATAGTTAATTTGTAATTTGTGCTCTAGATTGATTAGAAAGTTAAAAGCTAGTGATTTGGCAGGTAATGTAACAGACTAACTGAAATGGGTAGCCATGAATTTCAATGGTGCCATAAATTTGAAAAGTAAATTATTTATTAAATATTTTTATATTCTGTTATATTTATGTGTTACGATGTACTTGTTTGGCATTAATTTGGTACGGATTAATTTGTGGACCACCCCTGGTCAATCAGATACGCCTATTCTAGATCCCCAAGTGAATTTTAGCAATAACGTAAAACCTATTATGGTCCTAGGGTACAGTCTATTTTCAAAAATTGAATGTCATGTAAAAACAAAGGTAAAACTGATTTAAATTTTCTTGTTTGTTATTTTGCTGTTTTAATTGATTTCTGATGAGATTTAAATTCATGAAACGTGTTATCCTTGGTGTAATAAGGAATACCAAATAAGGTAGTCGGTCATGAAATTTGTCTTTTTTTCTAATATAAAATCTGCTTAAATTTTCTTTTCTTTAATTTTTACAAATAGAGGAAAAAATCGGCTTCTCTGTTCTGCATTGTAGTCGCGTATCATCGCTCTTGAGGAAACGGAGTCCTCTCCGATGTATTCGTTGATGTGAAGTAAGCCTCTGGTCGGGTATGGCACTCGGGGCTGCTTCGGAAGCTTCAGAGTCTTTTACCTACTAAAATCCCACTTATCCGACTTTCGAGTCATCAGTTGACCCTCTCTATCGCACAGAAGCAGGGGTACTCCAAAGCAGGATCTTAGGGCCTATCCTTTAAACTATATATACCACAGCCATTCCTACTTCCTGTACCGATCCTTACTACCTATTTGGATGATACCGCCTTACTTTGCATTCATAATAGAAAATAATATAATAATAATTACTAAGTAAATTTAAACTGGAGTTAGGGAGAGGACGTGATTTGAAGAGGTAAGGGAAGCAGCTTTCTGGATAGTTAAAGAGAGGGAGTTCCAGAATTTTCGTGCTCGGATAAGGAAACACCCTTTAATAGAGATGTTTTATGCTGGGGAAAGGATTAGGTCACAGTGGGTATTGCAGGAGTGTGTTATGGTATGGTATGGTTAAAAGTATACTAGGAAGTGGGGTTTGCGCTCCCCAGGCACTGCAGCTTTTTGGCTTATTGTACCTTCATAGTTCCTTAGTTCAGTGCAATAGACTCAATCCTTCTCCTTAGAAATATCAGGCCATTGACTGTCGCTGCTGCAATTTGATTCCTTAAGTTTTTCCATATGTTAGGTTAAATCTCCACTGAGCTGTTCTTCGCATTCGAAGATTATCTGGTGGGCTGTTTCTTCCTACGCAAATGGGATCATCGTTGTATATGCCCATATTGTGTAGATGTTTTCTCAGATGCCAGTCACCCTGATGGTATTGTAAAACGGATACTAGGCTACGGGTTTGCGCTCCCGAGGCACTGCAGCCTTTTGGCTTGTTGTACCTTCCTAGTTCCTTAGTTCAGTGCAATAGACTCAATCCTTCTCCTTAGAAGTATCAGGTCATTGACCTCCTGCAATTTGATTCCCTAATTTTTTTCCATATGTTAGGTTAAATCTCCATTGTGCTGTTGCTTCCCATTCGAAGATGATATGGGTGGCTGTTTCCTCCTCCTCATTACATAATCTGCAGATGGGATCATCATTGAATAAGCCCATGTTGTGTAGATGTTTTCTCACATGCCAGTGACCGGTTAGTAGTCCTACCACTCCTCCGACTTTGGCCCCCTCCGATTGCAGCAATCTTTTGCTAGTCTGGAATGGAAAGAAGATTTGAATCGGATGTACTGGGTAATGTAATGAAGACGATGGGTATTAATGGCCTGGTAAAGAAAGGAACCAATGAAGTGAAGACATCGGGAAGAAGGATATAGCCAGGGAGAATACAGATACATTACCAAAACGCTCAGGGTATGCCGAATATAAATCTGACACAATAGTTCATTGATCTTTTTAGGCGCTTATTACACTCTCAGCGTATGCAACAGACCTGTAGTCGAAGAACGGGAGACCAGGAGTTAACGGTTTCGGAAAACGGTCGGAGGAGCCTGGATCTGCGGAATTGGATGAGGGAGGTTTGAGCAGTGGTTCAAGCAGTGGTAGATGGTAAAACGTACAAAAAGGTGAACATATCACTTTCACCCTTCAGAGATAATTCGTTGTTTTTATTTTTAAGCGGAGCATATTTGGTCTGGTATAGATTAATATTTTGATAAAGTAGGTTTGGATAATTTAATACTCCTTGGCTAGGAAATTGAATACATTTGTCTAGTAGAAACACAATTAATTTATCTGTCAAGGTGTATTAATTTGAAAATCGCCTCGGGATAACCGGTGAATTGCGTCCCTGTCCGGACTAAAAACTAAATGAGTTTTTATAATTTGTTCTTATTTCCGTTTTGTTTTTGTATTTTAGTCCAAACTTCCGTTTTAGTAGGTTCCGCATGATTAAAACCGTGTTTTTACCTTCATTTTAACACAGGGGTTTTGATATTCTCGACCTAGCTAATTTTTAATTTTGATATATTGTATTCATATCTGTATTCTAACCATTTCCGTGACATTAAAATTGCCTCCGTTTCCGGAATAAATCATCGTCGGAAAATTGATGGATTTTTTATTTATTGAAAGTTGTGAGCACAACACGTCGTTTACGAGGCCGCGAGTTTAATTGGACAGGGGACAGACGCCTGCCAAATTGAGGTTTCGCCATCGCCGAATATTGTTCCACCTCGAAAAATCAAGACGTATTATTCGATCAGTTGTATCTAATTGACATATTAAGCTGTGGGGGGGAGGCAATAAAAACAAAATTTATTCGTGTAATCATCCGCCTGTTATCTGGCGTCCTTTGCCTTCGAGTTTTTTCCCTCATGTTTCAACCGTAATAACCTTTTTTTGATACTATGTTAATAGGGTCGAATAACATTGATGATCTACATTATCTTGATGATTTAAGGCGTGTAATCTCACTTCAACGATATGGTACTTTTTTTTAAAAATATTTCTACGATTAATCTAACCCATTGCCACAAATATTAAACTTTTTTTAAAGAAAATAATTGTTTAATATCAAGGTCAAAATTTACAATGAAAAGTATAGACTTTTTTGCTTTCACAGGTAATAGAGAGAGAGAGAGAGAGAATCAAGGTCAAAATTTACAATGAAAAGTATAGACTTTTTTGCTTTCACAGGTAATTATTCATTAAAACTATATAATTGTCAAAAAAATCATCAAATTATGACTTACTCCACATGCCAGATTTTTCCCTATAATCACGTAACAATTTGTTATTATTGTTTGTTCATTTGTTTTTCTAGTTTTAATTGTTCAAATCCTTTCATATTTGAACATTTCTATAAATATACATAACTTGAAAAAATGACGACGTAGAAGGTCAAAACGCATGATAAAATCCACGGGCTACCTAAGAAATGGAAGGCAAAATTGTACTTTGGTTTAGCTGGAGACCCACAAGGGCGCTAATCCAAAGGGAAAATCGTCCTTTTCACGCAAATTACAAACAAGATTTAAATTAAACATTTTGCGAAATATTCACGATCGTTTCAGAAGAAAAACAACGGAAAAATACCGACAAATTCGGCATAGGTCATGTGATTTTACTTTAGTTGTTGTTCCGTGATTTGTAATAGTTTTATACCATCAATATATTTACAAATTGATCATTTTTATGCGGAATGATTTTAAACAGTTAACAACCAAGATGGCTAGACGAAAGGTGGGAGAAATCACCGAGGTTGCGCCGTGGGGTTATCAACAGCTAGATCATGCCATCACCCAACACAATCAGTTCCTAAATCCATTCACACTCACTCGCTGACAGGCATTCTTTCTTATTTACATGCCATTCATTCAATAAGCGTGTTGTAGTACTCGATATTCCTCTATTCTCTTTCACACTATACATTCTCGCCAATAAATACATTCACTCACAACACACAACAATTTAAAATAATACAACACTATTTCACGGACCCAGACTCTCGCTGCTGTGGTAAAGAAAAACAATTCTCATATCGGGCGGCACGAGCTCTCTATACGGAGCCAAAGAATTGCACCGAATCCCATAGCAATAAACAACTAAAAAGATGGTGTGAAATATAAGCATGTAAACTTCGTATATATTTGTGATGGTTTGAAAAAAATAATAATTAGGCTCTTATAAAGCCATAGGAAAATTAATTACAATTAAATTAAAAACCTGAACATAATTAACTGTAAAAACAAATGATTCTTCTATTAATTAGACATTTAAAAAAATAAAAATAATTGTTCTAATGTATCGTTTGTTTTTGTATTTAATTTTGTACTTTAAATTTTAATTGTATTTTATTTCTATGTGGCATTAAATAAGGACAATTTTTTTTAATTTTTATTTTAAAACTAAATTTTACAAAAATTCTTTATTTTTATATTTAATATTATATAACTTTTAATTATAATTAACCGTTATTTGTTATAATAATCCATTTTATTTTTTTTTAAATTATGAAAGTAAAAGAATTTTTTTGTTTTAATATTTAAATTATTTTATATAATTTTTAATTTTAGTTGCAATTAATTTTTATACGATTTTCTAAGATCCCAAATATTTTATAATCGGCAAATTCAGGAATTCTACTCTACATGCTTATTTTTCATTCCATCTCCATTTGAAGTTAAAAATAATTAATTTAAACATAAGAAAGGTTAATTTGAAATAAAGAGGGTTAATTTAAAAAATAAACAACGTTAATTTCAAATGAGAAAAAGATTAATTTGAAGTTAAAAATGGTTACTTTATAAATGAAAAAAGGGTTATTCGACGCTAAGAGGGGTTAATTTAAAAATAAAAAAAGTTAATTGAAATCAAAACGGTTCTATAATTTTTAATTTTAAATGTAATGTAGAGCCCAAATATTTTATAATCGGCAAATTCAGGAATTTTACCCTACGTGCTCATTTTTCATTCCATCGCCTGAAGTTTTTTTTAATGCTTTGAAGTTAAGAATAATTATTTGAAACATAAAAAAAGGCTAATTTGAAATTAAAAACGGTTAATTTAAAAAAAACAACGGTAATTTCAAATTTGGAAAAGATTAATTTGAAGTTAAAAATTTTTCATTTATAAATGAAAAAGTTTTATTCGAAGCTAAAAGTGGTTAGTTTAAAAATAAATAAATGTTTATTGAAGTCAAAACGGATTACTTTAAAAATAAAAATGCTTAATTTCAAGTTAAAAAGTATTACTTTGCGATTATATAATGTTAATATTTTTTATTATTATTTGGGTTATTGATAATTTGACAGAAAAAGTTATAATGCCATCCACAACTACGGGACACTCTGATGATAAATTGTTTAGAGCGTTGACAAGACGATTCATCACAGATAGCATAATTAAAGCCCAGTGTACTTCCAAATGGGCTTTTTGGCACCTGCACCCTGGTGGTTGATATGACTTCTGCTTTTCCAAACCCCCATAAAAAAATCAAACTTTTCTGCAGAATGAGGGACAAACTATCAGTTTATATAGTTAGAAATCGTAAGATTGAGACAAACATTGTTTACATATTACAATTACGTTTTGGATGTGGTAAAGTGAATTTATACAATGCAAAATATATTTTTTTATATATCAATCAAAGTAAAAAAAAAAATTGCATTGTATAAATTCACTTTTTCCACATTCTACACGTATTTGTTAAATTTAAATAATGTTTTTAAATCCCAGGCCCTGAAGATGATCTCAATAAAGATTGAAACGTTGCCACGATAAAGAAAATGTTTCTGAAACCTACATCACACCAGACCGCATCTCACGAATTCTAAATAAATATCGATTAACGGTCACTAATTACCACACATTTCTAACAGTTTATTTTTGTCAATTATCAAAACTTTACAAAACTCATTGGCTAGAAACCACAACAAGTTAAACTTGGACGTGTCTATTAGTCCGCGAGTCGTTGAGCACATCTAAAAACTGATCGGCCCATGATCACTAATTGTTCTTTGTATCCTACCACAGGTTTCGATTTCACTCACACACACATTTTTTATTTTATTTAAGGTAAATTGATTTTTTTTTTCAAAGGAAAAGGTTAGGAAAAACAAAAGCTTCATTTAAATTAAACTATTTTCCGTATGCGAAAATTCTTCGGGTTCATGCTGAAACGAACTTGAACTTCAACCGACCATACTATAAAATTTCGCTGTTACCGATCATTTTGGTCCGCCTCTTAAGCGGGGAACACACTTACCCGATGCAACGCTATGCGACGCTACCCGACGCAAAGCCAAAGTCCAATTTTCCATAAGATTGCTTTACCCCCGTGCACATCTGCCCGATTCCACGCAACGTTACCCTACCCAAAGCTCTGCGATCCCCACTGTCCAGATTTTCATCGGGTCGCATCGAGTGCAGTCGAAGACAAAAGAACGGGACACTCATATTTTTATTCAAACTACATGTCTTATTGTTGTTATATTAATTACAACATAATTATTTTAATAGAAATGATGAATGATGGAGTGAGTGCGACGTTCAATCCTTTAAAAAAAAAGTTCCTGCTCAAAGTAAGTTGCTTTCCGGATTTCTCTCGACATGAATTGCAAAAGTGAACCCGCTTAAAAAAAACCAGCTTCTCATTGGAACGTCGCGGTGGCAGTGGTATCGGCGGGTTCACTTTTGCAATTCATTTCGAGAGACGTGGTTGTAGAAATCCTTCAACCTGATGATGAGCGAAGGGCTCGAAATCCCGATCATTGGAAAACAACTTACTGTGAGTAGAAACTCTTTATCCTTTCTTAAAAAAAGGTTACTTATTTTAATATAAACCAAATTAACCGAGAAAAATTCATTAGTTTTTATTTAAAAAATAATAATTTTAATGGTTAAGAAGAAAACTTATCAAAACACCGGAATAACTTTATTAAAAAAATTAAGTTTAACAAACAATTTATCACACGGTTGGGCTCATAAAATTTATCTAACAATTTATTACATGGTTTTGTTAAAAAAAAATGCATTAAGAACAAAAGAGGGGTTCCGATTGCGATACTGATTTGTGATACACGCTGTGTGACTGTACTTCGCGTGCGCTTGACGTCGCATAAATGTGCACACCCTACCAAAACGTGACAAGGCGTCGGGTAGCATCAGGTAGCGTCGCATAGCGTTCCATCGAGTAAGTTCCCCGCTTCAAGCCAGGAACACACTTACCCGATGCTTCGCCATGCGACGCTACCCGATGCTACCCGACGCCTTGCCACGTTTTGGTGGGGTGTGCACATCTATCCGACGCAAGCACACGTCGCGTACAGTCCACAGCGTTTATCACAATAATCACTATCACAATCGCAACGCATCTTTTGTTCTTAATGCACTATTTTGAGCAAAACCTTGTAATAAATTGTTAGTTAAATTTTATGAGCACAACCATCTAATAAATTGTTTGTTAAACTTAATTGTTTTAAATAAAGTTACTCCTAACCATCATAATTAAACAATGTTTATAAAAACTTATGCATTTTTGATCTCGTTTAATTTGGTTTACATTAAAATAACATGTTGTAATTAATATAACGACAAAATTACATGTACTTAGTTTGAAATAAACTACAAAAAATATGAGTGTCCTGTTCTGATGCTACCCGACATTACAAAATGGTGTAATTTTACGAGCAAAACTATGAAATAAATTGTTAATTAAATTTTATGAGCAAAACCGTGTAATAAATTGTTCCAATTTTAGTATATGTACCGCCGAAGCGAGTACAATAAATTGTTAGTTAAATTCATTATATCAAAAAATCGTATTCCGGTGTTTTGATTAATTTTCTACCAAACCATTAAAATTAATTTTTTAAATAAAACTAATTAATTTTTAATCTCAGTTAATTTGGTTTATATTAAAATAAGTATGTTGTAATTAATATAACGACAATAATACATGTAGTTTGAATAAAAATATGAGCGTCCGGTTCTTTTGTCTTCGACTGTACTCGATGCGACCCCAAAATCTGGACAGTGGGGATCGCTTAGCGTCGGGTAGGTTTGCGTGGCATAGCATCGGGCAGATGTGCACGGGGGCAATGCAACCTTATGGAAAATCGGAGTCTGGATTTGCGTCGGGTAGCATTGGGTAGCGTCGCATGGCGTAGCATCGGGTAAGTGTGTTTCTGGCTTCAGTTGGGTTGGTCTGTCAGGTGCGTGCCGACATCATTAGTGTGTCTGTATTAAATACGTACCAAAATGATTTGTTACGCATTAAATTTTAATATTTACCAATTTTTTTAATAATAGAAATGTCATTTGTCTTTTCTTCCATCTTAATTTAGTGCTTCCCGCTGAAAGATTTATTGGCAATGATTACACGTTTTTTAATTAATATAGGTTAACATGTTTTCCTTGTTCTTGTTTGACCTTCGTTTTGCATACAAGGCGGACGAAAATTTCTTTCCTCCGAGTTAGCCTTAATTATCGTCTCTCTGTAATTTGCAATTGTGTCTGCGGTCGGGTCTTTCAAACGGATCGGGTCCTTAATTCACAGCCACTCCCAAAGATGTATTCAGTCCTAGACATGAATGAAAAAGGGGGGAGATAAAGATTTTTTTTTCAAACTGAGTAGGACGAAGTATGTAATTAGTGCCGCATGCTCAAGTTGTGGATTCGAACCGCTTGGCCTCCTCGGAATGTAATGTCCATTAGTTGTATTAAACCAGATGTAAAATATTCCAAACTAAGTCTACATAATCTGCAGGTCTAATCGCAATATTGACCCTTCTGCAAAGGGCCAGCCAAAGGGAATTCAGTGCCTACATTATACTGGGAACTTGAATTTGAATGGAACAATTAGGGAAATTTAGTAACAATTTAACATATAAGTTTCACTTTATAAAGAATTTTGGAATAATACTGCCACATAAATGCAAATAGGTTAATTCTTATTAGCATCACTCTGATTATTTGATTCCGACTTGGGAGCAAGTTATGATTTATAAATAATAAATCACTAAAAAGAAGATAAATGTTTTGCCCACACTATATCTCAATATCCCTTTCTCACTTACTCTCACTTTATCTCTCTTTCTCTATCACCTTTCTTTCTCTGTCTTACTAAATCTTGCTTTCTTGAGCCCTCTCTCTTTCTAAAATTGTGCAACCAAAAACTAAATCCATATTCTCTCTACACCTCTCTCTCTTTCTCTCTCTCTCTCTCACTCTCTCTCACTCACTCTCTCTCTCTATCTATCTATCTATCTATCTATGTATCTTTCTATCTATCTATCTATCTATCTATCTATCTATCTATCTATCTATCCATCTATCTATGTATTTATCTCTTTATCTATCTCTATCTATCTATCTTGCTCACTATATCTTTTTTTCTCTCCTCCTTCCCTCTGTCTCTCTCACTTATCTTTCTTTCTTTATCCCTTTCTCTTTCTGAAATTGTGCGACCAAAAACTAATACCAAATTCTTTCTCTCCCTTTCCTCCTCTCTATCTATCTATCTTCCTATCTCTATCTATTTATCTTGCTCACTATATGTCTGTTTCTCTTCGCGCTCCCTCTCTCTGTCTCACTATATCTCTTTCTTTTTCCTTCTCTCTTTTTCAAATTCTGCGATTAATATAACGATTTTTATTAATCAATTCTTTCCCTCTCTCTCCCTTTTACTCTTTCTCCATCACTCTTAATTTCTTTTTATCCCTCTCTTCCCACAACTCTCTATTTCTCTCGCTCTCTTTATTTAAATCTTAAGAATTCGTTTCCTTCTGCTAACAACCTCTTAACCTTTCACCCTCCTTTGTTCTTTCATCCTCTCTCTCTCTCACCCTCCTTTGTTCTTTCATCCTCTCTCTCTCTCACCCTCCTTTGTTCTTTCATCCTCTCTCTCTCTCTCTCTTCTCTCTCTCTCTCTCTCTCTCTCTCTCTCTCTCTCTCTCTCTCTCTCTCTCTCTCTCTCTCTCTCTCTCTCTCTCTNTCTTTTCACTATATTTTTGAGTTGTTCTTTTTTTATTTACGTTTTAAGACTCTTTTATATCCAAAAATCCTTTTTTTCGGGATCATTTTCTCTCTCTCTCTTTCTCTCTCTCTCTCACTCTCTCTCTTTCTTTCTCTCTCTGTCTATCTGTCTCTCTCTCTCTCTTTCTCCATATATATATATATATATATTTGAGTTTTAACCAACCTTATCTAATTTATCTTTAACTCCGTACAATTATTTCCACCATTATATACTTAGTGGTCCCAGTAAAAACCAAAAAAGATTTGATTTGTAGTACATCCAAAATACAGTAAAATGCTGCCAACCGAACTGTTCTATCTCAATTTAGTCTGAACTTATGAATTTTTACGGTTTTTTTTGCAAAGTCCTGACCTTAAGCCATAAATTGGTATTTTTTAAAAATCTAGAACAATCATTCTAATTTTTAACAACATTTTTGAATTCTGTATTAAATTTCCCGTAAGGACCTATTTTTAATCTTATTAAACGCCGATGTATGTTTATTAATTCAACCCAAAATGAAGAATTTTTAAAAAAGGACAAAATTTTGATAAATTTTCAAAAATAACTGTTTTTCAACAAACATATTTGAAGAGGAGTCAAACATCATAAAAACTTCTTCATTTAAATCGAGGAGTGAACTGTACCATTTCGAAAATTTTAAACAACATTGTTGATGAAGCAGGATTTAAAAAGTAATGAATTATTTTTAATTAATATTTGTCAGTAATTTTTAATTAATAATTATCTCCCACTCACCCTCTTAACTTTTGCGTTCCACCCCCTCAAGATATTTATTGTATGTTCTATTGATCTCCTTAATGGATGCTTCTTCCTTTCTAGCTTCTAAAACTTACAAACATGAACAATGAAGTCCGTAAAGATTCTGTTTATAACAAAACTTATCAGTTGTTAATAGACAATTTGTACTCACCTTATGTCCATGTCCTCATGTTGTATGTAAATCAATAGATTTTATTTGGTTTTCAAAAAAATCCTTGTCTTTTCATGGTTTTTCGTATGGTTTATTGAAAGACTTTCTATTTTCTCTATTTTCTAGCGGGTTGGACAGTTCGTCCACATCGTCTTGCGTGAAGCTGATGAGACAGCTGAGCCGTCAGGGGAGGACCATCGTGTGCACGATCCACCAGCCTTCGGCACTCCTTTTCGAACAGTTCAACCACGTTTACTGCATGTCCGAAGGGGTGAACATTTACCAGGGTAGCCCGGCGGCCATGCTGACCTACATGGCCAACTTCGGCTTGATATGCCCTCCGTACCACAACCCGGCAGATTTCAGTAAGTCTCGTTTCATTTGACAATTGGCATTTGGTGTATCGAGGTTTTGAGATGATAAAAGAGATTTTTTAAAATAAGAATAAAGGAAGACAACTTTAAGTAATTTCTTGTTACAGTTAGTAAGATTTTTATTATCTAGTTAAGCCAAATAGTTATAGTTAAGGGAAGGCCTTTTTAGTGAAAAATGTAATTCTAGTTTAAAATGGCCATTATGTTTTATTTATTTCAACTTCATACAAAGTTTAATAAATATTTGATTTTATAATTGGGCAAATTATACAATTCGTGACTGTTTATTCCGCTTTAAATGCGACATTTTGTAAATAGGGGTAAACATGTGGCAACCGGGCAAGAATCTACTTCGTTAGGGGATGAAAGCTCACGAGCAATTCACATTAATCCAATATAATCGGTTTCTGCGCCGTTGAGCCTGCCTTGTAATCATACAAGCACTATTCTATTGTGGGTTCTAAACGGAAAATTAAATGAAGCAAACAGCTTAACAGTTCTTATCTACGATGTTATTGTGATTATGGCTTGGAAAAAGTAGAGAGCGGAAATTAAGTTGACGAATTGTCTAAAGATTTCTTAGAAATGCGGCTGTTTGGTTGTTGTGAAATTGCACGGGTAAAACTCAAAAGTTTATTTCATGTCCGGTGACAAGCCTACGAAATATAATGGATGATTTTTTTTAAGCTAAAATCAACGAAATTCGTTTTGAAGTACATATAAGCCATGAGGATACGTTGGCGTTTGGCCTCTGCAAACATTTCTTTGTGCTCAGGCTTGTTTTAAACGTGAAAAAATACCGGTTAAAATAACGGTTTAGACAAAATGTGAATGTAATTGAAAAATGAAGGGATTTCCGTATTTCCCTAATAGGCGGAACATTGTTCAACGCGTCTCGTTAGGGCGAGTCCAATTTAACTCTTTTTCCTTCAGTAAGAAAAGCATTTTGAAACATTTTTTAATTGTTAGTCAGAAATCGTGATATGCGATCTGGTGTGATGTAGGTTTCAGAAAAACATTTTCTTCATCGTGCCAACGTTTTGATCTTTATTGAGATCATCTTCAGGGCTCAAAGTGTTTGTCTTCTGTGTATTTGTGCCATTCTTGGCAACTGAGCACTCTCAACGCGACACGCAAGAATGGCACAATTACACAGAAGACAAACACTTTGTCCCTGAAGATGATCTCAACAAAGATCGAAACGTTGGCACGATAAAGAAAATGTTTTTCTGAAACCTACATCACACCAGACCGCATCTCACGATTTCTGAAGAATTATCGATTAACGGTGGTCACCACACATTTTTTAATAGTTGAAATTATATATATATAAAAAGAAGCTTTTTTCTCTTTTTTCTTTTACTCACACCTTCTTTCTGACGCTACTTCTCCCTCCCACTTACGTCTCTCTATTTCCTTTTCCGTTTCTTTTCTCTGTCACTCTCTCTCTCTCTTTTCCTCAAAACCTTCGTCTTCTTTTATATTATCTTTGTATCTCCCTCCCTCCCTCCCTCTCCCCTCTCTCTCTCTCTCTCTCTCTCTCTCTCTCTCTCTCTCGTCATTTATCTCGTTGTGTGTCTTTCACTGTCTTTCATTTATGTATCTGTTCCTCCCAATATTCGTTCTTTATAATTTCTTTTTTTTTCTCACTTCCCAATCTATCCCTGTATTTTTTTTAACAGATATTCAAAAGTGACTATCTCCGACTAACTTTGTTTATATATAAGTTTGTCATACCAATTTTTGACTATGAAACAAACTATAGAAGTTTCATTAAAATAAGTTTAAATACAAAGCGATAATTGGAATTTTATGCTATTTTCAACTGAAATTGATTGTATAAAATAAGTTGTTCTTGTGTAATTTATTAAGCGTATCGTTGGGGCTAAATTATATATAAAAAAAAGAAGTTTTTTCATACGAATTTTTGACTATATAACAAACTGTGAAAGTTTCATTAAAATAAGTTTAAATACAAAGCGATAATTGGAATTTTATACAGTTTTCAACTGAAATTGATTGTATAAAATAAGTTATTCTTGTGTAATTTATTAAGCGTCTCGTTAGGGCGAGTCCAATTTAACTCCTTTCTTTTCAGTAAGAAGAGCATTTTGTGACATTTTTTAATAGTTGAAATTATATATATTAAAAAGACGTTTTTTTGACTATGTAACGATAGCTCAAGTAGTAGAACAGCGGCGTATTTAGCGTAATTTAGCTATGATCGTGGGTTCGAATTTCGCTTTTGTCACTGACTTTTTTTTCTAAACCAAAACCTTAATTAATTGAAAAGAATTTATTTGGTCAAGCGGACCACGAAACCTAATAAAAAAAAATATGGAAGTTTCATTAAAATAAGTTATAATTAATTAATGTTTTTAGTTGCGATAAAAAAGTCAGTGTCACGAGTGGGATTCGAACCCACGATCTTCGGCTATATAGGCCGCTGCTCTACCACTGGAGCTATCGTGACCTCAAGTGGTGGAGCAGCAGCGTATTTACCCGAATTTCGTGGGTTCGAATCCCGCTCGTGACACTGATTTTTTTATCTCAACTAAAACCCCTAATTAATTGAAAGATATTAATTGGTCAAGCGGACCACGAAAACTAGTGAATTAAAATAAGTTTAAATACAAAGCGATAATTGGAATTTTATACAGTTATCAACTGAAAATCAACTGAAATTTATTGTTTAAAATAAATTATTTCCCTTCAGGAAGAGGAACATTTTGAAACATTTTTTAATAGTTGAAATTATTTATACATAAAGGAAGTTTTTTCCTAACAATTTTTGACTTTGTAACAAACTATGAAAGTTTCATTAAAATACCTTTAAATAGAAAGCGACAATTGATTGTTTAAAATAAATTATTCTTGTACAATTTATTAAGCGGAAAACAGCCTCTTTTTTATACAGTACAAACGATTTTTTATTTAATTTAACTTCGTATGTTTCATGATTGAACAATTCAAAAACGGGACGTCAATTGTTATCCTCCTTAATTATATTTTAGTTTGAGGTTTGTTATCGATAAAACCTCGGTCCCTCTGTTCAACCCCGTACACGTATTCATTATCGAATAAATTCGTTTGAAAACCTCCCTCTTTCAATACCAGGGAGTACAAGAGATTGTTAATTTTAATCGAATTAGTTCCCGTGTAATTGAACTTCCCTTGTACGCTTTGAACCTTTTCTAATCCATTTTTCGCTGTGATGTATTTTCCAATAAACTCTTTCTCTGCCTCATTCCTCGTTAATTCGGTGTTGGGTGATTATTTTTTAAATTATTAAGCCGATTAAATAAACAAAGGCGGATATTTTATACAAACATTCGTTATGAATTGTTAAATCTGTATAATTGTTGATTTAACAAAATCCTTTTTTTCCAGAATCAATTTAATAACTATCTACTTTTTTTTTCGATTCACATTGTTTTTCTTTAGGGAGAGGTTTTGATCAAATTTTGCATTATCACAAAGCAAGCCGCCACACAATATCAAATGTTACGACGTAAATGAATGGGGCTTAAGATTTTTCGTTTAGGAACGCTTTGGCTTAACCCCCATTTAATCAACACGGCACCACAAAACTGGTAAAACACAACGGAAACAAATGATGTGAAGGATTATCAAATTTTTGTACATTCGCCCTGTTTTTTCCGGTTCAAGGATGCGCCAAGACGTAATTTGAGAATGGAGAACCATAATAAATACAATATTTATTATGTCACTTTTCAAACGTCTACATCTCGGTAGGGATGAGCATTGATAAAAAAAACATCGATGGTCACTATCGATTAACATCGGAAAATTGTTGTACGACCATCGACTCTATAGTCTACATCGATGGTTTTTTGAGTCCGTATTACTCAAACCACAAATTATTTTCTTATGGATTATGTTTATGTGCCACTTTAGAAACATGAGCTATATTTTCAAACTTCGCCATTTCTGAACCTTTATTAGGAATTTGAATAATAAAAATGATTAAATTCATTAGATTTCGTAGTCCGATTGACCAAATAATATCTTTCTATTAATTAATCTTTATGTAAGGTATTGGGTGAGATAAAAAAATTGTGTTTATTGTTTTAATAACATTTATTAGGAAATTAGCCTTTGGTTTCATTTGTAGCTATATATAGATATCTCGGTCTCTTTTAAATAAAAGACATCTATTGTTAAAGTATTTTGTCCCTGTGAATTTTATTCAAAATACCTCCCTGTTCTTTGCTTTTTGGAAAACATCCATATTATATCCATAATCCTCTCAAGCCCAATTCCTGTCCCGTGCTCAAAAAAAAGATAAAGGTTAAACATGTCCGTAACGAAAATTAACCATATCCTTAATTTATTAGGATTAATTTATCGCAATTTTACAATGAAACACTACCACATCTTCTTCGGAACGCAATTAAAAAAACGTAGCTTTTAAGCCAATTTATCCTCTATGGGATTTCTGGTTTTCGAAATAATCTGTCCAGCTTTGGAAAATAATCGTTCAGAGGGAACAGATGTCCCACTAAGGCAACAAATTGAACAACTGACAGGTTCTGATAGGTCACTTTCATATCAGAAGAAAATGGGTCATTCCTTATTCACCAAAGTGGAAATTAGGTAAAAATGGAAAAAGTTGATAAAACATCGACAGCCCACCTTCGATGGTAAAAAACATCGACACAGTAACAGCGAACATAGCTCGCCTTCTATAGACGTTTTCTAAATCTAAAGCCATCGGTGCTCTTCCCTACTTGTCGGTGAACATCACCCGTGAGTGAAGACATACCCTAAAGGTCATAAACACACTTACCCGATGTTACGCTATGCGACGCTGCCCGATCCTACCCGACGCAAATCCAAAGTCCAATTTTCCATAAGATTGTATTACCCCCGTGCACATCTGCCCGATGACACGCAACGCTACCCTACTCAACGCTCAGCGATCCCCACTCTCCAGATTTTCGTCGAGTAGCATCGAGTACAGTCGAAGACAGAAGAACTGGACACTCATATTTTTATTCAAACTATATGTATTATTCTCTTCATATTAATTGCAACATACTTATTTTAAAATAAACCAAATTAACCGAGATCAAAAATTCATTAGTTTTTATTTTTAAAAAAATTTTAATGGTTAAGAACAAAATTTATCAAAACACCAGAATAACTTTATTTAAAAAAATTTATTACACGGTTGGGCTCATAAAATTTAACTAACCATTTATTACATGGTTTTGCTCAAAATAATGCATTAAGAACAAAATAGGCGTTGCGATTGTGATAGTGATTTGTGATACACGCTGTGTGACTGTATGTGGCGTGCGCTTGATTTTAATTTTTTTTAAACTTTTTTAGCCAAAAGTTCAATTATTAAACGTTAAAAACGTGAAACTTTGAATTATGTACAAAAATATATACAAATCAAGTTGTATTAGAAGTGAACGGAATTTTTTGCCTATCAGCGTATACTTTGCCCTATTCGGTTGTTGAGAAGTTTCCAGACAAGATCTTATCTATAGTGAGAATTCCAAAGCATCCATACTGGGTGGTTGGTAGAAAATGGTCGTGGTTATTCCATTGGTTTTCTATTGTCCCTGCTCAACCCTATTTAGGGATTGGTGATTTTTTCCCTGCGGTCCACTACAGGTTATCTGACTGTAGATTGCTCCTTCTGCAAGCCCTAGCTTCCTCGGATTGGCCTGTATGTGCAAGATCCTGGTGGCTTGCGATTGGTACGTTGTTTTTTGTTATATTGGGCATTTTACCAAAAATGTGGATGCCTGTTAAAGGGTAGCCCAAACTTTTTTCCTGATTTTTAAAAAAATATTTATTATTTAAGAAACAAAACCTACACCATAATAGCACATAAGAAGGACAAAGAGAAAATCTCTAGTTTCGCGAATTTTATATTCAAGTTTAGCATTAATGTCATTCAATTAATTAAGGTTTTTAGTTGAGATAAAAAAGTCAGTGTCACGAGCGGGATTCGAACCCACGACCTTCGGCTTGATACGCCGCTACTCTACCACTTGAGTTATCGTGACCTCGATTCACTCTGACACTAACCTCCCATCTCAACCCCACCTTTTGAATTTTCCCTTCTTTTTTTTGCCATTTTTCAAATGTCGTGTAATCTATTTGATTCTCGGCGGCAAATGAAATGGCCACGGAGAGCTATAGTGAAGTATACTTCTTTTGAATTCATTAAATTCACTATTTTTCGTGGTCCGCTTGACCAATTAATATCATTCAATTAATTAGGGTTTTTATTTGAGATAAAAAAAGTCAGAAAAAGATTGAAAAATGGCAAAAAAATAGGGAAATTCAAAAGGTGGGGTTGAGTTGAGAAGTTAGTGCCCAAGTGGATCGAAGTCACGATAGCTCAAGTGGTAGAGTAGTGGCGTCAAGCCGAAGGTCGTGAGTTCGAATCCCGCTCGTGAAACTGACTTTTTTATCTCAACTAAAAACCTTAATTAATTGAATGATATTAATTGGTCAAGCGGACCACGAAAAACAGTGAATTTAGCATTAATGCACAATATGATCTTTATCCAGTCCATGATATCCAGTGAGATGCGAGCTCGCTCGCAATACTGGAATAATTTATGTATTCCCATCATTCAACATATTCTATATTTTAATTTTTAACTAAAAAGTAAAAGCGGGTCCGCCTTACAACTCATGGAATGTAGTTATAAAAAATTATGAGGAAGTATGAAGCGCAATAATTTTTTTTCTGAGATGACTCGTAAAAATCTGAGCCCATGCCCTCTAAAGTTTTCTCACCGTTCATTTCGCAATATCATAAAAAAGTGTTTAAATTATGAGCTATAAAAAAAACTCTGTAATCACCACTCTATTCTTTCCCTGGCGAGAATGGCCCTAACCCTGAAATCCCTTTCACTGCCATGCTTCGGTTCATAGTCAAGTTATTTCACACGTCGTGGGAAATGGGATGGCGATAAAAAACAATAACGCCGTTTTACGGCAATTATCGTAAGTCGAAATACGTTGAAATTATTTATTGCTGTAATTAGGTGAGCGGTTACGTTCGGAATATTATCCGGGCCGACCGGTTCCATTTTGAAATAGTCCCCAATTTGTTTAGCAAGAAGTCATGAAACCACGGCCGGGATCCCGTTTCGACCACGTGTGCCAAGGTTTACAAACGGGGTTTATTTTGCCCCCTTTTCCGGCGACGGTTGTCCGTTTTATTTGGGGAATTTTTCCCCATAAAAGGTCGAAGAGGAATCCCGGGAATTTATCATATTGGCGAATCACTGTTAACGTGTATGGTTGGACCGGGCCCGTTCCGATCGATGTTGTATGTCATGTTGAAAAATGTTGACCTGTTGTCTTTTACATATATGTACAATAAAAAAGGGAAACCAATTGAAAACGCCGGAATTAATCGACGTTTCAGTATTTATATTTTTTTTTTTTGCGCCCCTGTTGGTTTTTGTTATTTACGGGAAACCACCAACGGTCATACGATCCCCCCGAAACTTATCCTTATTAGTTTAATAGTTGCCTTTTAACCACTAATGTGCAAATTAAAACTCGTAAACGGTTTTTATAATTTTGGTCTGCCGGCTCCCAGCGAGGATAAAACGGGGAACACAACTTACCCGATGTAACACTATTCAACGCTACCCGACGCAAATCCAAAGTCCAATTTTCCATAAGATTGAAGATGATCTCAATGAAGATCGAAACGTTGGCACGATAAAGAAAATGTTTTTCTGAAACCTACATCACACCAGACCGCATCTCACGATTTCTAAATAAATATCGATTAACGGTCACTAATCACCACACATTTCTAACAGTTTATTTTTTGTCAATTTTCAAAACTTTACAAAACTCATTGGCTAGAAACCACAACAATTTTAAACTTGGACGTGTCTATTAGTCCGCGAGTCGTCGAGCACATCTAAAAACTGATCGGCCCATGTTCACTAATTGTTCTTTCTATCCTACCACAGGTTTCGATTTCACTCACACACACATTTTTTATTTTATTTAAGGTAAATTGATTATTTTTTTCAAATGAAAAGGTTAGGATAAACAAAAGCTTCATTTAAATTAAACTATTTTCCGTATGCGAAAATTCTTCGGGTTCATGCTGAAACGGGTCACTTACTGGGTCTGTCTTTACCCGTTTAGTGGCGAACTTGAAAATCAACCGACCATAGTATAAAATTTCGCTGTTACCGGTCATTTTGGTCCGCCTGTCTTAAGCGGGGAACATAGCCGATGCAACGCTATGCGACGCTATCCGATGCTACCCGACGCAAATCCAAAGTCCAATTTCCCATAAGATTGCTTTACCCCCGTGCACGTCTGCCCGATGCCACGCAACGCTACCCTACTCAACGCTCAGCGATCCCCACTCTCCAGATTTTCGTCGGGTAGCATCGAGTACAGTCGAAGACAAAAGAACCGGACATTCATCTTTCTATTCAAACTATGTACATTATTGTCGTTAATTATAACATCCTTATTTTAATATAAACCAAACTAACTGAGATCAAAAATTTATTAGTTTTTACTAAAACAAATTAATTTTAATGGTTTAGTAGAAAATTGATCAAAACACTGGAATACCATGTTTTGATAAAATGAATTTAACTAACATTTATTACACGGTTTTGCTCAAAAAGTTTAGCTAACAATTTATTTCACGGTTTTGCTCATAAAATTACACCATTTTCGTCGAGTAACATCAGGACAGGTCGGTCATCTTTTTTGTAGTTTATTTCAAACTAAGTTTATGTAATTTTGTCGTTATATTAATTGCAACGTTCCTATTTGAATGAAAACCAAATTAAACGAGATCAAAAATTTTTGAGTTTTTATAAAAATTATGTAATTATGATGGTTAGACAGAATATTTATCAAAACACCGGAATAACTTTATTGAAAACAAAGTTGACTTAAAACGTTGAGAAAATATGCATTTCCACATTTTCCTATTTTTTCGTGCAAAAACCAGGTTTTCAATTTAATTTTATTTATTTATTTATATAAAATATAAACAAATATAAATGTAAAACTAATCTGATTTAATACAATCCTGCGTAACCTAAGGGAAAAACTTTTTTTTTAAATTCGATTGATATGCCATAATAACCTTGAAATATATGCACAACAAAGCGAGAAAACTAAATTGAAAAAATATGATAATTACTTTGTTTTAATTCCCATGCTGTTATTTTTTAGAAAATTAGTATGCTAAACAAGATGGTTTTTTAAACTATTTTTCTTGCTTCAGTATTCATCAGTAATTTCAAAAATTCGGGAAAAATTTAACTACTTTTTATGGAAACTTAAAATTGAGGTGTGGAGTCAGCTCAGTCGCNCTCTCCCTCTTCCTCTCCTTCTCCCTCTCCCTCTCACTCCTTCTCTCTCCCTCTCCCCCTTCTCTCTCTCCTCTCTCTACCTCCCCGCCGATTTTCAAGAATGCATCAATTTTGAACCGTCATGTTTTTGCAAATTGTTTGCTCCACATGTGCTCCGAGGTCTATTTCGAAAACCTGAACATGGAAGCGACAAATTCTTACTTTTTCTTACTTTGACCTTTTGTGATGCGGAATGCTTCTGCTGTCGATAACCGCTTGTTTACCTCATCACGGAAATTCAACTTTTCCTTCCCATTTCACAGATGTTGTGGCAGTTTGGCTTCGAATAACGTATTGAAACAATAGACTTATGTATGGTAAAATCGGAAGAGAGAGTGGTCGATTTTTTCCACGAACACGAGGACGTTTTTTGGCCTAAAAATCGCAAATAAATTGAAAAAGGTAGAGAAATCTGGCAGAGTGGAAGATGGCCAATTGAAAGCTGATTAAATTTTCCTATCGATAGATAAAGGGCGTCGTTCAAGGTCGGTTTCCTGGCTTCACAGCTCAATTTCAAGTTTTCGTAAAAATAAGCAAAAATTGAGTTTCTAGAATTTTTGGTTTTACTGATGAATGACTGAAGCTAGAAAACATTTAATAAAGCCATCCTGTTCCGTGTAAAACCTTTACAAAATGAGACCTAGGGCAGGTCTGTGACTTAAAAGGCTTAGAAAATACACATTTCCTAAGTTGTCCATTTTTTCTTGATAATAACGCTTTCTTTACTCAATACAATACTCAATTCTTTAAAATGAAACTTAAAAAAATCCCCTAACGATTTGATGAAATGAAAATGAAACTGAAATTTATTTGCAATGAATGGGAAAATAAATGTATAACATGGTCTAACCTGTTAAAGACACTTGGATCACGAGGTCGAAAAAATTGAGTTGCATTAAACTACCGCAGAACTTCCTGAATCGGATTATATCACAGGCTTCATAAAAGAATTTGATATATATCAAACAGTCTAGTCGTCTATCCTTCTTTATTTTCCTTTGCCATAACCTTGTCAAAATTTTGTTATTTTTTAGAATTATCATACTCGCTGCTTTGGAATGAATTACTTTAATGAACTTGAAGTACACATATTTGTTTAAAAAATTATGTACCATTTTTTCAGCGATAGTTTTCGTTTGTTCTTTGCTTATTTACGTTTTAAGATTCTTTTATATCAAAAAATCCCTTTTAGAGGGATCAATTTCTCTCTCTCTCACTCTCTCCCACCTTCTCACCCTCTCATTTTTCAATTTCATTTCATCCATCGTTTTCCAAGCCTACAACACAAATATCGGGAATCTGTCCATGTTTACATTTTAGAGGGGAAGATTTAATTTCGTTAGGTCGGTCGTACTCACACGGTTTCGGGTTAAACAAAAATCAACCGATGTTTCCTCAACCGTGGGTAAAAAGAAATGGTTACAACCGTAATATATACGAACTAGATTTAGCCAAATCCCGATAGGCTAAATTCCATTCCAACCCACTAATAAATCTCCACCATCTCAGTTTTCGTACGAACCCCCGGACGATGATGGAACCAGAGGTGTTACGATGTTAAAAAGTTTTGTTATAGTACATCCTAAATGGGACAACTTCCAAGTGCAACCAATCGAACTGTTCTATCTCAATACGGTCCGAACTTATGGATTTTTACTTTTTTTTTTTTTTTTAGTAAAATCCCAACCTTAAGTCACAAATTAGCACTTTTTCAAGATCTAGACCATTTGTTCCAAATTTTTAAACACATTTTTGAATTTTACATTAAATTTCCTATAACAACCTATTTTTAATCTTATCGGACGCCGATGTACGTTTATTAACTCAACCCAAAATGAAAAATGTAAAACAAAGAGAAAATTTTGATAAATTTCCAAAAATAATTTTCAACAAATATATTTGAAGGGCTGCCAAACACCACAGAAACCTCTCCATTTACGCAGAGGAGTGAACTGTGCGATTTCAAAAATTTTAAACAACATTTTTGATGGTGCAGTATTTAAAAAAAGTAATGAATTATTAAATTCACTAATTTCGTGGTCCGCTTGACCAATTAATATATATTAATTAAGGTTTTTTATCTCAACTAAAAACCTTAATTAATTGTAAGGAATTATGTAAGAGGTCGTCGGTGGCCGCAACGGTTTAGGCGTAGACACGGCGCTTAACACTTTAAGGTAAAGTTGCCGGGTTCGAATCCAGCATATTACATTCGAACCCGACATACTTACAAATGGGCTTTTTTTTCAAAAAAACCGGTACCCTGATGGATTATGGTGATGATCCTCGAAAAAAAAGTAATATTAATAAGTCAAATCTCTTTATTACGAAATAAAATACTAAAAAAAGTAGAAAATTTCCGGTATCGAACAGTTCACTCCTCTTCTGTATTCGTTAAATTTACACATTGGACCACGTTTTTTAACATTCCAGGTTGTTTAACCCTTAAAAGGTTGTTTTCTTAAACTACCAAAACAATAAAAAAGCGTATTAAATGAAGAGGTTTTTATGATTTTTGGCTCCCCCATAAATATGTTTGTTGGAAAAAGTATTTTTCGAAATTTATCAAAATTTTCTCTTTTTTTTAAATTCTTCGTTTTGGGTTGAGTTAATAAACATATATCGGCGTCTGACAAGATTAAAAATATGTCCTTCTTAAGGGAACTTTAATGTAGAATTTAAAAAATTGGCGAAAAATTGGAACAGACGCTCTAGATCTTGAAAAAATGCCAATTTATTGTTTAAGATCGGGAATTCGATAAAACGCGTAAAAAAATTCTTAACTTCAGACCAAATTAAGATAGAACCGTTTGCTTGGTTATATTTCACTTTATTTAGGATATCGAAATCCAATTTTTTAGGGTTTATGCTGGACCACTCTATTTATTTATGTTTTATTTTGTTATATTCTAGTGTATTTAATTTATAGTGAGAAATATGATCTTCGTAAACATTTCTGGCGTTTTTGAACCCGGTACGGATGTTTGTAACATGTAAACTAAAACTGAGACCAGTTTGCATTATGTTTCACGGAGCTAATGAGCTTCAAATATCAGGTCGTGCTCATATTTAGCCTTCCCGGATAAATTATTGCTGAACAAAATCCTGTCCAAAGAAAATAACATCAAGGAAATTTCAAGTTTCCGGTGAATATTCGTCGCTGTTTACATTATAAATGGGTGGAACAAGGCCGTGGCTAATTAATATTCGACTGATCTTGAAAACAGGAGTGCCAATTTAGTTATAAGCGTGTAAAAGAATTCGCTCTTCATTATCGTTGAATGTGGCCGAATTAAAATCAAGAATCAGTATTTAAGTTTATTACCTCTTCTAACAAGTGACTATAGATGATATCAAACGAAAAATTTTCGTTAAAAATGTTTTAAATTTTCTCTGATTTTTTCTAATCAAAATTATTACAATCGTGTTTCTCCTAATCTTTGGCTTACTACTTAAACACAAAAAAACTATAAACTAGACGCAGTAAAAGTCTTAGACACAAGAGAAAAAGAGAGAGGAAGAGAGAGAGAGAGAGAGAGAGAGAGAGAGAGAGAGAGAGAGAGAGAGAAGGGAGAGAGAGAGAGAGAGAGCGAGAAAGAAAAAGATAAATAGAAAGAATGATAGATGGAGGAAAGGTTGTAAGAAGATAGATAGAAAGAGAAAGATACCGAGAGAGAAAAAAGGGAAATAGAAAGAATTATAGATGGAGGAAGGGTTCTAAGAAGATAGATAGATAGATAGGTAGAAAGAGAGAGATAGAGACATAGAGAGAGAGACCGAGAACGAGAGAGGAAGAGAGAGAGAGTGAGAGAGAGTGTTTGAGGGTGAGAGAAAAGTAAAGTGAGTAAGACGTAGTAACAGTCAGAAAAAGTGAAAAGAATGAAAAGTAAAATTAGTGAGACAGAGGGACGAACTGTTCGAGTGCTACTCGATTACAGAAAAGCATCTATTAGAGCTAGAAGAGATTATGAGGGACGCTTTTCTCACTGAGGATGGCGAGAAGCCGAAAATGGAAGGGAACGTTGGAAGGAGGGTAGACTGACCTGGTTTTTCCAATACCACGTATAAAACGACGTTTTTTGCCCAAAAATCGTGAATAACAGGCAAAACAGTTAGGAAATCGGTCAAAATGGAAGGTGAACAATCGATAACTTATTCTTAAAAGGTGCAAAAATTAACATCTTTCCGAATTTTTGAATTTAGTGATGAATGACTGAAGCTAGGAAAACATTGAAATAAGCCACCTTGTTCGTCATAAAACTTGCTAAAAAAATAAAGCCTGGAGCAGGTCTGCGACTTAAAACGTTGAGAAAATATGCATTTCCAAAGTTGGCCATTTTTTCCTTCAAAAACCAAGATTTTTTCTATTAGCACGTTTAAAACGGCGTTTTTTGGAGCAAAATCTGAATAACTGGCAAAACAGTTGAGAAATCGGGAAAAAAGGAAGGTGAATAATTGATAACTTATTCTTGAAAAGTGCAAAAATGACCATGTTTCCGAATTTTGAATTCACTGATGAATGACTGAAGATGGGAAAACATTTAGAAAAGCCGTCTGGTTCAGAATAAAATTTCCTAAAAAATAAGGCCTAGTGCAGGTCGCTGACTTAAAAGGTTGAGAAAATATGCATTTCCCAAGTTGGCCATTTTTTCCTCCAAAAACCATGTGGTCGGTTTGGTTTTTGATGGGCTGGGGTACAATCAGATATAGAAGGTATACAGCTTGATCGATTGACGAACAGACAAATTGAGATGCAATGATGAGAGGGTTTACTTTTTTATTTACAGTTCATAGAATAAATTTGTCAAATTTTTTGGCACGTCGGTACAACTTACAAATCGTCATGTTCGTTAATTGAAACTATATGAAATTTTTAACTTGGTGGGAGGTTCGGTTTCATCTCCGTTCTAGTTAAGAATTCGGTTCTCATTTGAGCTTTCGCGGGCGATGTAAGTAAAAAAAAAGTTGAGAGTGGATTGATCTTGTTAGAAACAAGTTAAAACAAGGGGGAGGAAGAGTGGCTACATAAATAGAGAAATCTTAAACTACTATAGAATTCATTAGGGAAGTTGAGGGCGTCGGAACAACTTGCCCCGAGTTGCTCTCATGGTTTAGTAAGTAGTTAGGAATGAGAGGTCCAAACCTCAAACACCAATGCCATACATCTAGCAAGTTGGCCAAGAGAGTTAGCCTTTCGGACAACTATCTTAGTGATAATTATGTTTCCAGTGATAGAAGTGGCTTCCGGCGACTACCCGAGGGATCTTGAACAGATGGCGGAAACATCCACCAGCTCGTTTCAGCAGTTGTCTCTGGTCGAGAGTGCAGATAAAGTGATCGACGGGGAGAAAGGTAAGACAGTTATTTCCCAAATGATTCACCCTGATAAGTTATCATTTGGCAAACTCCACCGTTTGAATCTCAATGTTTAACTTTGAACGCCTGTTACCATTTGAGCCAACTAAACACCAAAAACAATCAATTAGCAAATCATCAAAAGTTGATATAACAATAAGTTCAATCAGCATATCATTATTTGACACATTATCAATGAATCAGATTCACACATGTGCATAATCACACACACGCGCACGCGCACACACAAACACACATTAGAAAGCTTAATTAATATCAACAGTACGGCCATTTGCTATAATTATGCTTTCTAACTACCAAATCTTTCTTTGAAGTAGTTTTATTGCTACTAACCAAACAATAGATTAGTTTTGAAAAATCCCCCTAATACAATAAGTATAATTAACTGCAATATTAGTTTAATATATACAATATATAATTATGTTACATATATTATGTATATTAACAACTAGTATATTCAATTGAAGACAAATAATCAAAGTAGGTTCAATTGATTTTCTAATGATTTTTTTATATTAAAGTTTATGTAGGGGTATATCTGAAAAACAATTTGTGTCAGGGTTGTCAAACAAGGGTGCCAACTTACTAGGGCACCCTGGAATTTACGGAAAAACCACTCAACCTAGAAAAAACTATTAAACCGTGTGGTCTAGGAGAACTTTTCGGAAGGATTCGGGGTGAAAGAGGTCGAACTAGGTTTGGGATGATGGTCGAGGGTTTTTATAGAATCGTCTAAGTAAGTTTTCGCGATTTCGTGAACCGATTTGAAGGTCTGTGTTTGATACGAATTAATGAGCTTGGGAAATGATTTGGGATGAAAGGTGTTAAGATGGTGATTGGATGAAGTCAAGTGCATCATGGAGAGGTTTGTTGGGACTCTTGTTTGAAGGAGATGGGTTCTTAAGGTCTGTGACGATAGTAAGGAAAAAACTTAAGCAATGGTTCCAAGGCTCTTTAATCGACCTACATGATTGTCAGGAATGGTGTAGGATTCAAGGTGTTAGGCTAAGAGGTTGGGATGATGGTCGCGGGTTTTTATAGCATCGTCTAAATAAGTTCTTGCGGTTTCGAGAACCGATTCGAAGGTCTGTGTTTGATACAAATTAAAGAGCTTGGGCAATGGATTGATGTATTTTGGACTGTAGTGACTGTATACTTTGGACGTTGGACGCTTGGTCGAAACCGACAGTTCAGGGAGTAAATTGCGATGCCATTGGAGCTTTAGGCACTTTAGAAGTTGTCAGGAATGGTCCGGAATGAAAGGTGTTAACGTTATGATTGGGATGAGGATCAAGTGCATTATGGCGAGGTTTGTTGGGACTCTTGTTTGGAGGAGATGGGTTCTGATCTGTGACGATAGTAAGGAAAAACTTGGGCAATGGTTTCAAGGCTCTTTAGTCGACTACATGGTTGTCACGAATGGTGCAGGATTAAAGGTGTTAGGCTAGGAGGTTGGAATGATGGTCGAGGGTCTTTATAGCATCGTCTAAATAAGTTCTTGCGGTTTCGAGAACCGATTCGAAGGTCTGTTCGATACGAATTAAAGTGCGTGGGGAATGATTCGGGATGAAAGGTGGTAAGATGAGGGTCAAGGGCATCATGGAGAGGTTTGTCGGAACAGCTGTTTGGAGGAGATGGGTTCTGTAGGTCTGTGTAGATATTAAGGAAAAAGGAAGGGTTTTTGAGGACGTATGCTCTTGACGACTTATATGACTCTCAGGAAGGGTGTAGGATTAAAGGTGTTAGGCTAGGAGGTTTGAATGATGGTTTAGTATTATATGGAGAAGTCTATTGGGAATGATCTTGCTGGTTCGAAAACGTGGGATCTGAAGGTCTTTATTGCAGATAGACACGAAGGGAAAACAAGGCAATGGTTCCAAAGGCATGATCTTTTAAGATGAAAAGTGTTAGGCTGTGAGTTCCTGATGACGGCCCAGTGTTTTATGGAGGGGTCTTTTGGGTATGCTAGCTTTATGGAGTAGATAAGGATCAAAAGGTCTATCTGGATAGTATGGTCAGAGAAGTTTAATACTTGTCGGTATTGTTGAGGGTTCATTAGCTTTTTTTAGGGTGGGTAGCGTAGTCTGATTTTTCTGTCAACGTCTCGAAATGATCTTTTGATTGATTTATTTTTCCTTTCTGTTTTAAGGGCGGATGTGGGTAGATTTCATTGTATTTATGGTCTTCAGTGCTGTTATTCTATTTCTATTTGTGTTGATGGGCTCAAGATCAATGAGTATTAGTGCTGTAGTTGTCATTATTATGATTTCTATAATTTTTACATTGTTTTCGCATGTTTCATTTGTTATTGGCTGTGATTTTGGTTTATCTTGTACATATTTTATTGCTGCCATTTTGTGTCGGTGGATTTGATGTCGTAGCATAATAAACTTTGCAATAATTACAGTTTTTCTGAATTTATTAAAATAATAAGTTTTAATTACTCAAATGCGTGTTGTTTAAAAAAAACCTATTCCAAATGACAAGCGAGGACGGAAGAGGAATGATATTTTTTTTTCTTCCTTACAATTTAAGCTTCGGAAGAATAAATCATCATTTGTCATTTCCGCTATTTAGCAGCCGGGTTTTAAGAATCTAGGACGGATTGTGATTAATCGTCTGAAACGAGAAAGGGCCGATTATAGCCAAGGTTCTTCAAATTAATAAATGACACACGTGCTACGGAATTAAAAGAAAGTCTTTATATAACAAAACAGGCTGGTAGAAGATTTTTCTCGGGTTAGGTTTTTTAATTGAAAAAGCCATTATAACGTCCCATCCTTGTCGGAAAAAATATCTAAATAATAATTACACTCTGGAGTGTTTTCTTTTAATTCCTTTTTTCATTCGTCACACTAATTTCATTACATCTTTGAGACCGTTTAGTTGTTACGGTGACAAATTGATTTCAGAACAGTACGGAAAGTTTGTGTTAAAAAAAAAACTTTTCCGCTTCCGTTTCCATTAGAAACTTGGCCGCCATAGGGACTTGAATGTCTGCGCTTAACTGTTACCTCGTAAACCGATTAAGTTCAGACCCGCATCACACCCCAGATGACCTGTCTGGTATATTCAGCGCCGTTATTCAGCCTTTTTCCTCCTTCTAATACCTTCTTTTTTTAACTTTTAACGCCCAATTTTATTAACAATTTCCTCTTTCGACGTACTTTACCATTTGGAAACTGGAAATTTCTACATTAAAACTTTTACGTATTCTATTTAATTTATTCCTAATTTACATAACTAAAAACTCAAAGTTGAGAGAGAATTTTTAGGACCTCGGAAATTCCGTGCTAAGAATTAAATGAGAATAATATCATGGGCGGAGAATTAATAATTAACAGCTAGAAGTAACGACTCATTAAATCAAGTTCAATTAATATAATAAAAATTTTAATTATGAAATTTTTCTAGTTTAACAAGATTTTCTAATTTATATTGTCATATATATAAAAGTACACTTAATAGTAGATTAGCCTCGGTTATTACAAGGTATCATGAGTATTGTCTGTCATAAATTTATTTATTTTTGCTTTATTTGAAACACTGCAGTCATTCTTTTCTGTGAGATCTTTTTATACGAAAAATTTAACAATTTTTTTAATAATTTACCTTCTTCTTACACGCCTTCATATTTGATCATTTTTATTTCATTTATTTATGTTAAACGTTATATTAAACGATACGGGTGTTACAAACTTTGCCAGTAGATTCTACATTCAAAATGGAACCAAAATGTCCTAATTAACTATTTTCCGTATCTCAGCGGTTTCGGAGTTATTCCTCTTTTCTGATTTTTTAAGATTTCACGGCCTTGCTTCAAATAAACAATGATAACTCCAAAGCTAAAACATTTTGGGCAAATTCGTTGATACCATTGAAAATAACGTTAAATTTCCAATAAGATGAGATCAATAAGCTTGTAAACATTCGTAAAATAAGTGTTTTAGTAGACAGAAGTTCAAAGTTGAAAAACTTCCTAAGGTGATTCTAAACTACTATTTCCAAACCTAGAGACCAACAAATTTCAGAAAATTTAATCTCCTTTTTAGTGGATTAACCACTTTTTCTGATTTTTTTTAAGATTTCACAACCTTGCTTGAAATAAACCATGATAAGTCCAAAACTAAAAGACTTTGGACAAATCCGTTCGTACCAGTGAAAACTACGTTAAATTTCCAATAAGATGTGATCAATACTAAACTTTTAAACATTCGTGAAATATGTGTTTTAGTAGCGAGAACATTGAAAAGTTTTTTTTTCAAAGTTGAAAAACTTACTATGGTGATTCTAAACTAGTATTTCCAAACCTAGGTACTAATAAATTTCACAAAACGTACTCAATTTAATATGCTTTTGAGTGGTGTAATTTCTTTCTTAATTACTTTTTTCAAAGATTAAAAAATTGATGGAGAAAAGGACAAAACCGTGGCTGACGGATTGATATGCTGGAAAATTAAAAAAAAGATTTTTGTTTTTTTATTATTAATCTTTCCACCTTACCAATCCTTCAACCACGGTTTTTTCTATCCTCCATCAATTTTTTAATCTTTGAAAAAGTAATTAAAAAAGAAACTGCACCACTGAAAGGAGATTAAATCGAGTACGTTTTCTGAAATTTGCTGGTCTTTAGGTTTGGACATAGTTTAGAATCATCATAGAAAGTTTTTCAACTTTGAAAAAAAAAAAAAAAAACTTTTCAATGTTCTCGCTACTAAAACACTTATTTCACGAACGTTTACAAGTTTAGCATTGATACCATCTTATTGTAAATTTAACGTAGTTTTCACTGGTATGAACGGATTTGTCCAAAGTCTTTTAGTTTTGGACTTATCATGGTTTATTTGAAGCAAGGTTGTGAAATCTTAAAAATATCAGAAAAAGTGAATTAACTCCGAAACTATTGAGATTAGGACCGTAGTTAGTTATGACTTTTTGTTTCCTGTTTGAATGTGGAATATACTGACAAAGTTTGTAACACGAATAGCCGAACACACTGTATACAACCAGCAGATGGGATTTCAATTTGTGATTGGGCATTAAGGGCGTTATAGAGAAAGCTACCCGGATTAATAATCATGTAATTGACTGTGAAAACGTCTGTGATATGTTTTGATGAATAAAAAAGTCGACATGTGATGATCAATGTTACTGTTTACATAAGAAGGAACAAACAAAAATTAGCTGTAAAATCTTTGAACAGAAAATATTGTAATCAATGAATATTGGAATTCCGATTCATAAACCTGGCACCCGTACATCCAAATAAGTTTGGGTTTGTATATGTCGAAAGTTTTGATTTTATTGGTAATCTTGGTCATCGGTTCAGTAGATAATAAAGCATTTGAAATCATTTGTTGAGGAGTTTTTCATGGTATGTGCAGATTCCAAGTTCTTCTATAAAATTTAGGTCCTAAATAGTTAACTTTATCGGATTGAGGAATATATTCATTGAATAATATTAATCTCAGGGCGGACTGTAAATGTAATATGTTGTGACTTTGATGTGTTAAACTTTATTTTACAAAGATTTCTCCATTTTTAAATAATTAACATGTGGTTTTATGACGTAGGGAACCTTGTGTAGAAGAGGGGTGAATACATAATTATTAATATTGCGGTGTCATCTCTGTATGTGGCAATAAGTGATTCTCGTTTGTGGGCACGTCAGAAGTAAAAATTGTGTACAATAGCGGAGCCAGTATTGATCCGTGAGGCACACCTGCAAGCACTTTTTTCGTCTCAGAAGACTCTGATCCCTAGTTTGTTGCGTAAAATCTCTCATTAAGAAACGACAGTATAAACAGATAATAAGCCTGGAGTGAAAATAGTTTTAATATGTATAATAATCCCTCAGACCAATCTTAGTCGAAGGCCTGAGAAACATTTAAAACCACTTCAGTCGCGTATAGTTTCTGCTTTTTCAAATTTATGACCTGGTAAGATGTTCGAGTAGGAATAGAGATATTATTTTGTTAATTAATTTTTCAAATAATTTAGAAGAAACAAACTATAGGTCGATAATATGTTGTGGAACTTTTGGGATCATTTTAATGTAGGAAAGTTTCCATTGGAAAAGTACAGTTCTCAACACTGCAATAAATAATGAAGTCAGAAAACGATTACTTTTTTGAGAAGTTGTTGAAACATTTACCTTCCTAACATGACCAGGTGATTTTTTTATGAAGCTATCTTTTTTCCTAGAGGTCCTATCAACCCTCAGGGTATCGCTGGTTAAGATAAAAAGCCCATTTTTGTATGTCCGGTTCGAATGCAGGGCCGCTGGATTAGAACCCGGGACTCTTACCTTACGATGATGAGGCCGTGTCAACGCCAAAACCGTTGCGTCCACCGACGCCCCTTAGCTATCATATTACTTGTGATATTTGTTATTGGTTTAGGTGGCAGATTTAAACATACAGGTATCATAAGTGAATCGAGTATAAATTTATCGTGATCAGTATCGTCTAATTTATTAGGTTTCAATGCCTTGGTGTTCCGCAAATCTTTTGGATTTTTCTTCATCGGAAACGACCTGAAACATCCCTATGTCGCAGCATAAGTTAGCACTACGCCAGAGGCTCCCATTCTCTGTTGATCAGCTTTTTAAACGATTGTTGTTTAAAATAGTTTAATTTCTTTTTTCATTTACTTAAAAGTTTTTTTTGTAGCTTTGTTTGTCGTTCATTGATCTACGTACATGCTAAAGGTGTGTAGGTCTTCGTTTTGGATATTAATTGTCCTTAATTGTAACGTGGATAATTTGGACGATTTTTTTTCTATATCAGACAAAGAAGATTTATGTTTAATAAATGAAAAATAAAATTATTCTTTTCTTTAATTATACTATACACATACTTTACAAATATAAATCTTCTCAAATATTACTCCTGGGATAATAGAACTTTACGTCTTAAATCATCCAAAGACGTCCTTAACTTTAACCCGAGTTGGGACTCGTATATTACGGCTGACCATTTTCACTATGATCTATTTGAAATTTACTTACTTAGGAATGGTAACACAGTTTCCTCGAAAGTACGTTATTTTATATTTTTTTACATGCGCAGATGACAGCGCAATTTTGCCTTCTTCCGACATCCATGAAACCTTGAGCTTATCAACGTCTTCAGGGCTCAAAGTGTTTTGAGAGTCTCAACACGACACGCAAGAATGGCACAATTACACAGAATACAAACATTTTGAGCCCTGAAGATGATCTCAATGAAGATCGAAACGTTGGCACGATAAAGAAAATGTTTTTCTGAAACCTACATCACACCAGACCGCATCTCACGATTTCTGAATAATTATCGATTAACGGTCACTAATCACCACACAAACATGTAACATTGGGCTTGGCCTGTTAGATCAAGCAATGTTAACCAGCCGATTCTTACATATCTACGTCATTAGTTTTCTGACATGACCTAGCAGACTTAACCGGGTTAACATAAAGATCGTGAGTATCTCTATTGCATTTCAAAAATGTTCTTAATCACAGATCAACTTCGTGTTTGCACAGTACTTATCTTGTTAATAAATGCCGTCCTTGCCTATTCAATCCTCGTTTTTATTTCTTTATAGTGGTCCCATAAGTCATTCAATTGACAGCCTAGGTACGCTATCTTTCGAACCCTCTCTAATTTTATGGACATCATGATTTCTACTTCCTTGATAGGTGTTTTATTCATAACCATAAATTGGCTGTCTGTAATTAAAATCGCCCGCCTATCGGCTATAATTTAGCCTTCACATTTATCCCCTCTCGCACATCATAAAGAGCTTTCCTGAATATGTTTTTGGAGTTATTCTTAAATAGTAGTAGCGACAGGCTGCACCTTTGTCTCACTCACACCTGTCTTGATTTCGATGCCATTCTTTGTGTAGCCTTCTATCTTAACATTAGCTTTTTGTTTCCAGTAAAGGTTTGTGATAATGTGAATATTTTATTCATCCATTTAAATGTTTAAAAGAATTTTTATCATTTTCCTTTGTTGGACGTTAGCAAAAGCTTTTTCGAAATCAATAAAATTCTATGGTTGAAAGCCTTACACCTACAAGGGAATTGGATGTACAATAACACAAGGCTTCTGTGGTTCCTTGTCCGTTGCAATGAAAATCGTGATTTGCTGATTTGGTCTTGTATGGATAACCAAGACGTAATCCAAAAGGTGGATAAACCGCTGGAAGCAAATTGAATCATGAACTTTTGAGGGAATTTGCAAAGCAAACCAGAAGTTTGTGGTTATTAACAGTTACCAATCCAACATTTTCAAAAAATTCCAAATTTTAACATATTTGTTTTTTCTGAATTTTTCGTGCAGAATTTGTTCATCAATTATGCAATGTAAATCGGTTTCTTTAGAGCCAATTTAACGTTCCTTCAGATGGCACAAACCAGCTTTTTCTATAGTCAGTAATTCTGAAGTTTATAAGCAATTCAGTAGACCTAAGTCGAAAAATTAAAAAACACCAAAAATCTGAAATTACTTTTTTACCGTTGAGATTTGGACAGGGGTTTATAGTAAGCTTTTTGTTGCATATGGTGAGCAGATACACCTGAAATTTTCGACACTTGTCAGTCACCCTGTATATGCACTGTCAATCATATCCTGCCATGTTCGGAAAACGGACCACATAAATTTATTTCGTACCGTGTTAAGTGTTGTTCGAGCATGTTTGCATGATATTTAATAGTTTTATAGCACAGGTTTTCATATAAAATTTATGATTTTTCAGGCCTAGACATTTATAAACGGTCGAGCAAACGGGCCAAGGCAGACGGCTCGGATTCGGACCTAGGTTCTGTCCGATGCTTGCCCAAACCAGCCTCGGCATGGCTTCAACTTTTTCACCTTTACAACCGAAATATAATAGTGCTGAAGAGAGATATAGTATGCTAGATTTATGAGATAGGTCAAGAATGTTTTTTTAATTGTTATTTTGTTTAAATTTCAGATGCACATCGTACTCAGGTTTGTCGCTCACTTGTTTATATCCATCGTGTTTGGATATTTGTACCAAGAAGTGGGCAACAACGCCGAAACATTATTGGCTAATTTTATTTTTGTTTATGGTTCTATTTTATTTCTACACTACACCGGTCAGATGACCGTCCTTTTGTCATGTAAGCTCATTTAATTTTTATTTTTTTATTTTTTTATATTGTTTTTCTTTTCTTTCACCAGTTCCTTTAGAATACAAGGTTCTAACTAGAGAACACTTTAACCGATGGTACTCCTTGCCGTCGTATTTCCTCGCGTTGCTCTTAGTCGAACTGCCCTTCCAGGTGAGTGGTACGGATCCAGTTGCAATTAATCGACCGTAATGTCAAATTGTATGTTCCTTCAGGCGGCCTGTGCAATGCTGTATCTAATTCCCGGGTATTGGCTGACATCGCAGCCGCTGGAGTGGCCCAGGTTTGGCACCTACGTCATGTTCAATTTGGCGATTTCTCTGACAGCCCAGGCTACTGGGTTTCTCGCTGGAGCTCTCCTTCCCATCACGGTAAGTTATTTTCTGACCAACTCACCAAAATATAGAAAAAAAATTATAAATAAATATTCAGGAATGTATTAAATGATTTTACGTGTGGTGACTAATCTAGACGGCCCTAGTTGTTTATTTATTACCAAAATATGCATGATAATAGTAACTATAATATTCTAGTCGGTATTAAGTGAAATGTGCAGCTTTGCTGTTGAAATATTGATCTTCTGTGCAAGGCAGAGGCTAGCTCGAAAAAGGGTGCTAGATTAATTAAGACCATTAAATTGTTAATTACCCTCGGAGGGGTCGACTATTTCTCAATTTCCATCCGATTTTCAAGCGATAAGGTGTATTTTTTACTTACTTTTTTTAAAACTGCCTACTTCCCAAACCAATAAAAATGATGTCATAAAACCTATTCCCAAGCTTGACAAACCACAGCACCTTTCTTTTTCACGTCGCACTATCATTTTCTTCAGTTTCTGGGAAAATCCTTGAAACAATATGCCATTCAGCAGTGCCACATGGTGGTAGACGTCATTATTACGTCAGCGGAAGAAATTCTGGCTCGAGTGCTTTCCTGGACGAGAGGCAACTGTTAAAAAGAGCGTGGTACTCAAACTTACTCTGGAAACTCACGAGCTTTCTTATAGACATATACCGGTCTTGCTCCACATCATCCATGCCGACATAAGTGTTTCACAAGGCAACATTCTTGGTCGGATTCTTTATTCCGTTTTCATTGCATTCCTAACAATACTCAACTAGACCTCGACCCTTCAGCAAACCCTGATCTGTTGTGGCCTTAAGAAATCTCGATGCCCTTCTCTTCTCTTTGTAAGAATGGTTCAAGAAATTAAAAAAACAAAAAAACAGATTCAACGTAACGAAATTCCAGCAACTAACATTGTTTGCTTTATCTTTTCCTGTACCAGCAACTAAAGTTATACGCTATTTGTGACTTTACGTCGACATGGCTTACTTGGAACACAAAAAATCCACTTGAAATAATAGAAAATATAATAGAAACTGCCAAAAGATACTTCACAACCGATCGAAACACTCTCTGTAACATCTCTCTGCTCTGAAGCGGGTGTTTCGCAAGGCACCTACATTTGTCCCATTCTTTTTTCAGAATACATTGCAGTTATTCTTATCCAACCCGATACAATCCTAGACGCATCAGTGGCCTTCAGAAACTTTACGGAAGAATATTTGAAAAATGGAGGATCAGATTCAACCAAATCAAAAATATCCTTCACCCTTCGCTCTGCCATTTCTTCTTCAGTCTGTACAACTTTATTTCGCTCACAGCAATATGACCAATTTTACAAGCAAGCTTTTCAAAGTCAGCAGGTTTCTTTCTTTTAAAAAAAATCGAAAACTGCGCTGGGGCTTCAATACTGAGCTCAGACATTAATTCATTGTAAGCAACGACTTTTCACATCTCAAAACGCACTCTCGAACACATACAGAACGTTTTTTCTTCCTTTTCCTCTTTAGAACAATTACACAGGCCGCAATTTTGCGTTTTGATGCTTTCACATCATGATAAAATCAACTGTTTGAATGAAAGATGAAAAAATGTGTACAAGTACACAGGGCATAGTGTACACAAAAATAGGTCTTGTATGTCAACGGGTTGTATATTTATTCCAAGTTTCGTATTTTGAGATCTGTCGTATACATGTCTATGACATAAATTTCTCGTAATTTCTATTAGTATGTAAACAATGAAAGCGATTCTGACACTCCACATTTCCGGACAAAAGTGTCAGATGTAAACGTACCTTTAAGTGCCAAAGTGCCAATGGCCTCGCGATTTATGAACTATGAAACCAAGCGTTCCAGCCTCAAAAGGATCTTTTAGAGACTGGATTTTGATGGGTCTGACAAGGGCCGGTGTTGTGAAGTGTAGAGTCGATGGATGTGTGCCGTTGATAGAGGTCTGGGAGAGAGGCTGGTCAGACATCGTGAGCCAGTAGACTCGGCAGCAAGTGCCTGTAGCCAAGTCTGCTGTTGAGAAGACAAGAGCGAGGCTGATGCTGCGAGGCTGATCCTTTGCTTTTGAGCTGGTGTAGTCGGCTTGTCCAGGTAGACAATAGATAGTGAAAGCTAGTCGGGTCTCCGTTGCTGTATTAGTGAATGTTGAGACCTCATCGGTGTGGCGAGTCTGAAGTCAACGAGGCAAGGCTCCTGCTTATGTATGGAATTGCTCCACAGGCTGCAGAACGGAGAACGAGGACATTCCTGAAATGTTGACACCTAGTGGGTACCGTTAGATAGTGGGTAGGTGTTCATCTCAGATCGAGTCACCCCAGTCCATATTCCTTCGAATCATTACCCAAACTCTTTACTTCCCATTTAACCTATGCAGATAAATCTTCAGATCCTATTTGTACTCCAAACATACAAAAAATCTAAATATACGCCTACATGAAACGCTAGACATTTATTCCACCCTCTAATCCATCAACCCCGAATCCTTTCGGATATTTTTTAAGAATTTTTTAAGTCCCCTAAAGCTCTAACAGCCTTGTGATTTCCTACTTAGTTGAGAAAGGTGAATAGTGTTATGTTAGGAGTATAATTAATAGATTACTTCTCCAATTTCATAAAATTCGCAAATATAAAAACTCATTAATAAAATTATGCTAAAAAATGTTGTTTCAGATTGCTGTTTTTCTGGCGCCCGTATTTTCTGTCTTCTTCTCGGTTTTTGGCTTCACAAGCAGGTACCAGGACATTCCGACACCCCTCAGGCCGTTTTACAACATAAGCTACTTCAGGTCGGCATTGCAGGGCTCGTTCCTCTCCCTGTACGGCAACGGCCGGGACGAGCTGCCGTGCTACGAGATCTATTGCCATTACAAAAAGCCACAGATCTTTCTCAAAGACATGGGCTTTTCGGATTTCCAGACAGGCCCGGAAATATGCTATATCATTTTCATCGGATTGCTCTCTTACGCGCTGACAGTCCTCTCTATTTGGTTCAAACTGAACAAACGGTAATTTAAAAAAAAAAAAAAAACCTCCGTAAATAACGTGTAAATTGTATTATAAACAATATTAATAGTTCAACGATTTAGTCATCTCTTAATTAATTTTATTTATTCAATTGTAATTTGTGTAAGATCTTTACAGTTGTTTTGTGATATGATTTCATTTCTTGATATTGATAAATATGTATAAAGTTAACTAACTAAACATTTTTACACAATGATGGAATTGACTGTTATTTAACTTGTTTACTCCGTCCAACGGTTTTACCCAAAGTGGCGAGTTTAGTTTTATATATAGCGATCTCCGTTACAATTACTGGACTGTGATATCAATAACGAGGAAATTAGTATATGCTGCTTATGTTGTAAAAATTATAATGTATTATTATTTACACTATCATTTTATAAATTAAGTTTTTATAGTTATTTAGTAGTTATTAAGTAGCTATTTATGTAATAGGTATTTTATTGTATTAAAATCAAAATAATTGTTATGTACCCATGTTTATAAATAATAATTGATAATGTAAATAATTTGTTTTATTTATTTATTTTTTTTTTTTTTAAAGGGGCATCCGACTGTTTGGGCATTTCAGCCCCGAGCACATGGAAAATATTACACACGTTTAATACGCATTCACACAAATATATACATTCACACCTACATATATACAATATTCCTCCATCGACCTGCGTGCAATAAATAACAAACTAATCTAATTGGGATCGATGGGATACTTTTATAAATATTCCGCCATCAGCCCAAGGCACGGACACAGCGAGGGGCTGGGAATTCTATTTCACCATCAGCCCTTCCCCATTCACTCTAATAAATACGCTCACTTATACAAAACATATTTTTGCGGCTATATAAATGAAAACTTGCAATTACCCTAAAAAGTGGAACGGGGGACCCTGAAAATCTTTACCGTGTCCGAGAACCATTTCTAAATCCGGAGGCATGCCTACACGCTCTCTGTACGGAGCCAAGGCATCGCACGCTTCTATTATGTGGGACCCATCGAGCAACCTTTCTACGCATAAAGGGCACCTAATGTTGTTATTTAAACTGTTAAAAGGTAAAATTGATATTTGTAAACTTTCGAAAATTATATTTAAATGTTTCTAGTAGAATGTAAACGCATTTTATCCAAATCTGGCTTCCACAAACTGTATGAAACATAATCCTTGCAAAATATTAATGCCAGAAGGTAACAAATTAGATTTTGATTGGATCCACGAAAGTTTTAATAAACTAAAAAATGTAATTAAAACTAGGTTTTCATAACTAAAAATATGATGTTTTTCTTGTCAAAGCTATATTCACAAGCGTGGAAAATACCATTTCATGCATGAAAAAAAAATTGTACAGAAATTCGTCCTATTTTTATTAAAAAACGTCACTTATTAAAATGTATCCATATTATATAAAACTATATNATATTTGTATAATATGGATACATATACGAAATCGTTGAGAGAAGAACAAACCGTTTGAATTTTTTTTGTAATATCTGTAGTGTAAAAACCCAATTCCTCTTTGACGTGAAAATAGTCATAGGTGCTTTAGAAAAGTCCAGATAACTTAAGTGGTAGAGCAGCGGCGTATTTAGCCGAAGGTCGTGGATTGGAATCCCGCTCATGACACTGCCTTTTTTACCTCAAGAACTTACATAAAGATTTATTTTAGAAAAGTTTTCATTCTTCCGTCTACACATATCAATGGGTTCTATTTAAACTTGTTCTTCAATTTTTACAGCCACTAAGTATTCAAAAATGAAAATAATTTTTTATGAGCCTGTCGAAGGTGGAAAACGTGGAGGACAAGACTGAATGAAGAAAAATACGTCAAAACTGTACGTTCGCATTGAAAAAATTGTCTTGCACTCTTCTGTACATCAACAGCAAAGAGATACCAACTTGTAGTCAAGTAGGACATATCTAGACAGCAGACTGACGTGGAACCTAACACAAAATTTAGCAGACAACAACGTAATATAAGACTCCGACAACTACGAAGACTTCTACGACCGAAAGCCTTGTTGATCGCCAACCGTAAACGGCCATGTATATTTTACAACAAAGTCCTCAAAAAGATCGTAAATACTCCTACTACTTCACTAACCTCACTATTCACAACGGCCTCAGCATTTCTTTTATAAACAAACTGATCCACTCCCGATTCCAAAAGTTTCATAACCTCCCGATCCTTGTTAATCCTACTGCTATAGAGAGGGCTTATTCCTTTGGGTGTCACCACAAAACCTAACAGACAACTTAATATAAGACCTGGACAACTACGAAGACTTCCACGACCGAAAGCCTTGTTTTTCGCCAACACTAAACAACGTTATACAAGACTTTTCTGCGACCTACTAAGCCATCCGGCATCCAGCGCATAATATCCTTCAAATTACCTATCAAAAGTCCTCAGAAATGTTGCCAATACTCCCACTAATCTCAATATTCTTAACGACCGACTTTTTTATTAACAAACTGATCCACCCCCGATTGCAAACGTTTCGCAACAACCTCTTGTTCCTTCTTAATCCTACTGCTCGAGCCCTCTCTATATATTTGGGTATTTCAGTCGATGGTCTTGAAACTTTCTTGCATTTTAATCCCTCACACTGAGTGCCATCATAGTGCCATGTGCCCATCGGGTGCAGAGCTGGCATTAGTGTTATTGCTGTAACAGTGCTGGAATAGGTTGAAAATTGAGTTTTCCAAACAATTCTTCTAATAGATCATGTAATCTCTAGTATTTTTTAAATAATTATGGATCAGTTTTTAGTTTGCAATTGCCTTTTTTTAAGTAAATGATGGGTTTTGTTCTGCTAGTCGGACAACTCGATATGTATTTTTTGAGAAATTGATGAAGATTTGTTTTAAAGGGGCATCCGACTGCTTGGTCATTTCAGCCGGATGCGAAATATTGCACCACACATTCAATACGCATTCACTCAAATAAATACATTCACACCTACATACATCGTATTCATTCTACTTGATGGATGGAGTACTCAATATTCCTCCATCGACCTGCATACAATAAAAAAATTAATCCAATTGTGGTGGATGGTGGTCCTTTTATAAATATTGGCCCAAGTCACGTACAGAGCTCGAAGGGCGATGGGGATGCTCTTTCACCATCAGCCCCTCCCATTCATTCTAATAAATACATTCAATTAATTAAGGTTTTAAGTTGAGATAAAAAGTCAGTGTCACGAGCGGGATTCGAACCCACGACCTTCGGCTTGATACGCAAAAATACACCAACCATTTTTGTAGATGTTTAAAATTGATTTTCATCGTTAATTTTATTTCAATAAAAAATAATGATAATTTATTTATTGCCTTCTGTCAGAGCGCCAAAAATAATTCTGTTTTCACATACATGATTTTTTTTGTACAGTAAGCAAATAAATTCCAATAAGGTACTCAATAAAATAAATAACCTCATGCAGAAAAAGGTTCCCCGATATGTCCCACTTAATAGAAGCGTGTCAAGCCTTGGCTCCATATAGAGAGCGTGCAGGCATGACGCCGGATTTAGAAATGGTTCTCGGACACGGTAAAGATTTTCAGGGTCCCCTGTTCCGTCGTGGGGTTCGAATCCCGCACGTGACACTGACTTTTTTATCTCAATTTAAAACCTTAATTAATTGAATGTTATTTATTGGTCAAGTGGACCAAGAAAAATAGTGAATCTAATAAATACATTCACTGATACAAAACACATTTTGACGACTATATACGATAAAAAAAATTCCCAAATCCTGTACAAAGCGGAACAGGGGAACTGGAAACTCGCTACTGTGTCCGAGAACCATTCTTAAAACCAGCGGCATGCCTGCACGCTCTCTGTATGGAGCCAAGGCATGACACGCTTCTAGTAAGTGGGACATATTGATTAACTTTTCTCTGCATAATGTTATTTATTTTATTGAGTACCTTATTGGAATTTATTTGCTTACTGTACAAAAAAAAGCCATGCATGTTGAAAATAGAATTATTTTTGGCGCTCTGACAGAAGGCATTAAATAAATTATCAATATTATTTTTATTAAAATAAAATTAACGATGAAAATCAAATTTAAACATCTACAAAAATGGTTGGTGTATTTTTTAAAGTTCTTTCAATGTCCAAAATACTGGAAAAACCTGGAAAAAAAGAAACTAAAATACTTCTTTTAACTCCTTCAAACAGCGTAATGGATGGTGAGTTGCAAGCTCATCAATGCAGAACACTCGATTCGCAACTTTCAAAGTTTTATTCATACCACTTCTTAATGGATAAGTTTTAAGTTTAATATTTTAAGTATTTTTCAATCCAAAAATTTTTTTCCAATTTTATCTCTTGTTCTTTCTTTCAAGGAAATACAAAATGGTAATGGTTAAAAAATAAACAGAAATATACAAATTTTGTCTTTAATGCAGCAGTTTATAAGTACATACTATGTTATTCTATCAGCATGACAATAAAAATTGTTGCTTATCCAAAATCGATCTCCATCTGACCTATAATGGTGTACGAAAATATTTCACAAGAATACTCATTAAAATCTCACCAGCCAGGCTACACGTGCCCCTTTTTTAAAACACGATAAAATAATATATAAAAATTACACATATAATGTTATTTCACATATAATAATTACAATATTATTTCTCTCAAGACTAGTTGAAACGGCTGAAAATACTTTTTACAAATAAGCTTATCGATAGGTTCGTATTCTAGGTATGATTGAGCTTAGGATATTTTCCATTCAACATATATTAAAGAAAAAGTTAGGTTTCAAAACTTTAGGTCAATAAATAAATACATTAAACCCTGCGTAACATATTTTTTTAAAAATATTTATTTTACACTGAATGAAATGTGTTTGAATTGTTTTTTTCCCACACTATACTAAATATATTATAATGTTTATTATATCCAGGGTTCTACGGTTTTTCTAATTGTAACAGACATGACATTTCTGGGTTTTCTAATAAACTCTATTTTCAAAGTACGAGTTTAATTTTGTTTTTGATTATAAAATTACTGAAATTTTTGCATCTTTTACGACGATAACAATAGTAATTTGTATTAGTAAGTTTTTATATAGCTAATTACAACTTTAACCTTTTTGTCAACGTTGATTCAAATTTTTTAACGTGAGCTTCAGACAGTAAGACGAAAATGAAACGAATCAACAACTCTTGTCACAACAACCTTTGCACGCAAGAATTTTCAAACTATTTAACCTGATTGTTAATTATGTGAAGGCTAATTTTACTCTTTTGGCTATGATCTACGGTTGTCCTATTTCTATAATATTCGATTCGATGGTTTGCTATGAGACTAAATAAAAAACTGAGAATAGACTCAATAAAGTAAAAAGTAACAAAATTTACAATTTAGAGTACAAACGGTATCTTTATTAATTATTTTTAACAATAGTAATCAGTTTTTGTTTCATAAAACATTATGACACGAACGAATTGGGATTATTACAAAAACATTCCCTAAAAAAAACCTTGACTTTTGATATAAGTAGTCAGATTTCGTGGTCTGATTGACCAAATAACTTCTTTCAATTAATTAACCTTTATGAAAGGTATTGGTTGAGATAAAAAAGTCAGTGTCACGAACGGGATTCGAACCCACGAACTTCGGCTCAATATGCCGCTCCTCTAACCACTCGACCTATCGTGACTTCGATCCGACACCAACTTCCCTTATCAATCCCACCTTTCGAATTTTCTTTTTTGTCATTTTTCGATGGATCGAAGTCACGATAGCTCAAGTGTTAGAGCAGCGGCATATTGAGCTGGAGGTCGTGGGTTCGAATCCAGCTCGTGACACTGGCTTTTTTATCTCAACCTATACCTTTCATAAAGATTAATTATGCTGATATAAGGTTTTTTTGAAGGATATGAATTTTTGAAAATTGTGTTAGTAAACCTGTTTTTGCGGCGTTCTTCCATATTTACAATTTTCTCTTATTCACTATTTGTTTTGCTTCTCATAGTAAATCACTTAGTATATCTTAATAAAAAATAAAGTAAAATTAATGGTCCCGTACTTATACTACAAAAGTAACCTGATGGAAAAAGCAATTCATTCTAAAAAATATAATATATTGCATTAGTAAACATTTATTAACACAAAATTTTATTTATTGAAGTTGAAACGATTTAATGGACATTAAACGTACCCTGAATCTCAGAAAAAAAAGGATTCTACATAAGTTTCTCAATCGTAGCATAAAACGGCCAATGGCCGATCATCGAAAACATGGGACAATGGCTTATTCACATATATTACGACACAGACGTTAACAAAAAGCTGATATTGCTTTTGAGTTTGAAAATTTTCAAAACCGACTCCTACATCTACGACTCGCTAACAGCTATTATAAATATATAAATTTTTAATAAGTAACATTTAATGTTTTCAAATCACAATTTTATTTACATAGTTACAATTGTGGGAGTACATTGATATCATTGATAAAACTGTCTGAGTACAAGGAAAATTTGATTAAAGGTAGCACGGATTTCAACTGGTATTCCACTTCAAACTGGCTCAAATTTTAAAATTTGGTGTTTCAAAAGTTCAGTCGTATTTTGGATATAAATGCGGGAAAAATTAACACTATTTAAAAAGCAATAAATGATAAAACTACTATCTATATATTTTAAAACGGAGGGTTGCAATATCAATTGAGTTTCCCAATGCACAATCGTTTTTTTAATACAATCAATTATAGAGTTTCAAAATCCAATGGTCAACATTACCAACGAGAAGTACAAATTTGAGTAAAACAATGCGCAAGGGGTTTTTAGCACATTTCATTTTTTTAAGCTTTTGTAACAGTTATAATACAAACTAACTACCTCTACCAATGAATTTGAACAATTACACGTGACAAAATATCAAACAAAAAAATCTATGTTAAATAAACATATTGAGCTTTATACAGGGTGACATTAAAAACAGCAAAACATACGATAAGTTGATATTCAATTTTAAACTTTTCTATTTTCTAATAAAATCAATAAAAAAAATTGTTATCTATGTAACTCTGTATATAAATCGCGAGAGGATCGTTAAAACCAATTATCACTTTTTTATAATGAATTTTTTTTTAAGTTTTACATATGAAAACTATCAACTCCAAGAAATTGGATTTCACTGACATGACAATTATGGCAGATATTTTTTGAGGACATAGATTAAATAGCTATTGAAAATTTTGTAAATATAAATTGTAAACGAAATATAGATAAAATTGGAGGAAAAGAATGAACAGTGATGAACATGAATGAAGACCCCGAACTTATACTTGGGATAACAAAAACACATATAGAATCCTCCGTCGTATAATGGATCCGAACAAAACAAAAGCAGAAGTGGATAAACTCTAGCTAGACGTAGTAAACTTATGATGAAACAATCCTCACCAAGACTGGCAAAAGCAGTGCTGCAATTGAAGAGGGCCAAACTCAGAGGAGTGGTAGCCTACTAACCGGTCACTGGCATCTGAGAAAACATCTACACAACATGGGTATATACAACGATGATCCCATCTGCCGATTATGTAATGAGGAGGCAGAAACAGCCACTCATATCATCTTCGAATGTGAAACAACAGCTCTATGGAGATTTAACCTAACGTCCGGAAAAACTTAGGGAATCAAATTGCAGCAGTGCCAGTCAATGACCTGATACTTCAAAGGAGAACGATTGAGTCTATTGCACGGAACTAAGGAACTAGGAAGGTACAATATGCCAGAAGGCAGCAGTTCCTGGGAAGCGCAACTCCCGCTTCCTAGTATTCTTTTTTACCATATCATACCATCCTATACCATGAGAATCTACAAGTGTATTTATTAGCGTGATTGTTTTGAACATTCAGCTGGAGTTTGTGGCGGACTATAGGCTAGTTGTCACATGTTTCTTAATTGAATTCACTCATTGAAAAGTTTCCTTATCGAATGAATGTATTTATTAGCTTGTATATTTGAGTGTGTAGTGGAATACAGGTTAGTTGTTACATGTTCATTTAACTGCTTATACTGTTTGAAAGTTATACGTATTGAGTGAACGTATTTATTAGCTTGTGTTTGGGTTTGTGGTCGAATATGAGTTAGTTGTGACATGTTATTTTAACGCAACATACATTTTGAAATGTTTTCTTATTGAGTGAATGTATTTATTAGCTTAAATGCTTTGATTATATGGGTTTAATATTTTAAATGTTTCCTTATTGGGTAAGTGTATTTTTAGCGTGATTGTTTTAAACAAGTCTAGGTGGAGTTTGTGGCGGACTATAGGCTAGCTAGTTGTTATATGTTCTTTTAACTGTTCATACTGTTTGAAAGATATACGTATTGAGTGAACGTATTTATTAGCTTGTGTATGAGTTTGTAGTGGAATATCTAACCTATATTCATTATTATTATCTTCTATATTCATTCATTCTTATATGTTATTTTAATTCAGCATACATGTTGAAATGTTTTCTTATTGGGTGAATGTATTTATTAGCTTGAATGTTTTGATTATACGGGCTTAATATTTTAAATGTTTCCTCACTGGGTGAGTGTATTTATTAGCGTGATTGTTTTAAACATTCAGCTGGCGTACTATAGGATAGTTGTCACATGTTTCTTAATTGTATTTACTCATTGAAAGGTTTCCTTATTTAGTGAAAGTATTTATTATAGTTAGTGTTTGTCTATGTGTGATAGGTTTTGTGGTAAAGCTACATAGATTGCCCCGCAGAGCTCGCACAGTAGTTATTATTATTAGTGAGTTATTATCTTGTTGAGGAGTAAATGGAAATATACCCCGGCGACTCGACCAAATCTTTCTAACTGTGTATACTGTTTAAAAAGTTTTATTTTGTACGATTGTATTTATTAGCGCGAATTAGGTTGGAATATCAAATACCCTGACCGTCCACCATTTCCTTTTCTATATTATTGTAAATCAAGTTTGAAAAGTTGCCTTTTTGGATTAATTTATAAACAACGCTTGAGTTTTTTTGTGTATATGTGGGTGAATGTAAAATACCCCACGGACTCACCAAATCAGGTGAGTTTTTATGTTATAGAGTGAATGACGGCGAGGAACCCGTTTAATATCAACTACACCGATGACTCACCATTTATTTTAATTTTACATACTGTTTCTAAGGTTTCTTTATTGAGTGAATGTATTTATCAGCTTGTGTTTTGAATATATGGGGTCGCAATTTATGGCGGAATATAAGTTAGTTCTTCTATGGTTGTAGAGTGAATGATGGCGAGAGATAGTCGTAATATCTTCTAGACATACTGTTTGAACAATTCTACATGAGTGTATTTATTAGCTTGAGTGTTTTGAGTATAAGTGGGGGGTTTGTAGTAGAATATTGGTTCCTCACAGTCCCATTGAAGTCGTTTTGTTTTTTATGCTTATAGAGTGATTGCGGTGAGATATCGTTGTAATATCAACTACGCTGATGGTGGGTAGTTTTTTGATTTTATAATTGATATTTCTTTTTAACAGTGTAAACTGCTTGTAATTTTTTCTTTTCTGTGAGTGTATTTATTAGCGCGAATGCGAAAACGCTTATCTGATGGTGGGTAGTTTTTTATTTTATAATTGATATTTCTTTTTAACAGTGTAAACTGCTTGTAATTTTTTTCTTTTCTGTGAGTGTATTTATTAGCTCGAATGCGAAAACGCGTCTGATGGTGGGTAGTTTTCTATTTTATAATTGATATTTCTTTTTAACAGTGTAAACTGCTTGTAATTTTTTCTTTTGTGTGAGTGTATTTATTAGCGCGAATGCGAGAACGCGTGTCTGCGAGATTGGGTAGAAGTATGAATGTGAATGTTTGAAGTGTTTTGTTTCATTTTTAAACTTTTCGAATCCTGTGTGAAATCGTTGAATATTTTTGAGATATAAAGTTTCACAATTTTCATCGGAACTAGCACATCGCCAATGCCTTCTAAGTCAAATTAATTGAGAATGAATTGAGTGTAAACGAAAAACACCATTGACAAGAAATAAAATGTAAACAATTCAGAAGATTACATGCGAAAATACATTTCTAACTCGTTTTAAAGGATCTAAAAAGGTGTCAACAAGAACGGGACAAATATTAAATCGGTCGTATTTTATGCTCAGAACATTGCCCCCAGGGGACCGAATCGTTCGATCGTAGTTCTACGTTGTGGGTAAAATTTCACAATTACCTGGAGACGCTTTATTAAGCCAGTTGAGTTATTAAACTAGCAAACTTTACACGGCTACGTAAGGGGTTAATTTCCACAACTCGGTTTATTAGGTTGAAAATAAACTCTATCATGATTGAAAAACGATCAATGAAAGATTTTCCCCAGTGGAATGTACTCGTAAAAAATATTTACTACCTTGGAAACATTCTCGTTTTAGTATTTTACGTTCCATCTAGCTGATTTTAATATATTGCAGTATTTCAGCAAGGGCTTTTTAAAAATAAACTTTAATAAAGCCTAATTAAAAGTTTGATGTGACAAAGATGGAAACAAATTAGGCGTTTTGAGTTTTTGGAATATATTCACTGGTCAGAGGGATTTTCAGAAAGGGTTGATTAAGTCCACAGACCCTACATGAGAACTTATCGTGTCAAAGAACGGGAGCATAATAACTATCCAGCGTAAAATCAAAGTATGCTAATGGGGGGAAAAAAAGGGTCTTCGCTCTTATTTCTACCCCTGAGTGAAATCCTGATTATTCTCGTAGTTGATACTCCTCAAACTCTTTTTTTTTTCTCCACTCTCTCCGAAAATATCCTCTTACGATTTAGAAAATAACGGAAAGTTTGATCGTTATGAGGACCCGAAAAAGACGAGAGTCCCATTGCCGAAAGACAAGGACGGCTTTTTACGTTTTATTTTTATCGTTAAGAAAGGTAGCGTCGCGGAATGGCAAGCGAAGTGCAAAACGCAAATTGTATCTGTCACGAGTGTCGGATGGAAAAAAAAGGATAAAATATTTATTGAGAAGAATAATGCTGAACGATACCAAGAAATTCGAAATTTTCATGATTCAAAGAGTGCCCAAGTCGGAAAAAAATTTATCTAAAAATCGATTTTAGATCAAATTTGGCGATAATTATGATGTGAGTTATACCGTGATCGATTATTGTCTTGTTTGCCAGGAAAGATCAATGATTAGACTAATAATGGTCGAGTGTAACACTATTTGACCGTTTTGCCGCTTGCCGTTCCTTCCTTGGTTACGCTATTTGGCTAAAAACCCCAAGCCATCGTGAACCGTGAAAAAGTCGCCTTTTTACATATGTCTGATATAAATTGGTATCGTTGTATTGATAAGGGGCTAGCTGGACGTGATGAGGGCTCGCGTCGCCTCGAGGATCCTGTTCGAGTCCCAGTGATGGAGGCCCTGGTACGCTTCGACTATCTGCCTGATGTGAGGCTCGAGGGATGCGGGTGCGCTGAGTGGTAAAACGTGAGGCACAAAATCTATGCCGGCTCTCAGGATGTTCGACCTTTCGTTGTGCCCTTCGCACCGTCCGCCGACGCAAAACACTGGCTCTGGATCTGGAAAAAATATACGTTTTCAGTAGTTAGTAAAAAGTTTGGATTATCGTTTTATTACAACATTTATACCGATATGCAGGGTGATTTTTAACATCCGCTAGAAATGTGTGGTGATTAGTGATCGTTAATCGATAATTATTCATAAATAGTGAGATGCGTTCCGGTGTGATAGGTTTCAGAAAAACATTTTCTTTATCGTGCCAACGTTTCGATCTTTATTGAGATCATCTTCAGCGCTCAAAGTGCACTCTCAACACGACACGCAAGAATGGCACAATTACACAGAAGACAAACACTTTGAGCCCTGAAGATGATTTCAATAAAGATCGAAACGTTGGCACGATATAATCTCACGATTTCTGAAGAATTATCGATAAACGGTGGGCCCTAATCACCACACATTTTTTAATAGTTGAAATTATATATATATAAAAAGCAGCTTTTTTCTCTTTTTTCTTTTACTCACACCTTCTTTCTGACGCTACTTCTCCCTCGCACTTACGTCTCTCTATTTCNTCTCTTTTTTCTTTTACTCCCACCTTCTTTCTGACGCTACTTCTCCCTCCCTCTTTCGTCTCTCTCTTTCCTTTTCCGTTTCTTTTCTCTGTCACTCTCTCTCTCTCTCTCTATCTATCTATCTATCTATCTCTATCTACATCTATATATATATATATTAGTCTCTATATTAATCTATCCAACTACGTACATATAAAATATTTTTGTCTCTTTCACTTTATCTCTATTTTTCTTTTACTCCCACCTTCATTCTCACTCTACTTCTCCTTCCCTCTTACGCTTCTCTCTTTCCATTTCCGTTTCTCTTCTCTCTCACTCTCTGTCATTCCCTCAAAACCTATCTCTTCTTTCATATTCTCTTTCTAGCTCACTCTTTCTTTCTTTTCTCCCCTTGTGTGTCTCTGTCTTTCATTTATGTTTCTGTTCCTCGCAAATTTCCTTTTTTATAATTTCTTTCTCTCTTTTTGCTCACTTTCTCAACTCTACCCCTCTTTCTTGTGTGTCTCTTCTGACTTTATTTTTCGTCTCTTTTGCTCGCGAACTTTTCCTTCTTTATAATTTGACATTTATTTACAGATTCCATAAATGCTAAATTTTAACAGCTTCTATTAAATATATAAATACTCAATTAATTATACACAATTTTTTTTAAATGAAAAATTTGTGTCACAGGCGGGATTCGAACCCACGACTTTCGGCTAATACGCCGCTGCTCTACTACTTGAGCTATCGTCACTTCGATCGCCCATGCCACAAACTTCTCATTTCGACTACCCGATTTTATTCTAGTTATAAGCAAATCGCGGCTTCATATAGAAACCCTTTTTCTATCGATTATACTAGATTAGCGGGACTGTGTACAATTCACAGGTGTGATTCTAGATTAATACTAAATTTTATTAGCTTCTATTAAATATATAAATACTCAATTAATTATACACAATTTTTCATTTCGAAAAAATGGTGAATAATTAATCGAGTAGATTCCATAATATTAACCAATTTTAGAAGAAAAGCAGTGACTTTTTACATAAAAATTGTAGAATTAACAAGTAAATAAAATGCCTGTGGTAAAATAATTCCATTGTAATGGTATTAAGGAAGAAGTGGTATGGACTTATGGATGCAGAGGCTATGGTGAAGAAGGGAGAAGTCACTTAGGATAAGAATTCGGGCAATAGGCGTTTCAGACGGTTATAAGGACTATGATGAGGCGAAGGAAAGGTAGATTATTAAGCTATTGGATTGATAACTGAGTGAGAGGTTTTTTTATATCAGGATTGTATTAGGACCTTACAGTCTGACGGACAAGAAGGTGTGTGGAAAGAAAGATTGGTGTTGATATGAAAAAATGGCAACGAACCTGTTACTAACACTTAGACAATTTGATTTTTAACATGAGATTCGTCTGGGGGAGAATTAGGAAATACATTTTTTTAATAGTGTAAAACGCTGTAAGATAGCCAAATGAAAACTCCTGAACTATAATTATTTTTAGTTTTATTAATAAAGTTGAAAATATTTAATAAAACACGAAGAGGTGGATTCATTAGAAACACATATACAAGATGTAGGATGAAATTAAAATCCAATTTCAAAGGCACTCTCTCAAAAGCAAATATCAGGTAATTCTTTCCGCTTGGTAAAACAATTTGAGGAAAATGTAATCGTTTTCACTCACTTATACGAATTTTATGGTTGGAAGGGTGTCCTTTGAACCTAAGAACAAGGGTCTCTGTATGTTCACTCCTTACGCTCTGTTACTCGAGAGTTTACCTCTCGTCCCTGTAATTTCTTATGTTTCTCCTCTCGTGAGTAAATTAAGACGCAAGAGATGAGTGCCAAAGGAAGCCGAAAGGTTCTTCTGAGAAGTTGATATTCTGAGCGAAGGTGGAGTAAACGTCAGCAGTTTTGCTCTTAATTTACGTTCACTAATGATTTACAACATGATTTTCCTTTGTTCGCTGATTACAATTAATTCGTCTTATAAAAAAAGGCTTTGAAAGTTGAAGTTTTACCAAGAGAATATAATAGATTTCAGAGCACACTATGTAGTGCCAAAAACAATGTTTTTAATCATACATCTCAAAACAGTAAAATAAATAAATACAGACATTTAAAAAAAAAATCCTCCTAACCAAGTACAAAAGTTTTCTCCTTTTACCTCTCTCAAAGAAAGATTGCCGGGTAAAGGAAGACGTATTTTCGATATTTAAAAAAATAAAGACTAAAAGAGAACGTCATAGGACCAATCAAGGTTCTGCTTTATATCCTTATACTGCCAAAACCTATTTTCTCGGTTTGACCTATTTGTAAGATATATTTCTCTTGTTTTTTCGTTTTTTCCCTGTCTCTTTCACGCCTTTAAACACTTATCATTTAAATCTTTATCTGTCATCTTTGCTTATCCTTTCCAGTTTGCTTTCCTCCTCCTATCTGTCTGTCTCTCTGTCGTTCTTTGTCTATCTATTTTTATCTTTACTCTTTCCTCTGTTTATCTAATCTCTCCCTCTTTAAACCTTTGTTTGCCCCACTTACTATGTTAATTTTTCTGTCACTTTCTCCCATTTTCAGTTTTATCGTTTATTTCTTTCTATGTCTACTTTTCTTTTTGTCCCATTCGCTTGCTTTCCGCTTTTTTTCTCTCTCTCTCTCTCTCTCTTTATCCATCTATCAGAGAGCTGTTTTACGTATTTGTGTTGTTTGTTGTTGTTACCCTTAAGAAAACGTTTTCCCAGGACTTAATAGAGTTTTTCTTTTTCTTTCTTTCTNAGTCTTTCTTTTTCTTTGTTTCTATCTCTCTCTCTCTCTCTCTCTCTCTCTCTCTCTCTCTCTCTTTCTCTCACACTCCCCGTCTCTCTCTCACTCTATTTATCTATCTATCTATTTCTATTAATGTCTTCTATTATTCTCTGTTTGCCCCTCTCACCCAGTCTTTCTCTCCCTCTCTCTTTATCTATCTACCTCTCTCTATCTCTACTAACATCTTCAATTATTCTCTGTTCGCCCCTCTAACCATGTTAATTCGCCCTCTATATCTATATTTCTCTTTCTCGCGCGCTGCGTCTGTCTGTATCTACATCTATGTATCTCTTCCATTATTCTTTGTTTGCCCCACTCGCAATGTCATTTTCTCCCCCTCCGTATATCTCTCTCTTTCTCCCTTCCCCCTCACTCTCTCTCACCCTCGCTCTCTCTTTATATTTATATCTATCTTCCTCTCTATTTATCTAACTCTCTTGCTCTCCCAATCATTGTTTACCCCCTCTTACGATGTGTATTTTTCTGTCACTTTCTCCACTTTTCAGTCTTATCACTTATTTCATTATCTGTTATTTTTATGACACTATCGCTTCCTTTCGTCTTCCTTTTTCTAGTTCTCTCTACCTCTCACCCCGACTTTCTCTTTTTCTCTATCTATCTATTTATTCATTTCTTCCCTTTCTTCTTATTCTCCGTTTGCCTTACTCACGATGTTAATTCCCTCTCTTTATCTATCTTTCTCTCTCTCTCACGCAAGCTGCGTCTGTGTCTTTCTATCTCTATGTCTCTCTTTGAGTTTGAGTTTATTTATTATATACTTTTACTTTTACATACATTTTGTACAAAGTGACTACAAGGGGAAATGTCTAAGACATTATACATCCTTGTGGCAGAGGGCTTAAGTATATTTACAATATTTGTTGATTTGGCCTAGAGAAGTAAGAACAGTGGTGAAAATTATACTAAAAACCACTTGCAGAAAGAATACATTAATAAATAGGGAAGTTACAAATAATTACATATATTATAAATTATACTAGACTGAACCCAGCAATACTCAGCTTTGGTGGAGAAAAGCTCTCTTACACATAAACGCCGATTACTACAGGCCATATGTGTTTGTTTTTCCTCGTGAGAATGTGTGTGTTCAGGGGTGTTCGAACTTTTGAGGAAAATATAATAAATCATTTTTTTCAAAAGGGTTGAAATTGTTTTTAGGTTTCAAAACTACTTT